>NC_137079.1:71824890-72462640 GCF_951640355.1 Cnephaeus nilssonii | reverse complement strand
AGAAAGTGAGACAAACAATGCAGAAAAACAACGGTAGATATGGTCCAGATGTAATGTTAATTATGAATTAGGTAAATTCATAAAACCCTTACATTGCAAGATAAATGCTCTATTAAATAATTAACCAAGAACTTCTTCTTCTATTGACTATTTAGTAGCTTTGCATCAGACTAACTTTCCCCCCTGAGAAACATAAATGCTGGATAAAATCAAGCAACAACAAAAAGTTTAGGCCATTGCAAGTTAATAAAAACCACATGGTATTTGAGTGACCAAACTCCTGAGGAAAGGTAGTGCAACGGGGTGATGTCGGTATTCACTTGAACATTTTCTCTTGGTGAATGTGCCAGATTTTGGCTCAACAGAACTGCCAATGAGCTTAGGGAGGCTGGTGCTTCTCTTGCTAGACACCCTTGATAGCTTTTGAACATGATATGTCTTCTGGACCTTACTTCGAACATAATCATCTGCTGGGATTTTTCATCTTAATTATTATATTCTTTCCAGTATGCCCACTGCCATGTGTCCTTTAATCCCATCCTTACTGCTACCAGAGAATTTCTAGCACTTCCTTGGTGTGGGGGCCATTGTATTCTCCATGTTTCATGGAGCCGTCCGGCAGCTCCTGGGTTTATTGCCAGGTGCTAAATCTTCCTTCTCAGGTTGGTGCTCCCAATCATTTACCCTCACATTCAAATAAAGATGGGATGCTATTTCTTAATAGGGAGTGATAGGCTTCTTTGGCAGATTTAGAATTCAAAAATTTAAGGTCATGAACCCAGATACTTCCATGTGTCAGGGTCCTGTTCTTACCAGTCAAAGCTCTGACTTTAGTGTGGCATTTCTGCTTTGGTTCTGATTTAAACCTTTCTTGGCACTTAGTTTTACGGATGATTCATTATTTGCTCTAACACTCTATTTTCTGTACCTTCCGTTGGCAAGATATGACAGATTCTGTATACACTGTCAATGAGATAGTCTGGCTTTCCCAATAGGCTTTCAATTGCCAGTTAATCTCTCTCATTTGCCTTATCTTTTCCTGGTGGGTCAATCTAGTTTAGCAATAGCCTCCTGAGTCCATTGTCTGCATTTTTAATTTTCTGTTACTGGATGACAGTACTACCACAAATTTAGCATGTTGTTTAATTTTTTTATCCATTGATTTTACAGAGAGAGGGAGAAAGAAAGAAAGAGAGAGAGAGAGAGAGAGAGAGAGAGAGGAGAGAGAGAGAGAGAGAGGTCTGCTGTTTCACTTACCTATGCATTCATGGGTCAATTCCTGTAATGTGTTGCCTGGGGATCAAACCTGCAACCTTGGAGTATTAGAATGATGCTCTAACTAACTGAACTACCCAGCCAAGGCATTGCATGTAGTTTGAAGTGACAATTGATTATCTTACAGTTTGTGTGAGTCAGGAATCCAGGCATGGCTTTGCTGGGCCCTCTGTTTAGGATGTTCTAGGGTTGAAATCAAGATACAGGCTGGGCTGCAATTTCATCTGGAGGTTTGGTTGGGGCAGGATCTTGTCTGTTAGCAGTATTCAGTTCCAGATGTAGTGAGAACTTTGCTTCAGATGTGTTTACTGTTTCTTTGCTGGAGATTGCCCTCAGTTCCTAGAGGTCGTCATCAGGCCTTGCCATATGGGTTTCCCTAATGGTATGATTGCTTTTTCACAGTGACAGGAAGAGAAACACTGGCAAGTTGGGAGCTAAAACCTTATGTGACTTAACCATAATAATATATATGTGCTCATGTACAGATTATAACCTTTGACGTATTCTGTTGATTAGAAGCAAGTGGAAGGTCCCACTTATACTCCAGGGGAGGGGATAACACAAGAGCATGAACAATGGAATGTAGAGATACTGATGGCCACTCCAAAAGTGTGTCCACTGCAGTTGACATATTTACTTTCTAATTTACAGTTTCAAAATAGTTTGTGCATTGCATTAGATTATGCATACCCTTTCACTGGTATAGCACAATATTCTAATTCATCGCTTTTTAAAGTTTTAACAGTTGTACTGCTACCTTGTCTCAGTGGCTGTAAGTGCTTCATTAACACCAGTGATGGGGGCTTTGCTGCCAGGCAGAGTTGAGTGATTAAATTCCAAAACACCTTCCTATTGCCTGTGCGCGCCAACACTCCTGGCACCAACATTTGATTTTCCTGGGAAGCAGTTTCTGAAATGAAAATCAGAGTGGGTGATGTTTTTGTTTTTATTTATTCATTTTTTTTAAATACAATTCTTTATTGTTGAAAGTATTATATATGTTTAATTTTTCCCCCCATTAACTCTCCCCAGCCCACCCCCTCCCCCTCCCCAGGTCCTCACCTCCCCATTGTCTGTGTCCATGGGCCATGCATATATGCATACAGGTCCTTAGTTGATTACCTCCCATCCACCCACCCCTCCCAGCCTTCCCTCTGAGATTCCACACTCTGTTCCATGCTTCCAGTCTCTGGATACACTCCATTCATCAGTTTATTTTGTTACTTAGATTCCACATATGAGTGTGATCATGTGATACTTATAATTTTCTGACTGCCTTATTTCACTTAGCATGATACTCTCAGGTCCCTCCATGCTGTCTCAAAGGGTACGAGATCATTATTTTTTTTTACTACTGCATAGTATTCCATGGTATAAATGTATCACAGCTTTTTTATCCACTCATCTACTGATGGACACTTGGACTGTTTCCAGATCTTAGCTATTGTAAATTGTATTGTTATGAACATAAGGGTGCATGCATTCTTTCATTCTGTTTTTCCATCAGCAGTGAACTAGGGTTCCTTTTTCTCCACATTCGCTGATTTGCAAATGTTGTACCAGCCTTGCTTCCCTGGAATAAATCCCACTTGGTTATGGTGTATGATCTTTCTAATGTTATGCTGGATCTGATTTGCTATATTTTGTTGAGGATTTTAGCATCTATGTTCATCAGGGATATTGGCCTATAATTCTCTTTCTTTGTAGTGTCTTTATATGATTTTGGGATTAGGGTAATACAGGCAAGAGCTTGGAAGTGTTCCTCCCTCTTGGATTTTTTGAATGGTTTGAGGAGTATAGTTCTTTGAATGTTTGGTAAAACTCCCCTGTGAAGCCATCCGGACCTGGGCTTTTGTTTGCCAGGTGTTTTTTGTTTTTTTGTTTTTTTTTTGTTACTGCTTTGATTTCTTCAGTTGTTATTGGCCTATTCAGATTTTGTGATTCTTCCTGATTAAGTTTTGGGAGATTGTATTTTTCTAGGAATTTATCCTTTTCATCCATATTGTTGGCCTATAGCGTTCATAGTATTTCCTTACAATCCTTTGTATTTCTGTGTTGTCAGAGGTTACTTCTTCACTTTTGTTTCTGATTTTATTTATTTGGGTCTTCTTTCTTTGTTTCTTGATGAGTCTGGCTAATGGTTCATCAATTTTGTTTATCCTTTCAAAGAACCAGCTCTTGGTTTCATTGATGTTTTCTATTGTGTGTTTTTTTGTTTGTTTGTTTGTTTAGTCTCGATGTTATTTATTTCTTCTCTAGTCTTTTATTTCCTTCCTTCTACATACTCTGGGATTTCCTTTCTAATTGTTTACATTGTAGTGTTAGGTAGTTTATTATTCAGGTGTGGGTTTGTTTTGTTTTGTTTTGTTGTGTGTGTGTGTGTGTGTGTGTGTGTGTGTGTGTGTGTTTAACTTGTCCCTGGGATGGTATGATTTTAGGTGATGCCACTTCCTGAAGCTGAGTTAATCCCTGCAGATGCTGGACACTGAGGCTAAAGTACTCCTAGCAACAGTTGCTTCTATGAAGGGAGGTTTGGGTGGGCCATCTCCGGTCTGAAACCACTACCTCCCCTCTGTTCCACCAGCTACTGGGTCTATTGGCTTCTGACAGCTCCAGAGCTCTCACCTCCTGGGAAATTTCCCCGTCTAAAGGAACTTGCCTTGCCCAAGTTTATGCCTGGGGCAACCTGTAGCAAATATCTGATTCATTTTGGTTCAGGAAGGGAAAGGATGGCCCTAGAGCCTCTACTGGGACAAGTCTGAAGACGCATTCTAATTTCAGATTTCTCCTTGGGGTGGTCTGAAGCCTCTGTTGCCTCTAAGAGTCCCCCTGCTCCCTGCCTATTTCTTCATATGCTATTCCCAAGAGAACACTGCCGAAAACAAACGGGAAAGTAAGCAAAACAAGCAGATTTGTGTATTCAGAGTTTGTGTCTATTTCCAGGGAACTTGAGCTAAAACACTTGACTTCTGATAACTTTTGAATTTTCTGCGATTTCTCAGAGATTATAAGCAGTGGTTCTAATGCCATGATTTTAACATGGTCTATTTTGATATTCCTTCCTACTGACTGGGAAACCTCTTTGTATATCTCAATGATTCCTCCTTATTTGACAAATGAATAATTTTGACACACCTCTGGATTTTGTCCTCAGCCCTCTTCTCTCTTCTATTTTTATATTTGTTTATGAATAATCCATATATTGAAGACTTCCAACTGCTGTATATACCATCATGCTCCCTACGTTCCAGCCCCCTATATGCTACTGCTTGACAATTCTATTTGGATCTCTTAGTAGACATTTTAAACAGAACATGCTCAAAACATTACATATGGCTTCCTCACCACTGTTGTGCGTCCATAAAACTGTTTCATTTACAGTATTACTCATCTCAGTAAATGTCATCACGATGTCTCTAGTTTTTCACACCAAAACCAAGTTTGTTATCTTTTATTTCTCCTGTTTTCTTTATTGTCTACATACAATTCACTTGGAAGTATTGTCAGCCATATCTCTATAATGTAAATATCAATTCTACAGCTATTGTCATTATCTTTATTCTAGAAGTCTGGCTAAAGATTTTAATTGCTCTTTATCCATCCACTCATTTCCACCAAGAGTCTATTTTTTTTTTTATAATGGGAGCCAATTTGATGTTTTTTTAAATGATGAATGGTATCTCTCACTCTCATGCTTAACACTTCAATTATTTCTTCTTCACCTTTGAGTAAAAATCACATTTCTTATCACAGCTAACACAGCCCTAAATTATCTACACAACTGTCAGATTCACAAGCCATGTCTCTTACCTTCAAGGCTAACTGTATATTCAACTTGGAGTCTGTGCAGAGACTGATAACAGAATCTCGGCATCCATCCTTCCCTTCCTCTTTTCTCTGATATAACCACCTGAATTGTAGCTGTACCAGTCTGGCAGCTGCAGACTATACTTGCAATCTCTTTATTGAATTGTGACCAATGTAGTCCAATGTAATGTGAAGAGAGGTAATCTATTTCCCTTTCATGTCATTTCCATGAATATTGCTGCTCTGTGCTCTCTCTTTTACCCTTTACTAGTAGACTTGCCATGAAATGGCGAGAACTGGAACAACCTTGGTAGCCTGACCATGACCAAGTCACACAGGGAGGCCTAGGCCACAATCTTGGAGTAGTTTTGAGAGAAATTAATTTCTTATTTAAGCCACTGTGTAAAGTATATTTTCCCCCTAAAACGTTTTTTTCCCCCCAAATTTTGCATGACTCTGTCCTTTTAATCACTTACGTAGATGATCCAATGTCCTCTTAAATGATGATATAGTGGTTTTATTTTATTTTACTCTAAGAGAGGAAATATCATCTGCCTTATTCACCACTGTTGACTTAGCTGTTTCAGACCCAGAGTAGATACTCATTAAATTTTTTTTAATGTGGTTAGGCAGTGACTGTCTTTAATTTGATGTCTTCTTAACTTAAAGTAAATAAATTATGTGGTAATTTAAATAGTAAATTATGTTTTGCTTTTTTTCTTTTCTTTATAGCCAAGTATTGACACAGTGTTTTGAAACAATTATCTGAAGTGAGATTATGATTTGTTCTGTGAATAAATTGCTAGAAATATTTAAATATATGAAAGGTAATATGGTAGATGAAAACAGTAAAACAAAATAGACACTTAATAGACTTTACCATTTTTAAAAGTAACAACATATTTTTATATTAGATCTCTCAATACTTGTGTACAGTTTCAAATGTACTAAAATTATGGAAAAATATTTATGTAGATAACTTTACTATGAGGAAGTGTCCTAACAATAATTCAGGGTCTATCTCTTTTTCTCTGGGACCTTAATAAGGAAGTTTTCATTCTGCCAGAGGAAGCAGAATAAAATGTTCCCCTGTTTACCATTATGGAGAAAAAAGTATAGCCTACCAGAGAATATGGATAATAGCAAAGATATTATAGCCAGAAAATCAAACACAAATGAATGAAAAGCTCCAGCACCTGAGGGTCAATCCTATCTATACTAATAAAAGGGTAATATGCTAATTAGACTGGGAGACCTTCTGGGAGACCTTCCTGACATCCTTCTGGACAAAGCCATGTTGGCGGGGCCCAGGCAGAGGTAGTTAGGGGCGAGCAGGTTGGCAGGGGGGGTAGTTGGGGGTTAACAGATAAGCAGGGGGGGGAAGTTAGGGGTGATCAGACCAGCATGCAGAGTAATTAGGTGTGATCAGGCAGGCAGGCAGGCAGGTGAGCGGTTAGGAGCCAGTGGGTCCTGGATTGCGAGAGAGATGTATGACTGTTGTGGGATCAGGCCTAAACCAACAGTCAGACATCCCCTGAGGGGTCCCAGATTGGAAAGTGTGCAGACCGGGCTGAGGGACACCTTGCCCCCCATGCACAAGTTTCCTGCACTGGGCCACTAATCCTATATAATAAAAGCCAAATATGCTAAGTGTTCAGTCGGGCGTTCACCCAGTCAAAGCATAATATGCTAATGATATGCTAAGGCTGCTCAACTGCTCGTTATGACGTGCAATGACCACCAGGGGGCAGTCCCTCTGACTAGTAGGTTAGCTTGCTGCTGGGGGTCTGGCCAGCTGGGACTGAGTGAGACAAGCCAGACATGCCCTGGAGCCCTCCCACGTTCCCTCCCCGGCTGGCCAACCTCCTGCACACATCCCCAACCCCAGTTGTGCACAGGTGGGGTCCCTCAGCCTGGCCTGCACACTCTCACAATTCGGGACCCCTTGGGGGATGTCGGAGAGCTGGTTTTGCCCGATCCCACAGGCCAGGCCGAAGGACCACACTGGTGCATGAATTCGTGCACTGGGCCTCTAGTTATCTAATAAATTGTTCAGTAAATATTTTTTGAAAGCATAACAGAGAAAAAGAAATCCTCCTTTATAAATCAACCAAGAACCTTGTATGCATATATGCATGGCCCATGGCCACATGGCAGGGGGTGGAGGCAGGCTAGAGAGGTTAATGGAGGCAAATAGGGAACATGTAATACTTTCAAACATAAAGAATTATTAAAAAAAAACACATAGTTTGCAAGAAGGATTTGATGAGATAATTGTAGAACTAACATTGTACAATTTGTTCATATTGTATAAGTCCTATAAATAGCCTGTTATGTAGTAAGTTCCCAGTAAATATTTGTTGAATGATAGATGACCTTTCATATATACATTGCATACAAAAGAAGTCAATAAAATATTATAGCATATCAAAAGAGATTATCTATGAGTTATTGGGTTATTCATTTTAATTGGATTTTATAATACTTTTTAAAAAATTTGACAATTTATATGGATTAATCAAACCTCATTAACATTAAATGTAGTCTAGCCCTAGCCAGTTTGGCTCAGTGGATAGAGCATCGGCCCATGGATTGAAGAATCCTAGGTTTGATTCCAGTCAATTGCATGTACCTCAGTTGCAGGCATGATCCCTGGCCCTGGTTGGGGTCATGAGGGAGGCAACCAGTCGATATGAGACACATGGATGTTTCTCTCTCTGTCCCTCAAAATCAATGGAAAATCCTGGGGTGAGGATTAACAACAACAAATAATAATAATAAAAGTAATCTAGAGGTACTAACCCAGGAATTAGTACAGTTTTTCTGTAAAGAGAAAGAGGTAAATATTTGAAGTTGTTGGAACTTTTGATCTCTGTTACAACTGCTCAGCTCTGGTGTGGTAACATGGAAGTAGTCAGAAATGGAAGAGTATGGCTGTGAGCCTGTCACCTTCAGCTAAAAAGCACGTATAGACCAGGAGGATTTGTTTTGTCCTTTGCATTTTACCTGCTTTATTGAGGTACTAAAGGCCCAATGCACGAGATTCGTGCAAGAGTAGGCTTTCCTTCCCCCAGCTGCCAGCACCGGCTTCCCTCTGGCACCCGGGACCCAGGCTGGCTTCGCTCCAGCTACCAGCAGGCACCCAGGACCTGGGCTTCCCTCTGGCCCCAGCTTTGTCCAGAATGATGTCTGGAATGACATCCAGAAGGACATCCGGTCTAATTAGCATATTACCCTTTTATTATTATAGATAATCGACATATAAAATTGTGATGGTTTGATACATACGAAGTATGCAAAATGATTAGTTAATACATCCATCACCTCACATAATTAGAGTTTATGTGTGTGTGGTGAAGACATCTAAGATCTATTCTGTTAGCAACTTTAAAGTGTACAATGCAATATTAACTACTAGAGGTCCAATGCACAAAATTCGTGCAAGGGGCTTGGCCCTCATAGCCGTGGTGGCTTGCCTCAGCTGTCGCAGCCCCAGTTTCGTCCGGAAGGTCATCTGAAAGGATGACTGGCTGTCCGGTCTAATTAGCATTTTATGCTTTTATTATTATAGATAATTATACTGAACCCAGATTTGGCTGCCTGCTGCTGGAAAAGCCAATAATCGACAGGCAAGTGCTTGTATAGGAAAGTTAGTGTATTTAGGAGCCGGCAGCTTGAGAGGATGTGGACTAATGTTGCAAATGTTAACTTCTGAGTGCAGGCAGGGCATTTTTGTTTGTTTGTTTAATTTATTTTATTGTTGAAAATATTACAGATGTCTCCTATTGGCGCCTCACCCATTCACCTTACACCTCACCCCAGGCCTTCACCTAACAATTGTCTGTGTCCACGGGCTATCATATTCTAATGTAGAAAAATCCTGGGTCATAATGTCCAGTAACCGAGGCTCAACCAACCGGAAGTCAGTCCTGCAGTCAGCTCTGGGTTGCCACGGCAACACAACACTGACTACTTCTGCGGTGCCTCAAAACTGCTGAGGGGGCTGCGAATCAGGGCCAGAGAGAGGCCTGAAGAGAGAACCAGGGACTGATCCGTTGCCTCTGTGGCAGCTTTTGATCAGGACTTGTTTCTCTCTTTCTCTCCCATTCTGGCCAGCAGCCACGCCTCCATTTCTCTCCAGGCCTCCACCAGGGTTGCTGATCAGCCCCTCCTTTCTGATCAGGCCCCATTGATAGGCCCAGAGATGCTGACTGGCATAGAAACTGACCAATCAGAACCAAATCTGGGTGAAGTGTGAGTAACCAATGGCTGCCTAGGAGGTGGAGATTTTGACACTGAGTGGCATAGAAACTGAGCAATCAAAACCAAATTGTCCAGCAGAGGAGGGCAGTTGGGGGCAACCAGGCCGGCAAGGGCGGGGGCAGTTAGGGACAAGATCAGGCAGGCAGGCAGAGGCAGTTAGGGGTGATCAAGCAGGCAGACAGGTGAGCGGTTAGGAGCCAGTGGTCCCAGATTGTGAGAGTGATGTCTGACTGCTGGTTTAGGCCCAATCCCTGATTGGAGAGGGTGCAGGCTGGCCTGAGGGAACCCCCCCGTCTGTGCACGAATTTCGTGCACCGGGCCACTAGTATGCTTATAAATTCTTTGGTTAATCTCTTCCCATCCTCCTTCCCACCTTCCCTCTGAGGTCTGTCCATCTGTTTCATGCTTCCAGACAGGGGTTTTATGAGTGGGAAGGGGAAGACAGAACAAAGGGAACCAGAGGGAAAGAGGGGCTTTGGGGCTCTCTGTTGAGGGTGATACATGCCCATCAGCACATTCTGCTCCAATCACCATCTGAGAGCCTGTTAAATGATGGTCAGGTGTTCGTCAGTTGAAGGTGAACAGATCTGGAGCCTAAATGTCTGAAGGCTGGAGTCTGCTCCTTTGAGGTTAGCTCCCAGAATCCTTTAAGCAAACAGGCTACCGTATTTTCCAGCATATAAGACAACTTTTTAACCCAGGCAAAGCTTCTATACACCCAGTTGTCTTATACACCGGAAAATATGGTATTTATCTGTAGTTACATGTGCTTTTATAAGACATCACTTAGAGAGAATTAATATTAACAGAATGGTGGGATGGGTTCCATAGTTAGCATGCTGAATATTAGATCCTCAGAACTTATTTATCTTATAACTGAAGTTTATACCATTTGACCAACATCTCCCAGTACTCCCATTCTACACTCTGTTTCCGTGAATTTGGCTTTTTTTAGATTTCATATGTAAGTGATATCACACACTATTTGTCTTTCTCTCTCTGACCTATTCCACTTAGCATAATGCCTTCAAGGTCGATCCATGTTATTGCAACTGGCAGGATTCCACTTTTATGTTATTTTTTTTAAAAATATATTTTATTGATTTTTCACAGAGAGAAAGGGAGAGGGATAGAGAGCTAGAAACATCGATGAGAGAGATACATCGACCAGCTGCCTCCTGCACACCCCCCACCGGGGATGTGCCCGCAACCAATGTACATGCCCTTGACCGGAATCGAACCTGGGACCCCTCAGTCCACAGACCGACGCTCTATCCACTGAGCCAAACCAGTTTTGGCATATTTTTATTCTATTATTATGTTTTTAAATTTATCTTTATTGTTGAAAGTATTATAGGTGTTCCCTTCCCCCTCGATTGGCCCCTTCTAGCCTGCATCCCCCATCCCCCACCACCCCAGGCCTTTACCACACTGTTGTCTGTGTCCACAGATTATGCATATAAATTCTTTGGTTGATCTCTTCTTACCCACACACCCACCCCTGCCTTCACTCTGAAATTCATCAGTCTGTTCCATGTTTCTATATCTCTGGATCTATTTTGTTCATCAGTTTATTTTGTTCTTTAGATTCCACATATGAGAGAGAGAGAGAGAGAGAGAGAGAGAGAGAGAGGTGATATAGAAACATCAGTCAGTTGCCTCCCATACTCACCTCAACCAGGGATTGAACCTGCAACCTACGATGTGCCCTGACCTAAATTGAACCCACAATCTTTGTTGTACAGGCCAACACTCCAACCAACTGAGCCACCCAGCCAGGGAAAGGTTCTTCTTGTTTTATGGCTGAAAAATATTTTATTGTATGTATGCCATGTTTTTTAAACCCATTTATCTATTTTTTAAAAATATATTTTATTGATTTTTTACAGACAGGAAAGGAGAGGGATAGAGAGTTAGAAACATCGATCAGCTGCCTCCTGCACACCCCCCACTGGGGATGTGCCTGCAATCAAGGTACATGCCCCTGACCGTAATTGAACCTGGGACCTTTCAGTCCTCAGGCTGATGCTCTATCTACTGAGCAAAACCGGTTTTGGCCCATTTATCTATTGATGAACACTTAGCTTATTTCCATATCTTGGCTATTGTGAATAATGCTACAATAAACATGCGAATGCAGATACCTCTTTGATATCCTGTTTTTATTCCCTTTGAATATATAAACAAATGTGGGATTGTTGGATCATATAGTAGTTCTATTTTAAATTCATTCAGAAACCTCCATACTGTTTTCCAAAGCGGCTGTACCAACTTAAATTCCCACCAACTGTGCGTCGCCAACACCTTTATATCTTGTCTTTTTGATAGCAGCTGTTCTAACAGTTGTGATATCTAAGTGTAACTTTTACTTATATTATTTTCCTGATGATTAGTGAGTATCTTTCATGTACCTTGTTGACAACTTACATATATTCTTTGGGGAAAAATGTCTAAAGTTATCTGTACATTTTTTTGATGATTTGTTATTGCTTTTGAGTTACATGAGTTCCTTATATATTTTGGATAATAATCCCTTATCAGATATATATTTTGCAACTCTTTTCTCCCATTATATAGTTTAACTCTCCATTTTGTTGTCTGTTTCTTTTTCTAGGAAAAATTTTTTAGTTTGAAATGCCCCACTTATTTTTGCTTTTTTACTTATGCTTTGGCTAGCAGATCAAAAAAAATGGTTGCTTTTGTTGTGGGACTTTTCTTCTAGAAATTTTATATTCACAGCTCTTACAGTTACATCTTTAATCTAATTCAGGTTAATTATTGTGTTTTGTGAGTGTTAAGCTAGGGGTTAAATTTTATCCTTTTACATGTGAATATCCAGTTTTCCCAGCATCATTCATGGGGACCGGGGGATATCTTTTTTTACAGTGTGTTTGCTTAGCTTTCTTGTTGAATATTAGTTGACCGTATATGCATGGGTTTGTTTCTGTGCTCTCGGTATTCTTCCATTGGTGAATGTGTCTGCTTTTATGCCAGTATCATAATGTTTTGTTTATTATACATTTGTAGAATACATTGAAATTGCACATTTTATGCATTCAACTATCTTGTTCCTTCTCCAGGTTGCTTTGGCTATTCAGGGTCCTTTGTGGCTCTATATGAATTTTATAATTGTGTTTCTGTTTCTGTGAAAAGTGCAATTGGAATTTTTATAGGGAGTGAATTTGGATTATTTTTCTTTTCTCTTCTAATTGCTCTGGCTAGGACTCTTAGCACTATGTTAAATAGAGTGGTGAGAGTGGGTACTCTGTTTTGTTCATGATTTTAGAATACAAGCTTTTAGCCGAAACCGGTTTGGATCAGTAGATAGAGCGTCAGTCTGCGGACTGAAGGGTCCCAGGTTCGATTCCGGTCAAGGGCACGTACCTTGGTTGTGGGCACATCCCCAGTAGGGGGTGTGCAGGAGGCAGCTGATCCATGTTTCTCTCTCATCGATGTTTCTAACTATCTCCCGTCCTCTCTGTAAAAAATCAATAAAATATATTTTAAAAAGAAGAATACAAGCTTTTAGCTTTTTGCAAGTATTATTTTAGCCCTGGGTTTGTCATATATGGCCTTTATTATGTTGAGGTATGTTTTCACTCAACTTGGTGAGAACTTTTATCATGAATCGATGTTGAATTTTGTCAAATATATTTTTCCTGTATCCATGGAGATGATCCTGTGATTTTATCCCTTTATTCTATTAATGTGATGTATTATGTTTATTGATTTGTTTATATTAAACTGTTCTTGCTTCCCAGGGATAAAACCATTAGGTCATTGTGTATGATCTTTTCAATGTGCAATTGAATAAGGTTTGCTAATATTTTGCTGAGAATTCTTAATCTATATTCATCAGGGATGTTGGACTGTGGTTTCCTTTGATAATAGGCCTCTATTTTGGTGGTGGTGTTTTTTGTTTTCTTTCTTATTGATGAAAGAGAGAGAGAGAGAGAGAGAGAGAGAGAGAGAGAGAGACACCTATTTGTTTTCCCATTTACTTATGTGTTAATTGTTTGATTCTTGTATGTGACCTAACCAGGAATCAAACACATATCCTTGGCATATCAGGAGGACATTCTAACCAACTGAGCTACTAGGCCAGGGCTCCACTTTGGCTTTTTGAAATTATTTGAGAAGTATTGACATTAATTATTTCTTAAATGTTTGTTGAATTTACCAGTGAAACCATCTGGTTTTGGGCTTTTCTTTCTTAGGAGAATTTCCATTAATGATTCAATCTTATTTGTCATTATTGGTTTGTTCAAATTTTCTATTTCTTTATGATTCAGTATGGGTTAGTTATATATTTATAGGAATTTACCCATTACCTTTCATGTTATCTATTTTTTGAACATTTAACTGTTCATATTAGTATGTGTTTCTGTGGTATCAGTTGTAATGCCTCCTCTTTCATTTATTATTTTGTTTGAGTGCTTTCTGTGTGTTTTTCTTGGTTAGTCCTCCTAAAGATTTGCCAATTTTGCTTATCATTTAAAAAATCAATTCTTAGTTTCATTGATTTTTTCTATTGTCTTTTAAGTCTCTATTTTTTGCCCTAATTTTTGTTATTTCCTCCCTTAGCCCCACTTGGAAATTAGTTGTTGTTGTCCTTCTTCTTCTTTTTCTAATTCCTTAAGGTACAAAGTTAGGTTGTTTATTTGAGGTTGTTTTAAGTAGAAATTTATTGATATGACCCTTCCTCTTTATGCTGCTTTTTCTGAATCCTATAAGTTTTGGTATGCTGTGTATTTTTTTGTTTGTCTTAAGATACTTTTTTATTTTATTTTTCAGTTTCTTTGTTGACCCATAAGTTGCTACATGTATTTGTGAATTTTTTAGTTTTCATCCTATCATTATTTCTAGTTTCATGCTGTGTAGTGGAATGTTGTGAATATGTCTATTAGGTTCATTTGGTTTAACACAGTTCAAGTCCAATATTTTCTTATTAATTTTCTGTCTGGATAATTTATCCAGTGTTGAAAGTAGGACATTGAAGTCCTGTACAATTTTATTACTATCTGTTTTTCTCTTTGTTTATGTTAAGTTTGCTTTAAAAATGTGGGTACTGCCGAAACCGGTTTGGCTCAGTGAATAGACCGTCGGCCTGCGGACTCAAGGGTCCCAGGTTAGATTCCGATAAAGGGCATGTACCTTGGTTGCGGGCACATCCCCAGTAGGGAGTGTGCAAGAGGCAGCTGATCGATGTTTCTCTCTCATCGATGTTTCTAACTCTCTATCCCTCTCTCTTCCTCTCTGTAAAAAATCAATAAAATATATTTTAAAAAAAATAATAAATAAATAAATAAATAAAAATGTGGGTACTCTGTTCTCTGGGTGAAAGAAGTGAAGGGACTGAGAAGTACAGATTAGTAGTTACAAAATAGTCATGAGGATGTAAAGTACAGCATAGGAAACATAGTCACTGTTATTGTAATAAGTATGTATGATGACAGCTGGGCACTGGAACTAACGGGAATACTTTGTAAACTATATGATTGTCTAACCCAGTTGTCGGCAAACTCATTAGTCAACAGAGCGGCAAACCGCGGCTCACAAGCCGCACTTGGCTCGCAAGCCTCAGTTTGCTGACCACTGGTCTAACCACTATGCTACACACCTGAAAATAATAAAAAGTAATATTAAATGTAAGCTGTAATTGAAAAAAAATTAATGTAAGCAAACAACAACAAATCTTAGGTGCTCTGATATTCAGTGCATATATAGTACATAATATCTTGATGAACTGACCCTTTATTATGCAGTGAACTTCTCTGTCTCTATGACTGAATTTGACTGAAAATATATATTATCTGATATAAGAATAGTCACTCCTGCTGTCTCTTGTATAGAATATCTTTTTTGCATCCCTTCACTTTTTTGCCTAACGTGAGTATCTTGTAGGCAGCATGTTGTTGTATTCTTCACTCCAGGATTTCCGTTTAGTTATTTTTTATGGTTTTTATTTCTTCACTAAGGTTCTTATTTTGTTTATTTTTCTGAGTTTGTTTGGTTGTCTATCTGTGTTGTTTTGCATTTTATTGATTTTTTAAATAATTATTTTGGATTCTTTTTTTTTTTAAATTACTTTGGATTCTTTGTCAAGCAAACCATAACACTTCATTTCTTTGGGTCTGGAATGGACCTTTAGTTTCCTTTGGTGGTGTCATATGTACCTGATTCTTGGTGCCTATGAGCAGACATCTCTTTCATTCTTTATAGGCTAGTTTTTTTCAGGTAAGGACCTTCTTCTACCAGTCCCTTGGACGGTTGGGATTACTTCTGGAATCACGGTCATGCTGGGTTGGAGCTGGTTTTGAGAATGTTAATAAGTCTGCAGTGGGACTCAAGATTGGTGGTTTTGTTACCAGGAGCTCAGGCAGTTATGGATCACGTGCGGTCCCTGCATTGATAAGACTGTCTACAATAAATACATTGTTCAGTAGTGGTGACAGGACAAGTGTGCACCTCATGGTCCACAGTTGTCTTTAGACAATGGGCCCATTACCAAATGTGCAAATAGGTGTGGTTCCCACCAGGTCCCTGGGAAGACTCCTGCCTGTTCACTGAATGGGTCCCTGAGTGGGTAGGACTGGCCCTGAACTTTGGCTGAGAGGAGGTGGAAATGAGCCCCTGGCTATTTTAGGTTCCACAATGAAGATTGAGTTCAGTGGATGTGGCTTTGGATGCATAGAGGGTCATGTCTTCTACCTGGTCTTTGGGTGTGTTGGACTACTCCCTAACTGTGGCTGGAGGGCCTTGGGTATAGGGTCCTTTCAGGGTCTCCAGGGGCAGGACTGGGAGTGTGTCCTGTTGAGTCCCTGTGCCAATTGGATTGCTTGCAGAGTGTGACTGTGAGGCTGAAGATTGGACCCTTTCAGGATATATATTCCGATGGAGTTTGGCTAGCTTACCTTTGCTTGCTCCCCTGCTCCCTCTGAGAGGGGCTGCAGCCAGTTCATGGGCTACTTCATCGTCCACAGCCATGACCAAGATCTGTGTACCTCGTATCCAATACACATGCAGGCGTGATTCCTCCTGGCTTTGGTGCATGGTATTCAGAGCAGAACTAAGGCTAAATGGGTCTATAGCCAAGTCCACAGGGATATGGAGCTATTTCTGGGTCTGTAGCCTGGACCATGGTTGGTGAGTCATCTACCTAGGTACAAGCCTGCCATCTCAAATCAGTTCCTCTTAGTCTTGGACTGCACCAGAATTTCAAAGTCTTCTGTTTGGATCCCAAAGCCCCCACAAAGGCACTTTTGTCTGTAGATGGGTGTAAAATTATTGTTGTTGAGGGGAGCGAGTGGTGGGCTTATTTGGTCATCTTTCTGATGTCCCATCTTGCTTCACACATAATAATTGATCATCTGTTTGTTACATATCAGCTTATTTTGCTTTTAATGTGATTTTTTTTTCATTAAAAATTAGGCCAAACCAAACAACAAAACAAAAACAAGCTTGATATTTAGAAGCATTTCTAATATTATCTTGATGGTCTTTAATGGGTCTGGTCATCTCTACCCAATTGAAGACACACTGATAATATTTTAGCTCTAGCTTCCTGTGGGGTAGGCTGAAACTATGGTGGGACCTCCATCAGAACTTGATTTCTCCCCTGCCAAGTACTGCCACCTTCCCCTTTCCTACAGGTGTTGATCCCAAGAGCACTCCTTAATAAGCCTACTATACAATAGCGACTTCCTAGGGAAATCAAACAGCAACATTTATTGATTGTCTGCCACACTAGATTAAAACTCTATAGTGGCAGGACCATTTTTACCTCATTTATGTGTCTAATCATCCCCAGCACAGTGGGTAATACATGGTAGGTTCTCAATAAATATTGCCTGCATAAATGAAATATTATGTAACTATTAAAATGAGTTGTAGAATATATACTAACATAAAATGTGTTTATAATTTAAATCTTAAGTAAAAAAACATATTATAAAATAAATAATGTAAATAATTTATATAGAATATACACATATATATGAATAGGAAACTATTAATGTTTCTACAATAATCTATAATAATAAAAGTGTAATATGTTAATTAGACTGAACAGTGGAAGGACCTTCTGGATGACCTTCTGGACAACCTTCCGGACAAAGCCGGGGCTTCGAGGGCTGAGGCAAGCTGAGCGGCTGCCAGGGCTGAGCCCCTTCCATGAATTTCATGCATCGGGCCTCTAGTTCATTATATAAATGACAGCTAAATACCTCTCTAGGCATTAGGTATAGAGAAGTGAGCAAAATTGCTGACAGTTGGGGCAGGAGACAAATGACAGTTCATCACTCAGATGTCTGTTGCTCAATCTAGAATGGCTGAATGAGTTCAGTGTTGGTCGCATGTCAGTCTCTTTCTCCACTTGGCATCTCCATGTGGCCAATTTTGTCCTTCTCACTGGTATAAGGGTATTTTACTTGGTGACTGCATTCCAGAGTGCACATTCCAAAAGATTCAGATGGTAGATGGCAGGTTTTTATGATCTAGTCTCAGGAGTCTTCCAACATCAAATCTGCTTTATTTTGTTCTCTGCAATATACACAGTTATATAAATAGAGGGCAGGAAATGAACTCAGTTTTTCAATGAGGAATGATTCCACAGCATACATAGAAAGAAGGAATTGATAGCTCCCATCTTAGAGACAAGCCAAGTCAAAGCCTGGAGGATTTAGAGGAGCCTGAGGAGGTTTAGGTCAAGGAGAGCATTTTTTAAAACATATTTTTATGGATTTCAGAGAGGAAGAGAGAGGGAGAGAAATATACTAGTAGAAACATCAATGATGAGAGAGAACCATTGATCGGCTGCCTTCTGCATGCTCCCTGGGGGTTGAGCCTGCAACCGGGGCATGTCCCCTGACCAGGAATCGAACCATGACCTCCTGGTTCATAGGTCTCCATTCAACCACTGAGCCACACTTGCTGGTAAGGAGAGCATTTTTGTCAATGTGAGCTATTTAGTATGAAAAAGGTGAATTTAAAGAGAGGAACTGACATCTCAGAGGGAAGAGGCAAGATAGATAGAGAATCATTCCCAGAAAGCTGCTCTGAGTCCCATAGAAGAACTGGAAACATTTTTTATTTAAGATTTCAGAATTGGGACGGATCATTTGTTTGTTTCTTATCCCTTCACTTTTTATACAAGAGTGTTTATTGTGTTCACCGTCCATCTGTTACACCATTGTATGTTGAGTGTTTGGGCCAGGGTTGGGGGCAGTGTAAGATAACTGGTTTCTATTGCACAGATCCTCAGGGTGAGAGGAACAGTGTGAAAACCTGAATCTGTTCAAAAGATCCTGGAGGTGCATGTGATTACATAATGAGAAAAGACTTTTGAGACCCTTGAAAGGATAATAGTATTTTTCAAGTATGAAGAATATAAATGATTTTTTTTTCTCAGTGGGCAGATTAGCAAAGATAGTAAATTATCTGCTACTCAGCCCATTGAGAAAGATAATCTATTTCCCCTCATTTGAATGTTGGCTAGACATAGTAACATTTTAGTCAATAGTATATGGAGGAAAAGATGTTCTAGCAGTTCTAGTGCTGGGTTATAAGATGGCTCACTGCTTCTACCTGGGCCTCTTGGAATATTATCTGGGAGCAATGACACAGCATGTAATTGACTACCCTGAGACTGCCCTGTTGGAGGACCAGGTTAGGCATGCTCTTTGTTTCAGCAGAGCTAATCCTTCTAGCCACCCTCATTAAGTCTCTGGATAGCTGAGTGAAGGTGTATTGAATCTTGAAAGCCATACCAGTTGCCAGTAGAATGACAGCAGTGATATTCATCAGTGTCACATGAAAATGAATAATTGTGTAAATAATGTATCAGAACTCCTAATGCACAAAATGGTTGCTGTTTTAAATTGCACAAGTTTTTAGTACTTCGTTATATACCAACAGATTACTAGAAAAGAAATCTACCAATTCTTTTTTTCTCCCAAACTCCAAAGAACATCATTCTTTACAATCTACCAGCATTAAACTATATTTTATTTTGTATCTAGAATGCTGGTTATATGTATAACATTATGATCATGTTTTTTAAAAATATATATCTTTATTGATATCAGAGAAGAATGGAGAAGGAGAAAGGGAAACATCAATGATGAGAGAGAAGAATTGATTGGCTGCCTCCTGGGGATGGAGCCTTCTGTGCCCTGAATGTGAATTGAACAGTAATTTCCTGTTTCATAGGTTGATGCTCAACCACTGAACCACACCAACCAGGCTCATGTTTTTGTGTGTTTTTTTTTTTGTTTTTTTTGTTTGTTTCCATTTTTTCCTTTTTTTTTTTTTTTTTTTTTGGTCAAAAAACCATTGTTGTAAACCTGATTAAATACTTTGGTAGCATGAAGAGTTTTATTGCAGTTGTCAAAATATCATGGGATTTCATCCTAACTATTTTTAGGGGCTTAATTAGGTATACCTTTCTTCCACTGCTTTACCACACAGAACCTATCTTTATTATTGCCTTCAATTTTTTCATTGTTATAAGCATTTATTCATGCCTTCTTTCCCCCTGGAATGTAGTTCTTTGATGTTTTGTCTTAATACCCTATTCTTTTTTTTTTTTTTTTTTTACACTCTGAGATATTTGAGCAATTACAAAACCCTGTGTCATAGCAGTAACAACAAATGTGTCAAATTTTCACGTAAAACCAAGATGGTGCTAGAACTAGGCTGGCTGTGGTTTTAAATATAATGTTTTTATTTAACTAATGAGACCTGCTGGGGCCTTCCAGCCTTGTTAGTGATCAAGTCCAAGTTGACCAACTGCAAAATGAGGATGTCAGGCCTGAGAGTCACAAGGTTTCCATGGGATAGAATAGAACTTTAGTTTTGACAAAAGCCGAGTAGATGCCTAAAAGCCACTTTAAAAATGGAGCAAAGCAACTGGCTTAGTCAGTCTGGTGATGAGGTTGTATTCAGAAATGGTCTTTTTGAATACTCTGCCAGTCATTAAACTTTAATTAAGCCATGATTTCCCAATCTTAGCTCGGGATTCTAAATTGTTTATGCTAGAACACTTTGGATGTGACACAGAGGCAGTTTGGAAGGGGTGAAGAGCTGATCTACAGTTTCCACTACAGCCCACCATTCCTGACTCATAGAATTCCCTTTGACACTTACGGGATGGGAAAGCAGAAGCATATTAATTTCAATCCATTCCTTTCTGCATTTAGATGTGGGAGCTACAACAATAGTGTGTTGAATTGGCACAAAATTATAAGATCCCTTTAACTTCCCTCTCCACTTTTCTCAATTGAATTTGGGAACTCTCTGCCCTCAGGAGTCTTAGTTAGATGGTGACGTAGGCACCGTTTTACATCAGAACCATAAAAGTTTTATATTTTCTCCCCAGTAAACTTGGGTGGGAAATAAGGGGAACTCAACTCCACACCTAATTATTTTTCTCCTTAAAGAAGCTGAACTCAAGTACATGATAAATAGAAATCAGTATACAAAGGGCAAGAAGCGTTGTGCCAATAAGCAAGGAATTTCCATTTTCTTTGTTTTGAGCCACACAGTGGCTGCTTGCTCTTCAACCAAGTGAATATCTTTGGTCCAATTTAATCATTATGTCAGTAAGTACAGTCATCTTTATTGACACATATATTTCAGCTTAGAGGACCTCTTACCTAATCAGCTATAGATACTTTGATTCCTGTTTGGAACCTGTGGTTTATGCCCTTTTCCAGGATTCCATATCTTTCTCCTTCTATTGGGAGGAAAATGGGCAAGAAGCAAGACTCCATTTAGGTACTTGTTTCAATCCTACTTACTGCCACTCAGCCTCTACTTATTAACTTAGCTCTGGTACCTTAACAGAAAGAATCATGCAGGATTCTTACCCTCATTTCCCTCCCAAACACAACCTAACAGTGTGTGAGAAAATTTGCTGCTAGATCCCAGGGATTCATCTCATATTCCTAAACCTGGCCCCAGAACAGCCGTGTTCTGACAGCATACCACCCTCATCTTTAAAACTGGCAAGAACTGCAAAGGGTCCAAGATTTAATCCTACGTGCATGCTAGCTAATAAATTAGCCCCTTACTGTTTCATGGATGCTGTCAGAAGACATGAAACTGCTGGGTAAGAAGCTGAGGACATTATTGTTTATGGTATAGCAGCCCTTTGAAATGGCTCTGGTAAAAGAGTGGTCAGGCCTTGATGTGAAAATACAGGAAAATGTGGAGGACAAGAGACCCAGAAAAACTCTCCCTCCTAACCAGGCAACACCCATCTATGTGATGTCCTGTGTGTCTATACTCTGTGTGATAGGAAAAGAAACAATTCCCAGATTTTTAACAAATAAGCTTGCTTAAAACCTGTTCCTATTAATCCAGCAGCAAAAATTGTGTTTTCTTGTTTAGATTAGCTGTAAAGATTATTGATGAGAGAAGTGCTACTATGTTGCATCTACATTTTATTCTCCATTACTTGGAAATAGATAGTATTCCCATCATTTTCAATGTTTCAGTCTGATATTTTAAGAAGAATATTTGAAATTACGCATTATTATAAGTTAGGTATGTCTACACATTAGCTGTTGTGGGTTAGTAAATGATTATCCTTTTCATGATGCATTGAACAGTGCAGAAAACCAGAAAACTGACCATCAGTTGTGTGTGTGTGTGTGTATTCGCATGTGGATGTGTGTGAAACAAGCTCTGTATTTTCTTTAATATTTATTATATCCACTCAGAAACTACATCCTTTAGTATGTCATTGCACCTGATTAGCTAATATGTTATTTTGGGAACTTAAATATATTTTTAAATATGAAAATGAGCTGTATTATTCAAAAGTGACTTTCTTGAACAACTGAAAACTGTTATGAGCTATAATTTAGGCAAGACTTTTCTCAGTGGCATATTAAAAAGAAAAACCTGACATAAACAGAATAGTGTCCATCAATGCAAAAGTGCCTTGATAATGGATATCTATTAATAAAACACTGAGTAAATATAAAATAATGAAATATGCTGGGATACATTTGATAAAATTGAACACATTTCTGATAAAAGCTTATAGTCTACTAGAAATAGAAGAACACATTGTTAACAACATATCTTAAATCAGCAGTTCATATTATACTCAATAATGGAACTGTTAGGCCCTTTCATTAATATCTGGAATATCTCTAGTGCTATTATTAAAGAAATGAAATATCGTTTAGTAAAATGTATCAAAATTGTTACTATTGTAGTTAATTTGAATGTCTAACAAATTGCAGAAAGTAAAAAAAAAAAAAAAACTATAAAAAGACACTCTAGAAAGTAGTACAGTGTTTGACACAAAGTGCCCACAATTATCCATAACATAGCAACTATTAGTTAGAAAATGTACTTGAAATATTCAAAAGTTAAATGTGAGAGGGGACACATGTTGAATATGCTTCATTCAAAGTTTTCAAGGAATTTATGTAAATTTCACACTGAATTGCAATGGAATCATAAGTTAAATCCAAAAGAAGACCAGAAATTAAAACCCACGCAAATTGCCTACTAATCATATTGTTCGCGATTAGTGAACTCAACTAGTAAAAGACAGAAAAGACACAGATACAGACAGAAAATACTATGTATACCCTCCTTTTATGCATATATTTTACATATCCATGAGCTGAGCTAACCAGAAAAATAGGTATTTGCAAACATCATCTGATCCAGCTGTATAGCGTATAGCCCTTCTAGATTCTTTGTAATACTTATCAAATATCTTCTTCATTAAATTAGAGAATAGTAGTCCCAGAAAACACTAAGTAGGAAGATGACAGAAGATACATTATTTATGGACCTCAGTCACTTATGAGAAACACTGTGAACTTGGAACAGACAGGAGAAACATGGCGAAGAGTATATGCTAAGAAATATTGTATTTCATAGACAGAATTCTTCTTCTTAGAAAACCTGAAACAGGAGAATTAATGAAATTAGCTATTCTGAACTAAATGAATATCTGTGGTCAAGCATACACTGAAACAAAGGGATTTAAAAAATCCTGAACTTTATCCATCAAAAATGAACTTGCAAGAACTTGTATGGATGGTAATGGGCACAAGTACAGCCCTCATATTTGTTTATTAGAGGCCCAGTGCATTAATTCGTGCATGAGTGGGGTTTGGCCTGCCCGGCCCCAATCGGGGCAGATCGAGGCAGGGCCTGTCAGGAAGAGGAGATGGCAGGAGGTTGGCTGGCTGGCCCGCCCCTATTGGGGCCTGATCAGGGCCATGCTGCCTGGGGGGACAGGCCACAGGTGATTGGCTGGCGGGCCCTGCCCCTGAATGGGGGGGGCCGATTGGGGGTCAGCAGCTTGGGGGAGGGCCATGGGAGGTTGGCCAGCCAGCCCCACCCCTGATTCGTGTATGTGGGGAGATCAGGGGTGGAGTTGGCTGTGGGGAGGGAACACGGGCTGATTGGGGTGGTGGGGGCTGATTGGGGGTGGGGCTGGCCATGGGGAGGGGCTGTGGGTGGTGGGCCAGCCGGCCCCACCACTGAATGGGGTGGTGGGGTGTTGATCTGGCGCAAGCAGCCTGAGAGAGGGTCCATGGGTGGTTGGCTGGTTGGCCCTGCTCCTGATCAGAGTGGGGGGCCAATTGGGGACGGAGCTGGTAGGGAGGGTCCATGGGCCAATCAGGGTGGTGGGGGCCCATTGGGGTCAAGGCTGGGTGAGGGGAGGGGCTGAAGGAGGTTGGCCGGCCAGCCCCACCCCCTATTGGGGTAGGGGGTCCAATCCCAAGTGAGGCCGGCCCGGGGGAGGGGCTGTGGGCCTATTGGAGTGATGGGGGCCCATTAGAAAAGGGCCTTCTGGGGGGAGGTGCTACAGGAGGTTGGCTTGCTGGCCCACCCACTATTAGGGTGGTGGGGGCGATCAGGGGTGGGGCAAGCTGGGGGGAGGGGTTATGGGCCGATTGGGGTGGTTGGGGCCCATCAGGGGCAGGGCTAGCTGCGGGGAGGGGCTGCAGGAGGTTGGCTGCTGGCTCCACCACCCGATCAGTCTGATTCGCTGGCCGCAATAGGCATCATAACGACCGGTCGTTCTGGTCATCATGGCATTTTGGTCACTGGCTTTTTATATATAGAGATTATTAAAACTTTGGACAGAGTGAATTTATCCTCAGTCAAAAATCAGTATAAAAGGAAATTAAAATGGCCAATAATTAAAGTAAGGCAATTACTGTGGTATAAAAAAGAATAAACACTTTTCTATAAATTTGAATATTGTCTGTCTAAAAATAGCATTACCCAAGCAAGTAAAAATAGTAGATTTGCTTTGTATTTCAAAGACAAATGTAATATAATGAAATGTATGAAATTAGAGTGACAGAGAATTTTAAGACTAAAAGAGGATAAGATTATGGCAGACATAAACAATAAGAAAGCCCACTGCATGGGAGAACATATTTGCCAATGTTATCTTACCTAATAATAGACAAACATGTAAATTGACCGTACCTTCGCTACACCCATAGCCAATCAGAGTGACTATGCAAATTAAACCCCAAAAAGATTGCGATTAATTTGCATACATAGCGCCCAGCGACTGTTTCCCAGGAACATCCTGGCACCCAGGTCACTGTGAGGTAAGGCCAGGTGCAGGAGCGGACCCCCAGCGATCGATCGCAGGGAGCTGAGGGTTCTGCTCCTGCCCTAGAGGCTTTTGGCCTGGGCATGCCTGGGCAGGTGATCAGAGGGCGCTGGAGGTCCCGTTCCCAGGCCTAAAGTTTCGGCCAGAGGCTTTAGGCCTGGGCAGGTCCCAGCCCTCGATTGGTGTGAACTATAGAGGAAACACCTTTTCTGACTGCACATTGGCTAAGCTCCCTGTATGCCACTGGTAATATTCTTAGTAACTTGGGTAATAAGAATCCAAAAAGATGATCTAGGATTTTTCCACCGCACTTCTGGAGAAAAAAACGAAGGTCCGCTGCTGGAGGGCTAAGAAATGTCATATCCTGCCCAAGCCGGTTTGACTCAGTGGATAATGCCTTGGCCTGCCCACAGCAGGGTCTGGGTCCGATTCTGATCAAGGGCATGTACCTTGGTTTCAGGCTCCTCCCTGGCTGGGGCCCAGATCAGGGCTCATGCAGGAGGCAACCAATCAAAGTGTTCCTCTCACTTTGATGTTGCTCTCTGTCTTTCCCTTTCTCTTCCACATTCTCTAAAAGTCAATGGAAACATCCTCAGTGAGGATAAAAAAATAAATAAAGAAAGAAATACATATCCTATGAAAGACACATCTTGAAAATGCCTAAAGAAAGTTGTCATTTTTTCTTGGTGAAGGGACTGGAGTCCGTGTTGATGAAAACACCTTGGTGGCTGCGGTGACTGGCAGTGGCTGCAGCAGTGGGATGATAGGGCTGGTGCCTTCCCCTGATCAGCCCAGTTGTCTCCCACAAAGGGAGGACAGACTGCTGCTTAGGCCTGCTCCCCGTGGACACATAACCAATGGACACAGACACTAAGGGGGTGAGGGCATGTGCTGGGTATGGGGGTGTCTGGGAGAGGTCAATGGGGGGAAAAGGAGACATATGTAATACTATATGTAATAGATTTTTTTTTAAAAAAGAAATTTTAAAAGCATTTGGTAAAATTCAGTCATCATTCTAATAAAATTTAAAGTAAAATTTGAAGACACTGTATAAATGTTAAAAGTCTTTGTAGCAAAACAAATAAACATTCTGAAAGGCAAAACATAAATATCAGTTTCATTAACATAAAATAAGATTGCTGAAACCGGTTTGGCTCAGTGGATAGAGCGTCGGCCTGCAGACTGAAAGGTCCCAGGTTCAATCCCGGTCAAGGGCATGTACCTTGGTTGCGGGCACATCCCCAGTAGGGGTTGTGCAAGAGGCAGCTGATCGATGTTTCTCTCTCATCGATGTTTCTAACTCTCTGTCCCTCTCTCTTCCTCTCTGTGAAAAATCAATAAAATATATTTTTTAAAAAAAACAACATAAAATAAGATGCCTAAAAGACAGCTCTCTTCTATTTTCTCTTTGGCATTTCTGGAGTATACAATAAGATACAAAGGATTAGAATACATACTGTAAAAGGAGGCATTATTTCCTATTGGTATGATTGTGAATATAGAAAAGATAGCTGATGAGTTTAAAAGAACACTCAATTTATGAGGGAATTTATTAAGATTATTTGATAAAAGATAAATATGTTTTTACACATATATTCCATTCATAATATTAAAAATACATAAAATGATAAGAGATGCCTTACTAAGAAGGTAATTACTTATATAAAAAGTTCTAAGTTCAATATTTAAGGGCTTAAATTAAAAATATCTGAATAGTGGATATAGTACCATTCATTTCTTGGGAAAACATTGTTTAAAATAATCCTTTAAAACAATTATATTTATAATTTTACTCCAATTATAATTAATATGTCTATACTCTATTTCCAAATATAATTTACTTTAATTTAATATAAAGTATATATGAAATGAAAAATATCTGAAATTAGAAATTATGTCAGCCTCGATTATCAAAATATTAAAATTTGGATAAGAATAGATAAATAGGTCAGTATAAAAGAAATTGAAAATGACACTATTTCATCCTTTCTTATGGTCGTGTAGTACTCCATTGTGCATATATACCACATCTTCTTTATCCAGTCCTCTATTGCGGGGCACTTTGGCTGTTTCCAAGTCTTGCCACTGTGAATAATGCTGCAATGAACACAGGGGTGCATATACATCTGTGTATAAATGATTTCAAGTTTTTTGGGTATATACCCAGGAGTGGGATTGCTGGGTCATATGGTAGCTTTGTTCTTAATTTTTTGAGGAATTGCCAGACGGCTTTCCATAGTGGTTGTACCAGTCTAAATTCCCACCAGCAGTGAATGCGGGTTCCCTTTTTTTCCATAACCTCTCCAACACTTGTTGCTAGTCTTGTTGATAATGGCTACTCTAATTGGTATAATGTGGTATCTCATTGTAGTTTTAATTTGCATTTCCCTGATTACCAGTGAGGTTGAACATCTTTTCATATATCTATTGACTTTTTGTATGTCTTCTTGGGAGAGGTATATTTTCAAGTCCTCTGACCATTTTTTGATTGAATTGTTTATTTGTTTGGTGTTGAGTTTTACAAGTTCTTTATATATTTTGGAAATTAATTCTTTTTCAGAGCTACTGTTTGCAAATATCATCTCCCATCTGGTTGGCTGTCCTGTTTGTTTTGATGTCCATTTCTTTTTCTGTGCAGACGCTCTTCAGTTTGATATAGTCCCATTCATTTATTTTTGCCTTTACCTCCCTGCCTTTGGGGGTCAAGTCCATAAAATGTTCTCTAGCTCAATAAGTTTGGTACCTATATATTTTTTTTCTATGTGACTTATAGTTTCAGGTCTCATGTTTAAGTCTTTGATCCATTTTGAATTAACTTTTGTACAAAGGATGAAAAAGCATCATTTACAACAACATGGATGAACCTTGAGAACATTATGCAAAGTGAAATAAGCCAGACAGAAAAAGCTAAGAACTACATGATTTCACTTATATGTGGAATATAAAACTGAAACTTATGAACACAAACAGCCATGTGGTGGTTGCAAGAGGGAGGGGGTTGGGGGAGAAAGGGGTCCTAATATGAGGTGACAGGAGAAGATTTGACTTTGGGTGGTGGACACAAGGTCCTATATACAGATTTTCTAAATTAGGAATCCACACATGAAACCTATATATGTTCATGTTGACTGATGTCACCCCAAAAAAATTTAATAAAAAATAAAATAAACACTAAAAAAGTGATATTAACATGTTAACTTGAAGAAATTTCCCTGATTCCTGTTTTTGTTTGTTTGATTTAATGTGTGCTATTTAAGAAAATATAAGTTGGGATATCACAGAACAAACTTAGCCAAAATAAATTTATAACCAACTTTCCAAAAAAAAGAAATATATGTAATAAACCTAGAGTTATGCACTCATATTAAAAAAAAGAAATTGACATAAAAATTTGCTTCAGTATATTCATAAATGTATATTATAACAAAGATGACATTTTAGTTATGAGAGAAGTGGATTATTTTTTGTTTCTGTTTTTGTTTTTACATTTAGAATGACAAGAATTCTGGAGAAACTTTTATTATTCATCATCTCACGGTCTCTTTTACACACAGCTCATATTCAGTTGTGATTCTGATTATTAACACTGGTAATGGTGATGAGGAACTAAACTTACTAATGTCTCTGAGTAACTGGACAATTGAGCAATGCAGTATTTTATCTCAGATGGCTAAAATAACCAGGTTCTTTCTTTTTTCTTTCTTTCTTTCTGGTGATATGGAAATTACTAAATGCCTTTCTGACATTCTAGCAACTTTATTTTAAATTTTGCAATCTGCCTGAACAGTGTGGTTCAGTGATAGAGTATTGACCCAGGAACCACAGATTCAATTCCTGATCAGGGCACATGCTCTGGTTTCCACTGGATCACCAGTGGGGCGTGTGCAGGAAGCAGCCGATTAATGTTTCTCTCTCATCAATGTTTCCATCTCTGTATCCCTTCCTCTTTCTCTAAAATCAATAAAAACATATAAAAAATAAATTTTGTAATCTACTTTGGTATTTAAAATGACCTTTTTCTACAGTAAATTTTATTCTCACTTCCATGTCACAGTAACCAATTGTTTTTGATAACTTAATTAAAACATATGCTAACTTACTGAATAATTTATAGCTTTATGATATTTTTTCACATGCAAGTAATTATCACTACTTTTTAGCAAAATTTCAGATTATATTATAAAATTAAAAACTGATTGTTATATTTATTGAAAAGAATATACTTCAAAAATTAATGTAATACAAACTGGTTTTTATTAGGCTAAAAGCATGAGTTCGTTGCTGATTTATTTTTTAAACATTTTGTTTACCAATCTATCTTTTTGTTTGTCTGTTTGTTAATCCCCCCGGGAGGATATTTTTTCCATTGATTTTCAGAGAGAGTGGAAGGGAGGAATGAAGAAATGGAGGGGGAGAGAAAGAGAGAGAAATAATCGGTGTAAGAGGGAGATATCCATTGGTTGCCTCCTGCGCACACCCCGACCAGAGTCGGGATTGAACCTATAACCCAGGTACAAGCCCTTGACTGGGAATTGAACCAGTGACCCTTCAGTGAGTGGATCCACACTCTAACCTAGTCACACTGACTAGGATGCCAGTTTATCTTTCAACAACAAATGTAGAGGCAGCAGTGGAACAGAAGTAACATGAACTCTTGCGTGAGGCAGATTCTACCATTTAGCAGTATGTTGTTAGGGGAAGCAAGATGCTTATCTTCTGTGATTTCTAATACTCAGCGATGCTCTAAAACAGCACTTCTCCAACTGTGTTCCATACTTCTTGGGATATTCCAAGACATCCCAATGTTGGTTTCATCAGGTCAGAACTATTCTCATAGGAATATTAAGATTTTATTTGCTTTTTCATGATGTTGACATTTGCATTTTTGGTACAAAAATAAAAGCAGCCTTAGCTGGTTTGGGTCAGTGGTAGAGCGTTGGCCTACAGACTGAAAGGTCCTGGGTTTGATTCCTCGGTTGCAGGCTACTCCCCAGCCCGGGGCCCTGGTTGGGGCTCATGCAGGACGCAACCAATTAATGTGTTTCTCTCATATCGGTATTTCTCTCTCTTCCACTCTCTCTAAAAATAAGTGGAAAAATATCCTTGGATGAAGATTAAAAGAAAAAAAGTAAAAGCAATAGAGTCTTAGCTAATATCAAAGAAGTGTAGCAAACTATCTTATAGACTGAACATTTGTTGCTTTGCCTCTCCTGCACATTGATATGCTGAAAGCTAATCCCCAAAGTGATGGTATTTGGAGATTGGATCTTTGGGAGGTGAGTAGGTCCTGAGAGCAGAGCCCTCATGAATGGGTTTAGTGTCCCCATAAAAGAGGCTCTTGTGATCTCACTCTTCCCTCCCACCAAGTGAGGACTCAGGGAAAAGATGGTGTACAAATAGGAATTGGGCTCTCACCAAACACCACATCTGTTGGCACCTTAATCTTGTTCTTCACAGCCTTCAGAATTGAGAGAAACACATTTTTGTGTTTGTAAGCTACCTAGTCTATAGTATTCTAGAATTTTTATAGCAGCCTATACAGACTAAGACATAGTACTAGTACTTAAAGACTTTAAACAGTGGTTCTCAACCTTTTTAATGCCGCGACCCTTTTATACAGTTCCTCACGTTGTGTTGACCCCCCCAACCATAAAATTATTTTCGTTGCTACTTCGTAACTGTAATTTTGCTACTGTTAATTTAGCAATGAAAATAATTTTATGGTTGGGGGTCACCACAACATGATGAACTGTATTAAAGGGTCGCGGCATTAAAAAGGTTGAGAACCACTGCTTTAAGATGACATTTGTTGTATTGATAGCAAATGTTTTATATTGTGTAATGAAATGTGTCAATATTTGAAATACCTGCATTATAAAGTGAAGCAAGATGAATTAATTTGAAGTTCAAGATGGAGCAATAGATTTTAATGAAAAATTAGAAAAAACGGTCATTGATTTGTGTTTAGACTTGTGTTAAAACTAACCTATAAGAAATGCCCACCTGTTGAGTTGATAGTATAATGTCAGAAAATAATATCCACCACTGTCTAAAGGAGAGCCTAAATTAAATTCCTTCCCTACTTTCCAAATGTATATCTGAGTAAGGCCAGAATTTTACACATACTTAAGACAAAACAACATATAATAACAGATTGAATGTAAAAACAAATATGAAAATTTAGGATTTTAAAAAATCTAGATGTTAAAGAAATTTATAAAAATGTAAAGTATGCCATTGTTCTCATTTATTTACTTATTTAGTTATTTGAGAGAGAGGGAGAGGAAGGGAGAAAGAGGGAAAGAGGGAGGAAGAGAGAGAGAGAAGGGAGAGAGAGAGAGAGACATTAATGTGAGCAAGAAACACCAATTGGTTGCCTCCTCCAGATGCCCAGAGAGGGGGTTGAACCCGCAACCTGGGTATGTGCCCTGACCAGAATGGAAACTTCTGGTGTGTGGGAGGATGCTCCAATTAAACGAGTCACACCTGCCAGGGCTAATTTATTTTTATTTAAAAATATTTTTATGTTATTGACATGTAATGGGATTATTACTATTTTAATGAATTAATATTTTAGTTTTTCTTAGTTTTAATTTATTATACAAGTTACTAATGATAGGTATAACCCACAAAAACAATGCCATTTTGAGTCTAATAATTTTTCAGGTTACAGCAGTCACGAGACCAAAAAGCGTTTGACAAGTGCTGTCATAAAATAACAACATACAGTTAGCAGGATTACTGGCTGAATGTGCTTAGTACAGAATCTGGTACTTAGTGATTTGTTTCTACTACTGTACATTTTTCCCTTCTAATCATAATATTCACTATAATTTCTCACACAAGAATAATTGCTTGAGAATTTGAGGATTTTGAGTTCTATCAAAATATATTAGGTAAATGTAACTTTATCATCCATTACAAAGATTGAGCTTTAAATAGTTATTTATAGTTTTATCTAGAGCCCAGATGAGCTGTATATTAGCAATCCTAGCTACAGCATCTATACCTTTTAGTTATTTGAATTATTAATTTTCTACTGCAAAATATCTAGTAGTGCTTCCACTGGTTATTATCTTTCTTCCAAGACTCAGTAAAAAAAAAAATATAGGTAACAGAAAGTATCTTAGAAGAATCATATACCGGCTATTAGTGCATGGACTTGACAGTTGGGGATTGTACATTCTATCTTTCTACTTTTTAAAATTATTTATTGTTTAAAGTATTACATATATCTCCTTTTTCCCCCATTGACCTCTCCCCGACCACCCCCACCCCCAGCACATGCCCTCACCCTCCTAATGTCTGTGTCCATTGGTTATGCGCATATGCATGCATATAAGTCTTTTGGTTGATCTCTTATGCCCCTCTCTCTCCTCTGCCTTCCCTCTGAGGTTTGAAGGTCTGTTCCATGTGAGTATGACCAGGCATTGGCACTATTTGCTTTAACTTCCTTCTTTATAAAATGGGAATGATGCTAATGGTTCCCACGGTGCTCTGAGAATGGAAGGTTACTAAAGTACTGTGAAATGCTCAGATTTGAAGTGTCACCCCAGAGCAATGTATTATTAAGAATTTGTAGAATAGTGAAAGTATAATTCAGTTTAAAGAAAGAATATCATCACAAGTGCATCTCGTTTTATGGAAGGAACTTTCAATATTAAATCCCACTTAGTCCTAGAAGAAAATTTGGTACTTTTTGTCAGGTTATTGAATATAAGCAATTTTATATCCTATCTAATAATAGACAAATATGCAAATTGACCATACCTCTGACACACCCACAAGTCATGCCCACAAGCCACGCCACCATCCAATCAGAGCGAGTATGCAAATTAACCCAAACCAAGATGGCTACAGCCACAGAGAGCAAGGTTTCCTAGGTAACAGAGGAAGCCAAGCTTTCTTCCAGCCATTGCAGGCCTAAGACTCCACTCAAGCTACAAAGTTTCAATTATAGAAGGTAAACAAATTCAAACAAATGGCGGCAGAATGGAACTTGAGAGAGCAGGCCAGGGTTGCCCCCAGCAACAGGGGAAGCAAAGCTTTCCACACACCCTGGCCGGGCCCACCCACTTAAGGCAACAAAGTTTCAATTATAACCCCAACACAAATGGCTGCCAGCCTTGGAGGGAGCCCCAGGCTTGGCTCTGCTCCAGGCTACAAAGTTTCAATTGTAGAAGGAAAATAAATTCCAGATACCAGGGCCTCTGCTTGCATTGCCAGGGGGCGTGGCCTGCCTGCAAACCACCACAGGCCCCTCGCTCAGGCCGCCCCACACCCCAAGGGAACCCCCACCTGATCCGGGGCACCCTTCAGGGCAAACCAGCTGGCCCCCACCCCTGTACCAGGCCTCTATCCTATCTAATAAAAGAGTACTATGCAGCTTGATCATCACTGCAACACACAATATAGCTGCCCCCATGTGGTCAAAGATCCTGCCCCCATGTGGACACAAGATGGCCAGCAGGAGAGGGCAGTTGGGAGGCACCCAGCCTGCAAGGGAGGGCAGTTGAGAAGGACCAGGCCTGCAAGGGAGGGCAGTTGGAGGTGATCAACCCTGCAGGAGAGGGTACTTAGGGGTAACCAGGCCGGCAGAGGAGGGAAGTTGGGGGCAAACAGTCTGGCAGAAGAGTGGTTAGGGGGTGATCAGGCTGGCAGGCAGAAGTGGTTAGGGGCAATCAGGAAGGCAGGCAGGCAAGCAGTTTGGAGCCAGCAGTCCTGGATTGTGAGAGGGATGTCCGACTGCCCGTTTAGGCCCGATCCCAGGGATCGGGCCTAAACGGGCAGTCGGACATCCCTTGAGGGGTCCCAAATTGGAGAGGGTACAGGCTGGGCTGAGGGACAACCCCCTCCGTGCATGAATTTCGTGCACCGGGCCTCTAGTATATATATATATATATATAGCTAATATGCAAACTGTCCCCTCGGGAGTTCTACCAGGAGACCAGGAGTTTGATTGCTCGCTATGATGTGCACTGACCACCAGGGGGCGGTGCAGAACAAAGGAAGGCCCAGGCCAGCAGCCAGAAGGCCTCAATGGGCTCTGATCACCGGCCAGGCCTAGGGACCCTACCTGTGCACGAGTTTTGTGCACCGGGCCTCTAGTATTAAGTAACAGTATATTCAACTGAATATAAATAATATCCAGCCCTAAACAAAAGGATGCACAAAATATTATTTTATTCTTCTAAGGTCCAGTGGAGGTTAAAGTAATATAATACTTAACACTGATTTTGTAACACCTTCTTCAGCAAAACACTCCCCAGCCCTTTGCACACACAATTGAACCTATTTAGGACATCCTATTTATGCCAGGGCATAGATCTAGTCACAGTAAGTTTTGAATTGTCAGACATGCCTTGTGAGATGATTGACATGGCCTGTGTATTTATGCTAAGTGAATCAGATAGGGATTAAATAAGTTAAGCCATACATGTGGAGGTAGGGACCTGATGAGAGAAAAACAGAACAAAAACTCAACACACACAGGTGTTTGTATTCAGATGAATTTTAATATGACAGATAACACAGGGTATCTAAAGGCAGGACACTAACAGATGGACCTATAACATGATATTAAAATTCAGGGCAACGTGAAATGGAGGTATCTCAGTAGGCAGGAGTAATGGATGGGAAGAGTAGGGGGCAAGTAGTAGAAGGGGCTTTTCCCCTGCAATGTTTAAGGTCTTCAACCTCTTGTAATTATTGGAGACATAATCAAATCAATAATAATTTTTTGATAAATTCGTCACCTTATCAAAGTCTTTTGTTATTTTAAGGCCACTCTAGGTGTTTTATAAGCATTAGCTTACAGAAAACTCATAAACAATTCTGTGGACAAGGAAACTGAGGCATAAAGTGTTGTTTGCCATGTGGTCAAAGATCCTGCCCCCATGATCCTGCAGTCAGAGAGTAAGGGTGAAATTGTGTGCTACTATAGGTACAGATTAAATACTCATGAGTTGGACACCAACACTGCTGATATTCCCAATACAATAAAGTGTTTCCAGAATCATGGGCATCAAATGAAAAGTGGAAAGTCAGAAATTTTGAAAACGCTGACTTGAGAAGAAAACACTTCACACAAGACCTTCTCCACTTTCAAAGGAAGCAGCCATGTCTAATGACACTCATTAGGAGACACACGCCGCAGCTATCTTTTGCAGCAGATATGAACCATTATTGAAGTGGGAAGAGTAATGGTCCCCAAAGACGTCCACATTCCAAACCCTGGAATCTGTGAATATGTTGTTACCTTACCTGACAAAAGGGGCTTTACATATGGAATTATGTTAAAGTATTGCCCTAGTGAGATGATCCTGGATATTCTGGGTACCACAATGTAGCTGCAAAGATCTTTTTCATTTGCTTGTTTTGTTTTTATTAATAATTTTTTTATTTTGAAATTTTAAAATTGACATACAATATTATATGACTTTCAGGTGTACAACCCAGTAACCAGGCATTTATACATTTATGAAGTATTCATCCTGATTAATCTTTATAAGTGAAAGTGAGAGACAGGACAGTCAGATTCGGAGAAGGAGGTGTGATAGCAGAACAGGGGCTGGAGTGATGGGATTGCTGGCTTTGAAGATGAAAGGCAGCCATGAGCCAAGACACATGGGCAATCTCTTGGAGCTAAGAAAATGAAGTAATGTATTCCTCTTTAGAACTTTGAGAAGGATGCAGTACTGCTGAGATCTTGGTTTTTGTTCCTTAAGACCTATTTTGGAGCACTGAAATTCTCCAGACTGTAAACATAAATGTGTGGGTGGTAAGTCACTAAGTTTGTGTTAATTGTTTACAGCAACAAAAGGAGTCCAATAGTACATTCAAGTAATACAATTTGCATGTTATTTGAAGACATTCCCAATTCACTTTTCGTTTGCAAGCTGTGGATTCTGATAGCAGGTACAGACCACCTGGTCTCCTGGTAAAATTACAACTATTCAGTTTCTGCTATGGTCTCTGAAAATACTTGAATACTGGATTTTGCAAACATGGTTTTCCCTGAGATGATTACCTTAGAAACTAAGAACTGAATTGTTTTCTAAATGAGTCACTGATATGAAAAGCTAGTATGTCCTATTAAGGCTTTACTGAAAATGGAAGAATTGAAATTAATACACCTCCCAGAAACCCAAAGGAACCACGCTACTTAGGAGGAGAAGAATCCCAGGCTACATGCAACTGATGGTCCGCCCAGTTCCATTTTGGAATCAGGAAATCCCTGGACGACCCTGCTCGGGATACTATTGTTTTGGATTTTATTTAATTGAGGGTTTTGTATATGAAACTTTCAATACTCAACAAAGCAAATGGTCTTGAACTTCAATTCCTTTGATCTTTGAATTTGAATTTTCAAAGAAATTTACAATGTTAATTTATATTTCTCCCTTAGAAATTCATAACAAGAGGGGAATTTTATTTGGTTCATCTTTATATTGTTTGCATCCTACTTTTGGAGTATATGTTTCATCTTTAAAAATTTTTTTTCTATGTTTTGATTGATTTCAGAGAGAGGAAGGGGGAAGGAGAGAGTGGTAGAAACATCAGTGATGAGAGAGAATCATCTATGGACTGCCTCCTGTATGCCCCCTGCTGGGGATTGAGTCTGCAACCCAGGCATGTGCCCTGACCAGGAATCGATCTGGTGACCTCTTGGTTCATGGCCGGCACTCAACCATTAAGCCACACTGGCTGGGCTGTTTCATATTTTTATAGCCTTTTATTTTTAGTTTTAAAAATAAAACAGTGAGTTTCAGATGATGCCTGTATATGCCTTGTGCAGCTACCTAGCTTGGAAATGGTGGTAACTTCTGTCACAACTTAGTCACCATGACAGAAGACAAGCTCTGGTGGACTTGTAGTTCTGTATTTCTAGAGGTCCTCATCCTTCACCTGGTAATTTAATCATCAGTTTTCATCTGTCCAGAAATTAATCGTAGACAAATATGATCATCCACAGCCTTACATACATTATCATGATGATATACACTCTCAGAACAACCTTTTATATTTCTTTTCCAAATATGTATAGATAGTCTACTATGTACCCTGCATTCTTTTATGTTGGACAGTGTGGGAAGGAAAATAGAGAAGAAAATGCCTCCCATGTTTGAAGACAACTTGTCCTTGGCATGGGCTTAATTAGAATAGAGTTCTGATTCATTGCACAGGGTGTTGGGAGCAAAAGTGTGGAACACCCAGCAGAGTCCCCATGAAGACCTGAAAGGCAGTGTTTGGGAAACAGCCTCCTGAGTGGCAGCTGAGAACCACTGACTTAACTAATTGATAGATGGGCAAAAATCACTGGGCATGCTGACCTCAGCCATGTTTCCTTCCTTCTGAGAGGAAGTCTGGTTGGGATTTTCTCCTAGTCCCTCCTTCTTGTCTTACCTAAATAGTACCACTCCACTAAATAGAACTTTTCAGGAAGTTCTAATTCTACAAAGTATCTACACATGTAAACAACTTTTCTCAGCCTGGTTTCTATTTGTAGTAAAGGTGACTTATCAGCCTCCATCTGTACTACTTGTTTCATTTGTCAACCTATTCAGTGAGGATCAGAGAGGAAGAGTGCCACCAGTATGTTTTTAGGTTAAAGACTATAGTTTACAATACAAATATTGTATAACTAGAGGCCCGGTGCATGAAATTCGTGCATGGGGGGGTCCCTCAGCCCAGCCTGCACCCTCTCCAATCTGGGACCCCTCGGGGAATGTCCGACTGCCTGGGCAGTTGGACATCCCTCTCACAATCCAGGACTGCTGGCTCCCAACCGCTCGCCTGCCTGCCTACCTGATTGCCCCTAACCGTTTATGCCTGCCAGCCTGATCACCCCCTAACCACCCCCCTGCCAGCCTGATTGATGCCTAACTGTTCCCCTGCTGGCCCGATTGCCCCTAATTACCTTCCCCTGCTGGCCTGGTCACCCCTAACTGCCCTCCCCTGCGGGTCTGGTCACCCCCAACTGCCCTCCCCTGCTGGCCTGGTCACCCCTAACTGCCCTCTGCTGCCAGCCTGGTTGCTCCCAACTGCCCTCCCCTGCAGGCCTGGTTGCCCCCAACTGCCCTCCTCTGCAGGCCTGGTCGCCCCCAACTGCCCTCCCCTTGCAGGCCTGATCACCCCCAACTTCCCTCCCTTGCAGGCCTGATTGCCCACAACCTCCCTCCCCTGCTGGCCATCTTGTGGCAGCCATCTTGTGTCCACATGGGGGCAGCCATCTTTGACCACATGGGTGAGTTCATCTTGTGTGTTAGAGTGATGGTCAATTTGCATATTACTTCTTTATTATATAGGATATTTTAGACCATAATAGTTTGGTCTAAAAGTGAAGATGCCTAGACAAGTGTGGGTATGCAGGTAAGCAAGCATTCTCTCTCTCTCTCTCTCTCTCTCTCTCTCTCTCTCTCTCTCTCTCTCTCTCTCTCTCCTATTCTGGATGTGAATGGGCTAGTGCTGTGCTTTATTTAGGTATATTACTCCTCTGAGCCACTAAATTTTAAAACTTCATATGGTTACAGAAGAAAATGCCAAGGACAAAACTTGCTCAGGAATATGATGACAATATCATCAGAGGGAACCTTTTACAAAAGCCAGAGGCAAGACAAAATAAGTTCAATAAGGAACAAAAAACAAAACAAAACAAAAAAACAAGTCAACTCTGATGGGAAGTCACTGGAAAATGACCTTATATTTTGAATCAGTGTAATTTCCTGGAACCAACATTATCCCTGTTTAAGTACTGTTGCTATAAGTTTCAATGACATCTTTAGCAATATAACAGGTTTTCTTACATTGATGTTTTTGATTCATACTGACACATTAGCAGATTATGATGCCCTAGTTGAAATGGAGAGTGCAGGGGTCAAGGTCCATGTTAAGTGTTCGCAGAGAGGAAACTATCCCTCTGTTTATGAAGAAAAGTTTATGACCAAATACCCAAAACACTGTAGAAGAAGAAACTCATGGAGAAAGTACAGCAGTCTACCTGACTAGTCAGTTGTCTGATTTCTTGTCTTCTGTGCATCTTTTCCAAAGGCATTAATTACAGAATATTTCCAAAATAATTCTAAAATGGGGCAAAGTTGCCTATGTACAGGAATAAGTGTGAGGTCAGGTCTATGCCACACTCAAGATATAAAGGGGTTGTGGAACAGCTAGAAAAATAAACCGATAAAATATATGCTTTAGGAATTCTGGATAAGATTGATTTTATTTCCCCAAAATGCGATGCTCTGAAAAATGTCACGGTGCTCTCTTGAGCTTTGTGTTCCGCATACCTCTCACTTTAACTAAAGTCTATCTTTAATGTTCTGTCATTGACTTAATTTAGCACCGTAATGATGCACTGCAGATTCTGAAATTTGTAATGGCACACATTTTAAAGCCTCTGAACATGATTACATCCTTGTATTATGTAAGAACAGCTGAAGGCAGTAGCAGCATAGTGTAATGGTAACAAGAAAAGATTGGAGCTATATTTTCTGAGATTAATACCTGCCTTGGCCACATCGGACCATGGTATATCAGGTACATTGGGCACCTTATTTTCTTAGCCACCAAATTAGAATAAAAATACTTACTCTTATCTCATAGGGTGGTTATTAGACTGATGTGGCTTAATATTTATAACATTATCACAAGTAAATGGATTATGTATATTACATTAACTTTTAAATGTAATAATCTAGAAAGAGTCCTCTGTTACCTTATAAGACTTTCTGTGATCTGCAAACCCAGTTAAGTACCCTTGTTATATATCATCATAATAATCTATATTTATCCTTTCATAGAATTTTTAAAATCGTATAAAACGTTAATTATTATATACTCCTCAGTGAGGTATAAACACCAGGACAGCGGAGTCATTTTCTTGCTATGATTAGTTAATGGCTAAATGGTGCATTAGACCTGTTAACTGATAAATGCAGGGGTAGGCAAAAGTAAGTTTATAGTTGTGAGTACACAAAACACAGAGTTAATAAAGCTATTGTAATAATCATAACCTGCATGTCTTTTTCCATTTGAACAACTGTAAGCATACTTTTTTCCCATCCCTGCATTTGTTAAACGAATGATTGAAATAAAAATAAAAAGAATCATGGTTCAGATTTTCTCTGATATGTGAATAGAAGTAACTAGAACAGTACTCAGTAGGCACTATTGTTTCTTGAATTGAATTGTCTAATCTCTAGGCTGTTCAGTCAAAGTATCAGGAAGTTACTAAATGCTTCCAGGTGGATCACCCAACACATTATGTATAGTCATGAATGTAATGGAAGCAATGCATAAGGCTGCAAAGAAATATAGCTTGAGAGAGTGGTTTCTGGATCATTTCTGTTCCATTCTTGTGCCACCTCAAAACTTCTAAAGGATAGTAACTAATTTTCAAATTTGAATACTCACTATAGGAGAAGAGTTCTGATGGATTTTTAGGGTCAATGCAATTCTACAGTATATTTCTAGAGGTCCCACTCTTCAGATTAAAATTAATTTTTGGTGCATGATTTGGTACATTGTAAAAAGTCCACATGTGTTTTTAATGACAGAATACTCTTCCAAAAATATGTAGTTTATTTTAAATTAACATACAGTAAACTTGACTGTTTTTGATGTACAGTTCCATGAATTAAACCCCACATACATATCAATTAAATCACCCACCATAATCAGTGTTGTATAGCTGTAATTCTCTGTGAATTCCACTGAAAAATAGGAGGCAATGAACAGAGACTTCTCTCAGCCCCAAAGGGAAGATGATAGTGTCTACATGTCTCCAATACTAGCTATCTTTCAAGCACACTTTCAATTTTCAGTCCTCTATCCTAAAATTCCCATTTCCTGTAATTGTGATCCTCATACCAAATTAACTGAGAAACTAACTTAGTGTATCAGTCCATGTCTTACAATAGCTTTACTATCAATTGTGTCCTTTCTATGACAATTTCCCCTCACTTATTTAAATAAAATGTACTAGCATGCCTCCTATAAGCCAATCAGAGAATGACAAATATCACATGATCTCACTTGTTTTTTGAACCTAATGAACAAGATGAAGTGACCAACAAAATAAGTCCTGAGACATGGAGGCATGGAATAGACTGACATATCTAGGGAGGTGGGATGAGGAGAGATAAACCAAAGAACTTACGTATTTAGATGCACAGCCCATGGACACAGACAATAGTGTGGTGAAGTCCTGGGTGGGGTAGGGGCTGGGCAGAGGGGAGTAAGGGGGGTGGGAAATGAGAGACATCTGTAATACTGTCAACAATATATATAGGTTTTTTATTGATTTCAGAGAGGAAGGGAGAGAGAGAGAGAGAAAGAGAGAGAGAGAAACATTAATGATTAGAAATAATCATTGATCAATTGCCTTCTGCTCCTGCATGCCCCACACTGGGGATCGCACCTGGGCATGTGTCCTGACCTGGAATCAAACTGTGACCTATTGGTTCATAGGTCAACTCTCAACCACTGAGCCAATGCCAGCTGGGCAAAATATATATTTTTTTTAATTAAAAAGTATATATATCCCAGAAATATTTACCTATTTTCTATTTTTCATGATGATATGAGTTATACCATTTAAATTGTATATGTTTCACAAGAAATTAGGTAAGTATATATGTAGACTCACATATCCATGAAGTAGGAGCAGCCAGAAAGAAGTGACAGAGGTATTAGAATCAGCCCAAAAGAAAATAAGGAAACATGAATGAATTTTGCCCCATTTAAGTACTGATTCTTTCCTAAATAACACTATTTTTTCCTCAAATGGGACTTCAGATGACTGATAGATATAACAGTCATAGTTCTAAAATGGTACTTTTCCCATTGAGCAAATCTGATATAAAAAAATGGTGGCTGTGATAGATGGGAAAACAATAGGAGGAAATCAAAACAAAACCTTTGTATTGTTCTTATGTAACAAAACTGCTTCAATTTACAAACACATGCCTATTGACCTGAAATGGTTAATTCAGCTAATAAGAAACGGATCTTCTTTTCATTCTTTCTGTCTTTTATACATTTAGCCCATCGTGCAATATTGCACGCAGTAGGCTGCCCGCCGCTCCCATGGGAACCAGCGGGAACCTCAGAGCACTGCCGGGAGCCATGCTGCTTCGGTGGGAGCCGGGAGGGACCCACACTGCTTCGGCGGGAGCCGGGAGGGACCCGCGCTGCTTCCGCAGGAGGTTGGCCTGCCATCTCCTCTCCAGGCCTGTGCTCGGCCACTGAGGCTGCGGGCTGGCCCTCCTGTCCCTGTCCGTGTCTGCTCCGGCTCCAGGGGGCCGTCCCGAGCCGGGCGCAGCAACGAAGCAAGCATTCCGCCTGCCACTCACGCTGCCTGCTCTCAGCAGCTGCCCCCCCAGGACTGGGGGACTCTGGCAGGGCTGAGAAGACTGGGCACCACCATCTTGTGGCTATGGGCGCCGCCATCTTTGTGATGCAGTGACAGTTAATTTGCATATTACCCTTTTATTAGATAGGATGGAGTTATTAAGAATAATATCAATGATTTTTCCAGGATAAATTCATTTTACAAAATGGGTACTATCTGTGTCTTTCTCTTTTTTTGCATTTTAAAAATAAACTTTATTTTTGAACAGTTTTAGATTTACAGAAAAGTTGCACACTACAGAGTTCCATATACCTCCACTCAGTTTCCCTTAATGTTAACATCTTAACTAACTGGTATATCTGTGTCTTTCATTCACGATTATGAGAGTGAGTAGGGATAAAAATAGACATGTTATTCACATATTTTTAAAGCCCTGAAATTTGCAGTTTAAGAATAATATGTTCCCTGACTCCTTGGAGAAATAGGTATATAATTATTTTATGGAATGCTTTGACATTCTACCCGAGAGTGTAAGTTCATAATGGTGATTCTATTAGAAGGGAGAAAATGTCAAGTTTATGTTGTCAAAGTTAAGGGAAGTGAATTCCTTTCACTTGCTTTAAGTCATAAGTTTCTTCTTCTTTTTTTTTTCCTAGGGGTTTTATATATTTTTATTGAATTTATGGGGTCACATTGGTTATTAACATTATATGTTTTAGGTGTACAAGGTTATAATTTGACAACTGTGTACTCTATTGTGTGCTTACCCCCTGAAGTCTAGTTTTCTTTTGTTACCGTATATGTGAACCCCTTTTACTCTCCTCCAACCTGAATGGGAAGAAAATATTTGCAAATATCTGAAATATCTGAAGAACTCATTCAGGGAATTTTATTTTATTTTATTTTTTAAATATATTTTATTGATTTTTTATAGAGAGGAAGAGAGAGGGATAGAGAGTTAGAAACATCGATGAGAGAGAAACATCGATCAGCTGCCTCTTGCACACCCCCTACTGGGGATGTGCCCGCAACCAAGGTACATGCCCTTGACCGGAATCAAACCTGGGACCCTAGAGTCCGCAGGCCGACGCTCTATCCACTGAGCCAAACCGGTTTCGGCTCATTCAGAGAATTTTAACCTGGAAGTTGCATAAGCATATTTGGCATATTTGGGTTCTGAAAGGGCCGATCCGCTTCCAGTATGGAGAATGGATTATAAAGGGGTGGGAGTAGCCAAGGGGGTGACCCAGGGAGATGCCAGATAGGAGGTTATTGTAATCATCCAAGAAACTACTAAACTTGTATAGATTTACTTTAAATTTTATACACACATAAGAGGTGAGTAGTTTACAGTTAAATTTCTTCTTTTTAATTTTAAAGACTGAGTTGCTTTTTTTCTTTATTGATTAAGGTATTACATATATGTCTTTATCCCCCCATTGCCCCTCTACCCCCCCCCCCCCCACCACCACTCATGCCCTCACCCCCCTGGTGTCTGTGTCCATTGGTTAGGCTTATATGCATGCATAAAAGTCCTCTGGTTGATCTCTCCCGCTTACCCCTGCCCTCCCCTACTTTCCCTCATAAGCTTCTTTCTTATACAAGCTTTTAATCCGAGCTCCCTTACAAAAGATTACCTGAGCTACTAATTTTTTTTTCTAAAAGACTGACTTATGTACTCAATTTGTGAAGAAAATTCTACCATCACTTTGGTGTATAACCAACTGAGGCTTTCTTTATACATTGTGTGTTTCCATATACACCAAACCAGGTTCAAATAACATTTAATAGCACATTTGTTAATGACATTCACTGTTGTTACTTACTTTTTAAAAATGTTAGATAATAATAACATGATTTATTTTTTGAGAACATTAACATTTCACAGTGCTTGAATGAAGGTCCCATCCCAAGATTTACATTTAGTTTAAAATTTTTTACAATGCAGCCAAAACCGGTTTGGCTCAGTTGATAGAGCATAGGTCTTTGGACTCAAGGGTCCCGGGTTTGATTCCGGTCAGGGACATGTACATTGGTTGCAGGCACATCCTCGGAAGGGTGTACAGGAGGCAGCTGGTCGATGTGTCTCTCTCATCGATGTTTCTAGCTCTCTATCCCTCTCCCTTCCTCTCTGTAAAAAAATCAATAACAATATATTTTAAAAAAATTGTTTACAATGCAAATGTAGGTATATTTATAATCTTACTCTTATAAACATAAGTATAAATTCTACTTCAAATGCCCAAAAGAAGGGCAGAGGGGCTAACCATGCTTTTTCAAACAATTTCATTATAATATTCATAAAAATTAAAAATATAGTGATTTGTTCCTAATAAATTAAATAATAGGACAATCATATTTTTGGAAAGCATAAGAATTTTAAGAGGAGATATGATCCCCTTTCTCACATGATTTATAAACAATATTAAGGAGAGCAGAAAAAACATACTAAATTATTAAAAATAATGAAGCTCATCTATAAAAAATGGAATATATATGTTATTATTTCTTACTAATTATATAGTATTTGTAAGTGCACATTTACTTGAGGTAAGTAACAATGAGATTGCTGGGTATGAAAGTAATTATACATTTTACTTTATTAGAAACTAGAGGCCTTGTGCACCAATTAGTTATAGCTTTCGCCCAACTGGATCTAATTACAATTTAAGGATGGCCAAAAGAAAACCTACCTGAACTGTTTTGCATTTCATGTGGTATGAGATGAAGTTGTTTATGTGTTGTTTGCAAACGTATATCAAGATGGATGATGCCCCTAGCCAGTTTTGCTCAGTGGATAGAGCATTGGCCTATGGACTGAAGGGTCCCAGATTTAATTCTGATCAAGGGCTCTTGTCTGGGTTGCGGGCTTGATCCCCATTAGGGGGCATGCAGGAGGCAGCCAATCAATGATTCTCTCTCACCATTGATGTTTCTATTGCTCTCTCCCTTTCCCGTCCTTTCTGAAATCAATAAAAATATATTAAAAAAAAAAAAAGATGGATGATGGCCCTTTAATGATTTTTGCATTCTTCCTGAGGCTCTGCCCTCAGTTTCCCAATATGATCTTCATGTTTGTTTCTTCTTCATGTCTGTTTCTTTAAATGTTTTTCTGGCCCTCGCTGGTTTGGTTCAGTGAATAGAGCATTGGCCTGTGGACTGAGGGGTCCCGGGTTCGATTCCAGCTGGGGACACATGCCAATGGGTGGGCCAGCTGGCTGGGAGGGGAGGGACCGCAGGAGCAGGGAGGGGCCATGGGAGGTTGGCTTGTGGGAGTGCATTGACCGTAAGGGGGAAGCTCCTGCATTGAGTGTCTGCCCCCTGGTGGTCAGTGCACATCATAGTGACTAGTCGACTGGTTGCTTAGGCTTTTATATAGATAGATTATATAAAGGTTTTCCATAGTACCATTTCAATTCCCACCTCCCTTCAAAAGATATTCTGCCTCCATGACAGAACTTGATATTTTCAGTGTTTTTTATTTTTCCATTTAGTTGGTATATGGTGGTTTTAATTTTTATTTCCCTAATGATTAGTGATATTGAGCATCTCTTGATGTGTTTCTACATTTATAAATTGTTTATATATGTTCTGGAGGATAGAAAGAATACACTTTTCTCAGAATATTATTCCTTTATCAAACTTTATATATTTAAGGCATGCATGTTGATGTTTTCATATATATTGTGAAATGATCACCACAATTGACCTAGTTAATGTGCCTATCACCTCACATAGTTACCATTTTCATTCTTTTGTGTGTATGGTTAACAGTGCTCAAGAGAGCAAGTCTTTTTAACCATTAAGCATAATATTACCTGTAGTTTTTCTTGTGGATACCTTATAGCAGGTGGAGAAGGGTCCCTCCTGCACATAATTTGCTGAGAGTTTCCATCAGGAGTAAATGATACATTTTATCAAATGCTGAGATTATCTCCTGTTTCCCAAATTAAATGGCAAGTCTAGTAATCACTATTATCAGTCATGTGCCATCACAGGACAAGTCAAATTATGAGGAATAATTTTTCACATGCAATTTATGAGCTGCATCTCCCAATATGTGATGCATTACTGGATAGAGTGATTCCAAAAAAATATGAAATACTTAAATATGTACTTCTTCAACTCCAATGCCTTTCCTGAGTTTGAGAACAATATTTGCAAGAGGTTAATAAGTATGGTTGATTATTTAAAAGATGTATTAAACTTTAAAACAAAATAAATGACTGAATGCCTTATTTCCCTTCTACATAACACCTTCTGCTCTGCATTCAACATCTTAGTCAAGGTCACCCAAATCCACTCAGCCTTATGGTTTTAGAGACCTTGCCTTCAGTCTTATCTCTTTATACAATTTGTAATCAAATTTTATCTGTCTCTTATTCAGGAATCAGAAAAGAAATTGCCAGTGTGTTATATTGATGCTATTTCTAAATCCATCTTTGTCTCTTTCAGCCTCATATAATTCTTACTGATGCAACCCTCCAAATTATTTTACTTCCCAATCCTTCCAACAAATAATTTTCTATAACTATCTGAAGATTTTTACAGTATTTAAAATGATTAATACTTTTCCCTTGACTAACATATAGTATCCAAGATCTTCCCTATTACATGCTACTTTAGTTAACATATTTTTATCAGCTATCCTTTTTGAGCCTCCTCTCACTGCTTATCACTACCCTAGCTACATTCCAGTTAAATAAAACCTCGCCTGTTTTTAGATGTGCTGTGTGCTTTCATGTCACAATGCTTTTGAAAAATTCTGTTTCCTGTACTTGAAAGGCATTTTCCTCCTATTCTGACTCCTATGTTCCTACTTGGTTTTTAAGATCTAGCCTAAATTCTTTGCGTCAACTAAGAGTTTCATGGACTTTCTCAGGAAAAACTTATGTATTTTCCATTTTGCTGGGAAGAATTTTATAGCCACATTCTTTGGAATATTTCATATATATATATATATATATATATATATACATATATATATATATATATATATATATATATATATATATATATATGTATACACACACACACACACACACACACACACACATATATCCAATGAAATACATATATATGTAACAGGGCTCCTTTAATTATATTTTATCATGTTTGTGTTCTGAACTCCTAGCAATTGCTCCATACATAGCAATTTGTCAGTTACTTATGCCTATTAATACTTGTATGATATAATTTGGTTCCATTATCTTGTATAGGCCTTGGACTTCTCAGGGTAAGCCTAGTTATATATGCTCCCCTTTCCTTCCTCTGATTATATATAATTCTAACTGTGAATCTAATGCCATTTTATTTTTCATTAGAACTTTAAACTATATGAACCTAGCTTAATAAGATTAACTATTATGCATTTACTAATGTTCTTCCCTAGAAATAATTCCAGCATCTCATAACTTTGACATATAGGTTATTATTTTTACTAGAGGCCTGGTGCATGAAATTTGTGCACTTGGGGGGTGTCCCTCAGTTTGGCCTGCACCCTTTAGCAGTCTGGGAGCCCTCGGGGGTGTCCAACTGCCGGTTTAGGCCCGATCCCAGCAGTCAGACATCCTTCTCACAATCCTGGACTGCTGGCTCCTAATTGTTCACCTGCCTGCCTGCCTGGTTGCCCCTAACTGCCTCTGTGTGCCAGCCTGATCACCCCTCACTGCCTCTGTGTGCCAGCCTGGTTGCCCCCAATTGCCCCCCCGCTAGCCTAATTTCCCCCAACTGACCCCCCTGCCAGCCTGGTTGCCCCTCATGGCCCCCCCGCTGGCCTGGTCACCCCATGCAGCCTACTTGTTTGGTGATTTGGTCGTCCCTCACTAACCCCCCTTTCAGCCTGGTAGTAGGCAGCCATCTTTGTGAGGGCAGGAGGGTCAATTTGCATATTACCTCTTTATTATATAGGATAATCAGTGACATGGAAATAACATATCTTAAAACATTGTTTATGATCTGTTATGAATAATTATTTTTTTATTATTATATAGCTTTCTAATATAGCATATGTGAAATTACATATTTTTAAATATTTGGGATTCCATAAACTAATTTGGAAAGAATATTTCACAAATATTTACAAATAGTATACTATTCCCAAAAGGCTAAATTCAATAGCACTCACTCCTTCAATATTTTTAAATGCTTATTATGTGTCATGAGCTATGATAGACATAAACACTTGCTTTCATAACAAAAAGGAGGATATACAATAAAGATAGAGATGATGGTGATAAACTTGAATGTTTATTTTGTTTTAGATGCTATTCACTTACTTACTACAATAACCTGTGAGTGATCTGTTTTTAGCTAGAGTTGGAATTTATTGTTAAAGGGACATATAACATAGAAACAATATATTATTCATCCTCTTATTCATAGTACCTATAAAAATTCTTGACTAATAGCTAGGCATCAATAAATACACATTTTAGCAGTTTAAACAAGCAGTTTACTTGAACTTTTGTGTTCATAACCAAATGATTTATTTCCTATAAGAAATCTGTATGATTCCTGGATAAAAACTTTAAAATCAGTATAATGGACTTTTAAGATTAATTATAACATAATATTTTATTCAACATATTTTTAAAGTATAAATATAGGTTTGAGAAAAATTATATAACAGTTTTATGTACCTAGAGATATTTGTGACTTTTTAAGTCATTTAAGTTATCTAATCATAAGTTTAATTAAAGTGTAGCTAAATGATAAATGTAAAAATTTCAAAAGTAAATATCTGTCTTTAAAATTGCTTTGAAATTGCTGTAATTGTATCTGTATCTGTGATTCATGAATGCATGTATGAGCATGAATGCCTACCTTCTCTGCTTTAAGTTTGAAAACTAGTTTCTGGATTCAATTATGAGTTTAGATAATTGTCTTTAGATGCTTTAACGCCTAATTTATTATGCTGCATTTGTTTGATCATGGTTGAAATATAATTTTAATGCTTGGTTGGTGATTCTTTTTTGGAAGGTATTAAATAGATTTGCTGCTTAGGAGTGAATTATTTTTTTACACAGGTTGTCAGGAATCTTTCAGGCAGGGAAGCAAATGTTTTGATTATTATTATTATTATTATTTTAATAAAAAGGAAAAATAGAGAATAGAAACCCAGGAGGTAATTAGAAATCAAGACAAACTGAATTCAGAATGTTAACCCTTATTTACTATTGTAATTTTTGCAAAGATGTTGAAGCTACTGCATCAATAAAGCCAACATGCAAATGTCCTTTATAACATGAAGTTTTTCTATTAAGATAGATTTGTCTAAAATTTTACTTTGCCAAATTGTTTTCTAAGCATGTGTTAGATGATAACAATGTGAAAAGGGCTGTTAGGAGCAGTCCTTTAGAAGTTTTGGTTGAACAAAATAAAATGGTATTTTTAGTGTTTATAATGTATTTTTAGTATAACTCCCTTCATGTAAATATTGTCCTAAAAGAGGAATTAAAAGACGCAAGGCTTCTTAGACTCTCTTTTTGAGAATTATCTTGTGAATATGTTTTAAGAAACACTAGGTTAATTAATTTAACCTGGCACCATATTTGGGGACAGAAGGCATATTACTCACATGTATAGTAGCTTCACTAAGCATTGCTTTCAAAGGAACATTTGAATTTCAGTTCAAATAAAATGTTTATGCGTTAATCCAAACTCTCACCCTCTTTTTCTTTTTGTTTTGTATCATTTCCTTTAGCCACTGCTCTGACCATAGTCAAAAACATATTTGCCCCATTTAATCAATACTTAGTGTGATTTTCTTTCTATGATTTCTTTGATTTTTTTTTTCCTTTCCTTAACTTCCATGTAGTATAAAGGAAAGGGATTTGGGTTTGGCCCCTCTATTTGGTAAGTTGTGAGTAAGGAAAATAGTAATTAGAATAAAAACAATGGTTTAAGTGGTCTGGAAGACACTGTGCCAATGTCTGCAATAGAAATGGGAGAGGGAAAGATCACAGTGCTGGTGCTGGCATGATTCTGTCCCTGCAGGCGGAAAACAGGATCACAGCTCTCTAAATCTGCTTTTCCTGGCAAAGAACCATATGATTTGTTTAATGAGGAAAAGGCATAGCAGCAGTCAAGCTAACTGCTCATCCAAATGCCCTTCCCCTGAGGGCACCATGTTTTGCCTGGTAACACCAGGCCCTGCACTCCCTTGAGGTAGCATTTGAGTGTAGCCTTTCACACCTTTGACATACAGTTTTGCATTTGATGGGACAGCTGATAAAGGGTAAGGAAGTTTAATAATTTTATGTGCTGACCTCTCTGCATGCATCTATTTCTTTCGTGCCGATACCCAGAAGTCAAATTACTGGCTCAAAGAACATGGCTTTCAAAAAAATACTCTTGGCACAAATTGCCAAACTGCCTTCTAGAAAGGCCATACCAATAACTATTCCTACTAACAGTCACTAGAATGCCTGTCCTATCATACTTTTTGCCAGCATGGAATACAATTATCTTAAAGTATTTTTTTATATAACAAAAAAGAACACATTTAGAGAGCAGACATTGGTGAATTATGACCTGTGGGACAGATCTTGCCCTCTGATTTTTTTTTTATTGCCCTTGAGCTAAGATTGGCTTTTAAATGGTTGAAAAAAAATATCAAAAGAATATCTTGTGAAAAGATTTTGTGAGGATTTTGTGAAAATCAAAAGAAGAATGTTTTGTGAATCATATTTTGTGAAAAGTACATGAGGTTCAAACTTCAGTATCAATATAATAAAGTTCTTTTGGAACACAAAAATAAATGATATAGAATATTTTTTTCTTTTTCATGCAAAAAGAGATGAGTAGATGCTAGGGTTGTTTTAATATTAATGGTGTCAGCTAATTCTTACTCATCTTTTCTTATTCTGGCTCTGTAAATGACCTTGGATTCATGATCTATGATGGCTGCTCTTACCAACACATCCATATTTCAATCATCAGATAGGCAATAATAGGTAGAGATAAGGATAAGGATAAACATTACACAAAACTCTTTCACTTATATCCCAATTTAAAAAAATCCCTTCAGCTACAAGATCTAATATAGCAGAAGGAAAGATTTAGAAGTATGTATTCTTGGTGTCCAGGTGCCCAGTTGAAATATGATATAGTATGGAAATTCCATCAAAATTTATCATATTCTTAATGTCTAGTGAGAAAGCCATTATTAAATTTATGGTAGACAAAATATGGAAAATGAAAATGATCCAATCTGCTTGAAATTAATTCTACCTAAACAGAAACCAATTCATAAAAATAGCTCCACTATTAAAAGTTACCAGTAACACCTATATTTCCAAGTTAATAGATCAATTCAGTGTTTAGCTATCTTGGCCTCTATTTCGGTTTCCTTTCCTTCCTTCTCTCCCCAGCCAACTTCTTAATTTGGGAATGTTTCAGGGTTCAGTCTGTGAAAATATTCTCTTATACTTACATTCACATCATTGGTGATTACTTCTGGCCTCATGCCTATAAATATCACAAATATGCAAAAGAAATGAAAAACAAATTCCTCCCCAATTTCCTGACTCATATATTAAACTAGAGGCCCAGTGCATGAAATTCATGCACTTGGGGGGGGGGGGGGGTCCCTCAGCCTAAATTGTGAGAGGGTGCAGGCCAAGCCGAGGGACCCCACTGGTGCATAATCAGGTCCATGGAGGGACACAGAGGTTGGCCAGCCAGGGAAGGGACCACAGGAGGGCTCCAGGGCATGTCCAGCCCATCTCGATCAGTCCTAACCAGCGGGACCCCAGCAGCAAGCTAACCTACTGGTTGGAGCATCTGCCCCCTGGTGGTCAATGCACGTCATAGTAACTGGTCGACTGGCTGTCTGCCCCCTGGTGATCAGTGCACATCATAGCAAGCAGTTGAGCAGCCTTAGCGTATCATTAGCATATTACGCTTTCATTGGTTGAATGGCCGACCGGATGACCAAGCACTTAACATATTAGGCTTTTATAATATAGGATACTTACTTCACATTCATACTTGAAAGTCTGATAGGTAGCTTTACCTTAAAATGCCTACAAGTAAACTCTGAATGTTCCCTGAGAAATTGATTAATATTTCCCCATCTCAGTTGATAACATCATTCTTCAGTTGCAAAGGACAAAATTATTGGATTAATCTTCAGCTAATCTCTTTATCTCTTGTTCTATATGCAATCTGTCATTAATTGCTATTGGGTTTGCTACAGACTCTAACCCCTTCATACCACCTCTACAACTATCCTGTTATGTCATTGGTCTTATCTGTTGTCTTCACTGTAGCAATGGTTTCCTAAATGATCCGGTTCAGTACTTGCCTGTGTGTAATGTTCAGCACAGGAGACAGAGTGAGACTGGAAAAATGTAAACAGGATGGAGCCACTTGTTTGCAACAGATTCTTCAGTGGGCTCTGTATATCATTCAGAATTAAAGTCCAAGACAGTTCCAGAGACAGAGAAGCATCGATCAGACCGTGAAGCCTCAGAGGGAAGGTAGGGGAGGGTGAGGGTAAGGGGGAGAGATCAACCAAAGGACTTGTATGCATGCATATGGGCCTAACCAATGGACACAGACAATAGGGGGTGAGGGCATGAGTGGGGGGGGGGTAATGGGGGAATAAGGATACATATGTAACACCTTAATCAATAAAGAAATTTTAAAAAATAATAAATAAAGTCCAAGTCCTTACAATGGTCAACAGGGCTTTCCCATCCTTGCCATTACTTCTTTCCTACTCTCCTCTCTTTCACTCTCTCCGTCCAAATCACATTAGCTACCTCTCAGTTTCTTGAATATATCTGAGGTACACTCTTGCCAGAGGGATTTTGCTATGCCTGTTTCCTCTGCCTAAAATGCTATTCACCCAGATTTCCACATAGCTAAATGTTACCTCCTTCAAATGTCATGTTCTCAATTAGGCTTACTTTCACCACTCTGTTTAAAATAGCAAAATTACCAAATACACCCACTTCTCCTTACTCTATTCTTTTTACTTTTAAAAATTCCATTTTTATATTATGAACAACTATATATAAATAGACCACTTTTAATTATTATACATTGCCTAATATTTGTCTTCCTCTAATATAGTGCTAATCCCATAAGAATAAGGTTTTTATTTTTGGTACATGCATACTTATTTCATAAGTAAATGACTATGCAAAGAATGAAAAAAAAATTTTGGTGAACTACCCTAAATAATAACTCACAATATGCGTTTTAAAAATTTCAGTAAAAGTCAGTTTCAAATCTTGGTTATTTGAGGATCAAATTAGGGAATCAGGCCCATTAAATTATTGTAAATTATAAAAATTAACTCAAATTATATTTTTAAACTAAATTTTAAAGTGTTAATATAATTATGACAGCCAGGATGTAGGTAAGAAATGGGAATGCAAAAGAGTGAAAATCCTTCAAATGTGTCTTGCTTTCTACAGGGAAGGGAAATGAGCTGATCTGTTGTCAAGTATAGATGTGCTAAAGAGACTAATATAACTTACTGAAATTGATATGGATATCATGCAACAAAACTCTCTTTCTTTTTTACTGATTCTATCCTTGCAGAGGGTGTTCTCAATACAATTTTGCTTTATTCCTAAATTTGACTATTGGTAGAAAATATAGAGATTGGCAAAGACATTCTGACAGTTATGATTGTATTTTTTAAATTATTAATATATCTTCAATTTTAGTCTCAAAGTTTTGTTTTTTTGTTGGTTTTCTTTTTCAGACAAACTAGTATACCTCATTACCTCTGGGGATGCTAAGAACTTGACCTACTAGACTTGCGAAGCTAGTGTGCCAATGTATGATAAGAATTAAACATGTGCCTGGTAAAATAGGGCCTTATAACTTAACTAGAGGCCAGTGCATGAATTAGTGCATGGGTGGAGTCCCTCGGCCTGGCTGGCAATTAGGACTATCGGGGCCGTCTCGTCCAGCCCTGATTGGACCAATTGGGGCTTGCCGGCCAGGGGGAGGGAGCACGGGAGGTTGGCCAGCTGCAGGCGGTTGGCCGTGGGAGCGCACTGACCACCAGGGGGCAGTTCCTGCATTGAGAGTCTGCCCCCAGGTGGTAAGTGCACATCATAGCAACCAGTCAACTGGTTGTTTGGTCGACCGGTCATAACAGTCACTTAGGCTTTTATATCCTATACTAGAGGTCAGGTGCATGTAATTTGTGCATGGGGGGGGTGACGGGTTCCCTCAGCCCAGCCTGCACCCTATCTAATCAGTGACACCTTGGGATAGGGCCTAAACTGGCAGTCAGACATCCCTCTCACAATCTGGAACTGCTGGCTCCTAACCACTCGCCTGCCTGCCTGCCTGACTGCCCCTAACTGCCTCTGCCTGCCTGCCTGATTGACCCTAACCCATCTTCCTGCCTGCCTGATCGCCCCTAACCTCTCTGCCTTCCTGCCTGATCACCCCTAACTCCCTCTGCCTGCCTGATTACCCCTAACTGCCCTCCCCTGTCGGCCTGATCTCACCCCCAATGGCCCTCCCATGCCAGCCTGATCTTGCCCCCAACTGCCCTCCCCTGCCAGCCTCATTGGCCCCAACTGCCTTTCCCTGTCAGCCTGATCTCACCCCCAATCACCCTCCCCTGCCAGCCTGATCTTTCCCCCAACTGCCTTTCCCTGCTGGCCTGATCTCGCCCCCAACTGCCCTCCCCACCGGTCTGATCACCCCTAATGGCCTCTGCCTTGGCCCCCATCACCATGGCTTAGTCCAGAAGTAAGTTGGACATCCAGAAGATGGCCAGTTGACCCAGTCTAATTAGCAGATTACCCTTTTATTAGTATAGATAGGTTATATAGGATAGGATTGCTTAAATGGGCGGGGGGGAGCCTTTTTCAGCAGGAGGAGATGCTCTTGGCAGACAAAAATACATAATCCCTATATTTGGACTGATAGTCAGCCATATGCACTATACTGCCAAACCGGACATTAACCCTACCAGACCACTGTACCAATTTTTCGGTACTTTGCCTAGTACGTGAAAAAAATGCGTCACAAACTAAAAATAACCAATTGTAGTCAAACCTCATGGTTAGCCATTGCAAATGTATGCCCCCATGTGTTTGAATTGACTTTGTGTGGTTTGACGTGAAAAAATTCTGAAAATTCACAATGAAATGAGCGGCTGATGAACCAAGCACTTCAACAGGAAAGCGAAGTAGGTCTAGGCTTATCACAGTCCAACAGGTGATCGATACTTTGGTTGATTCAGACTCTGAGGTGGAATATTGGTGCTAGATGAAAGGTAGACCTATTTTCTACAATGTCTCCAAGTTCCATCTTATTCTAACCACTTGTTTGCATGTAACTAACATTTTTCTATATCATGTTGATTTTTTCTCTTTAATGCTCAGGAGCCCAGGTATAGGGGACAGTTACGTTCAGGGCCTCAGGTCTGGTATGGTTAAAAAATTGAACCGCTTATACCTTACACCAAACAGCTGTTGCCCTTATACCCCTCTTCAGCCCCCACCTTAGGTTCTACCTTCACAGTTCACCCAGATTAGGTTCTGATTGGTTGGTTTCTATGCCAGTCAGCATCAAAAGCTCCAACTCGTAGGCAGCCATTGGCTCCTCACACTTCACCCAGATTTGGTTCTGATTGGTTGATTTCTATGCCAATCAGCATCAAAAACTCCACCTCCTAGGCAGCCATTGGCTCCTCACACTTCACCCAGATTTGGTTCTGATTGGTCGGTTTCTATGCCAGTATGCATCAAAAGCTCAGTCTCCTAGGTGGCCATTGCCTCCTCACAGGTTTGATTCTGATTGGTCGGCAGCCATTGGCTCCTCACACTCCTCCTAGGCAGCCATTGTCTCCTCACATTTCACCCAGGTTTGATTCTGATTGGTCGGTTTCTATGCCAGTCAGCGTTAAAAGCTCCACCTCCTAGGCAGCCATTGGCTCCTCACATTTCACCCAGATTTGGTTCTAATTGGTTGGTTTCTATGCCAGTCAGTGTTTCTGGGCCTATCAATGGGCCTGATCAGTGAGGTGAGGCTTATCAGCAGCCCCAGCAGAGGCCTGAGAGAAAGAAAGGTGTGGCTGCTGGCCAGGCCCCGAGAGAAAGAGAGAGGCAAGGACTGATCAACAGTTGCCATGGAGGCTACAGATCAGGCCCTGCTTTTCTCTCCAGGCCTCTCTTCAGGCCTGATCCGTAGCCCCTCGGCAGTCAGTGTTGGGTGGTGGCACCCGCAGTGGTGGCAGTCAGTGCTGGGTCAACACGGCAACATAGCACTGACTGCAGGACTGACTTCCAGTCAGTCTAGCCTTCAGTCATTTTGGATGTTATGGACCCTGGGTTTTTATATATTCGGACTAGTGCCCCAGTGCGCGGATTTGTGCATGGGGGTGTGACCCTCTCAGCCTATCCTGCACCCTCTCGCAATCCGGCGCCCCTTGGGGAAGATGTAGCAGTACGCCAAGTGGCAGGTGGCCAGGGAGGAGCCCAAGCCAGGGCCGGCCCATGCCGCTCGCACTCATCCCACCCCACTGCGCCTGCCACCTCAGCTCGGTAGCACTGCCACAGAGTCGGGAGAAGCTCCTGCCGCCGCCACAGCTAGCTCGCCATTCGTGAGCCTGGCTTCTGGCTGAGCACACTGACCACCAGGGGACAGCTCCTGCGTTGAGTGTCTGCTCCCTGTTGGTCAGTGCGCATCATAGTGACTGGTCGACCAGTCATTCTGGTCATTTGGTTGTAACAATCTTTTAGGCTTTTATATATGTATATAGGTACTAAAAGCCCAGCGACCAAAATGGTGGAATGACCAGAATGACCAGAGACCAGAACTATCAGCCCCTCACCCAGGCTGGCCCCGTCCCCCAGTGGAGACCCCCATCCTAATCAGGGGCATGGCCAGGCTGCAAACCCCCGGTGGTGCCTTGCATAGGCTAGCCCCACCCTCCAGTGGGGATCCCCACCCCGATCCAGGGCCCCCCATCAGGGCAGGCCAGCTGGCCCCCATCCATGCACCAGGCCTCTATCCCATGTAATAAAAGGGTAATCTGACTCTAATGGTAGAATTACCAGAATGACTGCTGGACCAATCACTATGAGGCACACTGATCACCTCTCAGTTCCTTTCCCCAGCCAGCAGGCATTGATCACCTGATGGCAAATGGGGATACGGGGTAGGGTGGCAGGGGATGCGGGCAGCACCAAGGCAAGGCCCCTGCCCTGCTGATTGCCCCACACACAGAGGGTGGGGGAGAGGTCAGCAATTGGGCAGGAACAGCTGACCTTTCAGTCCCTTTCCCCGGCCGTCAGGCACTGATCACCCGTGGCGAATGGGGAACTGGGGGTGAGTGGTGGCATGGGGTGGGGCTGGCTGTGGGCAACTGGGGAAGATGGCCTTGATCACAGGCCAGGCCTAGGGACCGTATCCATGCACAAATTTTGTCCGCCGGACCTCTAGTATATAGATATTAAGGCTAAGGATAATATGATAGCATGAGTGACTTTAATTCAGAAGGGTAAACATTATGTTATTTTTCATTTTTAAAGGTATCTGTGGTTGCCATGTGGAAAATAGAGGATGGGGGCAAGAATAGGGAAGGGAGACAATTAATGAGACCACTGCATTAACCTAAGAAAGTTTTGTTTGCAGGCATTAGAAATGGAGATAAGTAGACAAAGTAAGAAAACATATAGAATATAGAACTGACACAACTTGTGCAGACTATATAATGCAATGAAGTCAGATATCTTGCCTTTTCTGTTTTCTAAAGTCTGTCTACAAAAATAATTATTCTGGAAGCCTTAGTGTCTTCATGATAATAATGGTAATTACCTCATAGTGTGGTTTACATAATTAAATGAGATTGTGATTATAAAGCTAATAAAACCATGCCTGACACCTAGAACTCATAAGTAATTAACATCATTACTATTTCTCACCAGTATTAACATTAGCTATTGATATATATATATATATATATATATATATATATATATATATATATGCAATGTGAAAATTAGGGAGAACATTAGGTATTGATATATATATATATATGTATGCAATGTGAAAATTAGGGAGGAATACAAATGATTCTTATAATGATGACCTGAGCCAGATTGAGGGGATGGGAAGAACTGAAGGAGAAGCAGGTTTAGAGGGCTGAGTTGAAATCTAAGATAATGAAAAACACATTCTGATAGTACATTATAGGAGATATTTTTTATTTTGATCTTTCAGAGTTACTTAATGGAGACATTTTCCTACTGATTAGTAGCCAGAACAGTTAATTCTGTGCCCTCTCCCTCTTCTCTTACCTGATAGAAGGTCCCTCACCCTCCTGATTTTGAGGCTAACATGAGCACTGCATCCCAGCAGAATTCAAAGAGAGGTTTTGGAAGAAAGATTCAGTCCACTCCCAATCACACATGCCTCCCCGTTGCTGAGGATTATATAGGCTGGTGTTTCCAGGCCAAAAGGGACAATATAATTAGTCTTTTGGGGTTCTAATTTTTAAAAATGTAAGATGAAGTCATTTGAAATCATAGTAAAATTCAAATTATATTTCGCCAAAGTTCATAATCTTTTCCAAAGCAACAAGTATTTTATATTTATAGAAATCTCAAGGTTACCTAAGAAATAATGTACTACTAATAAAAGTCAGAGGTGAGGGCAGGAGAAAGATTGTCCAGAAGGAACCATCACTGAGAGTATAAGAACAGAAATTCCTGATCTTCATACGTAGTAGCTTTCTCCACCTGAAGTCCCACCCAGGTTGTTAGGCAAAAAGTCTTGTTCTCTTTGGCTCCTGATTCCCTTTTCATGACATTTCACATCTGTCAGCAAATACTGTTGGCTCTCCCCTCAAGCTATTCAAAAATCCTACTGCTTACATCACCTCCACTGCCTCAGCCCTGGTCCTGGACCCCTCCACCTCCTGCCTGGATTAGGGCGACAGCTTTCCGTCTTGAATCTTTGTTTGTAAACATGGCCCCTAAAGCTTATTCTGCATATATTCAAATTCCTATTTTAAAATGTAAATTTTATTGTTTTACAGTTTCTTAGTTTGTATTGTTTCACAGTTCCTTCAGAACAAAAGTGACAAAGTTTTGTTGGAACCTTCAGTTTGAATGGAACCTTCCCTGTTCCATTCTGCTCCACCCTGCTAACTTTCCTGACTTCAGCCTTTACTACCTTTGCCCCAATCCAGCCTCCATTATTCCCTTTTGTGCACGCCAGTCAGGCACCCATCTCAGGACCTTTGCAGGCACTGCTTCCTCTTTCTGAAACACTTCCCCATAAGATTTTCTACTAATTTATTTTTGTTTTTTACCTTTATTGTTTGGTGTCTGTATTCTTCCTCGGGTAGACTCTACTGTAGCATTGAACTTTGTGCTGTTTATTGATAACTCCAAGTACCTACCAAAGTGTCTTGCACATACTTAGTAGCTATTCAAAAATATTGCTGCGTGAATGAATGACAAAAGGGAAGCTACAGGAAAATCATGCAGAAATTTCAGTCGTGTTAATTTCTAACTAGCCTGTAAGTCAATCAAAAACCATCTGTTTATTTTCTTATACTGGTCAAAGTACCAATTGGAGCTTTTGAGTATAAGTCTAGGTAAAATTTACAGTACAATATAGGTGGTTGATTGAAGTAGTGTGTTTTTATATGTTAGGTAATTCCCAAACCCTTTGATTCAGTTCATAATATAATCTACTTGTTTCATAAAAGCAAATAGATTCAAAATGATCACATTATGCATAAATGAACTGTCCAACGAGTATATGCCCATATGCTATGTAATGCACAATGATGTCAAGATTTTTAATGTTATTTATTATTCAAAGCAAAAATGAAGACGGACCAAATGAGAAGAGCAAATGGGACAGATATACTTACAGCTTGCTGTACAGGAAGCTCAGCTAGTCGTTTGCACTTTGGCAGAAACCCAATAGCAGGCAGGGGAACGGGAAGGGTTTATAGTGGACCAAAGGCAAAGCTTCAGGTGTGTCCTGATCGGAGGCTGTTGGCCTGGGGAAGTTGTAGGGGGAGCTAACGAGAGTGGGGCATCTTGTGTGATTGGTTAGGCACACTAATTTGACTTTCTCTGGTTGGTCATAGGTTGGAAGAGGGGCAAAAATTAGGAAGCTGTCAATTATTAATCAAGTCTTGGGCCATTTTTGGCCAATTGTTAACAGAAGTTAGCTTCCTAGATTGTCACTAGAGAGAGCAACAGGGCTTCCTGCAAGTTTGACCTAGAGCAGGCTGGCTTCCTGGGCTGTTTTTTGTAGATCAGGAGGTTGGCCTTTTGGGCTGTTGCCACAGGTTGTGGGTCAGAGTTCTGTTTGTAAATATGTTCTTGCTGTTGACTGTATATTTAGTCTCAGCATGCTCATGGTCCAGGATGACATTGATTGAGTATGTACTACGAATTAACTTACGTTATCTTCACAAAACTGTATAAATTTTATACTTGATTGATTTCTATATTATTAGTAAGATGTTTGAGGTTTAGCAGTTCAAAGATTTATCTTTGGTCATATGGTTAAGAAGTGGTAATAATCAGATCAAAATCTAGACATACGTTACGCAGGAGATTTAAGAATTTTTTTATCTAAAAAATTACAGACTGTCTAGAGGATTCTGCCTACACTATATATTTTAGAGCTTGATGTGACAAATTATCATACATACACATACACACACACACACACACACACACACACACACATATGATACTGGAAAATATTGTGATGTCAGGAAAATAAATAAGAATCATTAACTAAGAAAAATTCAAAATAAAGTGCTACTTATGTAAATAGCTTTTGCATACATATGTATGTATATATGTTTACATATAGATAAAGAAGCAATACCAGTTCGTGTATGTATCTGTACATGTATATGTATAAAACAGAATATAATTAAATTTTAATAAGTGCAGCATTCAGTGTACTATTTCAATGACACTTTAAAAATATTTTTATTGATTTTAGAGAGGAAGGGAAAGGGAGAGATAGAAACATCAATGATGAGAGAAAAATCATTGATCAGCTGCCTCCTGCACGCCCCCACTGGGGGCAGAGCCCATAACCCAGGCATGTGCCCTTGACTGGAATTGAACCTGGGACCCTTCAGTCTGCCGGCCGATGCTTTATCCACTGAGCCAAACCAGAGAGGGTTCAATGACATTTTAAACAAAACAAAAAAATTCCTAATTGTTACATTCCAAAAGAATACAATACATTTTGGTCTTCTGTGCATTATCGCTACTCTCTGCATATAACACTGAAAGAAAATCTTTCTTCAAGGACTATATATCCCAATCACACTGTGATAAATATTCATAAGTACTACTTTCACCAACTGGTTTCAAGTAAACAAATCTTACTTAACCTTGCAGCAAATCTGCTTTCATGCAGGAGTTATATACTCACAAGATCAAGCATATTAATAACTAACTAGGTCAGAAATCAACCAAAGTGGGCCATATATCATCAAAGTAAAACTGACAACTCGAAGATAAATTTTCCATATTGAGAAACTTAGTGTAAGTTAAATCCTAAATCAACCACTGGGTTATTTTTAATGTTTTGACAAAACTTTTAGAATTTAAAATGAGTAGGCTTTCAGCAAATTACTGTACAATTATTGAGCTAATAAAAAACATACTTGCATACAAAAGTAATTTAAAAGCACAAATCTTTTTAGAACTAGAAAGGCCATTTGAAAATCTAGAATAATCCTAAGCATTACAAAAGAGGAAACTGAGACCCCAAAAAGTATGTGATATATTCCTACACATGCACAATTGGCGTAAAAACAGGCCACAGAACTCAACTTCCAGTTCAATCATTTTGCTTTGCTATCACGCTGTCATTACCCTGCCATAAATGCTTCCATCCTTTGTCCAAATGATATTTATAGATTTCAATATAATTTTAAGTAGTGTTGTCCAGTGGAGCATAAAACATGATTTACTCATGGTCATGATGGGGCAGTTCCTCCATAATCACTTATATTCAGTGGCCCTAGAAATTAATCGAGTCAATATTATTTGTAGACAATCTAGTATAGAAAACCTTGTGTATTATATTAATGGCCTTGATATGACCATAAAGATCTTTATGTATTTCAATAATTAGCATTTGGATGGACCAAACACTGTTCAAATCCAGATGGGAAAAATCAGCATTAGTTAAAATATGCTTATTGTATTTGCAAATACTGTTATAAATGGTAAAATATCAATAAACCAAGATAATTAATGTTTTATTCAAACATCCTTTATATTATTTATCATTGCACTCCTGTTTCAAGATTTTTTGTGTAATCCATATATTCTGTTTAATTCAATTTAAATTATTTCATAAATGTTAAGTTCTACTCTATTGTCTCCCTAAATTATGTTTAATCTAAAATATCTTCCTAGCTTGCCTTCTTCATCCATAATATGCATTTTCAATTATTTTTATTATCTATTTCCAACACCTTTTCTGTGTTTTCACCACACTCTGTTTCCCTCTTGATTGTTTCTTAGAAAAACAGAAGGTCCATGGTATAATGTTTTTGGTCTCTAATGATACCCACAACAAAATTAATCCATTTGAATTGAGGAATTAACTAATTCATTCTTTCCCTTCTTTCTTGTCTTCTAACTCCTCTTCTTCTCTCTCCAATTTTGAAGAACTGAATATAATATTTTCTCAGAAACTGAGCTAAAGGGATATAGTGTTTTTTAAATATTTAAATATAGTAGCCAATCTAAACTGAATATTAAGAGTTTTCTCTCTATTTTATTCTTATAAATTGTGGGTGACCTCACTCTCAGAAATTAAGAAGTTTGAAAAGAGTGTGTATCTGTGTTGATTAATACACTTATATATTACTACATAGCATGTAATAACTTCAATAGATATCTAAATTATACACAGATGTAATAAATGTTTATTATAATTTCATAGATAACATGGAAGTTATAAACATAGAAAGTAACTGCAAAATGTTAATGTGAAACAATAATAAAGGAAATAAATGAAAAAGAAAGAAACATGGAACTAGGAAGAAATGAAGTATCATAATCTCTTTGTCTTATCTAGAGGTGATTGCTGGCTATGATGATGGATAAGGGAAAGGAAGAAAGGATTGGGAGTATCACTGGGTACTCCTTCACTTCTAATTATTAACCCCAAGTCATACGATAAATAAATATAGAAATAGTTTATAGGTTGCTATTATCCCCACACCATTATTCCTATTCAACCAATATATTACCTCAATACTAGTATACTTCCTACATTCTAAATATCTGTATTTTTCTACAAGTTCTTTCAAGGTTTCACTATAAATGTGAGACCTAGGGTAAAATGAAGTATTATAATAAATTTTAAGTAGTGTAGTAATGAAGAGTAATTATAGCAGTTTTCACTTATTATGCATTAATATCTAAAAGTATTAATGCAAAGATACTAAGGACCAACATGCTTATAGTTCACTGAACAAGTACCCATTCAAGTCATTCAATAAGGCAGTATTTGTAATACATAAACACAAATACTTATGTATTTGTAATACATAAATATAAATGATTATGTATTTGAGGAAATGAACTTTACAAGGTTATTACCTTTAATTTGTTTTTCTTGACACTTTAAGCTCACCTTTAGAAATGGTACTATTTTCACTAGTCTTGACTTCAACAACCCTTCATAGAGAAGTTAAATTATTGGGAAAACTCAACTTGTAACATGGAGCTGACTGAGTCCTGTTTTTAAGACATGTCCATTAGCGAAAGCAGCAGCGTTTCTAGGTCCTTATTAAATGAATTGAGCTAGGAAAATGAGTCACAGAGAGAGGGAAGGAACAACATTTTTGGGTAAAGCTGATTAATCAGTTACTGCATAATGCAAAAATTAAAGTAACTTAGAAAATTGAACATGGTAACACCATGATGAGTATAACTGACAGCCTGAGCAAATCTCAGTGATCCATGAGCCATTTTATTTTACTCAGAATTCCCTTCCACTTGACTGGCACTGTGTTTAAGTTGGTGTTAAACTAGACAGTGTGAGCAGAATCATAATGCAAAAGAAAAACCACTAGGTTTAGTTTCAGAAGAATAAACGTGTTGCCCAGGTGTGTCATTAATCATTCAATTTTGAACCAGATTTAAGCTTTCTAAACTTCAATTTTCTTACTTATTTGAAATTTGAATGAGAACATCTGTCCTTCTCTTTTACTAGCATTATTGGGATTCAGTGGAATAATGTAAATAAGTGTTTATACACCTGCTAAAATCGTTTCTCGGTCTGTGTTTTTTATTTACAAAATTATAAAGTAGCTATTCATACCTGAGACTCTTTTCACCTCTACACTTAATAGCAGACATGCTCCTAATGTGTCTCGAGTCTTTATCTACCAGTCATCTATATTTTGCTCACAGTTTATTTCTTTTAAATGTGTTTGTCTGTCTTTTGTTAAACCAGTTTAAGTGGATCCCATTTGCTTATTAATTTCCTTTTCCAAATTTATAAAATAAAACCTTCTCTCCAGGAAAAAGCTTTCTAGACTATATATGTGCCTATAATTAGTTATTCATGTATATTGCTTCCTCTAACCTATTCAGCACACACAGCTATCCCTTCAGATGTTGAAACTCCACCCTTCCTCTTCAGTAAAACCTTCCCTTAATTAATATCAGAAGTAATTGCTAAGAGTTCTAAACCCTCATAGTATTTCATAGATGAACTGCTTATTTTGCACTTGTCTTTATTTACTTATGTTAATGCATTCATGCCTGTTTTCTGGGCATCCATCACTTACCAGGCCATGGTGGGGAAAGAAGAGTCAAAATGACATCAACAGCAACAGGAATGTCAACAACCACCGCTCCCCATCAGGAACTTATTCCCCAGTGGGAGCAGGAGGTGAAGAAGGAAGACAAATAAGCTACATTTATAGCATGTCAGACATTGATATATGCTCATGGGGGAGAAAAAACAAGGTAGTCAGATATGATAGGTGTACATGTGTGTTGAAGGTAGGGTTTGCTTTGCTGCCCATAAAACTGTATAGAGATGAAAATTTGGGAAACAAAGGATACGTTTGGGATTCCTGGACAAATGTTTCTCAGCAACAACAATGGGTATAATGAGCAATTCCATTCTCTACTATAGGTTTTGCTCAATTTGGACATTGAGGCATGAGTTACTTCCTTTGTGTGTGTGTGTGTGTGTGTGTGTGTGTGTGTGTGTGTGTGTGTATGCATGCATGTATGCACACACATTGCTTCTGCCAGAATCCAACATTCACACTGAGAAGAAATCAAGTTTGGTATTTCAGTGAATGCACTTTTTGGTTCCTTTATTTTTCATTTTCATTTATTTTCTCCCTATCTTGGGGACTTTTTCTCATTTGGGGGGCAGGAGCATTTTCTCAGGCTTATTTTTCTTCTTGGCTTGAACAACTTCAAAAAAAGGCTTTTGAGACTTAAACTAATGTTGTTCCTTAGGTTTCCTGTTTTCTGCAGTGACACAATTGTTATGTCTCAAATGAGACATTTAAAGTCAGAATCCCGTAACTATATGAGGAAATGCTAGTTGTTAAAATAAGTGAGGAATATATCTGAAAAGTATCTAAAAACAGAAAATCTATATTTTAAAATATGATGAATTCATATTTGATATAGTTGACATGTTGAAAGAGCCACACTAGTAAATAAATAGAGATGCGTTATTTCTTGTTGGCTTTAATATATTTTAAATCGGTAATTAGTATAAACATTAAAGCTAACTTCTAGTTTTTGACTATTGATAATAATAAAAAGTATAAATAAGATTAGTGATATTAACAGACAATAGAAAAATAATATTCCCCCAAATTTTGCTACATGGCTCTCAAATTTATTTTAAAATAAGAAAATTTATTAAATTATACCTGTTTTTTTTTTTTTTCTAATCTTGATTTCTAACCTGAGAGATGATATATACTAACTAGAGGCCCAATGCATGAAATTCGTGTAAGAGTAGGCCTTCCTTCCCCCGGCTGCTGGCACCTGCTTCCCTCTGGCACCTGGGACCTGGGCTTCCCTCCGGCTGCCAGCAGGCACCCGGGACCCGGGCTTCCCTCCAGCAGGCACCCAGCACCCGGGCTTCGCTCTGGCCCCGGCTTCTTCCGGATTGACGTCCGGTCTAATTAGCATATTACCCTTTTATTATTATGGTACAGATTGGTTTATAAAGAATCTATCATGAGCTACTGCCAGGGTGATGATCAACCATGTTACACTTGGAAATCTGATCATTCCCAAGATCCTAAGCAACAGAAAAATTAATTCATAGCTGGACCTCCAGGTAAGACGTTCTCTCTGCCAGAAGGATGAAATAAAACAACTTTTTCACTCTAATAGGAAAAGATTACATACCTAGTTCTGATGAAATGGAAATACAATTCATGTAAACCTTTCTAAAATCTCTGATAATCCATTTTATTATAAAATTTCAAAAAGATTGTCTTTCCATTTCCAGGCAGTTGCTTAGAGAATTTATCCTTGTTTGGGGCCCTGCTATTTACATCTTAGATTGTCCTTTGTGGTACTTTAGAGAAATAGCTCCAACCTTGATTGCTATAGACAATAGAATGATCAGTGATTTTGTATACTTCATCTTGATGGAATAGGTATTAAGATTCAGATATCAATATGTTAGGCAATCAAGATACAATTAATTTTTAAAAATGAAAAGTATACTTAGTATTAACAAATATTGATTAAGAAGACAAAGTTACAAATGAGTTTTGTAAGTCAATTGTTTCATCTAAATATATGCATAATGGAAATTTTGTTTGTACCTTTTATATTTTAATGTGTTGTTTATATTTAATTCTGACATTGACAACATCTAATAAATATTTGCAGAAAGGTGTTATCTTTAAATTAATAATTCATCATGTATTCAATTATCAAGTACGTAGTAATTTAATCTTGAGAAAAGAACCCCTTATGTGTAATATAGGAGCAGCACTGTTATTTTCCAGAATTGATCAGTGATTATTGGGTCTCTGTGAACAGTTACTTGTGAATGCTGTAATTACTTTCAACTACATTTTCTATAGGCTTTCACATTTTTTTTTTTGTATCTAGATATTGATGACTGTGGTTTTTGGTTATTGGTTGAAAGTTCTGTGAGTGCTTTCTCAGCAGGTATTGGCATAATCCAAAAAGAAAGTAGTGGAGCATTTTGTGATAATTTCTCCTTGATATTCATATATATACTAGAGGTCTGGTGCACAAAATCATGCACTCGGGGGGGGAGTGTCCTTTAGCCTGGCCGCCTACACCCTCTCACAGTCCGGGAGCCCATGGGGCATGTCTGACTGATAGCTTAGGCCTGCTCCCCACCAGCAGTCGGACATCCTTAGCCGACTAAGGATGCTGCGGAGGCGGGAGAGGCTCCTGGCACCGCTGCCGCACTCGCCAGCCTTGAGCCCTGCTCAGGGCTTCTGACTGATCGGCGCTCCCCCTGTGGATGTAGCTCCACATTGAGCATCTGCCCCCTGGTGGTCAGTGTGCATCATAGCGACCGGTGAGCATCTACACCAGGATGTAGCTCCTGCATTGAGCATCTGCCCCCTGGTGGTCAGTGCACATCATAGCGACTGGTCATTCCTCCATTCATTTGATTTGCATATTAGCCTTTTATTATATAGGACTAGAGGCCCGGCGCATGAAATTTGTGCACGGGTACTGTCCCTAGGCCTCGCCTGTGATCAGGGCCATCTTCCCCAGCTGCCCACAGCCGGCCCGCCCCCTGCCACCCTGGTTCCCCTTTCACCATCGGGTGATCGGTGCCTGATGGCTGGAGGAAGGGACTAAGAGATTGGCTGTTCCTGCCCACTCACTGGCCCTGCCCCTGCCTCCTGCCGCAGGTCACCCTCTGTGTGTGGGGTGACCGGCAGGGAAGGGGCCTTGCCTGGCACCACCTGCATCCCCTGCCACCCACCCCTGGTTCCCCATTCATCATCAGGTGATCAGAGCCTTCCAGCTGGGGAAAGGGACCGAGAGGTGGTCAGTGGGCCTCATAGTGACTGGTCCAGTGGTCATTCTGATCATTCCGCCTTTAGGGTCAATTTGCATATTACCTTTTTGTTATATAGGAATAGAGGCCTGATGCACGGGTGGGGACCAACTGGCTGCCCTGATGGGGGCCCCGGATCCAGGTGGCAGTCCCCACTGGGGGGTGGGGCCAGCTGGGGTGATGGGCCGCAGGTGGTTTGCAGGCTGACCACGCCCCCAATACGGTTGGGGGGCCTTGCTGGGGTGCAGGGCTGGCCTGGGCAAGGGGCATCAGCTGTTTGCAGGCCAGCCATGCCCCAGATCAGAGTGGGGGTCCCCGCTTGGAGGCAGGGCCAGCCTTGCCAAGTAGCCGCAGTGTTCTGGTCTCTGGTCATGATGGCATTACGGTCACTGGCTTTTAACATATATATACATACTAGGAGCCCATTTGCAGGAAGAATCCTGCAAGCGGCCGCTGCGGCCGTGCGCGCTGCCGCCGCCACTGCCGCCACCACCACTGTTGTGGCTGCCACGCCTGCACCCACGCGCCACTGCCGCCCGTCCCGCCCCACCCGCATTTTCCCTCTGGCAGCCACCTTGCTTTCCACTTTTCCTCCCTCTTCTAAGTTGTCTTCAGTCTTCACTCCTCCCTCCCTCAGAGTATGCAAATTAACCGCCATCTTTGTTGGGTAATTTGCATACTCGCCCTGATTGGCTGGTGGGTGTGTGGCTTTGGCTGGTGGGCGTGGCTTTGGCGTAGCGATGGTGTGGTCAATTTGCATATTACCCTTTTATTATGCAGGATATATATAGATGCATTATCCATGTGGCAGGTTTGGATTTTTTGGTTTTGTTTTTTCAATTTCACAACAGTGATTTTGATACAGTTGTGAATAACCTGGTTATTCATTAACAGGGAAGGAGCAAAGGAAAGACCAAATAAATGCATGCCCAGTAAAGTCTAGGTGAGGTAGGTACTTGACTATCAGTCACACCTGGGAACAGGTCATTGGCCAGAATAGTCGTGGCCACTGCAAGGGCATGAAGTTTGAGATATTTAAATTTCCTCCACAAAGGAGTTTCCTTTCTTGGCGCTCTCCTGTGCACTGGGCTCCTGGCTCTCTTGTTGCAGCGGGAGCCCTGCTCTGCATTCGCCCACACGGCTCTGGGCCCTGTGGACCCCACACAATGGACTGGAATTAGTCTGAGGCCGTGCTGGGCCCAGCTCCACCACAGAAGGGAAAACCTGGTGATTGGCTTGGCTTTTAGCTCTGCTGAATCCCAGCTGCACATTTTTTGGGACTGGACTAAGGCAAATGGGACTTTGCAAACCAAGAGATGTAATTCCACACAAATAAAAATTACTCATCCTCTTGTGTGAGTCTTAGAAAATTATTTTACTCAAAATATCATTAACAACCTGACCCTTAGAACACAGTGAGGAAAGAGACACCTCACTTCCATTAATAACAATGTATCATATTGTAAACCCCTCTATTAATACCTGAAATATAGTAAATATTCAATAGGTAGTTGTAGAATTAATGGTCATTGAACTCTTAATAATGTAGAAAAATTCTAAAAGGCTGATTTATTAAGTGTAATCCTAGTGTACTGATTCATGGATTATATATTTTAGTCACTAGTGACAAAAAAGTAAAATTCTTCACTTTTCCTATAGTAAAAAATAAAGCAAGTAGCAATAGAAATTCACTTTACAACTAATATTATTGGTTTAAAATATAGATGATTATTTTTATGGATTTTTTAGTTTACAAAAAGAATTATATGAGAAAAATATTATGGGTTTAACTGGAATAAAACACAGTGAGAAACATTAGCATGAGAATAATAATGATGTGGACATAAAAATCATAAAGCCCACTATTTTAAATGAATGTTTAGATAATTGTTACTAAAAGTATTTCTGGGTCAAGAGGAAGAGGTAGCATTTGTTCATTCATTCATTGTCTTATACACACCTAATGATAAGAAAAGCATTTTGCTTATTCATTTATTAATAATCATTATTACATTAGGATCTTGCTTCTTTTAAGACTTCATTTCTAAATTTTTAAACTTAAAACAATTTTTATAGTATTAGGGAATCTAATGTATTCAAAGATGAAAATGTATTTTGAGTAGAACTGCACATCTGTAATCTATTATTTCTTTTGTAAATAAGATAACCACTGTAAAATATTTATCAGAAAGATAATTATAAATTTGAATTAGCAGAATAATTAGTTTGCATTTTATCTTTATTACCCTTTAATATTTAAGTGATATTAAAGGTTATACTTTCTAAGATGTAACTTATGAATTGTTTACAAATAATTCAAATAAACCTGAGTATTTTGATCTGCACACATCTAGCAATGCATTTTCCTTTTAACGCTGACCAAATGGAAAAATTAAATACACATAAAATTACCTTAATGTACATTTTCCAAAAGAACTTGAGTGAAAGTTTTAATAAAAACATAGAAAGTTTAACTGTTTATCAATGTGAATAGTTTTTTTTAAAAAAACAACACTAAAATCAGAAAATGCAGTTGCTACTAGTAAATAGGAAAAATAATTTATAATTCAGTGACTTGAGTAGTGAGATTGGAATGCATGTGATAAACTTTGATTATATTTTTATCTTTCCGCTTCCCAGTCTATATTGCAGATTTAAAATTACAGGGTAGAAATAAAAATTAGATGAAAATTTGACTTTTCCCTCTTTTCCTTAGACTTTATTTTTTTTAAATATATTTTTTATTGATTGCAGAGAAGAAGGGAGAGGAAGAGAGAGATAGAAACATCAATGATCAGAGAGAATCATTGATCAGATGGATACCTCCTGCATGCACCACACTGGCAATAAAGCCCAGACATGTGCCCTGACCTAGAATCAAACTGTGACCTCCTGGTTTATAGGTTGACACTCAACCACTGAGCCATGCAGGCCAGGCATATACCTTTATTTTTACACTAGAAGCCCTGTGCACAAAATTCTTGCACTCAGGGGAATCCCTCAGCCTGGCCTGCACCCTCTCACAGTCTGGAAGCCCTCAGGGGATGTCCGACTGACAGCTTAGCCTATGGAGCGGGCCTAAGCCATCAGCTGCCAGCCATGAGCCTGGCTTCTGGCTGAGTGTCGGGAGTGCACTGACAACCAGGAGGCAGCTCCTGTGTTGAGTGTCTGCCCCCTGGTGGTCAGTGCACATCATAGCGACTGGTTGTTCCATCGTTTGGTTCATTTGCATATTAGCCTTTCATTATATAGGACTAGGGGCCCAGTGCATGAATTCGTGCACCTTGAAATGAACTGTGGGCCGCGAGGCTGTGGTGGGCACAGGGGCGGGTCTCGGCCCATTCCCTGCCGGCAGCGGGTGCGAGAGGTGGCTGCTGGCCCTGATCACCCCTCAGGAGCCGAGGGAGTTGGAGAAGCCCTGAGGGGTGATCGGGGCCAGCAGCCCCTGATGGTGCCAAGCAATCAGGTCTGGCACCAGGCACCAGCAGCGGATGCAAGAGGTAGCTCTGGCACCAGCAGTGGGTTTGAGCGGGGCTGGTGCCTGCAGCAGGTGGGCATGTAGGGTGGGACTAAGGCGTGTGGGAGTAAAGAATTTTCAGTAACCACCAGAGGCTTGCCCCGATGACAGCAACCAGCGCCCCCGCTCACCTGCTTCACCATCCCACTGTGGCTGATGCCTGCCATGTTCCGCACATAACCCCTGGTGGTCAGCACACGTCATAGCGACCGGTTGCTCTGTTGTTCTGCTGTTCGGTCTATTTGCATGTTATAGTTTTAAATATATATAGATAAGAATTTTAAATTCTGATCCTGAAGAGTAAATAATTACTTTAGTCAGGTCCCTTCAACCCTCCTCCATCACAACTCCCAATCAGCACACATACATAATGAATTGAAGAGATTAAACTTCGTATATGTTAGGTTCTAATATTTTGAGTTTTATATTTCAACTCTCTCTCTATAATTGATCAGAAATCGGAAATGACTTTGGCCTTGGCTTGTACTTTTAACTAGTTTACTTTCTAGGCACTAAAGTGATCCCGCAAGCTTGTCTTTCACTTATAGACCTATGTTTTTTCACAAATGAAATGTAAGATATTAGGCATTACAAGGATGACAGACTCATAGTATAAAATAGTTTGGGTTATGTGTACTTTAATAGACATAAAGAAAAATAATTTTCTAATGCTTATGTGGGGACTAAAAATATTAATACTTTTTCTCCCACCTCTTACGTCCTTGTGTCTGGGTTAATCATCAAATTAAAAGAAGCAAATTAACATTAGAAAATCAGAGTTTTAATACTTGCATGTGGGGAATTCACATAAGCATGAAAATTCCAAAGACAATGATGTAACATTGGTATATAAGACATTTTTTAGATAAAGGAGAAAGGGGGAGATGGGCAATTAGATTTCAGAAGTGAGAATGGGTGATTCAGTGGCAGCTGAGGAAGAGCAGAGCACACATAGCCAGCCAGTTCTTGCCAGGTCACTAGCCTTTTGCACTCAGATGTCGAGTGTGGTTAGCATCGGTAGCAGCTCGTATGTCGAATTGTATTGAATGTATCAATAATTTGAAATATAAAAAAATCCAAATAAATAAGTTTGTATGAAAAGAAACTCCAGTTTTTTATTCTACTGCCGCGCTTTGTAAAATCTGGGGTATTGAAAAAATTAAATCCTGAGTAGAATAAAGGAATCGAGAAAAAAGCAAGCGAGTGCAAAGGGCTAGAAACAATGGGGCACGGGGTGTCTAGCTTACAGGCTTGGAATCTTCTTAACCAATGCTGGGTTAAAGATTCTTATGGTGTTTCAGCCAAGGCTCCCTTCCTAAATCAGGCCCCTCTCTCTCTCTGAATCTCTGTGACAGAAAAGGAGAGCTGGGTCAAAGGGTCCCCATGAGTTCTGTTTCTTAACAATTATCTTAAAATCAGTATCCCCAAAAGGCAGCTTCAGATTGGCAAAACTTTGGTTCTCTTCAATTGTAAATATAATGAAAGTCTTAAGAAACAAAATTAAATCCATAGCCTTAAGGAGGAAAATATATACAAATGTTAGAAAACAATATATTCTAAACAATGCTTTAAAAAACAGGTAATTTATTGATAATGTGAATCACCACCCCACTGCACCCAACCCCACCCTGAAGCAATAATGTCTACTGAACCTGAACCTTAACAGAGAATACCACACATGCAAGAACTGTTTTAAGTCAACTCTGAAAATAAAAAATGCTGAATTATGCCCTGGCCAGGTGGCTCAGTTTGTTGGAGTGTCATCTGGTGCACCCAAAGGTTGCAGGTTTGGTTTTACCGGTCAGGGCACATACCTAGGTTGTGGGTTCGATCCCCAGTAGGTACATGTACAGGAGGCAACTAATCAATGTTTCTCTCTCACATCATTGTTTCAATGCTTCTTCCTCTTCCTCTCTCTCTCTCTCTCTCTCTCTCTCTCTCTCTCTCTCTCTCTCTCTCTCTCTCTCTCTCTCTCGTTCCTCAATAAAAACATATCTCCCTGCGAGGATTAAAAAAAAAATGATGAATTACAAAAATGTAGTTTCAGGGCAACATGTTCACAGTTTGAGAACTGTACATATTGCCAATGATTCAACCAAGCAGAAATGACTTTTATAAATACCACTGACTAAGTTCTCTAAATGCCACTCCTATGATAATAATTTTGTTTTAACACAAATAGTAAAACAAATTCCTTGCTACTAAAATGTTTTGTACTGATTTTGCTTCTCTAAACATCAAGCTTCTCATTATGTGCAAGTTCTTTATAAAGTATTCTGACTCTAAAGGATTCCAACATTCTTTCTAACCAATCATAAAATAATAGACACTAAACATCTCCTTCTATTTAAGAAATCACTTTCCATTGAATCTCCCCTAAGCAATTAGAGTGCTTTTATATTAGCCAAGGCAGAGCCTAGGCATATTTAAATGACATTATCGTAAAATCAAAGACATTATTAGTAGTTTTTAAGTAATAGAAAAGGAAAAACTGAAATAACTTTGGGGAAATAAAAACATAATCATTCTATCCTATGGGGTTAAACATATTTAAATTCTATGTTTTTAAGATTGTAATTAATTTAATAATTGTGCCCAATGATAATTTAATTTTTATATTCATTATTATATTTCATCATGTTTTAATTTATTTTATCACATTTAACATTGAAATACTGCCTACAGCTCACAGAAGTAATATATGTGAATTTCTATGACAATTAAACTTATTAATTGGTCTTCTCTAGAGGCACATGCTGATTACCCTAATAGTTTATAATGAAATATGTTTGCTAAACAATTATTAAATTGCTTTTTTACTTAATAAATGAGATATCTTACATTATTTAAAAATGATCACTATTAATTAAAAACATCTAATTGCCTGTAATTTTTATTGTGATTACTAACCACTTACAATGTTTTTTTAAAGACTTGACTATAAAAAAAATCTCTACTATGCAATAGTTTGTCTTTTCTTCCGTAAAATATTAAATTATAAACAGTTTTTATTTTTTTGAAATTTCCAAAATCAATTCTGATTGGTTTTTCCTTGATAAGATTTATTCATATCATTCTGAGTTACATAATTTTTACTTTGTAATCAGAAATCCTATCTAATAGGGTAATATGCAAAATATGCAAAGTAACCATCACTCCATCACAAAGATGGTGGCGCCCATAGCCACAAGATGGCGGCACCCAGTCCTCTCAGCCCCGCCAGAGTCCCCCAGTCCCGGAGGGTGGGGGGGGCGGCCGCTGAAAGTGGGCAGTGTGAGCAGCCTGGTGGAATGCTTGCTTTGTCGCCGCAGCAACGAGGCAAGCGTTCCGTGTCCGGCCACAGATGGGCCTCTGGGCCACGGAGAGCCTCTGGGCAGTGGGCAGAGAGCGGCCAGGCCCTGCAGAGAGCTGCTGGCGCACAGATTCTAGTTTCTCTACATAAAAGCCTAAGTCAACCGAACGACCGGTCGACCGGTCAACTGGTCACTATGGTGTGCACTGATCACCAGGGGGCAGATGCTCAATGCAGGAGCTGCCCCCTAGTGGTCATTGCGCTTCCACAGCCAACCTCCCATGGCTGGCCAACCTTTTGCAGTCCCTTCCCCCCGCCGGCTGGGTGGTCAGTGTGCTCTGACAGCCAACCTCCCACGATCCCTCCCCCTGGCTGGCCAACCTCGATCAGCCCTGATCACCGGCCAGGCTGAGGGACCTCACCCATGCACGAATTTGTGCACCGGGCATCTAGTATTTTAATAAAGTCATAGACTTATCCTTGAGAAATAAATATTTTTCTTTATTTCTGAAATTACAGATATAAGACACTACTTAAACATTAAACTATATATTATTTCCTATTTTAAAAGTCCATTTTTGTTACTAAGCCACATATTAGTACATTAATAGAGCCCAAAGTTGAAAGTCATGTCACTCTAATTCTCTTATTTTATCTACATGGAAAATACAAGTATTGTATTCTAAAGTATCCTTTTTCTCGAATTCCCACTTAAGATACAGTCCTAGTTTATCTTTCCCTGAGTTGCTCTGCTTTCTGAAAGAGTAGTACCTAATTGCTGTCTCAATTTTCACCTTAAATTTACTCCCAAGCTTATGTTATTCTGAATTATTTTATCACATCATTGGTAATGAAACTTTCAACTACTAATTAACTAGTGAATTCCCAACCGTAATTTCCAATGAAGAATTTTAAGGCTTAGCTAGAATTTTTTTTTTCACATTTAACACTGATCACCAGAGATCCCTTCAAAGTATGTGTTATTAATTTTTATTTTACTATCATTCTAATATTACATTGTATAATACATAGTAAAGACACATACATACTTTTAAAGTTTATTTGTTGGTGCTAGAATTTTTATACAAGTTACACATGTAGTTTATTGATAATATTGTTTTAATAGGGTCACCAACCTCCTAGGCTCTAGTGCTTTGGAAAACTTAGCGTGGAAAAATTAAGAACCTAAAATTGGCCTAGATGACCTTTGGTCAAAACAACATCTAATAAATCTAATCTTTAAATATGTTATATTTTTCTAAAATAATTTTGGTACTTAAATCATATTTTCCTTTAGAATAATATTAAGTTAATTCTTTTATGAAAAGTTTTAGGGAAAAATTCACTAATTTTTGTTTTTTAAAATCAGGTTCATCTGTTTAGAAAAGTTATTCAAAAACCATTCACAATAATAGGTATAACAAATAAGGATGCAGAATTAATTTTATTGGTATTATTAGTTCTGCCAATAAAACTTTATCTGCAGTGTGCCCATGATATTTAAGGAAGAATAAACTTATCAAATATGAATGTGTACTTTTCTCATCACTTAATGTGAACTAATAAATGCATTTAATATCTGTGATTAAAATGCATGAGTTCCCTTATGATTAAATCATTCTTGGCAATAGCTGAATTATTTTATCACATCATTCAAATTTTAATTATTTTAACAATTTGCTTAAAACACTAAGTTTTCTGTTTTATACTCTGATTTTACTCCAGATTTCATGGGAAAGGGGAAGTGGCACATTCAAACTGTTGAACAGTCAAACGGGCTTTGGCGCCATCTTGTGGTTAATTAAATTATGCTCCTGGTTTGTTTTGTTCTCCAGGTTAACTACTATGCTCCTCCAAGAAAGCTGCAATATGTATCTTGAATTCTTAAATTCCATGGCAACCTTGTAAATTCTTAAATATCTTTCAACTAACATCCAGGCTAGTCTTTCTTTATGCAATTAAGCCCTGGTAATTTGTGCTTTCAATGCATTTAGTAGGCAGTTTCTGTCTCCTGAAATGTTCAACACTTTATTGCACACATGCAATCGTACCCCCTCATCAAGACCAAGGTAGAAATAACACCTCCCCCACAAGGCCTGCATGACCTCCGCTGTGTCTCAATGGTCCATTTTTTAAAAATAGTTGTTATACCTAAAGTCAGTGCGAAAAACACAATTTAGGATTTCACTGTTCCAGTGGCATTATCTGCTCAACTGCATTAGAAATATTATTGTAAGCAGTCTTATAAAAATTTTAAAGATAGATAAAAGTAGTAAGAATAGATAAAAGGAGGGTTTCTATGAACCTTCATGTACTCATTACCTACGTATACAATTACTAATTCATGGCCACTCATTTCATATAGAACCTTACCACACAACCTGTGTTCTGGGACATGTAGCATTGGTACCACCTAGCAGCTTGTGAGACATTCGGACACTCAGGGTCTACTGCAGAAGTCCCGGATAAAATCTGCAGTTTAACCAGACGCTCAAATTATTCTTTTTAAAAATAATTATTTTATTGAATTTATTGGGGTGACATTGGTAAGTAAAAGTATATAGGCTTCCGGAGTACAATTCTAGAATATACCATCTGTACATTATATTATTACTAGAGGCCCGATGCACAAAATTCATGCAAGGGGCTCGGCCCTCACAGTCCCAGCTTCATCCAGAAGGATGTCCAGATGATCATACTGTTGTTTGGTCTAATTAGCATATTAGCTCTTTATTATATAGGATGCTAAGTGAAATAGCCAGTGACTCTTATACATGTTAAAGTTTCAGAAGCACAAGTCCCTAACACAACCGACATCTCTACCATTATCACTCTGGATTATTTTGAAGCAAATTTCAAACATATATCTTCTTTAAATATTTCAGTATTTTGCTCACAAAAATTAGGATGTTTTGTTAGAAAACATATTCATAACATTATAATACTGTTAACCCTTTGCACTCGCTTGCTTTTTTCTCGATTCCTTTATTCTAATGCTAACCCTGTCGAGTCACACTTGACATCTGAGTGCAAAAGGTTAATATACAAAACCATTATTAGTAATTCCCAGTTTTAAATCCCTCTGTTTAAGTCATGGATGCTTTCGTTTATAATTCATTTGTTAAAATTAGGATTCAAAATGGCCAGATATTACATTTTATTGAAATGTGTCTTAAATTTGTAAAGCTGTAGGTTTCCCCTCACAATCATTTTCCTTTTCTCTTATAATTTATTTGTTAAATATACAGCAATTTTGAGGAGTTTTTATATCTAGTACTAGAGGCCTGGTGCACAAAATTCGTGCACGGGGGTGTGTGTCCCTCAGCCCAGCCTGCATCTCTCCAATCTGGGACCCCTCGAGGGATGGCCGAATGCCCGTTTAGGATCGGGCCTAAACAGGCAGTCAGACATCCCTCTCACAATCCAGGACTACTGGCACCCAACTGCTTGCCTGCCTGCCTTCCTGATTGCCCCTAACCGCTTCTGCCTGCCAGCCTGATCACCCCCTAACCACTCCCCTGCCAGCCTGATTGATGCCTATCTGCTCCCCTGCCACCCTGTTTGCCCCTAACTGCCCTCCCCTGCAGGCCTAGTCACCCCTAACTGCCCTCCCCTGCAGGCCTGGTCCCCCCCTAACTGATCTCCCCAGCAGGCCTGGGTCCCCCCCAACTGCCCTTCCCTGTAGGCCCGGTCGCCCCCAACTTCCCTTCTCTGCTGGCCTGATCACCCCTAACTGCCCCCTCCTGCAGGCTTGATCGTCCCCATCTCCCCTCCCTTGCAGGCCTTGTCCCTCCCAAATGCCCTCCCCTGCTGGCCATCTTGTTTCCACATGGGGGGCAGCTATCTTTTTGTGTTGGAGTGATGGTCAATTTGCACATTACTCTTTTATTAGATGGGATAGAGGCCTGCTGCATGGGTAGGGGCCAGTTGGTTTGCCCTGAAGGGTGTCCCAGATCAGGGTGGGTGTTCCCTTGGGGCGTGGGGTGGCCTGGGCGAGAGGCCTGTGGTGGTTTGCAGGCTGGCCACGCCCCCTGGCAACGAAAGCGGAGGCCCTGGTATCTGGGATTTATTTATCTTCTATAATTGAAACTTTGTAGCCTTCAGCGGAGCCAAGCCTCCTGCTTGCTCCGTGGCCACAGCCATTTTTGTTGGGATTTATTTATCTTCTATAATTGAAACTTTGTAGCCTTGAGCGGAGGCCAACGCAGGCCAGGGCTGTGGAAGCTTGGCTTCCTCCATCACTGGGGGCAACTTAAGCCTCCTGTTCTCTCCAGTTCTGTGGCTGCCACCATTTTTGTTGAGATTTATTTATCTTCTACCATTGAAACTTTGTAGCCTTGAGTGGAGGCTTGGGCCTGCCAGGGTGTGTGGAAAGCTTGGCTTCCTCCATTGCCAGGGAAACCCAAGCCTCCTGTTTGCTCCGTGGCTGCAGCCATCTTAGTTGGGTTAATTTGCATACCTATTCCTGATTGGCTGGTGGATGTGGCTTGTGGGTGTAGCAGAGTGATGAATAATTTGCATATTACTCTTTTATTAGATAGGATAGGGTATAACTAATCACCCCATAATGCCCTGGCTTCACACAACATGTCTCTGGTTGGCCGTAGGATAGCGAGGTTCTTACCGTCATATCCCATATAGGCTGCTATAACAAAAATACTATAAACAACAAAAATTTAGTTCTCAGAGTTATGGAGGGTAGGAAATTCCAAATCAGGCACTGGCAGATTCATTGTCATAGTTGTTCATCTTCTTGCTTTAAGCTCACATGGCAGAAGGGGCAAGGAAGCTCCCTGGAGCTTTTCTTAATAAGAACTCTAATGTCATAAGGGATGCACCCTCAAGACCTAATCACCTCCCAAAGTCCCCATCTTCTAATGCCATCACTTTAGGGGGTAGGTTTTTAACATATGAATTGGGGTGGGGCATAACCATTCAGTTCATAGCACTGGCTGATACTGGCGCATCTCTCTCATGTTAGAGGTTCATTTTGGATAAGTAGGCTTCCTTAATTTTGTTCCAAACGGCCTCTCACCCTTCAGAAAGTTATCCTAAGCTCTTGCTCATGGAACAGAGAGAGCGGAGCATGCAGTTCCTCTAGGGCAGTGGTCGGCTAACTCATTAGTTAACAGAACCAAATATCAACAGTACAATGATTGAAATTTCTTTTGAGAGCCGAAGACTGACTTCTGCGCATGGGCCACGAAGTTTCAATCGCGTTGTACGTACGCGCCTGCATGTGGTATTTTGTGGAAGAGCTACACTCAAGGGGCCAAAGAGCTGCATGTGGCTCGCGAGCCATGGTTTGCCGACCACGGCTCTAGGGCATAGGCTCAGGACAGGCACAACGTCACCTCTGCATGCTATAGGTCAATGCTGTTAACAGATTCAAAGTGGAGGGGAAATCTACCTTAAATGTCAGGTGTTTAAAGAATATATCACAAGGATTGTGGATGAAGGGGGAGTGGAGAATTAGAATCATTTTTTTTTCTTTTAATCAGTTGACCACATTTTTTTAAGGAATATTTTATGGCAAAATTGAAAAATAATGCTCAATGTCATGGCATTTTCATGGACACTTTTATTTAAATACTAGAGGCCCTGTGCACAAAATTTGTGCACGGGGGTGGGGGTGTCCCTCAGCCCAGCCTGCACCCTCTCCAATCTGGGACCCCTCTATCACAATCCAGGACTGCTGGCTCCCAACTGCTTGCCTGCCTGCCTTCCTGATTGCCCCTAACCGCTTCTGCCTGTCAGCCTGATCACCCCCTAACCACTCCCATGCCAGCCTGATTGATGTCTAACTGCTACCCTGCCAGCCTGTTTGCCTCCAACTTCCCTTCTCTGCCGGCCTGGTCACCCCTAAATGCCCTCCCCTGCAGGGTTGATCGCCTCCAACTGCCCTCCCTTGCAGGCCTGGTCACTCTCAACTGCCCTCCCCTGCTGGCCATCTTGTGGTGGCCATCTTGTGTCCACATGGGGGCAGGATCTTTGACCACATGGGGGCAGCCATCTTGTGCGTTGGAGTGATGGTCAATTTGCATATTACTCTTTTATTAGATAGGATAGAGGCCTGGTGCATGGGTGGGGGCTGGCTAGTTTGCCCTGAAGGATGTCCCAGATAGGGTGGGGTTCCCTTGGGGCATGGGGTGGCCTGAGTGAGCGGCCTGTGGTGGTTTTCAGGCCAGCCACGCCCCCTGGTGACCCAAGCGGAGGCCCTGGTATCTGGAATTTATTTACCTTTTACAATTGAAACTTTGTAGCCTGGTGTAGAGCCAAGCCTCCTGCTCGCTCCGTGGCCAGCAGCCATTTCTGTTGGGGTTTGTGTATCTTCTATAATTGAAACTTTGTAGCCTTAAGCCGAGGACTTGGCCAGCCAGGGTGTGCAGAAAGCTTTGCTTCTTCCATTGCTGGGGGCAATCCTTGCCTCTCGCTCTTTCCATCTCCGTGGCTGCGCCATTTCTGTTTGGAATTTATTTACCTTCTATAATTGAAACTTTGTAGCCTTGAGTGGAGGCCTAGGCCAGCAAGGGCAAGCGGAAAGCTTGGCTTCCTCCATTGCCTGGGAAACCCAAGCCTCCCTCCTGCTCTCTGGCTATAGCCATCTTGGTTGGGTTTATTTGCATACTCGCTCTGATTGGCTTGTGGGCGTGGCTTGTGGGCGTGGCTGGTGGGTGTAGTGGAGTGATGGTTAATTTGCATATTACTCTTTTATTAGGTAGGATTAATTATATATTATTACATGCTCTGCCAATGCTAATATTATAAGATTTTTAAATATGTGTGTATGTTATAGGTAAAATGCTATAATTTTATTATATTCTATATTTTATTTCCAGTATCTTCCTATATATTTAAGAAGCATTTTCCAGTGAAGTTATGTTTTTTGTTATGTTCTATAGCATTATTGGTCATTCTCTTGTACATCAATCAAAGCTCCTATCTAAAGAAAAATGTGTGTGTGTGTGTGTGTATATATATATATATATATATATATATATATATATATATATATATATATGTATATATGTGAAAAGTTAGGTGATACATGCATGCTTAAATGCAAAAAGCAAAGAGAAAGAAAGGAAAGAAGAGGAAAAGTAGAATTTTGATCTCTTTATACCATAGTGGCCGTCATCATTGCTACTACTCCTTCGGCTACTCAGTGAGAGAGTCAATGTCAGGATCTTTAGGTCCTGGGCTTCTCACTACTATCTATCAGCTCAGACAATACACACTCACTTCTTCTCTCAAGACCTTAGGAGACAGTGTCCAGATCCCACAGCTTCCCTTGAGGCCACTGTTTGCAGATGTTGGGCTGATGCAGCAGATCTCCATGTCAGAGCACCCAATCTAGCCCATCATTGAGTGGCTAATGTGGGTTGGCAGGACTCATCAACAGACCACTAATTAATACCCTACAGATAATAAGAATTCCTAAATGTGCCATTATTTATTTAAATCATTAATAAATTATGTTATATTGAATAATTTGTTGATATGTAATTTTACAGTACTAATTAAATTTAAATTTACCTAATACCAATTAGTGAAAATAACTCTTTATTTTAAAATGTAGAGAAATGCAGCAAAAAAACATTCATCCTGAAATAAAGAAGTCATTATGACCTGTCAATAAAATATCAAAACAGACACACACACACACACACACACACACACACACAATGTAGAAATCGCTCTTTCTTTGAGTTTTTAGGAGATTTTTTAATTTGATTTTTTCATACACAATTTGCTGGCATCTTAAATAAATTGCCTGGACATTTTGATTGCTTTTCCTTTTTTAAAAGAAGTATTTTCTTTCACAAACAGTATTCCTGCAGAGACTTTCAACTAGATTTTAAAGTAGACTTGGGTGTATTTTTTCACCTTAAATACAATGTATAGTACGAATCTGAAATCAGAGACCTAAATTTCAGATAATAATCTTAATATATATGTATTACATAAGATAATGCTATGGTTTTTAACAAGTAAGCCCATAAATTATTAGCTTAAGTAAATGAAGGTGCTTTGTTCTTTTTTTTTAAAATATATTTTATTGATTTTTTACAGAGAGGAAAGGAGAGGGACAGAGAGCCAGAAACATCGATGAGAGAGAAACATGGATCAGCTGCCTCCTGCACACCTCCCACTGGGGATATGCCCGCAACCAAGGTACATGCCCCTGACCAGAATCAAACCTGGGACCCTTCAGTCCGCAGGCCGACGCTCTATCCACTGAGCCAAACCAGTCAGGTCGGTGCTTTGTTCTTCATGTGAGTTCTAAAAGTGATATTTCTGGTGTCCAAAAAGTCCACCAAGTCCATGGACTCCCTACTTCACAAAAGTATTCAGATTCTCAGGCTCACAGAGGCTGCTTCCTCTGCCTGCGGCTGCCAGGGTTCCCTATTATCAATGATTATCTGATTATCTTTCAGCCAAGGGAGTAAACAGCTTGAAAACCCATATGGGAGGTTGTCCTGGGGCAGGCCTGGAAGTGTTGTCATCTCTCTACCCCTGTCCATTAGCCAGAACAGAGAATCTCAGACACGCATGACTGAGAAGAGTTGATGAAAGTACTGTAGCTCTGTACTTGGGATTAAGAGACGATGCATTTCCTGAAGAAAAAAAACAAACAAAAAGTAGCTTGTCACTACCACACTGTTCTTGAAACACATTGAACTTAATTATGAGATGTATCAAATGACACATACAAATTGGTGCTATTGGGGGGAAAAACAGATTGTTAACTTGAAGGTCAGGTCACAGACTTTAGCTTGGCCATGAATTACCTTCGTCTCCGTAGATCTTTATTTTCTCAGCTGCTAAATATTGTTCTTAGACCAGTCAATTGGTCATGAGTCCCAGATTTATTTGAAAAACACTATGTACATGTGTAGCATGTTACACATAAACTCATGTGAGTGGCAGAAACCCTATAATCCAGACTTAATAGTTATAAACGTAATAAATTACAGTTTTTAAAAATAACTTCCATGCATTTTATAAGAAACTAGAGGCCCAATGCACAAAATTCATGCAAGAGTAGGCCTTCCTTCCTCCAGCTGCCGGCACCAGCTTCCCTCCAGCACCCGGGACCTGGACTTCTCTCTGGCCACCAGCAGGAACCCGGGACTGGGCTTCCCTCGCAGCCCTGGCTTCATCCTGAAGGTTGTCCAGAAAGACATCCAGTCTAATTAGCATATTATGCTTTTATTTTTATAGATATCTTATGTATGTTTGATTTCTGTTAACACATTTTATGAGAGGGTACCTGCAAACATTGATGTATATATTAATGTTTTTATTAATGTGTAGAAAAGGGAGGGGAAATTCTAGCCAGTTTGTCTCAGTGGGTAGAGCGTCTGCCTGCGGACTGAAAGGTCTGGGCTTTGATTCGGGTCAAGGCCACATACCTCAGTTGCAGGCTCCTCCCTGGTCCAGGCCCTCGTCCAGGCACGTTCAAGAAGCAACCAATCAGTGTGTTACTCTCACATCAATATTTCTCTCCGTCTTTCCCTCTCTCTTCCACTCTCTCTAAAAATCAATGGAAAAATATCCTTGGGTGAGGATTAAAAAAAAAAAAAAGAAAGAAAAGAAAAGGAAAGTATCACCGGCTGGCCCTTAATAATAAGTCATTACAGTGGTAGTATTTGTTCATATTTATGTGAACTTGATATTTATAATTCCATGCCATATGAAGGCTTTTTGTTGTTGTTGTTCTTTATGTGAATTCTAAAAGTTTCTGGTGTTTTGTGTTCTTTTGTTTTGTTTTGTTTTTCAAAATAGGATAGACAATGGGAAAACATAGATTGATCATGTTCTTTAAAAATTAAATAGATTTCGGAAATTGGAAATGTTGCCTTGATGGGGGAAAAAAAAACAATTTCCATTTTTTAAGTTGAAAGGGGAGCAGAGGAAATATTTCTTTACCCTTACTTGCTTTTCCTGAGTTACTCATATATCATAGAACATAACATGGCATGAGAAAATTGATTCCACTGGGTATAAGTATTAATGATGAAAACAATTCCATTAATTTTATCCATTACTCTTTTTTTCTGCACTAACATTTGGACTAACTGGACAATGTCAGCTATTTTTGTGGTGATAAATAACAAGGCTATTATAGATCTAAGGTGTTTTTGGATCATTCAAACTTGAATTAGAGGATGAAAAATGTGAGTTAATCTTAAAGGCTTTTAAAATATCAGTTTTCACTAGAAATTATGGTTAAGGCATCATTACTACTTGTATTTATGCCAATTTCATGAACATTCTCCATTTTCTTAGCAAGATGTTTATATAACTTTATACTGCACATTAAATACGTTGTTAACACGCACAAACACAATTTCTGATTCCCCATCTCCCTCTTCGTGGGGTTAACTATTGTTTGTGAATTATGATAAAGTGAGATCTTAATGGACTTAATGAGTTGCCCATTACTGTACTACTGTGGCTTCTATAGTACTATGGTATCTTTCTGTGGTAGAATAACAATTGAAGTTTACATGTGTGTGCTTATTTAAGTCATAAATATAACTTTATTTTACCTGGGTACCATTCAAGACCCCTCTCCAAATCCACAAAACATTTCAAATTAAATTTCATCCACCATATTATCATGATATCATATTCAAATTTTAAGTTCAGAAAATATTTGGAAACTAACGGTACAGACAATAGCTTTGAAAGATACATCTTTTAGCCTGGCCAGTGTTGCTCAGAGTTGATTGCAAGAGGGTGGAGGCAAGGCTGAGCGTCCCCCCCTCCTCCATGTACAGATTTCGTGCACCGGGCCTCTAGTATATTAATAATGACAGATCATTATTTAGTTTTCAAAGCACTGCTCTGGGTAGTTCTCAATAGTAATTTAATGATGATGAAAACCATTAACAAAGAGGAAAAATCATAAATATAATGGTTTTGATGTCCTACAGATCCTCACCTGCTTTGGACTACTCATCTCCAACTTCAATTCAGTTTTGTCAAAATTAAGCTACTTAATATGGACTATCAATAAGCACAAACTATGGTTATAATAACCTCGCTTTTAAGTTTGGGGACAACTTTAGATTTTTTACCTCCTTATATCTAGTCTTAATTAGTGGCCCAGTGCATGAAATTCGTGCATGGAGGGGGGTGTCCCTCAACCCAGCCTGCACCCTCTCCAATCTGGGACCCCTCGGGGATGTCCAACTGCCAGTTTACATTCCTCTCGCAATCCGGGACTCCTGGCTCCTAACAGCTCACCTGCCTGCCTGCCTGACTGCCCCTAACCACTCTGCCTGCCAGCCTGCTTGCCCCCAACTGCCCCACTGCCAGCCTACTCACCCCCAACAGCCCCCCCACCAGCCTGATTGCCCCCAACTGACCCCCACAATGGCCTGCTCGCTCCAACTGCCCCCCCCTGCCGGCCTGCTCACCTCAACTGCCTTCCCCGCCGGCCTGATCACCCCCAATAGCCCCCTCCACCGGCCTGATCACCCACAACTGCCTTCCTATCCTGGCCTAATCACCCACAACTGCCCTCCCCTCTTGGCCCCTAACCGCCTCTACCTCGGCCCCGCCACCATGGCTTTGTCCAGAAGAACATCCGGATGGTCTCCTGGATGGTGCCCCAGTCTAATTAGCATATTACTCTTTTATTAGTATAGATAGAGGCCTAGTGTATGGGTGGGGGCCTCCTGGTTTGCCCTAAAGGTTGTCCCGGATCAGGGTGGGGGTACCCTTGGGGGGCGGGGAGGCCTGGGCAAGATGTGTTTTACAGATTTGAAATGTAAGATTAAAGTAATTGTTTAAAAAAAGCTTCTAAGCCACCTATAATGTTAGTAGCACTTAAAACATTTCAGGGGAAAAGTGAGCTTCGGGAAAAATAACTTTACCAAATTACATGCTTAACTATTCAAAACACTGACATATAATATGCAAGAACAATTACTATAAAGAGTTTGGGCTGTCTGATATTTTAATTTACAATAGAGTAAATGCTAACATTGAGAGAATATTTCACTTCTTGGCAAATGTGTTTTGATATAGGGAAAAAAGTGCTTTATTACTTTTGTTACATTCATATTGAAAATGTGCACTATATGGACAAAGATATTCTCGTTAATTCCTAGTAATTTTGATCAGGGTTGACAGAACCATTATCTGTGTAGCTAAAATCTTAATGTAGACATAAAAGACTTTACATCTTAATGCCAACCCCAAAATTGCATTATTCAAAAAATAATTATCAGACAAAACTGTCTTTGATTTGGAGTCAATGTTAAAGAAAATAGTGAAAATCAATAGTTAAAATATGACCACTTATCTTTTAAGATACATGTTTGAATAAATGAATGTGTCAAAACTATTTTTTCACATCTTTAAATGCTCTTTAATGGGACATGTGTTTTCAGGAATGTCTAAGTTAGAGGATGAAATCTATACTAATAAAAGGGTAATGTGCTAATTAGACCAGACATTTTCTGGACATCCTTCTGGACAAAGCCATGGTAGTGGGGCTGCGGCAGAGGCAGTTAGGGGTGATCAGACCACCAGGGGAGAGCAGTTAGGGGGATGAGGCCAGCAGGGGAGAGCAGTTAGGGTGATCAGGCCAGCAGTGGAGAGCAATTAAGGCCATCAGGCCTTCAGGGGAGCAGTTAGGGGCATCAAGCAGGCAGGCAGAGTGGTTAGGGCCAATCAGGCAAGCTGGCAGAGTGGTTAGGGGTGATTAGGGAGGCTGGCAGGTGAGTGGTTAAAAGCCAGCAGTCCCGGATTGCAAGATGGATGTCCAACTGCCAGTTTAGGCCCTCTATCTTCAGGGTCCTGGATTGGAGAGGGTGCCGGCTGGGCTGAGGGACGCCTCCCACCCTGTGCATGAATTTTATGCACCGGGCCTCTAGTTATAAATATTTCTTCATGATATTAATAGTGTGGAAGGGAAAATATAATACTCAACATGGCTTTCCATAGCTAGTATTTACTAGCATATGTTCTGTATCTTGAGTAGACTAGGAATCACAACTAAAATGTAACAACTTTTAAAAAAGAATTCAGACTTTAGAATCATTTAAGATTAACAAAAGTCCATCCAATGTTTGTCTCTGGATTTAACTCCTCTCTTTCAACTGGTGGTTTTCTTCACATAATGAAAATGTTGCAATATTTACTATTAATATCGCAAATCATTTAAAAATACTTAAAATCAATTGAATGCACACTAATTTTTGGCATAGCAGTTTGATCTAATACATAGAAACTGTTTTTAAATTTTTATCTTTTCTATTACAGTATAGTTGACATATAATATTATATTTATTTCAGATATACAGCATAGTGTTTGACATTTATATACCTTACAATGTGATCACCATAATATGTCTGATGGCTATCTATCACCATACCAAGTTATTACTATACTAGAGGCCCAGTGCATGAAAATTCATGCACTGGAGGGGGGGGTCCCTCAGCACGGCCTTCCCCCTCTCACAGTTCGAGAGCCATCAGGGGTGGGAGGCGACCCAGCGATCATGGGAAGGTGATGCCCCCATCACACCTCTGCTGCTGCCACTGCCGGCAGCGCAAGCCTTGGCCGGCCCTGGTTACCTGGGTCTCGAGCAGCCCTGGGCGGCTGGGCAGCCGCCATCTGAGGCTTGCCTGCACCTCAGGCTGGCCCTGGGCAGCTGGGGGGCTGATGAGACTGGGAGACTCAGGAGGCAACCGTGCACCTGCCACCCCGGCAGGGCTGAGGGGACTGGGCACCACCATCTTGTGGCTGTGGGCACCACCATCTTTGAGGGTGGGGCAGTCAATTAACATATTCCCTCCTTATTGGCTGTGGGCGCCACCACCTTTGAGGGCAGGGCAGCAATTAACATATTCCCTCCTTATTGGCTGTGGGTGCTGCCATCTTTGAGGGCAGGGCAATCAATTATCATATTCCCTCTTTTAGATAGGATTATAGATTACATTAAAAAATCTGCATACGCACACACCCACATGGTTCAAACCTGCATTGTCCAAGGTTTAATGTTACTTTCCATCCATGGTTGGGAATCCATATATGTGGAGGACTGACTTAAGTTATACACTGATTTTTCACTGATCAGTACCCCTAAATCCCAGGTTATTCAAGAGTGTATTCACTATGCTATACATTACACTGATCAGTACCCCTAAATCCCAGGTTATTCAAGAGTGTATTCACTATGCTATACATTACAGCCTTGTGACTTGTTGATTTTATAACTGAATATTTGTACCTCTCAATCCCCTTCATGTTTTTTGCCCATCCTGCACCACCACCACCATCCCCACCCGTCTGGCAACCATTAGTTTGTTCTCTTTATCTATGACTCTGTCTCATTTTGTGTGTGTGTGTGTGTATGTGTGTGTGTGTGTGTGTGTGTGTGTGTGTGTGTGTTTAGATTCTAACTGAGATGACCCAGGACTCACAATGTCAGTGCCACCCTGGAAGGTAGGCTGGCTGGAGCTGGGACAAGCACAGAGCAAGGGGCCCATGGTGTGCATTTCTGGGGCCACACAGGTGGGACAGCTGGCTGAAGCTGGTGTGAGCATAGTAGGCCAGCTAAAGCACTTGGGCTGAACCCTTCCCAGCACCGTTTACATGGAGGAGGATGTAAACAAAGGCGCTCACCTGTGCTTTCATTTCTGAACAATTCCAGCTGCTCCTCACCCATTTGGCAGATATTTCAGTGTTAATAAATAGATTTCAATCACATATCACCTAGTTGCCCTTTAAACCATGTTTTGTTTGTTATTTGTTTGTTTGTTTTGTTTTGTTTTTGCTGTGACCAGGGCAGGTGAGTCTGTGCACAGGGCCCTCGATATATTTTCGTGCTGCAGGGGTAGGGTTCTCCTAGTTACCATGTCTCCATCTTTCCTCCCCTTCTCTATGTGACACCTCTGTTGTTTGCTGTTCAGAAGCTGCTCAATCAGCTCTCAGTTCTTTAGGAGGAACTGCCGTATATGTAGGTGTATATTTGGTGTGTCCATGGGAGGAGGTGAATTCAGGGCCTTTATATTCCACCATAGTGACTTGCCTCCTGAAGGCACACTAGTTTTTGACTGTTATTGAAATGTTAAAATTGTAAGAAACTATGGGGGTATCTAACCAAGAAAGTTCTTTGAAATGTAAATATTATAGTCTATACTAGTAACTCACTAGAAATTAAAAAAAATAGTTGCTTTAGAGTAAATGAAACTATTTTAGCATCTTTTATTGTCTTTTTAAGATACTGACTGAACTTTAAATCAGAAACCTATTATTTTGAGGAAAAATAATCCATAAAAATAAGTTTACATGCTGAGGTAGGGAATATCATGAACAAATTTTACTTACCACATTTGGGTCTAAGATTAATCTTAATATTATATATACAGAAAAAAAAAATTCAGAGTCATTAAATAATGGTTTCTATTGTGGGGTGATATGTGTTACAATTCATAAGATATGGAGAGTGGTATTTAGTACTAATTTATTTTAGACCTTTCTCTGAACCTTGCCCTGAGCCCACAATTTATAGAGCCATGCTCTTGCCTTCTTTTAATTGTGCCCTAACTGATACAATGAGGCCCTTACAGTTCAAAGGAATATACAAGTTCAAGGCCTGCCCCCTGTTCCTATAGGCCCCATAGCAAGTAGAGCTAATTGGAACATGCAATCTCCTAGCCAAACGATCTTGATCCTGTTTCAAGGCCTGCACACTCCTCATCCTTTCTCATGTTCTCCTTAAGGCTTACTACATTGACAGTTGCTGTCTCGATGACATCTCTTTTCCAGGGAAAAGGATGTATCTTGGATGTGTGTGAGGCCATTTTGATTGCAGCACACACTAGGATTGGGAAGAGAAAAGGGAAGACACACGACTTAGAGCAAAGGCCTGTGAACCCCATATCACCCAACTCCAGCAGAAAAATCCAAGAATTCCGAGAATTTGAAAATTCACAATTGACCTTACAGGTCATGAATAAGCTTTATTTCTGTATTATGGGCTATAGATATATATTTCAAATAACGTTTTGTCTTGAATAATAAATTTAGATATTTACAAATGTAATATGTTAGACTTCATTTTTCCCATTTACACCTCTTGGCCATAAAAATGAAAATCTCATTGTAATTCAGACTGCATACATAGTGAGTTGTTTCCTTCAGAACACAAAACTGAAAGATGCCCAACTTCTGTAAGGCTTAGAATGGAAACTGACATAGCATAACTTCAGTCATATCCTATTGGTCCAAGCAGGTTACAGGGCCAGCACTGGTTAGAAGAGGGGGTTACACTAATTCATGAGTCATGGTTCATTGGAGGACACCAAAACCTCACAGGACATACTTAGTAAATTAACTAGAAGATAAGAAAATTAACATAGTAAAAACTTAAGGTGTGTGTAATAGTTAGGAGCCTAATGCAACTTTTCAATTATGAAGTAAAAAGTGTCATAAACTAGGAGGGAGATTTTTCACTGCCTTTCAGGTCCAAAATCAAGGCTATTGACCTCTAATGGTCTGGGTAGAACCTTTTCTTGCCTCTTCTCAGCTTCTGGTAGTGGCTGTTAATCTTTGGTGTTCCTTGGTTTGCAACTACATTACTTCAATCTCACCTCGGCCATCACATGGTGTCCTGCCTGTATGTCTGTATTCAGTGGCATTTTCCCCTTCCAATAAGAACAGCAGTCACATTGGATTATGGGTCCAACCTACTGCAATATGCCCTCATAGTTACTTAATAAATTATTCCTGTGACGATTGTATATCCAAATAAAGTCACTTTCTGAGCTACTAGAGAAAGGACTTCAACATACTTTTGGAGGGAGCCATAAACAACCCATAACTAATAATACTTATTCTAATAATTCTAATCTAGAATGTGGAAAGAATGAAGTAGAGTTAAAGCTGTAATACTCACATTGGCCAGGATTTGGGAAATGGGGCAGAAGCATTTGGTCATTTTTGTAGTTTAAGCAATTTTCCTTCCTTTGATATAGACATGATTATTGAGTGGTCTTGCTTTTGTTTGGATTCATCACAGAGTGGCCTTGTTATGTACAATGATTGTGCTCAACAGGGGAGCACTGTGGCCCAGCGGAGAGAGATAAGCTTGTTCTTAGCAACATGAAGGCCTAGTTGATAGCACCAGGCCACTCCCAGTTTCAGGGGTTACTTTGCTCTTTCTTGCTGTTATGACTAACAACAATAGAATAGAGAATTATCGACATTTCCAAGCTAATTAAAGAGTGAAAGTAAGGGAAAAGGAAAATAAAAGCTGACTATTCCTATAATAAATAGAATTTAAAGGATTAGGTTTGGAGTTGAGGCAAAGCCTGTTAATGATGAGTTGTATTTTTCAATATTGTGAGTTGGTGGGATGGTGGAATATTCAAATGAGAATGTAATTAAAAAGTTAGAAATGTTATATGAAGCTCTGGAGAAATATTAGAAAATTTTGAAGATTGGATGAATTCACTACAGAGTACTATTTAGGAAGAAAAGAAATATGAACATGAAAATTTGAAGAATATCTATATAGTAATGTGCCACTTAATGACAGAGATATGTTCTGAAAAATGTGTCCTTGGGCAATTTTGTCATGTGCGAAGATCATAGAGTGTACTTACACAAACCCAGATGGTTTAGCCTACTACTCTAATTGTACATGCTATACTTTTATGTGACTAACAGTGCGGTAGATTATTTTACACCAGCATCACCACAAGCATGCGGGTATGTGTTGTGCTACAGCATTATAATGGTAATGGCGTCACTAGCAGACATAGATTTTTTAGCTTCAATATAATCTTATGGGACCACCATCGCATATGGGTTTGTTGTTGACAGAAATGTCATTATGTAGTTAGGGCTTAGAAGAAAAAATGTAAGACAACTAAGAATACTATTAGTTACTCTGCACTGCCATAGAACTTCACCGATGGAAATATATTAGACTAGAGGCCCAGTGCATGAAATTCTGCATGGGGGTGGGGAGTGTCCCTCAGCACAGCCTGCACCCTCTCAAAATCCGGGACTCCTTGGCCTGGCTGGCGATCAGGGCCCATGGGGCTTTCCTTCCTCCCACTGCTGGCAGCTGGCCCCGCCCCTGCGGTTGCCACTGCTTGCCATCTGTGTGGTGCTTCCCTCACTCCTTTGCCACAGGTCGCCTCCCTCTGCACACGACAGGCCTGGGGTGTGATCTCTTGGCTGGCCGGGACCTCCCTCTGTGAGGCATTCACTGGCCAGCCCCACACACCCGCCACAACAATGCTGGCCAGTGGCCTGAGCCTCCCTCTTTGGGGCAATCGATCATGGGGCTCTGCGATCGATCGCCCAGAAGAAGGAGGCCCAGGTTACCTGGCCAGGGCTCCATGATCAATCGCTGAGAAGAGCGTAGCCTGGGCCTCCCTCTTTGGGGTGATTGATCATGGGGCAATGGCGTGCCCCCCAACCAATAGCATTGCACCCTCCTTGGCTGGCCTGGCGCCAGTGCATGTCATAGCGTTGTTGTCTGGATGGTTGTTCTGCTGTTTGGTCATTTGGTCTATTTGTATATTACACTTTTACAGGCAGTCCTCAGGTTACATCAGACTCGATGTACATCATTTCGTGGTTACATCATCATCTCACATTTATTTGTAAGAAAAAAAAGTTCTGTCATTTCGATGTACACACATATGTGCTTTATGTTTTTTATTATTTCTTTACCACAAGTAAAGGTCAGGAACTGTTATCTTTCTTTTAATTTATTTTTAATGTTTCACTTCATTACTGCTGTGTATGTGCTCCATGTGAATGACGTAGATGCTTATCCTACCTAATAAAAGAGTAATATGCAAATTAACTATCACTCCACTACACCCACCAGCCACGCCCACCATCCATGCCCACCAGCCAATCAGAGCGAGTATGCAAATAAACCCAATCAAGATGGCTACAGCCACAGAGAGCAGGAGGGAGGCTTGGGTTTCCCAGGCAATGGAGGAAGCCAAGCTTTCTGCCTGCCCTTGCCGGCCTAAGCCTCCACTCAAGGCTACAAAGTTTCAATTATAGAAGGTAAACAAATCCAAACAGAAATGGCAGCAGCCACAGAGCTAGAAAGAGCGGGAGGCTAGGGTTGCCCCGGCAATGGAAGAAGCAAAGCTTTCCGCACACCCTGACCGGCCCAGGCCTCCACTTAAGGCTACAAAGTTTCAACTATAGAAGGATAATAAACTCCAACAGAAATGGCTGCCAGCCACACAGCGAGCAGGAGGCTTGGCTCTGCTCCAGGCTACAAAGTTTCAATTGTAGAAGGTAAATAAATTCCAGATACCAGGGCCTCCACTTGGGTCGCCAGGGGGCGTGGCCAGCCTGCAAACCACCACAGGCCCCTCGCTCAGGCCACCCCATGCCCCAAGGGAACCCCCACCCTGATCTGGGACACCCTTCAGGAAAAACCAGCTGGCCCCCACCCATGCATCAGGCCTCTATCCTATCTAATAAAAGAGTAATATGCAGATTGACCATCACTCCAACACACAAGATGGATGCCCCATGTGGTCAAAGATCCTGCCCCCATGTGGACACAAGATGGCCACCACAAGATGGCCAGCAGGGGAGGGCAGTTGGGAGGCACTAGGCCTGCAAGGGAGGGCTGTTGAGAGGGACCAGGCCTGCAAGGGAGGGCAGTTGGAGGCAATCAACCCTGCAGGAGAGGGCATTTAGGGGTGACCAGGCCAGCAGAGGAGGGAAGTTGGGGGCAAACAGGCTGGCAGGGGAGCAGTTAGACATCAATCAGGCTGGCAGGGGAGTGGTTAGGGGGTGATCAGGCTGGCAGGCACAAGCAGTTAGGGGCAATCAGGAAGGCAGGCAGGCGAGCAGTTGGGAGCCAGCAGTCCTGGATTGTGAGAGAGATGTCCGACTGCCCGTTTAGGCCCAATCCTGCACTGGGATCAGGCCTAAACGGGCAGTCAGACATCCCGCAAGGGGTCCCAAATTGGAGAGTGTGCAGGCTGGGCTGAGGGACACCCCCCCCCCTGCCCCTGTGCATGAATTTCGTGCACCAGGCCTCTAGTTATAGATAAGATGACGTATAAGATCCTTAGAGTAAACGTGGACCAGTACTTAGGTGTATATTCAAAGAAAATGAGGTACTTTATTAGAAAGTTTGTTCTCTAACAGAAACCTTTAAAGAACAACAAATTTTCTGCCTTTTGGTAAAGTCTCCAGGCAACAAGCTAGGCCCTTTCTGGTTCTGAGATACCGTGATTCTATGAGAGGTGGTGAAAATGGTAGTAAGGCAGAATATATAACATGGTCACTGATAGAGAGGTGGCTTATTGAAGCAAAATACAAATCTTTGTTCTTACATGCATAAATGTTTTTAAAGGATAGAAGGGCAATCAACGAAGAGTGATGATATAAGAAATTAGATAATTGGGCAATATCTTTGGGTTAAGGTAAAAAAAATAGAATAAAAAGCACAGGTATACAAGTTAAATTTGGCACAATGAGGGATATCTCTTTAAGATAAAAGTTCAGGGGGAAATAAAAAGTAGGACTTTTTTAAATAGATTATTTTTGTTTTGTTTGTGACAAAGCCAAAGGGAATAAGAACCATGAGAAAAGATGCTTTCATATGGTAAAGTGTCCTCAGAATGGCATTAAATAAAGCCATCTGTTGAAAGTGAAGGAACTGGAAGTGTTGAGGTGTCTGAGGCTTGGGGAATAAAATAACAGAATTACTGAAAATGTGGTGGGATGTAAAAGAAAACCAAATAGATTTTAAATAATATACATACCTAGGCTGTCGAATCACAATACTTCTCTCTAACTTTAACATGCAGAAGCTGACAAGGTGAATTTAGAGGTGGTACAGATTTTTCATTGGCATGAACAAACTACATCAATCAATAGCACGGGGAGAAAATTACTGGAAAGTGTTGCTCACATGGGCCTTAGAAAGGAGGAGTCCACACAGCTTTAAAGCAATTGGGAATGTTAAGAGCACAGTTAGAGAAGTGGTTCAGCAGGAATGAGGTAATTGGCATATTTTAGAAAATTGTAATCTGCTTGGTAGCAATATTCTTTTTTAAATTATTATTTTGTTTAATTAAGAGGGTTAAGTTGATATTTATTGAAATTAGCGTTTGTACTTAATAACATACTAAAAAACCTCAGATAATTAATTGCCTTACATATGACAATAAATTATGCTTGAGACAATATTTTAAGTAGCTAGTATCACCTATTAATTTGTTTTTAATCAGGAATAATGCCAATTCAACTAGTAAAATAAAATATTATTTTTGCAACAGGTCAAAAGTTAGCTTTAGAAACAAAGAATACCAGCAACAATACCTCTATTTGCTTAAAAAAAAAACTGAACAAATTCATTAATCTTCATTTATATTCTAGTTTAATAAAATGGCAATTATATACACTGTAAATAAACTTGTTTAGTTTTATCCTCTGGGAATTATGCGTGGAAGTGGAGAAAAATACATAGAAATTGTCTAAAATCCCAAAGCATTTTTCAGGAGAAAAATTACTTCAATATATTTGAGGAAAATATGATACAATAGCTCCACAGTCAATTATATTTGATACAAATATATTGGTCAGCTTCATGTGGTGGGAACCACAGGGTGTTTGGAATTAATCACACTCAAATTCTGTTTCTTTTACTAACTAGCTGTGTAACCTTGAGTGTTTTAACCTTTTGGACATTCAATGACTCTCTATAAAGTGATATCAATATTTATCTCTTAAAGTTATCAAGAATAAATGGTTGCATACATAAATATGTGAAGTATAGTAGCTTTCACAAAGCAGATGGTAAAAAAAATTGATGTTGCCAAATTACATTTTTCCTCCGATTTCTCCAAAGTACTTAATTTCCCCCCTTTCTGCAGGTCTTCTGTTCTACAGAAGACTCTGAGTGTATAGAGCTATCCAGCTTCCTCGTGTTATTACTCACATTGCCTTCTTTGTATAGAACCCCCTTGGGGACAGTGCAATGAGCACGTTGGTACACTTGGTCAAGGAAGAAGGAGAGAGGAGGAAAAATGAAAATAATATGAATCTTTGCAGAGGATGTCCATGTCCAAAAGTTATTTTAAAATGGAAACTAATGGGATTCATTGTGATTTCTAGTAATCCTTTGGGTCGTGGTGTTGTTGTTTTCTTGGTTGATATAAAAAGAACACTGGGCATACCTCCAAGTCAGCACCAGATGTGTTTGCCTGATGGCGCTAACATAGAGCTACTGCCAGAAGAACCAGAAGAAAATTGGTTCTGTATTTTTAAAGCTATGGTCCATTTTGGGGGTGCTTATTTTACAAATAAGCCATGTCTTCCTGAGTTTTTTTCTAAAGCCAGCATTTCTAATTCCTCCTCAGAGGCAACTGATTGTCACTCTTCAAAAATTAAAGGAGTCTCACAAATTCAGGCTGCATGCACTCATGTCATAAACACACACACACACACACACAACAACAACAACAACAACCCTAAACTGGCTCTAAAGTGTTGCACAGATATGCTCACTTGACCCTAATGACAAACTCAGGAAGGATGAGGGCAAGGGATATATTCCATCAGCACAGATATTCCTCTCATTTCTCAGTCTACAATCCAATATACTGTTTGAATCAGGATGTCAGGAACTGAAAAAATATATTTAACGCTTATTAAAAGAAGAGAAATGTTATCAATGATATTGCTGTCAACTTTGATATTCACTTCTATAATATATCAAACCTGTGCAATTGGTCTATTTTCCTCATTTAGATGTAAGATTCTTGTGTACAGCTATATCCTCTTTCAGTTTTATTTAGTAATTACCACAATCATACATTTGACTAGTACATAACTTCGACGGGAAAATTATTTTGATTCATGTGTTTATTTGAGTAGATAAGCTGGTGAAAGAAAGGAATATTACTTGGATAAGTTTTATATTAAATAAGTTCTTTTTTTAATTTTATTTTTTAAAATATTACATATTGTAGTACATATATCTCCTTTTTTTTCCCCATTGACCTTCCCCCAGCCTCCCCTACCCTCTGTCGCATGCCCTCATCCCATCCCCCCTGTGTCTTGTGACCATTGGTTGTGCTTATATGCATGCATACAAGTCCTTTGGTTGACCTCTTTCTCCCCCTCCCCAACACTCCCCAGCCTTCCCCCTGTAATTTGACAGTCTCTTTGGTACTTTACTGCCTCTGTATCTATCTTTTTGTTCATCAGGTTATAATGTTCTTTATTTTCCATAAATGAGTGAGATCATGTTTTTAATCCTCACTGAGGGTATTTTTTTATGTTATTTTACAGAGAGAGTGTGAGAGGGAGGGAGAGGGGAAGAGAGAGAGAGAGAAACACTGATACGAGAGATACACATCAACTGAAAACTTTGCTCTAACATTGCTCTAACCCTCTGACCAGGGACTGGGAGTGAATCTGCAACCCAGGCCTGTGCCCTTGACTGGAAATTGAGACCATGACCCTTTGGTATACAGGCTGACGCTCTAACCACCTAGAAACACTAGACAGAGCTCTTAATTCTTAAGAACAACTGATGACTCTTCCAACCATGTTGTTAATATTTTAAGGTACCCCAAAAACCTTATTTTGTGGGAATTCTTGACCTGAAAACACTGCTTGTAAAGATGCTTTATTTCCACTCTCTTTGCTAAAAAAAACAAAAAAACAAAAAACAAAACAAAACAAAACAAAAAAACCTGAACCAATTCATTCATCTTCATTTATATTCTAGTTTAATAAAATGGCAACTATATACCCTGTAAATAAACTTGTTTACTTTTATCCTCTGGGAATTATGCTTGGAAGTGGAGAAAATACATAGAAATTGTGCAAAATCCCAAAGCATTTTTCAGGAGAAAACATATTAAATATATTAAATATATTAAATATATTATTGATTTCAGAGAGGAAGGGAGAGGGAGAGAGAGAGATAGAAACATCAATGATGAGAGAGAATCATTGACTGGCCACCTCCTGCATGCCCCACACTGGGGATCGATCCCGCAATCCAGACATGTGCCCTTGACCGGAATCAAACCAGGGGCCTTTCAGTACGCAGGCTGATGCTCTATCCACTGAACCAAACCAGCTAGGGCTCAAACTTCTTGACACTCAAAAATAAAGTAAGTCGTCTGCTCTTCAAGTTCATTTAATGTTCCAAAGTATAAGATTTCTATCAGAGATCTGCAAATTGAACAGTGGTAACCAATTACTTGAATTAAGGGAGAGGTGAGAATGAATTATTTACTTTGAGAATTCCATATGGTCTTTGCCTTCTGTTTCTAACAGAGTGGGAAGGTTGTCCAAAAATGCTGAAGATAAGGGATAAAGAAGTCAAACACTAACTAAAATTATCATAGAAACAGCTTACTAACTGGGAATAAAAAGCAATGATCTCTCTCTCTCTCTCTCTCTCTCTCTCTCTCTCTCTCTCTCTCTCTCATCGCTATACACTGAGTGGCCAGATTATTATGATCTCTGAATGCATAATAATCTGGCCACTCAGTGTATATCCTATATATTAAAAGGCTAATATGCAAATTGTCCCCTTGACCAGGAGTTCGACCAGCAGGCAGGCTGGCCAACTGCCCATGTCTCCTTCCCCTGGCCAGGCTGGCTGGAATCCACCCATGCATGAATTCATGCACCAGGCCTCTAATATATATATTAGAGGCCAGGTGCATGAAATTCGTGCACTCAGGGGATGTGTGTGGGATTCCTCAGCCTGGCCTGAGGGCTCCCTCTCACAGTCTGGGAGCCCTCAGGGAATGTCCAACTGACTACTTAGTTCCACTCCCCTCGGGGAGTGGGCCTAAGCCAGCAGTCAGACATCCTTAGCACTGCTGCGGAGGTGGGAGAGGCTCCCTCCACTGCTGCTGTGCTCACCAGCCATGAGCCCAGCTTATGGCTGGGCAGCACTCCCCCCTGGAAGTGCACTGACTACCAGGGGGCAGCTCCTGCATTGAGTGTCTGACCCCTGGTGGTCAGTGTGCATCATAGTGACCAGTTGTCCTTCCATTTGGTTGATTTACATATTAGCCTTTTATTATATAGGATATACACTGAGTGGCCAGATTATTATGCGGTCAGAGATCATAATAATCTGGCCACTCAGTGTATACAATATATACCATTTACATTCCTCCAGATTAGATTTAAACTCCTGTTAGATATGACAGAAATCACTATTGTTGTAGTGGAAAGAGAAGTAGCATAAGAAGAATTTTATAGGTTTGAAGGCAAGAAGTTGAAATGTAGGAGACACATAGCTGCATTTTCTGGAGGCTTCAGGGGAGAGTCTGTTTCCTTGCCCTTTATAGTAGATATTGTCTGCATTGGCTTGTGGCCCCTTCCTCACATTATGTCAAACACCCCTGTCTCTCTCTTATAAGGAACTATGTAATTGCATTGGGCCCACCTGGGCAATCCCAGAAAACCTCTCCATCTCAATGCCCTTTACCACATCTGCAAGGTCCTAGTTACCAGTTAAGGTAACATATTTACCGATTCTGAGATTTAGAACATGGACATCTTTAAGGAACCAATATTGAGATTACTGCATTATGCTCTTGGATATTACACAAAAGGCATAATAGAAAATGAATTATTTGATTCTGTTAGTATATGCATACATATTTTTATATCATAGGATCACTCAATAAATTAGACCATATAAATTGTGTAGTTAAATGAAACACTTGACAATATGCTATCCACTTTAATTCCCTTGTCAAATGATTGCATATGTTATGCTTAAGTGATTCTATTAATAAATTTGTAATGAGCTAAGACACGCCTGTGGGAGGTTATATTCATCATAAGACATGGTATAGAAACAGTTGCATTTTAGTCCTAATTTATTAAATCAGTGATGCAAGTTACTTTTATAAGCCCTCTACCATTACTTTTAATGTATAGATAATTATAAATAAATTGTAATCTAAAAAAAGATTGTAAACATTTTTAACGTTAAATTATGTTTGTATACTAATAAATGTCCTTTTAATGGGATTTATAGATCATTTCAAATATGTTAGTTATTAGTAGTAGTATAATTCTCATGTTCAACTTCCTCTTATAAGAACAGGGTTAAGTCCTCCTATAGGCACTAGCAAATGTAGGTGAGAAAGCATTTCTCTCCTTCTATTCCTTTATTTTTGCTAACAACATGATATTAATTTGTGCAGATAAATTAAGAGTTCTGTAGTAAAATGATAATTTTCTAAAGAATTACAATGGATTTAAAAATTTAATGTTCCAGTAACCAAAAATTTCACCTAAGAAAATTAGAGAAATAGGAGCAATTGAAGCCTAAAGCTGATAGAACAAAATAATTAATAAAAATTAGAGCAAAATCAATGATCTTGGAAACAGAAAAAGTTAGGGGGGAAAGTCACTATATTGTTCTTTGAAAAGATCAATTGGGGTTCCAGTCAAGATAGGGGTATGGTTAAATGTGGTACTTGAATCCTCCCACAACCACATCAAAATTATAACTATACCACAGAACAACCATCATTCAGAACTGCCTGAAATCTAGCTGAACAGAAGTCCCACAACTAAGGATTTAAAAAAGAAGCCACATCAAGACTGGTAGAAGAGGTGGATGAGTGGAATGGGCTGGTCCCACACCGACGTGTGGCAGATGAAGATGGGGAGGGATATCTTGGCTGTGGAGGTTCCTCTTGAGGAGTGAGCAGTCCCAGCTCCACATCAGGCCCCCTAGCCCCATGGTTGGCAAACTGCGGCTCGCGAGCCACATGCGGCACTTTGGCCCCTTGAGTGTGGCTCTTCCACAATATACCATGGCCTGGGCAAGTCTATTTTGAAGAAGTGGTGTTAGAAGAAGTTTAAGTTTAAAAAATTTGGCTCTCAAAAGAAATTTCATTCGTTGTACTGTTGATATTTGGCTCTGTTCACTAATGAGTTTGCCGACCACTGCCCTAGCCCAATGTTCCAGGGTCAGGAAGAGAAGTCTCCCAAACTTCTGGCTGTAAAAACCATCAGAGACTGTGGCTGAGTAAGACAGAGGGTTTCTGAAGTCCCAGACATTCCTCTTAAAGGGTCCACACAGGGACTTACTCAGACTCATGTACTCTGAGCTCCAGTGCTGGAGAAATAGGCACTAAGGACATGGGAGGAACAGGAATATCTGGCATCAAGCATGAGCTGGAGGGGCAGCTTTTTCATATGGAAATGCTGGTAGAGGGCATTGTTTTTTTCTGAGCCACCCACAGAGCTAGTAGGCAGACAAGTATCTGAGCCTCCATCAACCTGGCTAACACTGTATACCTGGCCCTGTTGATTCCCTGAGACACCACCCCAACCAATGTGTGTGCCCACCCAAGCAGCTTCCAGTTCCTTTTCCATTCAAATGACCTATCTGGTTTCATGCTTTGGACTTTTCTAAAATGTCTCAAACAAGCAGCATCTGGCCTCAGCGTGCTGTGTATCTCTTGCTAAGTAGCCCTAGATCCAGCACTAGTGGCAGCCATCTACAGATCACTCTGTAGCCCATGCCAGGTGGCCCATGGCAGGGCACAGGTGGATGACCTTGGTTTGTACCTCCTAGGAGGCTCCCAAGCCATCACATCTGGTGAACAGCTTCAGACCATGTGGAAGCACCATTTAACCTTGTCCACAAGGGACACACTCAAGGAATGGACTCAGCAGCTACCAGAGCCACATTGATTTAAGTCCTGCTTCATGGAGTTGGCCCCTGATCAGCTGATTCTCCACAGTGGTCACAGCCTATCTCACAGCCTAGGGATCAGGGAGTAAATCCCTCCCATTGAGGTGCCAATAGAAATCAAGGCTCAACTACCACAGAAAGGTGCACAGAGCCACACAGGAGGTACACATGGAGCATCCAGTTCTGGTGATCTAAGAGACTGTACCACTGGACCCTACAGGTCACCTACTACTTACTATAAGAGCACTCTACCAAGCCCAGGAGACACAGTAGCTCTACCTAATACATAGAAACAAACACAGGTTGTCTGTCAAAATGAGATAAAGAAACATCTCAAATGAAAGAACAGAACTCCCAGAAAAGAATTAAACAAAATGAAGATAAGCAATCCATTAGATGCAGAGTTCAAAATACTGGTTGTAAGCATGTTCAATGAGCTCAGGGAAAGAGTAGAATCACTTACTGAGAAGTTAAACAGAGATAGGAAACATAAAACAGTACCACAGAAATAAATACCTTAACTAAAATAAAGAATGCATAACAGGGAATCAAGAGTGAAGTAGATGAAGCAGAGGATCAAATCAGAGATTTGGAAAATTATAAAGCAGAAAACATCAAATCAGAACAACAACAACAAAAAGAATTTTTTTAAAAATGAGGATAGTTTAAGTGGCCTCTGGGACAACGTCACATCATGGGGATGCCAGAAGGAGAATAGAGAGAGTGTCATCCCAAAAAGCCAAAGTTGTGAGTTTGATCTTCAGTTAAGGAACATACAAGAATCAACCAATAAATAAAATTACCATTTCTATACATAACTTGGAGCCTGGATTTGGTATCTTACCCCTAAACATTTCCAAAATTCTGAGGAATTTTAACCTTTTGCACTCGGATGTCGAGTGCAAATTACTCTTTGAATGTATCAATAATTTGAAATATAAAAAAATCCAAATAAGTAAGTTTGTATGGAAAGAAACTCCAGTTTTTTTATTCTACTGCCGTGCTTTGTAAAATCTGGAGTATTTAAAAAATTAAATCCCGAGTAGAATAAAGGAATCGAGAAAAAAGCAAGCGAGTGCAAAGGGTTAATTGATTGGGTAATTCTTCAGAACAGCAGGGTATGATGATAGAGAAGGAAACCAAAGCTCTGTAGCCCAAGATGGACATAGATTCTTTCAGTCAAGTGTTCTGTCAGCCTGCCTATTTCTTTAACTATTTCATTTCTTATATTAAGAAAACATATAAGCACATCTCACAAAGAAAATCAACACTGTGATGGTTAAAATATATCTTAAACATACAAATAATATTTCAATAGCCTTATAATTAGCAATTGAATTTTTTCCTTACTCTGGAATCAGTAGGAACAATTATGATGCACTATAATGATTGGGCACCTTCCCAATCTTCTTCAAAGACTACAGTGTGAGTATCCAAAACATAGTTTATTCTTGTATTATTATTTATTTTTTTATTATTTTATAGATGTACAACTATAAAACTACTTTTGCCCAGCCCCTCTGTTTACTATTGTTGCAAGGAAACTACATTTTGACATTGTTTGAATATTAATAACCAACTTTAAAGCTTTTGAGTTGTTGCATCAGTCTTCTTTTTGATGGTAACAAGTTATATTTTAGACTGTGTAATTACATTGGGCCCACCTGGGCAATCCCAGAAAACCTCTCCATCTCAATGCCCTTTACCACATCTGCAAGGTTCTATTTACCAGTTAAGGTAACATATTTACCGATTCTGAGATTTAGAACATGGACATCTTTAAGGAACCAATATTGAGATTACTGCATTATGCTCTTGGATATTACACAAAAGGCATAATAGAAAATGAATTATTTGATTCTGTTAGTATATGCATACATATTTTTATATCATAGGATCACTCAATAAATTAGACCATATAAATTGTGTAGTTAAATGAAACACTTGACAATATGCTATCCACTTTAATTCCCTTGTCAAATGATTGCATATGTTATGCTTAAGTGATTCTATTAATAAATTTGTAATGAGCTAAGACACGCCTGTGGGAGGTTATATTCATCATAAGACATGGTATAGAAACAGTTGCATTTTAGTCCTAATTTATTAAATCAGTGATGCAAGTTACTTTTATAAGCCCTCTACCATTACTTTTAATGTATAGATAATTATAAATAAATTGTAATCTAAAAAAAGATTGTAAACATTTTTAACGTTAAATTATGCTTGTATACTAATAAATGTCCCTTTAATGGGATTTATAGATCATTTCAAATATATGTTAGTTATTAGTAGTAGTATAATTCTCATGTTCAACTTCCTCTTATAAGAACAGGGTTAAGTCCTCCTATAGGCACTAGCAAATGTAGGTGAGAAAGCATTTCTCTCCTATTCCTTTATTTTTGCTAACAACTTTTTTAACCACTTGAGTTTACCATGATGTTCAGAATTATACACTTAATCAAATATGTATCTCCTTTATTTTGAAAAGCATTAACATTTGTGGAAGAAATGGAAAATAACTAGGCCAATAAAAAGGTTATTTGTTAGTCAACATGCAACTCCTAGTTATGTTGTGTACTCTGTTCCTTTTATCATTTGTGTCATTTTGAAAATCTCTTCAGTTCTAAAATAAGTATATCTGTGTCTTTCTTAAACACTGCTTGAGGTTTTCATGCTAGTTCTTAACATTTTTTCTTACATTGTTAGTTATGAAAGCAATTGTTATAATAAAAAAGTTATAATAAAAAGCAAATATAGTAATTAGTAAATATTGAAATACATTAATTATTCATAAAATCAAGCATTGATTTTTGTGATTTTTAAAAGCTGACTTAATATGCTATTTTAAAATTCTGCTAAACTTTTGTTGTATTATTTAGAAGTGAAAAAATTTCTGGATTAGCACCTATATATATAAAAGCCTAAGCAACCGAACAACTGAACGAACAAACAAACAACTGGTCGACAAGTCGCTATGACGCACACTGACCACCAGGGGGCAGATGCTCAATGCAGGAGCTGCCCCCTGGTGGTCAGTGTGCTCCCACAGCTAACCTCCTGTGGCCCCGATTGGCCCCGATCGGCCCCCATTGCCAGCCAGGCCAAAGGACCCCACCCGTGCACGAATTCGTGAACCTGGCCTCTAGTTATATAATAAAAGAACAAAGAGAATATTGGTTCACCCTCTCTAATAAAATGGTAATATGCAAATTAACCATCACTCCGCTACATAAGCCACGCCCACCAACCAATCAGGGCGAGTATGCAAATTAACCCCAATCCAAGATGGCTACAGCCACAGAGAGCAAGGTTTCCCAGGTAACAGAGCAAGCCAAGCTTTCCATAGCTGTTGCAGGCCTAAGCCTCCACTTAAGCTACAAAGTTTCAATTATAGAAGGTAAACAAATTCAAACAAATGGCAGCAGAATGGAGCTTGAGAGAGCAGGCCAGGGTTGCCGGCGGCAACAGGGGAAGCAAAGCTTTCCGCACACCCTGGCCGGGCTCACCCGCTTAAGGCTACAAAGTTTCAATTGTAGAAGGTGAATTAACTGCCATAGAAATGGCTGCCGCCCCAGGCTACAAAGTTTCAATTGTAGAAGGAAAATAAATTCCAGATACCAGGGCCTCCCCTTGGGTTGCCAAGAGGCATGGCCGGCCTGCAAACCACCACAGGCCCCTTGCTCAGGCCGCCCCACACCCCAAGGGAACCCCCACCCTTATCTGTGACACCCTTCAGGGCAAACCAGCTGGCCCCCACCCGTGCACCAGGCCTATATCCTATCTAATAAAAGAGTAATATACAGATTGATCATCACTGCAACACACAATATAGCTGCCCCCATGTGGTCAAAGATCCTGCCCCCATGTGGACACAAGATGGCCACTACAAGATGGCCAGCAGGAGAGGGCAGTTGGGAGGCACCCGGCCTGCAAGGGAGGGCAGTTGAGAGGGACCAGACTTGCAAGGGAGGGCAGTTGGAGGTGATCAACCCTGCAGGAGAGGGCAGTTAGGGGTGACCAGGCTGGCAGAGGAGGGAAGTTGGGGGCAAACAGGCTGGCAGGGGAGCAGTTAAGCATCAACCAGGCTGGCAGTGGAGTGGTTAGGGGGTGATCAGGCTGGCAGGCAGAAGCAGTTATGGGCAATCAGGAAGGCAGGCAGGCAAGCAGTTGGGAGCCAGCAGTCCTGGATTGTGAGAGGGATGTCCAACTGTCCATTTAGGCCCGATCCCACCAGGAGTCCCAGATGGGAGAGGGTACAGGCTGGGCTGAGGGACAACCCCCCGCCGTGCACGAATTTCGTGCACCGGGCTTCTAGTTGTTTTATAAATATATAAATCATTTCAATTACAAATGGGGGCTTTATAAGTAAAAATATCATATTCTATAACATTTGTATGTCAGAGAAAATATATGTCTTAAATCTACTGTAATGGAATTTTAAAATATTTTTATCTGGCTATACATATATTTATTTAGAATAATACATTATACTATGTTAAAATAGATGTTAACATTTTTATCCCACTCTCAATAACATGGAAATTTCACATTTATTCAATGTTTTAAAAGTTTACATTTTTTAACAAAAAATTTCAATGATACAACTATTTTTGAGAAGACAAAGAGAGGGAACAAACACATTTTTGCCTATTTATATAAGTTCTCTCATTTAACCAAAAAGTGGTCTTCTCAAATGTAGAATTATTCTCACATGAAAAAAATGCATCCTTGGAAGCTCAGAAGATTTAGGTAGCTAACTTAGGAGCCATCAAGCCTTCCCTCTGGCACTCCAGTTTGTCTGATTTCGAAAGTTCATGCTATTTGTACCACAACAAAATGCCCCCAAATTATCTACCATACTTTCTGGCGTATAAGACGACTGGGCGTATAAGATTTTCCTGGGTTAAAAAGTCATTTTATACGCCAGAAAATACGGTATATTAGACTATATTGATGGGATTAGATATATTGGATTAGATATATTGGACTACTGTATTTTCCAGCGTATAAAACGACTTTTTAACCCAGGAAAATCTTATACGCCCCGTCGTCTTATACGCCGGAAAATACGGTAGGTTGCCACCAAATGTACTAATATATTTTTTCTTCCCAGATTAGTATTTGTTTACCTTTATAGAATGTAGAATTGCAAGTTTTACACCATAAAATTTCACTTACTAGTCTTGAAGCCCTTGCAGAAACTTAGCATATAATTAGTAACAAATTGTTTAATATATTTAAGAATATATACGTAACAAGATTCCTTTGCTTTTCAAACCTTTCTATAATTTGAATGTAGAGGGAAGTTTCTGCTTTAATAACAGATTAAACAAAGACATCAGCATTAGTGAAATGGATGTTGTGTCATTAAAAATATCTAAACTGAATTAAATATTTCTTTAAATGAGCGGAAAAGCAAGAAATGCTATCAACCCTCTATGTCTATTGTAATCATAACAACAGAACAACAACAAAAAAATAAAAGTTTAAAATGTCTAAAAAAGAAACTAAAACTATCATTGTCTGAATATGATATCATTGATATAGAAAACACCGAAGAATCCACAATACGTGACAATAGTATTTGCACTATTACAAAATTTTGATTGATTATAATTATCAAAAGCTCTATATGAGATAGGACACACTGCTAAATATGTGTTAGATCAACAAGGCCGGGTAAAGCTAAAGAAATATCTCTGTATGAAGGTGAACTGTACAGAGAGTTTTCTAGGAAGGTTCCCTGACATCCTGATGTGAAATCGCCCAGAGCCCCTGGGAGGGGGATCTCACTGATGTCTCAGAAAATTTAATTTAGGACCAGAGAAGGGAAAAGTTCTGATTCCTGGGCGCCTGTTGCTGGGCAACCTTATTATTTTGGGTCACTTAGTAACAATTCTGCTTGTTCTTTTCCAAAGGATATTTTGATATTAAATATCTGCATTTAGTTAAAACCTTCTAAAATTGTACCCTAACACTGAAACTCATAAAAATTTAAATAACACTGTGCCTTTCAAAATAGAATCTAAATAAGACTCAAGGCACATTCACAGAAACCTATATTTGACTGTATTTTTCCTTTAATTTTATTATTTAGTATGACATAATATTATTTTTAAAAATTCCATGTTTAATATTCTAATATATCCCCTAAAAGGATATACATTATTTATTTTCTATTTTACGGAAAATATTATTCTGCATGTTAACAGATACTACCAGCTCTATTTGGGAGTGGGGGGAGGAGAAAAATCTTAATTTTAAGGTACTTGTACTAAAACATGCATAATATTATAGAGAAGTCTTCCTCTCGGTTTTTCACCTCTGACAATATTCAAATTGTTATTTTAAAAAATATCTTAGAGAATGTTCTTTTTGCCTGGTTGGTGTAGTTGAACATCGACCTATGAACCAAGAGGTCACTGGTTCAATTCCTGGTCAGAGCACATGCCTGGGTGGTGGGCTCAATCTCCTGACCAACGATGTTTCTCTCTCATTGATGTTTCTCTCTCTCTATCCCTCTCCCTTCCTCTCTCTCTAAAAATCAGTAAAACATTTATAAAAAAACACACAATAATGTTCTTTTGGAATATGGTAATTATAACATCAGTTTCTAGATTCAGACAATATTATGAGGGAAAGCAGCTTTATTTCAAATCTAGATAATCTGTCATGGATAGCCCTAACCAGGTTAGTATTTTTCATCTTGCTTAGAATGGTTGTGCAGAGTAGAATGCTCAGGTCAAGAAAGAATTCAATTGCCCCAAATTTTATTCATGACAGTCGTCAGTTATATCATGTTCTTTACCCATTAAACTACAATGTAGAGGAATGTTAATACAAATAGTTACTGCAAAAAAGACGGCCCACCCTTTCCGATGTTTTCTTCAATACACTAATAATTTTCACTTAGATTCTGAGATTAATGGAATTTTGTCTAGTAGGTTTATTTTTAGGATGTATATAAGGGTATCTTTAGAGAGAGAGTCTTATTCAATCATGGTTGCATGTAAACTTTTGAATTATTAATTATTTACACCAGCTTTAGATAGTTTGTCCATTTACAGTGATGGAGAATGTAATCTTAGAATTCATGTAGCGAAACAGTTAAAGAAATGTCAATATAAAACAACCCCAGTATATTCACTCTCCCATTCAGGAGCACTGTTTTTATATGTGACAGCACAAATTTTATATTTTGCACTTATAAAATGAGATCATCCAATATGTGAACTTTTAGGTCTGGCTTCTTTCAATTAATCTTATCAAGATTTGTTTATATTACAGCACATATCATTGCTTCCTTCTTTTTTATGATCTACTAGAGGCCTAATACATGAAATTCAGGCAAGAGTAGGCCTTCCTTCCCCAGGCTGCTGGCACTGGCTTCCCTCTGGCACCTGGGACCCGGTGTTCCCTTTGGCACCCAGGACCTGGGCTTCCCTCTGGCTGCCAGCAGGCACCTGGAACCTGGGCTTCCCTTTCAGCCCTGGCTTCATCTGGAAGGTTGTCTGGAAGGATGCTCAATCTAATTAGCATACTATGCTTTTATTATTATAGACTAGAGGCCCAGAACAAAAAATTCGTGCATGGGGTGTGTGTGTGTATCCCCCTCAGTCCCCCCAGCCTGTACCCTCTACAATCTGGGATCCCTCTCACAATCCAGGACTGCTGGCTCCCAACCGCTCGCCTGCCTGCCTCCCTGATTGCCCCTAACCGCTTCTGCCTGCCAGCCTGATCACCCCCTAACCACTCCTCTGCCAGCCTGATTGATGCCTAACTGCTCCCCTGCCAGCCTGATTGCCCCTAACTGCCCTCCCCTGCAGGCCTGGTCACCCTTAACTGCCCTCCTCTGCAGGCCTGGTCCTTCCCAACTGCCCTCCCCTGCTGGCCATCTTGTGGTGGCCATCTTGTGTCTACATGGGGGCAAGATCTTTGACCACATGGGGACAGCCATATTGTGTGTTGGAGTGATGGTCAATTTGCATATTACTGTTTTATTAGATAGGATAGAGGCCTGGTGCATGGGTGGGGGCTGGCTGGTGTGCCCTGAAGGGTGTCCCTGATCAGGGTGGGGGTTCCTTTGGGGTGTGGGGTGGCCTGGGAAAGGGGCCTGTGGTTGTTTGCATGCCAGCCACGCCCCCCAGCAACCCAAGTGGAGGCCCTGGTATCTGGAATTTATTTATCGTCTATAATTGAAACTTAGTAGCCTTGAGCAGAGGCTAGGGTAGGCCAGGGCAGGTGGAAAGCTTGGCTTCCTCCATCACCGGGGAAACCCAAGCCTCTTGCTTTCTCCATGGCCACAGCCATTTTTGGGGGGATTTATTTATCTTCTATAATTGAAACTTTGTAGCCTTCAGTGGAGTCCACAGCCGGCCAGGGTGTGCAGGAAGCTTGGCTTCTTCCATCGCCAGAGAAACCCAAGCCTCCTGCTTGCTCCGTGTCTGCAGCCATCTTGGTTGGGTTAATTTGCATACTCGCTCCGGATTGTCTGGTGGGTGTGCCTTGTGGGTGTAGTGGAGTGATGGTTAATTTGCATATTACTCTTTTATTAGATAGGACTACAGGCCCAGCGCATGAAATCGTGCACGTGTAGGGTCCCTAGGCCTAGCCTGCGATCAGACTGATGTCCACCGCTCCACAACTCTGCTTGCCGCTGTCCTGGGATGCTCCACAAAGCCGCTCACCACCGCCCCAGGATGCTCCACAATGCTGCTGCTGCACCAGGACACTCTGTGACACTGTCGCTGCCCCTCGATGCTCTGTGACACTGCCACCACCCTGTGACGCTCCACGACATGGCTCATCACTGCCCTGCAACCCTCTGTGATGCTGCTGCTGCCCCGTGAGTCCAGTCCCCATTCCTGCTCCCCAGTCCCGCTCCGCTGCCACCCAGCCCAGTTCCCATGGTTCCCCGTTGGCCATCCAGTAGTAGGAGCCTGCAGGCTCGGGGGAGGGACTGAGAGGTGGTCAATGCACCTCATAGCAACAGGTTGATTGGTTGTTCTGGTCGTGATACCTGGCCTTTTATTATTATAGGCTAGAGGCCCAGTGCATGCAATTCGTGCACGGGGGTGGGGGAGGTCCCCTCAGCCAAGCCTGGACCCTCTCCAATCTGGGACCTCTCGGGGGATGTCCGACTGTCGGTTTCAGATCGGGCCGAAACCGGCAGTTGGACATCCCTCTCACAATCCGGGAACGTTGGCTCCTAACTGCTCCTGCATTACACCTTACCAACATTTGGTATTATTCATCACTTTGATAGTAACCATCACAGGGATGAATGATTCCTATGCTCTTCACATACTGATGTAAAGCAATATTTCGTTGTGTCTTGGAATCACATTTTCCCAATAGCTAATGATTTTGAATATGTTTTATGTGAATATTGGCTATTTGTGTATTACTTTTAGAGAAATATTCATTGGAATCTTTTATTCATCTACTGATTCCATTTCCGTACCTGTTTTCATTCTTGTTGTTGTGTTTTAAGACCTCTTTATATACTCAGATAGCAGGCACCTGGGACCCAGGCTTCCCATGCAGCCCTGGCTTCGTCTGGAAGGATGATGGGTCTAATTAGTACGTTCTGCTTTTATTATTATAGATCCTTAGTGCTGCCACATAGGCAGGAGAGGCTCCTGCCACTGCCGATGTGCTCCCCAGCTGTGAGCCTGGCTGTGGACTGAGCAGGGCTCCCCCTGTGGAAGTGCACTGACCACCAGGGGGTAGCTCCTGCATTAAGTGTCTGCCCCCTGGTGATCAGTGCATGTCATAGCGACCGGTCGTTCCACCATTCGGTCGATTTGCCTATTAGCCTTTTATTATATAGGACTAGTGGCCTGGTGCACGAAATTCGTGCATGGGGGGGAGATGTCCCTCAGCCTGGCCTGCACACTCTCCAATCTGGGGCCCCCCGTGGGATGTTCAACTGCCAGTGGGATTGGGCCTAAACCAGCAGTCAGACATCCCTCTCGCAATCCGGGACTGCTGGCTCCTAACCACTCACCTGCCTGCCTGCCTGATCGCCCCTAACCACTTTGCCTGCCAGCCTGTTCTCCCCCAAGTGTCTCCCCTGCCAGACTTCTCACCCCCAATTGGTCCCCCTTGCTGGCCTGATTTCCCCCAACTGCCCCCCCACCGGCCTAAGTGCCCCCAACTGCCCCCCTGCTGGCCTGATCACCCCCAACTGCCCCCTACTGCTAGGCTGATCACCCCCAACTGCCCTCCCCTCCTGGCCTGATCGCCCCTAACCATCTCTGCCTCTGCCCTGCCACCATGGTTTTGTCTGGAAGGATGTCTGGAAGGTCTCCCGTCTAATTAGCATATTACCCTTTTATTAGTATAGATGATATTTTCCCTCATTCTGTGGGTTTTCTATTACTATGGCTTCTTTCAAGACTTTTAAAAATTTAATTTATTGGGTTGACATTGGTTAATAAAATTATACAGGTTTCAGGGGTACAGTTCTATAATATATCATCTTTACATTAGTCTATGTGCTCACCATCTCAAGCTAAGTTTCCTTCCAGGAGCATCACCATTTATCCACCCTTTACTGTCTCCTACCTCCCCCCACAACTGTTTCCTTCTGATAATCAACATATTGATGTCTCTATGAAGGGGTTTTGTTTGTTTGTTTTGCTTAATTCTTCACCTTTTTCATCCAGGCCCTCTACCCTCTCCTCACTGATAGCTGTCAGTCTGTTATTTGTATCTATGAGTCTGTTTCTATTTTTGTTGTCAGTTTATTATTTCCATACTAGGAACTGTGGGCCATGAGGCTGCAGTGGCACAGGGGCCAGTCTTGGCCCATCCTCCATGCCCCTGCCTGGCCCCTCCCACCATGGTCCCCAGTCCCCTCTCTGCCGGCAGCCCCACTCCTGCCACTGTAGCTCCCATGTGCTGATGGCACTGGCCCCACTCACACCTGCTGACAATGTGGAGTGATTAGGACCGGTGCCAGCAGTGGGTGTGAGTGGGGTCTGTGCCATCAGTGGGTGCGAGCAGCAGCTGCTGCCCTGATTGCCCCTCAGGAGCAGGGGGAGGTGGAAAAGCCCTCAGGAGTGATCAGGGCTGGCATCTGCAGCTCACACCCGCTGATGGCACCGAGTGATCAGGCCGGCGCCAGGTGCCAGCAGCAGGTGCAAGCACTGGGCGGGACTGCAGCATGTGAGAGCAAAGAATTTTCAGTAACCATCAGAGACTCGCCCCAATGACAGCAACCGGTGCCCCACCTTGGTCTGGCACCCCCATTCACCTGCTCCACCATCCCACCACAGCAGACACCCGCCATGTTCCACGTGCACCCCTGGTGGTGAGCGCATGTCATAGCGACTGGTTGTTCGATTGGTTGTTCAGTTGTTCCGCCATTCTGTCTATTTGCATATTAGAATTTCATATATATATATATATATATATATATATATATATATATATATATATATATATGAGATCATATGGTATTTGTCTTTCTCTGACTGGATTATTTCACTTAACATATAAGTGAGATCATATGGTATTTGTCTTTGACTGGATTATTTCACTTAATTTAATAATCTCTAGGTCCATTCATGCTGTCACAAAAGGTAATATTTCCTTCTTTTTTATAGCCTAGTAGTACTTCATTATATAAATGTACCACAGCTTTTTTATCTACTTATCTACTGCTGGACACTTGGGATGCTTTCAAATCTTGGCCATTGTAAATAATGCTGCAATGAGCATAGCGTTGCCAATATTCTTTCAAATTAGTGTTTCAGGTTTCTTTGGATATGTTCCCAGAAGTATAATTGCTGGACCATTAAGCAGTTCAACTTTTTAATATTTTTAGGTAACTCTGAACTGCTCTCCAGTGGCTGCCAACAATTTGCATTTCCATCAGCAGTACAAGAGGGATCCTTTTTCTCTACATTATCACCAGCACTTGTTGTTTGCTGATTTATTGGTGATAGCCATTCTGACAGGTGTGAGGTGATATCTTGTTGTAATTTTAATTTGCATTACTCTGATGACTAGTGACATTGAGCATCTTTCAATATGTATATTTGCCATCTGTATATCCTCGTTGGAGAAGTGTCTGTTCAAGTCATTTGCCCCTTTTTTATTTGGATGTTTGGGTTTTTTATGTTGAATTTTATACATTTTTATAAATTTTAGATATTAACCCCTTATCAGATATATCAACAAATACATTCTCCCAATCAGTGATTTGTCTTTGTATTTGGTTGATTGTTTCCCTTAACTGTGCAAGTATTTTTTAGTCTTATATAGTCCCATTTGTTTATTTTTCTCTTTTGCTTCCCTTGCATGAGACGATATATAAGAAAAAATATTTCTATGAGAAATTTCAAGATTTTCCTGCCTTTGTTTTTTTCTAGAATTTTTATGATTTTGAGTCTAGCATTTAACTCTTTAATCCATTTTGAGGTGGTCTAGTTTAATTTCTTTCTTTTTTGGAACATGAAATACCTTTTCCATCCCTTTACTTTTAGTCTGTGTGTATCTTCTGTTCAGAGATGGTCTCTTATAGGTAGCAAATATATGGTTCTTGTTTTTGTATTTATTTAGCTACCCTATGTCTTTTGAATGAATCATTTAATCCATTTACATTTAAAGTGATTATTGATAGATACATATTTATTGCCATTTGATTCTTTTAACTATGTTTCTCTGGTTCTTTTTCCTCTCCTTCTTTTGCCCCTACAACATTTCTTGTAATTTTTTATGTGTGTGTTTAGTTTTTTCTTGTCTGGGAAGTTCTTTATTTTTACTTCAATTTTAAATGACAGCCTTGCTGAGTAAAGTAGTCTTTGTTGTAGACTACTTTAGGTACTTGCTTTTCATCACTTTGAATATTTCATGCCAATCCATTCTGGCCTGAAATGTTTCTGCTATGAAATCGACTGATAGTCTTATGGGAGCTCCCTTATAGTTAACTGTCTTTCTCTTGCTGCTTTTAAGATTATCTTTTTGCTTTTAAACTTTGGCATCTTGATTATGATATGTCTTAGTGTGGGCTTCTTTGGCTTCATCTTGTTTGGAGCTTTCTGTGATTCCTGGATTTGTGTCATTTTCCTTCTCCAGGTTAAGAAAGTTTTCAGTCTTTTTGTTTGTTTGTTTTTGTTGTTGTCGTTGTTGTTGTTTTCAAGTAGGTTCTTTATCCCTTGCTCTCTCTATTCTCATTCTTGTACCTCTGTGAAGTGGATGTTAGTTTGCTTCATGTTGTTTCAAAGACCTTTAAACTATCCTCATATTTTTTAATTATTTTTTTCTTTTGCTGCTCTAATGGGATATGTCCTGCTACTTTGTCTTCCAAATCACTGATTTGATCCTCTGTCTCATCCAACCTATATTTTATTCCTTCTAATGTGTTTTTTCATTTCAGATATTGTATTCTTTATTTCTCACTGGTTCTTTTTTATGGCTTTTATGGCCTTTTCCATGTTGTTGTAATTCTCACTAAGTTCTTTGTAGTTGTCTCTAAGTTTCTTGAGCACTTTTATAACCTTTTATTTGAACTCTATATCTGGTAAATTGTTTACCTCCAATTCATTTAGCTCTTCTTTTAGAGATTTCTCTTGTTCTTTCATTTGAGGCATGCTTTTTTGTTTCCCCATTTTGGCTGCCTCTTTGTGTTTGCTTCTATGAATTAGGTAGATGTTCTATGACTCCCAAACTTGGTAGGATGGCCTTATATTATAGGTGTCCTGTGGGATCTTGTGGCACAGTCTCCTTGATCACCTGGACTGGTTGATTCAAGAATCAACCAGTGTGGGTTATGTGGGCCTTCCTGTTGTAACTGAGTGCTATTGGTCGGTTCATGTGTTGGGTCAACCTTCAGGCTGGCTGGCTGTGAGGATCTATCCTGGCCACAATGTACAAGCTTCTGTGCAGGTGCTGATCACATGAAGCTAAATTTGCCTCAGCAGGGTTTGGTGCCTGCCAAGGTCTCCCTTTGGATATGGTGCCTATGAAGCTCATTGGATCCTGTTCTGTGTATGTCTGATGCTGGCCACTGAGTGTGTTGGTTCTTGCACCACTTAGGAGGGATTCTGGTAAAAGCCAATATCAGAGGCTGCCTGTGACTGGCCTTGGGTAACCTGCTTGGAGCTACAAAGTCACCCACAGTTTGTGGCTCCCTCTGCTGGACCTGGGTGTGTGCAAGAAGGATCAAGCTGCTCACCAAGGCTGGCTTTTACCAGCACCAGGCTCCGGGGAAGATCAGCAAAAGTCCCAAAAAACCCTGAGATCTGGTGTCTGCCTGCTAGCTATCTGTCTGTTAAGTAGAGTCACTAAAAGATCATCTGGCAATACTAGGATTACATATAATAGGTTCTCAGTGAATCACCAGATAGGGGTGAGAGATGTTCATAAGATCTGTACAGGTTGCCAGTGCTGAGCATGAGGCCACTCAGCAATATCTCAGGGTCTACCCAGTCTAGATGACATTTGTAGTGGGGAAGGGACTCGAGGAATCATCAGGTTAATGCCAGCAGTGTTTATCAGGCCTAAACTGACCAAGATTTGGCCTTGTAAAGAGAAGGTTCTACACTGGTTGAGCATGTGATGAAAAAAATTCCCTTATCCTAGAGCTATATAACTGAGTATGTCCCAGGAGCCTGATCTCAGTAGGGTGGGGCCACTGGGAATTGGGATAGGCAGAGGTACCAATCAGGCTTGGGTGAAGTTGGAGCGTGTGGCCCCTGCCCCAAAGCACATAACTCTGTCACTGATGCCCCTTGAGTTCTGCTCAGACATTACACCTCAGCCCAGGCAGATGACTCCTCAGCAGGGCAGGAGCTCTGTAGGATGGGGCTATTGCTTCACCCTAGATTGGTGCCTTATAGAGGGGCATGCTCCACTCAAGAATGATGGCATCAATACTTTTTATTGTTTTGTCTTTGATTTTTTGTAGCTTGAATATGTGATTTGGATATGCCATTAATTAATTTTGGAAAATATTTAGATAGTACTTAAATATTTATTTTATTCCCTTTTCTCTTTCTTCTTCTTTTGGTAATACATTTATATATTAACTTTTTAAAACTGTCCCATAGTTCTTGAATGTTGTGTTCCATGCTTTCTTTGTTTCTCAGTTTGGGAAGTTTCTATAGACATATCTTTAAGCTCACTAATTCCTTTCTCAGCTGTGTCCATTCTACTGATAACCTCATTAAAGGCATTTAAGAAAAAGTTTTATTATAGTGTTGTTGTTGTTTTTATTTCTAGCATTTCTTTTTGTTTCTTTCTTAGTGTTTCAAACTTTCTGCTTACATAACATGTTTTCTTTCATGCTATCTTTTTTTTTTCTATTAGATTCCTTAACATATTAGTCATAGTTGATTTTAATTTCTCATCTAATAATTCCAAACTCTTTGACAGATCTAAGAGGAATGTGGATTTTCCTGTTGTCAATATAATCTTTATATTTCTGTGGTTCTCATTGGCTTATAGTGTTGTTCAACTTTAATTTTCTAGTCTTCTTTCTAGTTTTTCTACCCACTATTGAAAGTAAGGATTCACAGTCTTCAACTATTATTGTTGATTTGTTTTTCACTCCCTTCAATTCTATCTTTTATTTCATGTATTTGTGGATGCTGTCATTAGATGGATATATCTAACATTTATTTACTTTATAAATGTGATATATTTGTGATGAATTGCCTCTTCTGTCATTATAATATATCAATTTCAATTTGTGTTTTCATTAGCAAATTTGCCTGATATTAATATATTTCCTCCAGTTTATACTTTTGATTACTGTTTAAATGGTATATATTTATTTATCGTTTTATTTCCAAACTTTTGTTTCTTTCAATATAATGTGTGTCTCTTATAAACAAAATATAGTTGGGTATACTTAAAAAAAAAAATCTAACCTGCTATATCTACCTATTGATTGTAGTGTTTATCCATTTGAATTTAATAATAACTGATACAGTAGAAATTTTCTCTTATTTTGATTTTGTTTTCTATATGCCTTAGGGTCTACTGTTTCTGCATTTCTCTATTACTCTATTACCACCTTCTTTGGGTTATTTCAAGTGAACACATTTAATCCCTTCATCATTTCTTTACAATAGTTCACTATAGTGGCCTCTAGAGTACTATTTTTTATTGCCTTTGAAAATGGTTGGTTTTCAGATTGCTCTGGAGCTGAGGCAGGGCAGATGGGGATAGAGCAAGTTGAAACTCCACAAAAATCAATGTTTTTAGTGAGATGAGATTCAGATGATTTTCTTGAGGAAAACTCAACCCCAGTTGTTGCAGGACTTCGATTAATTTCCAGACTTCTGAAAAAGTTTATTTTAACAACCTCTTCAGAGGCTGTCCCCAATTCACTATACTAGTAATAAGTCTAGGTGCCATTCATCACCATACATGTTTACAAATCTACTTTGTTATTTACAACACTATTTATCTCTCTGGTTGTCTTCATTTATTTTGTTTGAGAGTCTTTAAGCAAATATGTATAGGGAAGAGAAAAAATCATGGTGATAAGATCAAAAGGTCTGATCAAATTAAACATTTTATAGGATAAACTTTGCCTTGATTCACCTATCAAAGCCTTATAAGAATTTTCTTGAATCTGTCTTATAATATATATATAAAAGTATGTCAATGGAAAAATCTCCTCTCCAAAATTTCCTTTTGTAAAGAATAGCATATTTATTGTATTACTATAGGAATTGATCTATCACTAGTTTCCATTCCCCCAAAACATGAGATGCACAAGTGATATATCTGACCAATGTTGCCAAATTCTCATGTGTTTAAATAGGTCTAAGTGTACCCACTCTTGAACAGACCCCTATTATCCTATTCTCTTCCCTTCTGGCCATTTAGAGGTCAGTGCAAATGCATTATGGTTTATGTTAAGCACTTGTCTTTTCAGTGTAGAAATACTGTCAAAGATTTCTAATGGTTACAATATATATATATATATATATATATATATATATATATATATATATATATATATATATATATATATATATATATATTAGAGGCCCAGTGCACGAAATTCGTGCACTGGGGGGGGGGGGAGGTGGTTCCTCAGCCTGGCCTGTGCCCTCTCGCAGTCTGGGAGCCATCAGGGGATGTCCAACTGATGGCTTAGGCTCACTCCCCATGGGCATAAGCCAGCAGTCGGACATCCTTAGTGCTGCTGTGGAGACAGGAGAGGCTCCTGCCACCACCACTGTGCTCGCCAGCCATGAGCCTGGCTCAGGGCTTCTGGCTGAGTGGCATTCCCCTTGTGGGAGCGCACTGACCACCAGGGGGCAGCTCCTGCATTGAGTGTCTGCCCCTGGTGGTCAGTGTGTGTCATAGCGACCAGTAGTTCCACTGTTCGGTTGTTTTGCATATTAGCCTTTTATTATGTAGGATATATATATATATATATATATATATATATATATGTGTGTGTGTGTGTGTGTGTGTGTGTGTGTGTATGTATCTTAGAGATTACATAGAACAGTTACGTTAATATATAGTCTAAGGATATATAATATTTATCAATTTATTCATATGTAAGTTGGACCCTAAGATTTTTTTTTTAAAGCCTTGAACAGTGTAGTCAAAATGGGTAAACCATGATAATGACTTTAGAAAAAGCCATGATTTTCAGAGACAAGATCTTCAGAGGCCATTCCCAATTCTTTCCAGTGTAAACAGTTAGGACTCTAATTCACTTTTTAAAGTAATGAAAAGATAAATCCACTGGAGAGTTCAATGATAAATTTACTCTTTAATGTCTTTATATAGCTTTGAATTAGATCCTTAAGAAAATGTTACCCTGGCTATTTCTTGATTTTTTAAAAATAGACTAAAACCAGAAATAAAAGGTTTATCTTGCAAACAGAAACTAATAAAACATCATCCCATTGTCAAGTCTCCAAATCCTTGTGAACATTTTTAAAAAGCCTTATGACAACAGCAGAATAATACTCAGAATAAAATGATGACCCAGATAAAACAATTAGATTTTCCTACTCAAGTTACCAAACATCAAAGGAAGGATACATTTGATAAAGACCCCTGTAAGTATTATAAACGAAAAAGTATATTGGAAAAACAATTGGTTTGTAATAGCTTACAGATCCGAGAGGAAAGAATTAGTAGTTGATGAATGAATGTTCTCTAAGGAGAATCAAGTACCTAGTTTTCCATTTTACTATTAAAGTCAGAAAAAGAACTTTTTAAAAAATATTAAAGGGCAACTGTGATTGTTAATTTTATGTCAGTTTGACTGGGCTACAGGATGATCAAATAGTTTGGTATGTTTATTAGGATATTATTTCTAGATGAGATTAACATTTGAATTGATAGATTGTGCAAAGCAATTTGGCCACTCCAATATGAATGAGCCTTATCTAATCCTCTGAAGGCCTAAATAGAATAAAAGGCTAGTACAAAAAATTGTCTCTCTCTGCCCAACTGTTTTTGAAGTGGAATATCTGTCTTATCCTGTCTTTGGATTTGAACTCAGACTAAAACTTAGGATCCTCTGCCAGCAGTTGCCAACTGGTGGTTCACGGACCCCTGGTGGTCCATGAGGTCTGAATGGTTGGCAACCACTGGAAGGTGGCCCACAGTGAGCAAATTAGTAATGCCAGACCTACCTTGGTTTAATGTAGAGGGACATATTTAAAGACTTAGGGAGATTGAAATGTTAGAGTGCATTTATCATTTAAGACAGAAGACACACCTTTCACTATTACTATGAGAATTAAATTTGTGAGGAGAGTTCCAGAATCCTTGAAGTCTGTGATGGAGTTTTCTAATAGGCCAGATCTTACAGTGGTGATGGCAGTCTCTGAATTGGGAAATTTAAATGTAGTGGGAGTAATTGGATCTTAGTGGCAGGAGCCAGTGGCTGCTCTCAGCCTCCAAAGGCAAGGTTGATGTTACTACAAGGGGCAGCAGAGTCAAAGCAGCAATCAGATAGTCTGACTCACCAGACCCTGTGGTGTTGGCTTGCTAATTATGGTGTTCCTAGAAGTAGATACAAAGCCTAATAAGAACTTACATGTCCTTGACTGGTGTGGCTCAGTTAGTTGGAGCATTGTCCTATATACCAGAAGATGGTGTGTTTGGTTCCTAGTCAGGACACATACCCATGTTGTGGGTTTGATCCCCAGCTGAGGCGCATGAGGGAGGCAACCGATAGATCACATCAATGTTTCTTTCTCTTTCCCTCTCTCTCTCTCTTTTCCTTCTCTGAGATCAATAACATATTTTATTAAAAATAAATAAATAAAGTAAATTCTTACTTGATCTGCATAAGCTGAAAAGTTTGAGCTTAAGGGATAAAAATCTATCCTGAATCATAAAAATGGAAGTCATGACTCTTCAATAATTCCCAGACTTAATCCAGTTTACCATATAGTCCCAGAACCCTTTGAATAAAGGGGAGGCTGTCCCTTTGAGGAAGGATCCGGGTACACTGCCCAAAATTTATACTGCTAATCTTTCTCCTGGCCTTCTCCAAAGGGACTTAGAGTCTTTTACCAGGATAACTGTGCATTTGGGGAATAAGTTCTTTGGGGGACCACTGGACATTGGTTTTGAACTGATAGTAATTCTGAGACCCAAAATGTTATTGTGGTTCACCAGTAAGAACAGTGACTTATGGAGGTGATTGGTTGAATTTTAGCTCAGAGTCATCTCACAGAGTGCAAAGTGATCCTCAAACCCTTCTTGTCATTTCCCCATTGCTGGAATGCATAATTGCAATAGATATTCTCAGATGCAGGCAGATGCAGGCAGAATCCCCACATTGGTTTCCTGGAAAGGCTGAACCAAAGCCACTTGGACCTTCTGGAGTATGTAATTTACCCTAACTTTTACCTTCTAACTGCCAGACAACATTTGAGCCACAAAAACTTTACAGACAACTATACTATTCATTTTTAATATCATGATTTGTTTTCTTCTTTTTTTGTCTTTTTTATTTTATATCTTTCTTTTTATTTCTCTTTCTTTTGTTCCTTCTTTTATTTCTCCCCGCCCCCCCCAAAAAATTAGTTTATATGTTTATGCTGCATTGAATACATCTTTGTAAGCCACTTTAAGTAATTTCTGGAAGAAGATCGGTTTTAAGTAAATAAATGAATAACTGTGTAAAATGTAATTTACATTAGAAACCATTTGATTTCCTTTTTGTCTACTACAGTAAAATTTTACTTTAAAATTATGTAGTATTGAAAGAAAAATACCAGAAAGATATTTTATATTTGAGGACCATAATAAACAAAATAGACTTACAGAGCTGTTGGTATATAAAGTCAACAGCCCATTGAACTGTTGGTCTAGATGCAAGCAGAGAGAACCACACTATATTTTAATTACTACAGAATAAGGACTTTCCCATATAATGAAGAAGACTACTTGCTTGTAAACAAGAATAATATACTCCCCAAACTTGTGATATAAGCCTAAAATTTTCTGTTGCTGGTTGCCCCTTGGGGATACAACTTAAATTTAAATGAAGTTATCTAAGAGGAGATTTAAGTACAGTTGTATACAGTGGGAAATAATTATCTCTATGTGTTCATGTTTCTAGTCCTCAAACCAAGAATTGACACAGATCCTGCTGGCCTAGTGACAGGATCCAAGATATTTTCACTATTACTGAGGGGCAAAACATCTGGGATCATCATATAAGTTTTGATTCTGAACTGGGGACTTCAAACAGCTGAGTAGAGACAACCATAAAACCAAAGATAAACCAGTTTCACTCAGAATGATGCTGCAAACCCAAGTTTAAAAATTCTAAATTAGATATCTAAGAAAAAACATCTAGCACTAGAAAGGCAGCCACCAAAACAAACAACTACATAATGAGTTCATGCTTTTAAGAATTTATATTGTAAAATAAATAAATAATGCTTTAAATAAGAATTTATTGAAATTATCTCCAAAAGAAAATGATAAAATAATATGAGAAATAAAGGACAAAATCATGTAGAAAGAAAAAAAATACCCGAGGATATAAAAATAGAAATTTTATGGAAAGCATAGTAATTGAATTCATAATATAGTTAATCAAGGATGCTGGACATAAAATCAATCTTTAATGAAAAAAAATTTTGATCCACTGCAAAAATAACCAATCTAGAAATGAAATAACAAGTAAAAATTATATTCTTCATAATGACAGAATTTGTAAGCTACAAAGAAATAAATTGTATAAACACTATTTAAACCTTTGAGGAATCAAACGATAAACCATATTAAAATAGATAAAAGAGCATAAATAAATTGAGGCATAAAATCACAATGAAATAGAAAACTCAACTTCAAAAAGATGTCAGTTCTCCATGGAATTAATTGATAAATGAAACTCCATTCAAAAATTAAATAATTTTGTTTGTTGATTGGCTGGTAAAAGTTGTCCAGCTGATACTAAAGTCTATAAAAATAATTAAAAGGGACTTCTTTTTCCACCTCAAATAGACTAACAAGGACTTGATTTATGCTCTTTCTGAAACAAAGACAAAATAGCCAAAACATGTTAAACAACAGATTTCAAAACACTAGATAGCAGGTAACAAGGATAGTGATTGTGAGAAATGAGAGGCAAACAAAATTACCCCTATGATTGCCCAACCTTTCTTCCTTGAGAGGGTTTTCAGGCCATGGCACACATAGAAGCATGGAACAGACTGAAAAATCTCAGAGGGAAGGCAGGGGTGGATGGAGAGACATTAACCAAGGAGCTTATATGCATATATGGACACAGACAATAGTTTGGTGAAGGCCTGGAGTGTGTGTGTGGGGGGGTATGTATGTGCAGGCTGGGGGGGTTTTGGGGGGAAAAGGGGGACACTTGTAATACTTTCAACAATAAAGATAATTACAAAAAAAAAAAAAAAAAAAGGGAATGCCGAGAGAGCCCAATAGACTTTCTGATCTGAGGAGAGAGGGCCGAGAGTTCACAGAGACCAAGGTGTCAACAGTGGTACACAGATCAGAGTAATGGAGAGGAGATAGACATCCAGAAATCTGCACAGGCTACCTCTTAGGTAATTAGCTGAATATTGATAAGTGCATATGTGTGAGAAAAATACACGAGGCTGGAGAAAGAGCTAAAGTAAAGCATTGGTGGATAGCGATCTCTTAAATCCTAAGGTGCCTGTGACCATGTTTCTGGGAAGGAAGTGTTTTAATAACTAACTTTAACACAAGAAATAAAATCTAGTGAGCCACTGAGGGTGGCTCAGTTGGCTGAGCGTTGTCCAGTGCACAGGGCATTTCCAGTTTGATCTCCAGTTCATTTCCTGGTCAGGGCACATGCCTGGGTTGTAGGCTCAATCCCCAGTAGGGGGTGTGCAGGAGGCAGCCAATGGATGGTTCTCTCTCATCATTGATGTTTCTGTCTCTCTCTCCATCTCCCTTCTCTCTCTCTCTATCTAAAATCAATAAAAACATATCTTAAAAAAGTTTTATAGCCATTCATTTATTATTCTACTGAAATACAGGATGTAGTAAATGTAAGTTTACAGTTATCCACATGGAAGATACCAGTAAAACAGTAATTAATAAATAATAAATAATAATACAAGAATAAACCCTTGTGTTTCACCTACTCAAAACTATACACTTACTTTTGCTCCACCCTGTATTTCAACTCGTAGTTCACTATCTGCCACCAAATCAAACAATATATAGTCAAAAGTTTACATATGTTATGCTGTTAGAGTAAAATTGGTATTGGGGAAGAAAACTAAAATAAATTACAATAGTACAAGAGCTCTTTGGGAAACAAATTATAGATAACGTAAAACAAGAAAAATAAGCATAATCAATCCATTTATTAGATTATGTAATTTATTTATTTCTGAAATATAATATTTCCAGTAGCTCTTTGATAGGGCCTGGGAATTCTGAAATGCACTTTTTATTGGATTCATTTCAAATGTTTCATTAGGACTAATATTATTCCAAGACTTCTTATTTTGTCTTCAAGTGATCCCTCTATCAGAGAAAGTAAAAATTTTACCACTTGGTGGTGCTGGTGGATAATATAAAAACAAATTATTCCTGTGGCCTAATTTGAGAGAGCTGGTTATGGTGAGTTAAATAAAACTGAAGGAAGGACAGCTTCATTCACCTCTGTCATCCCCTATTTTTCATTTCTTCTTTTGAGATAAAGAGTATAAATTAGGCAGAATGGTTACTACTGATGGCTTGGGTCCTTGCTAACTAGCAAAAAGAACAGAGATCTTTAACACAAATTTCATGGCATTAGAGATTGATGATTAATGAGGCTATTATTTTCCTTTTTAAATCGTCCCTGCAGCAGTATGCAAGATTGGTTCAATTATACACTTTATTTTTATCCTCTCAAAAGGACACATTTTTGTATGACCGTTCATATTTTTACCTATCATAATGACCGCTGGGTTTTACTATTCTGTTCTTGATAGGAATGCAAGTATTTTAACATGTTACTAAATGTTTTTATACTGAAATTAATAATAAATACATATACATACTTGAGTAGTGTTCAATTATAATCAATGTCAGAATATTTTCAAATTGAGTGACAAGCAAATGGCTCAATGCCGTTTATTATTTATAATGATTGTTTGAGCCTGGCCTTCAGAAATATATTGCTTTATCAAAAACAAGCTCTCCTAAAGTGGTGACAGCTTTTCATATTTTTTTGGCAGTGTTTTTTACTTAGTTTAACTTCAGGTTTCACATTTTAAAAAATGCATGTATTATATAATTTTTATAAAGTGTCGGATCATGTATTTGTTCAGCCACATAAATACAAAGAAGAATTGTGACACTGATACATATTTTTTCTACAATCTATTAACCAGGTGCAATTCCATGAATTTCTAATGTCCAGAGTTAACCTACCTACAGTGCTCCACAGGGGGTGTGAGATGGAAGAATTTTATGGGAAGGATTTCCAATGACAAAATGAAAGTTTTCAGTTTTTACTTCACTTCAAAGAATAAAGCTCAGCAGATGCACATTCTTTGTCACATTGATAGGCAGATACATTATTAAGATCTTTGACTGGAAGGCAGAGCAGCTTGAGGATCCCCAGTTCTGGTTCTACATACATAAAAGACTAAGCAGTTAACCCTGCCACTGAACAACAACTGTTCTACACACAAGGCAAAGAATGAACCCAAAGCTTATTTGTAACTATTTGTCTATTCAAACTTATGGTTATAGACTACATGCATGTTTTGTTTTCATGAATACTTTTTATTATTTCAAATGCAATTGGTAACAATGAGGGCTGTTAAGGGGGGGAATGACACACTACTAAATGCATGCAAAAACTAATACAACAGCCTGCAATTCTAAAAGCCCACAGATGTAGATAGAATCACTCATCCACTTTTTCTCATACAACACATAATTAAAATGTGCCATGTATGTTCATTATCAAGATCTACTCAGAATGGATTAAAACAAAGTTTTAGTAGGCTGCCTACTATAAAAATCTGAAGTTTTGTCAAAATCCTGTTAATATAGAGAAACTTATTTTTAGCCTTATTGTGGAATAGCTTTATTTTCCAGTAATAAACTTTTATGTTGTTACTCTTTTACTCTGTAGATACAGCAAACAAAATAAGTATCCTTATTTGATTAATTAATCTTAGCTTTCCTTCATGTCACACTTTTTCTGCAAGTCATTTCTTTCCATCCTTCTTCTTAATTATTTTAAGCATGATAAACAAATGACACAAATGAAACAATAAATAAACAAAAAAATTACTCCCTCCTAAGTAACTGGGCATTATTTTCCCACCTACCACAAGTAGGTTATATCCTTTGTGTGTTAGAGAATAGAAACACTGGGTTGTAAGTCAAATGAAATCAGTGTAGTCAGAGTTCTACTATTGCCAGTTGTGAAATTGTTGGTCTACCACTTTAACTTTCTGGGATGGAATTTTCTCATTTATAAAAAGCAAGTTGTGGCTACTGAGAACTTGAAAGTCTGGACTGAGATGTAAGAAAGTTTGAAATACAAAACAGATTTCAAAGACTTAATGTGAAAAACAAAAATTTGAAATACTTATTAATAATTAATGTTGATTCCATACAAAAATGATAATATTTTGAACATGATGGGTTAAAAAATTAAAATCATTTAAATCTGTTCCTTTTGATATTCTAATATGTTGATTAGAACATTTAAAATTACATGCTTGGCTCACAATTTTGGTATGCATTGTCATTCTATAGGACAGTTCTGGTCTAGGAACTAAAATTTTAAGGGTGTTTTTGCTCATAACAGAAAAACCGATCTCAATGAACCTATATCAGTTACTTTAAAGATGATATATTTATTATTTCAGAATATTTACTTTACTATTTGAATGGGTTATTTTTTTTTCCTAATGAAATGTTTCTTTCAAAATTTCAAACTTGTATTGCTCTTTGCATTCTTTAGATTAAGAATCAAATCACTGGCAGTTTCTTAGTAAAAATTATTCATATCTATGAAGTTGATCTTCTTTTGCTAATGATACAATTTTGAAGGAAATACTGATAGCTGTGAGCAAGGAAGGGCACCTACCTATTTAGTCAATCAAAGCACCGTGTCAGTTTATCCATCAATTATAAAACATTCTCAGATGTACTCCTCCATTCAGAGTCTTGACTAGTAGATTTGGATGCTAATGGTACCAACAAGCAACATTTTCCAACATTAAACTATAGCATGTAAAAATATTATAATAGGATATTTTTTAAAATTTGGTGATGAGTTTCTATTAGCCTGCCACTGAGAATCTGTAACACTGTGAGTTAACCCATGTGTCCTTTATCAAGACCATATAAAATAAATGTGTTGTGGTTTTCCCTGGATTGCTACGTTATACAAGCAAGAGATTATTTTAAAGGATACCTAATTCTCGAGTCAGAAAAAATCCTAATGTCCCTATTCTTTATCTAGAAATGTCTGGCTAAATGTTTGTAAAACATCTCTTTTTTAAGTCAGTGATTAAAGTGAGATACCTTTATAGCTAATTATATATGTTTCATAGTTAAAAATCATTTATTCTCAAATAAACTTCTTTTGTTAGGTTGTAGCACATTCAATAACTTCATTTGTTCAAAGCATAGCAAAAGTTATTCTCATAAAAATATAGTTTTATTTGTTTATATATGTATATATACTTTGATTGATTAAAGGCAGTGTTTATTAAAATAGAAATCAGCTGTTCAAGTGTGTATTCTTCTTGGGGGGACATCCTGTATATGCATTCATTCTGAAAGTGCTGCCAACTTCTTTCTCTCTGTAAGGCATTGGGCTATTTACAGTACCAGAAAATAAGCTAAAATCCACAAGATTGGAAATTATTTTCTTAATAGTATTTCAGATGAAGACTTTGGATGCAATAGAATCCAATTAAATTTCTGTTTTTTATTGTGTAAAGAAAAACTAATGAATGTATATATTGAAAAATGACATTAAAAATTCAATAGTCTTCAAATTGAACTCTCTGCTATTGAGTTATACTTGTTTATTTGTATATTTTAGGGTAACAATAGAGAATGACAACCAGAACAAATTGAATTATTTTAATAATGGGACAGAATTGAAAATGCCAGTACATTATAAATAGACTTCTATCATGTTTTTCAAAACTATAAGGGAAAAATAATCCTATATAATAAAAGGCTAATATGCAAATTGTTCCCTCCACTGGGAGTTTGACTGCGAGTTTAACCAGGAGTTCAACCAGGGAGCAGGGCTGGCCTGCCAACTGCCCATGGCCCCTCCCCCTGGCCGGCCAATCCACCCATGGCTTCTCCCTGGCAGGCACTGCCCCTGATTGTCCCCCTACCCTGATCAGGGGTGGGGCCAGCCTGCCAACCACCTGTGGCCCCTCCCCCTGGCCAGGCACAAATTCATGCACTGGGCCTCTAGTAAATAATAAACATTTAATACAGCATTTTAAAAAGATGCTGGGTAAACTTAATATTTAACAATTATTATTGGAAGTACTTAATTTTCCTCACTTAGCTTTATAACATTAATGACAGAGTTCAAGTAGAATATTTCCTAAACAATATTAAATAGACATTATAAATTTTAGATTAAATCCTTTCCTTTTGGTTTTATTTTTCAATTCTATACTAGTATAATTGTTTACAGAATAAACTGGAATACATATTTCCACATAAATATCACAAATTTAGAGAAAATATATGATGTACTGTAATGTGTTTGTTATGAGAAGGTCTCAATGACGTCTTAAGTATTACCCCATTAAGACCAACTTATTATTATTAACGAGGTGGTGGTTTTTCATATTTTTTTTATTAGTGTAAAACTAGAACAGAGAAGTTAAATCACTGTGCTATAGAAATGATGCATTTAAATGATGCATTTAATATTCAATTTATTAAAAGGCAATCTATAGTTGCACTGTTATATTAGACTAGAGGCCTGATGCACAAAATTTGTGCAAGAGTAGGCCTTCCTTTCCCTGGCTGCCAGCACCCGGGACCCGGGCTTCCCAAGCAGCTTCAGCTTCATCCAGAAGGTCATCCGGAAGGACTTCCGGGAGGACATCCAGTCTAGTTAGCATATTATGCTTTAATTATTATAGATATTCACATATTTTGTCACTTAAAATCTCTTGATTAATAAAGTCTTATCTTCTTTTGTTTCTGAAAAGTGTTCTGATAGTGCCGAGTTTTAGCTTGATGTGCAGCAGTAAATGAGGAGGCATTTGTGACTAGCACGTTTTCATAGACATAATTTCCTTTTGCTTCTCACAGTAAGTTTAAGTAATGAAATTATAGTTTTGCTAAAAAATCTGACTAGTTCCCTTTTAGTGCTTAAAAGAAAATCTAATAGAAATCAGCAGATAATAGTGAATTTAAAATTCCCATTGAATTATTTGAAAACATTTTTTCCCACACATAAAAATGCCCTTCCTTAGAATTATCCTAAAGTACTTGAATACCCTGGAGCCAGAAGAAATGGAATCTGCAATCAATACAGTCACTTACAATATATGTGACCTTGAACTTCTCTTTATTTCTAATGTGCAATAGGTTTTCTAAAACAATCAGATAATATAACTCTAAAAAGCATTTTTATTTTATTTATTTATTTATTTATTTTTGCTTAGAAAAGAAGGACATAGTGGCATTGTGGATTTAGAATTAAATGAACCTACATGTGTTGGCTGCTGATTTTCTATTGATATTATATAATTGGAATTTCTCAAATAAACATACACAACTATCAGTTCTCCAGAAAATAGAAAAGTAAAAAATGATCCTTAGTCAAAACTAAAGGTTTTATGTGATACAGGCATGAGGGCTTTAGGAATTTGCAAGCACCAATATTCTATGGGAAAATTACGGCTGTGGAGAAGGACAAAATGACCTTAAGTAACACAGATCGATACAATATCGCAGCATTGTGAATCAATACAACTGGATGAGTTAATGTTAAAGATACTACCAGCAAAACGGATATCAGATTCACTGTAGAAGAAATGTGTACTTTGACCTGCAAAGTATTTCTTTTTAATTGGACTGCAATTTTTTTGCCCATTGTTATGACCTTAATGAAAACTTTTTGATGAATTCTCTGTTTCAAATGATGTCCTTATTGTGGCATACCACTGAGCTGGCTCTTATCTTTATCTACAAAATTTCCATTTATGTTCCCTTTTAGTTCCTTAACCAAGCCTGTTAACAATTGAAAAGAATTTTAGAGATAAAATAGGCAGGTTTATGGAGTCTTAGAAATAAATAGGGTCCATGGGGGAGGAATGCATAGGTGAGGGCTTGGAGCCACCAGAGGGCATACATTCATAGAGAATAGGAAGGTGCCACAGGGGTTCATTAAGATGGCAGCTGGCAGGATGGCAGTGAGGGAGAGAGTGTGAGTGAGGGAAGGAGCAAAAGGGGAGTGTGTGGATGTGTGGTGTGGATATGTGTGTGAGTGAGGGACAGTTAGATTCTGAAAGACTTTTGGGTGCTGGAAGACTAGGCTCTCTTAGAAGGGGAGGCCCTACTACTGCTGCAAGCACTCCCAGGGCAGCTGGCTCTGACACAGTACCCATGCCATCTTGTAGGGGAGAACTGCTGTGACTAGGAGACCAGCCTCACCAACACCCAGACTGGCCTCAGACACCACCCAGGACACTCCAGCCACTCCAGCCAAAGATGTGCTACCTCAGCTGCAGACCCACAGACACCAGGACTCCAGACCCCCCCCAGATGCAGTCTCCTGTGAGTACTGGAGTGGACGACCCTTTCACCTGACCGCACACATCCCAGCGCCTAGGCATTCCAGTGACTCTTGGGGTGTGAAACCCTCCTGCCCACCCACCACTGTGGCCACAGGCCCCGTGGGTCTGGATGCGTGGGCCCTTCAGTGACTCTCAGGGTGTATGACCCTCCAGCCAAGCCCTCAGCTTCAGCCTCAGGACCCATGCCACTCAGCTCCTGGACCCTTCAGGGAGAGTAAAAATGGGGAGACAAAAAAACAACCCACAAAGGAAGGAACAGGAGAAATCACCAGAAAAGGAACTAAATTAAACAGAAGCATGCAATATATCAGAAAAAGAATTCAGAGTAAGGGTCATACAGTTCATAAAACAGATGGATAAGAAAATAAACAACTTATATAATAATCAAGAGTTAATAAAAAATAATATAGCTATAATAAAAAACACAATGAAGGCTTCAACAGTAGCCTAGAAGAAGCAGATGACCCAATTAGTGACTTAGAAGATAGGGCATTGAAACCTACCCAATTTGAACAGCAATTGGAGAAAAAAATTAGAAAATAAGAGGAGAGCCTAAGGGAGCTTTGGGACAATATGAAACAAAGTAACATATTTATAATAGGGGCGCCAGAAAGACAAGACAAGAAGAGGAGCAAGGATTAGAAAACCTATTTGAAGAAATAATGACAGAAAATTTCCCTGATTTGGGGAAGAGAAAAGTCACACAAGCATAGAGAGTCCCTAACAAGATGAACCCAAAAAGACCCTACCAAGACACATTGTAATTACAATGGCAAGCGTTAACAACAGAGATAATCATAAAGGCTGGAAGAGAGAGACAGAGAGTTACCTATAAAGAATCTCTCATTAGATTATCAAATGATTTCTCAACAGAAACACATCAGGTCAGAAGGGGATGGAATAAAGTATACAAAATGATGCAAAGCGAAGGACTGAACCCAAGAATATTCTATACAGCAAGGTTATCATTCAAAATTGAAGGGGAAATCAGGAGCTTTGCAGACAAATAAGGCTAAGGGAGTTTATCACTACAAAGCCTGGAATCTGAGAAATTATAAAGGAACTGCTCTAAAAAGAAGAAATATTAAGGGAAGGATTACAGGCATAAATAATAAAAATGACTACAATCAAGTACCTATCAACAATAACCTGAAACGTAAATGGACTAAATGCTCCAATCAAAAGACATAGAGTGGCTGATTGGATAAGAAAACATGACCCATAAATATGCTGTCTACAAGGAACTCACACAGACTGAAAGTGAAGGGATGGAAAAAGATTTTTCAGGCAAATGAAAATGAAAAAAGAAAATGTGACAACATAGACCTCAAAGTAAAGGTCATAACAAGAAATAAGGAAGGCCACTTCATAATACTAAAGGGATCCATACAACAAGAAGATATAACTCTGGTAAACATATATGCACCCAATGCAAGAGCAGCTAAATACATACAAAAACTTCTAGAAGATATCAGGGTAGAGATTGACAGCAATACAACCATAGTAGGATACTTTAATACCCCATTAACATCACTGAATAAATCCTCTAGACAAAATATCAGCAAAGAAATAGCAATCCTAAATGATTCACCAGATCAGATGGACTTAATTGACATCTTCAGAACATTTCACCTCAAAGCTACAGAATATAAATTCTTCTCAAGTGCACATGGGACATTTTCAAAGATAGACCACATATTGGGACACAGGCAAAGTCTCTTCAAATTCAAAAAGATTGAAATCATATCAAGCATCTTCTCAGAAAACAATGGCATAATATTAGAAATAAACTACAATAAAAAAAATCAAACAATTGGTTGCTAAATAGCATGTTATTAAATAATGAATGGGTTACAAAAGAGATCAAAGAAGAAATAAAAAACATCATGGAAACAAATGACAATGAAAACACATCAATCCAAAATCTATGATACACATAGAAAGCAGTCCTAAAAATGAAGTTCCTAGGATCACAGGTCTCCCTCAAAAAACAAGAAAAACTGGTATTAAATTAGCTAACTCTACAACTTAAAGAATTAGAAAGAGAGCAACAATAAAAGCCCAGGGTGAGCAGAAGGAAGGAAATAAAGAAGATCATAGCAGAAATAAATGATTTAGAGACCAAAAAAAAAACAATACAAAATATCAATAAAATCCAGATCTGGTTCTTTGAAAGGGATAAACAATATTGATGAACCTCTAGCCAGGCTTACCAAGAAGCAAAGAGAGAGAACTCAAATAAACAAAATCAGAAATGAAAGAGGTGAAATAACAACAGACCCCACAGAAATATAAAGGGTTGTAAAACAATACTATGAACAACTCTATTCCAACAAACTGGTCAAGAAGAAATGGACATGTTCCTAGAAAAATACAACCTTCCAAACTCAATAAGGAAGAATAAAAAAAATTTGAATAGGCAGATAACTATGGAGAAAATTGAAGCAGTATTCAAAAAACTTCCAGCAAACAAAAGTCCTAGTCCAGAGGACTTCACAGGGGTGTCTTACCAAACATTCAAAGAAAAACTAAAACCTATCTTCCTCATACTATTCTAAAAATTTCAAGAGAAAGGAACACTTCCAAGCTCTTTTTATGAATCCAGCATTACCCTGAGCCCAAAACCATATAAAGACACTACAAAGAAAGAGAATTATAAGCCAATATCCCTAATGAGCACAGATGCTAAAATCCTCAACAAAATTCTAGCAAATTGAATCCAGCATTACATTAGAAAGATCATATAACATGACCAAGTGGGATTCATTCCAGGGATGCAAGGCAGGTACAACATCCACAAATCAATAAACGTGATAGATCACATAAACAAATTAATAGATAAAAATCACATAATCATATCAATTGTTGCAGAAAAAGCATTTGACAAAATCCAACAGCCTTTCTTCATAAAAACTCTCAGCAAAGTAGGAATAGAGGAATTATACCTCAACATAATAAAAGGCATATATGACAAACCTACAGCCAACATCATACTCAATGGGCAAAAACTAAAATCATTAGGAACAAAACAGGGATGCCCCCTCGCAGCACTCCTGTTCAACATAGCACTGGAAATGCTAGCCATAGAAATCAGACAAGTAGAAGAAATATAAGAAATGCAAATTGGAAAAGAAGATATAAAACTGTCATTTGCCGATGACATGATATTGTACATAGAAAACCCTAAAGATTCCATAAAAAAAATTACTAGAACTAATTAATGGATTCAGCAATGTAGCAGGATATAACTTTAACACCCAGAAATCTATGGCTCTTTTATACACTAATAATGAACTCACAAAAAGAGAAATTAAAAAACCGATCTTATTTACTATTGCAACAATAAGATAAAGATACCTAGGAATAAATTTAACCAAGGAGGTAAAGGACCTGTATTCAGAAAATTACAGGATGCTGAAAAAAGAGCTAGAGGAAGACATAAACAAATGGAAGAATATGCCTTGTTCATGTATTGGTAGAATTAACATCATTAAAATGTCCATACTACCAAAGCAATTTATAGACTTAATGCAATCCCCATTAAAATACCACACCATATTTCACAAACCTAGAACAAAGTCTCAAAAATTCATACAAAATAAAAAAAGACCCCAAAATAGCCGCAGCAATCCTGAGAAAAAAGAAAAAAGTTGGAGGGATCACAAAACCAGATATCAAGTTATATTAGAAATCCACTTTTCTCAAAACTGTCTGGTACTGGCACAAGAACAGACAAATAGACCAATGGAACAGAACAGAAAACCCAGAAATCAACCCTAGCCATTATGCTCAATTAATATTTGACAAAGGAGGCAAGAGCATACAATGGAGTCAAGAAAATCCCTTCAATAAATGGTGTTGGGAAAATTGGAAAGATACATGCAAAAAAATGAAACTAGACCAACCAAACACAGAAATAGACTAAAAATGGATAAAGGAGTTATATGTAAGATGAGAAACAATAAAAATCTTAGAAGAATCCATAGGCAGCAAAATATGAGACATATTTTGTAACAATATCTTTATTGATACAGCTCCTAGGGCAATTGAAACTAAGGAGAAAATAGACAAATGGTACTCCATCAAAATAAAAAGCTTCTGCACAGCGAAAGAAAACATCAACAAAACAAGAAAGCCCTCTGTATAGAACATATTTGCCAATGTTATATCTGATAAGGGCCTAATCTTCAAAATTTATAGGGAACTCATACATGTTAACAAAAGGAAGATAAACAGTCCAATCAAAAAATGGGTAAAGGACTTAACTAGACACTTTTCTAAAGAGGACATAAGGAAGGCCAAGAGACATATGAAAATATGCTCAGTCACTAATCATCCAAGAGATGCAAATCAAAATGATCATGAGATACCATCTCACAGCTGTCAGAATGGCTATCATCAACAAGTCAACAAAAGACAAGTGCTGGTGAGATATGGAGAAAAAGGAACCCTTGTGCACTGCTGTTGGGAATATATAGACTGGTGCAGCCACTGTGGAAAACAGTATAGAGTTTACTCAAAAAATTAAAAATGGAACTCCCATTTGACCCAGTAATCCCACTTCTAGGAATATATCCCAAGAAAACAGAAACACCAGTCAGAAAGGATATATGCACCCCTATGTTTATAGCAGCACAATTTACAATAGGTAAGATTTGGAAACAGCCTAAGTGCCTATCAGCAGATGAGTGGATTAAAAACAGTGGTACATCTACACAATGGAATACTATGCTGCTTTAAAAAAGAAAGAACTCTTATCATTTGGAACAGCATGGATAGAATTGGAGAGCATTATGCTAAGCAAAATGAGCCAGTCCAAGAAAGATAAAGATCACATGATTTCACTATTTTGTGAAATATAATGAACAACATAAACTGATGAACAAAAATAGATCCAGGGATATTAAAGCATGGAACAGACCATCAAACCTCAGAGGGAAGGCAGGGGCTGGTGGTGTGTGTGTGTGTGTGTGGCGGGGGGGGGGGTAATAGATCAACCAAATGATTTGTATGCATGCATATGAGCATAATTAATGGACACAGATTCTAGGGGGGTGAGGGTATGTCCTGGGGGTGGGGATGGTCAGAGAGAGGTCAATGGAGGTAAAAGGAGACAATACAGAATTTTTTTAAAAAGGGGTGCCACAGGATAAGGGGAGAGGAAGACATACATTCATAGAAATTAAGGAAAAGCCACAGAGTATGGGGAAAAAGAAAACAAACTTTCACAGAGGATAGAAAAATGCCAACAAATGGCAGAAAGAGGAAAACAGATTTTCACAGGAGATAGAGAAATGTTACAAGATAAGGGGGAGAAAGGGAGGGGGCACCATGTGGGGTTTGGGCTTTGAAGCTGATGTTCTGCGAAAAAGAGTGACCAATTAGAAGAGCATAGGATCAAAAAGTGGGGAAGGGATCCCATTAGAAGGGAGCATGAAGAGACAAAGAACTGCAGAATTTATAAACCTTAGAAAAAGGGGCTGAATGGGTTATCCCCTTGGGACCCCCTTTGTATGTGGGAGTTTGTATTTGCTTCCAATAAATTTCCTCCCTTTTCACCTACCACCTTGTCCATGGCTTCCTTCTTCCAATCCATGTGGACAAGGACCCAGGAAAGAAATCACCCTTGCATCCTGCTCAGGAAAACAACCCGAATCACAAATTTGCTCCAGAGCATTTTTAGGTATTACATACCTAGAGAATTGCCATTCCCCAAATATTCACATTGTTTCCTCCCTCACTTTATTCATGTCTATGTTCAACTTTCACCAAACAAAAAGGTCCTTTTCTGATTTCATTATACACTTCTTTCCTCTCTCTATATATATATCACTACCTGTCAATAAGTTACACATGTGCACTAGTGAGTATAATTTTAACTCCATAGCTTCTCTAACAAACAATCAACAAGAACATACTGGTTTAATCCAATAAAATTTGATTTCTTGTTCATATTGTACTTTTCATTCTTATCAGGCAGTTCTGCTCTGAGCAGACACTTGGATAATACATTCTTCCATGATGTGCCTCTACCATTTTCTAAGTCCTTGGCATTGTCAGTAAATTAGCATAAAGAGAGATATAGAGTCTAGAGCAATATAGGTCTTGTCATGGTTAGGTTTAGGAGTGACATACATCAATTCTTCCCATTAGCCAACACCCAGTCAAATGTTGTCATTGTAACTAAAAGGGAAGCTAGAAAATGTCAGTCTCTGTGTGCTGTCTACTGAGAACACAGACATGGTATCTGTGATACTTTAACAAGAGTGTAAAAAATGCTAAGTGAAATAAGCCAGTCTGAGAACAATAAAGATCACATGATGTCACTATTGTACAAAAATATTTAGTCCAAATGTTTTTGTTCTGAGCTACACTGTATACCTCTGGGAGGCAGCAGCATTATTTAGTTTGTTTCCTACTTTATTCCCATTGCCTAGAACCTGACTTTATACTTGGCCACAGCTCAATAAATATTTTGTAAATAGAAAAGTAAGTGCAATCTTTTATTTATCTTTTGTTCTATGTTGGACAAAATTCTGAAGCATACACTAGAGGCAACAGACTCTGCTAGCATTCAGTGTTCCTGAGCTCCCACTGACCTGAACGTAGTTGAAAGCTAGCAGCTTTTGCTCACTATTATAGTGGTCAGCTGTGATTTTTATTTGATTCATTTTGGTCTCACACTGATATCAAGGTGTTGCATATATAAAGTAGACTAAGTTCTTCTATTAAATAGGATGATGAAATGTATAATTTTATTATAAAACTAGAGGCCCAGTGCATGTGCACTCGGGGGGTGTGGGGGTCCCTCAGCCTGGCCTGTGCTCTCTCGCAGACTGGGACCCTTTGGGGGATATTCGATTGATGGCTTAGGCCCGCTCCCCAGGGGATCAGGCCTAAGCTGGCAATCAGACATCCCTCTGGCAGCTGGGAGCCCTTGGGGAAAGTCTGACTAACAGGGAGCAGTCCTAAGCCATTAGTTGGACATCCTTAGCACTGCCACGGAGGCAGGAGAGGATCCCGCCACTGTTGCTGCACTGGCCAGCCATGAGCCACTTCTGGCTGAGCAGTGCTCCCCCTATGGAAGCTCACTGACCACCAGGGGGAAGCTCCTGTGTTGAGCGTCTGCCCCCTGGTGGTCAGTGTGTGTCATAGTGACCGGTCGTTCCCAGTCGTTCTGCAGTTATGGTTATTTGCATATCACCCTCTTATTATATAGGATTATTATATAGGATAGTATTACCAAATGGTTTAAAATTTTGATTACAACTTGGATTTACTAGTATTTACTTATATTTTTAATGGGAAAGTGTTCGGTCTGAATGTTATATTTAATTCATAAGGGCACTAGTTTATTTTTAGAACACTTGCAGAGAACTTAATAAAACACTTTAATCATAAGCATTCTTCTTGATTCCTGCAATGATATACAAAAATGATTGTCCTAATTACCTCTATTTTACAGAAAAGGTACATGGGCCTCAGAACCTGTCACTTTCACAATTATCACCAACTAATTAGCAGATAAGTTTGAACCTGATGCTCACTCCACTGCACTAAGAAGCACAGGGTTTATAAGCAAAGCAATTTGCTCAGCAAAATCATCACAATCATTAATTTTCAAATGCATATTTTAATCTGACCAGTTTCCTAATTTATTCAAAGCTCATCAGATAAGATGGTATGGGAGGAGTTATACTCTACAGAGGAAGGTCTAGCTTTAAAATGTTCCTAATGCACTATGCCTCATATAGTTCAGTAACCACCTACAATATAAGAGCAAGAATCTCAAAAGACAATAGTCTTTAAAGAGTGGTTTTGTAAGAATGTCCACTATGGTTAAATCAGAGCTCATGTTAGAGGAATGTATTCAATTGCCAAGTTTACCTTCCACGATGGAGACAGAAATTCACAAAATAGTCTGCGACTCAGAGTGGTTACAGCAACAGTGAGAAATTAAGACTTTGAGAATTATACAGCATCAATCTCTTAAAATTGTACTGTACTATGTTTATAACTCCTCCATATCCTATATAATAAAACCTTAATATGCAAATCAACCGAAGGGCAAAATGACTGGTTTCTATGATGCACACTGACCACCAGGGGGCAGACGCTCAATGCAGGAGCTGCCCTCTGATGGTTAGTGTGCTCCCACAGGGGGAGCACCGCCCAGCCAGAAGCAGGGCTCACAGCTGGTGAGTGCAGCAGCGGTGGCGGGAGCCTCTCCTGCCTCTGCAGCAGCATTAAGGGTCATCCCGCAAGGGGTCCCGGACTGCAAGAGGGCACAGGCTGGGCTGAGGGACGCCCCCCCTCAGTATATGAATGTTGTGCACCAGGCCTCTAGTATATTTAGAAGAGGGAAGTAGCAACATGATGTATTAAAAACCAAACTGTGTAAATCTATGAAAATGCTTTTCTTGTGGAGGGTATGTTTGCATGTCAGCTATTAAATATTAACCAATAGAAAAGTCTTTTAATTAAGAACTTTTTGTTTCTATTTCATAAATTTAGAATTTTAGTAATAAAATATTACTTTTTAAAAAAATTCACGTGTCTTTATTTGGCAATAATTAAAAGTTGTTTTAATAAAAACTATAGCGCCTTAGCTGGTTTAGCTCACTGGATATAGTGTTGGCCTGCGGAATGAAGGGTCCCGGGTTCAATTCCAGTCAAGGGCACATGACCAGATTGTGGGCTCGATCCCCAGAAGGGGGCGTGCAGGAGGCAACCAATCAATGTTTCTCTTACATCATTGATGTTTCTCTCTCTCCCTCTCCCTTCCTCTGTGAAATCAATAAAAATAAAAAACTATAGTAACATATTTATGTCAATAAGTGGCCATATTATAAAGCTACCAGAGACAGAACAAAATTAAAAAAAAATTGATAGGCCTCTACTCATCTTCTTTTTTAATGCAAGGATAGCTTATAGTGTTTTCTGTTTTATTTTCTTTGTTTTGTTTAATGATCTGCCAGAGAAGTTTAGTCACTCTTTTAGCTTTTATTTGGAAACTACCTGGGTGACATTGGTTATAATGCTAAAATTTTTGAATTATTACCTTCCAACTTTTTAATAATACTAAGCTATGCTAATTTTTTTCTTATATCAAAAATTGAGTGATTAAAAATTATTTGTAAAATTCTGAATATTAATATTTTTTAGTTTTATGTGTTTTAGCAATATCTTCCAGTGTGTGTGTTTTTCTTAAAATTTCTTGATTATTTTAGTTATTGTATAAAAAATCCCACATTTTAATGTATTCTAATTTATCAAATTTAACTCCATTTTCAGTTATCTATAAAACCACTACTGCCTTATATCTAGATTCTACATATGATTAGTTAATTTTAAGGAATTTTTTCTGTTGCATTGATTGGCTTCTTTACCCCTTACCAATACTACAATGTCTTAACTTTTGTAAATTTATAGAAAATCTCTGCTAAAATGAGTCATTATATTTGTAGATTAATTTAGAAGAGAACTGAATGTATTACTTTATTGAGTCTTTCAGCTCATAAACAATTAGGCTTGCTTTTTGTCTCTTTTCTATTATTTCTGTAACTATCTTCTAAGAAGCTTTGTGGGTCCTTTTGCTAGCTTTATTCCTAGCTATATTTTCATTTTGCTGTCAATTATGAATTTCCAATTTGTCTCCAAAGAGTAATAATTATTTTCATACAATTATTTTAGCTATCCAACTTACTTACTTATCCTGTTAATTCAAATGAATTCCTGAATTTTCCATGTAGTCAATTAAGTCAATTAAAAACAATTAAGTTTTTATTTCTTTTTATTCTTGTGACTTCCATTGTTTCTCATTTAATTGCATTGTCCAGGGCCTCTAATACAAGGCTGAATAAACATGGTGGAAATGGCTGTTCTTCCTATTTTAATTTCATTATTTCTCAATGCCAGATTTACTGTATTGGTGATACATGCCATTTAAGTTAAGAACATTTTATTTCTAGTTTCCCACATTCTCTTTCAATAACAAGTGAATGCTGGCATTTATTAACTATTTCTAAGCATCTACTTATGAGGATCATAATTTTTCAATTTCCAACTAACTTCTCAATATTCCATACTTAATTTTTTTTCAAATATAACCCTAAAATATTCATAAACTAAAGTCTGCCCTAACCAGTTTAGCTCAGTGGATAGAGCATCAGCCTGTGGACTGAAAGGTCCCAGGTTCGATTCCGGTCAAGGGCATGTATCTTGGTTGTGGGCACATCCCCAGTAGGGAGTGTGCAGGAGGCAGCTGATCAATGTTTCTCTCATCGATGTTTCTAACTCTCTATCCCTCTCCCTTCCTCCCTGTAAAAATATCAATAAAATATATTTTTTTAAAAACTAAAGTCTAGTCAGAGTTAAATGATTTTAAGATAATCAATTTCAGTATTCTTAATTTAACTTGTGTGCTTTCTTCATATAGATGTGTTTGAAAATCTGTTCAAGTTGACCTTTCACAATTGGACTTTTGTATGTAATCCAAGAAAATTGTAATTTTAACCCATCTATAATTTTTCTATGATGAATTGCCACTGGTTATAAAGTACACTGGGCCACAAAACAAAGGAAAAAATTAAATGTTTGTGTCTGCAAACACTCCTTTAGTCAAGGTAACCTGAAGCTAAAAAGGGCACTATATAATTCTCCATTTCGTGCATGTTTTACTTAGTATGGTATAATGAGGGGTTACTTTGACCTGTATTGAGGAATTCAGGATCCAGATATATTGTAATGAAGTGGGAAATGAGACAGCTTTCATTTAATAACATCAGCTCATTGACTCCTCTATTACTGTACAAAAATACTTCACAATACTTGCTAAGGAATAATCCAACAAGAGAAAATCAAGCATAGAGGGGATCAATGGTGATGAAAAAAATAAAATAAACTTTAAAAAGAGTATTAAAAAACGAAGGAACTTTTACCATTTGCAACAGCATAGATGGAACTGGAGAGCATTATGCTAAGCGGAATAAGCCAGTCGGAGAAAGATAAATATCACATGATCTCACTCATATGTGGGATATAATGATCAACATAATTTGATAAACAAGAATAGATCCAGAGACAAATGGCAGAGGAGGCGGGGTGGTTAGAGAGCAACCAAAGGACTTGTATGCATGCATATTAGCAAAACCAATGGACACAGACACTGGGGCGGTGGGGGCTTGCCTGGGGTGGGAATGGCTGGAGGTGAGGGGTCAATTTGGGAAAAAGGAGACTTATGTAAAAAACTTTAGACAATAATAAAAATAAAATTAGTAATAATAATAATACAAAAAAGAGTATTAAAAGACAACGTAAAGTGTCCTTAAATAGCAATGAATACTATTTAAGTGATATTTATTTATTTAATGTAAAAATGTATGATGACTGTTTTTATCTTTTCTATTATCAATTATATTATTGTTCTACACTTTTCACCTTCTCTCTGAAAATTGAATAAACATCCAATACCTTTGTCATGTGATGTTGCTTTGGCTTCTATTAGAGTCAGGTGAGTATACATTTCTGATCCCTTCACATGAGGTTTGGCCTTTGTCCAATCCTATCTAATAAAAGAGTAATATGCAAATTGACTGACACTCCAACACACAAGATGGCTGCCCCTATGTGGTCAAAGATGACTGCCCCCATGTGGACACAAGATGGCCATCACAAGATGGCCAGCAGGGGAGGGCAGTTGGGAGGGACCCGGCCTGCAAGGAAGGGCAGTTGTGGGCAATCAGGCCAGCAGGGGAGGGCAGTTAGGGGTGACCAGGACAGCAGAGGAGGGAAGTTGGGGGCGACCAGGCCTGCAGGGAAGGGCAGTTGGGGGGGACCCAGGCCTGCAGGGGAGGGCAGTTAGGGGCAAACAGTTTGGCAGGGGAGTGGTTAGGGGGTGATCAGGCTGGCAGGCAGAAGCAGTTAGGGGCAATCAAGAAGACTGGCAGGCAAGTGGTTGGGAGCCAGCAGTCCTGGATTGTGAGAGGGCCTAAACAGGCAGTTGGACATCCCTGGAGGGGTCCCAGATTGGAGAGGGTTCAGGCTGGGCTGAGGGACACCCCCCTCCCCGTGCACGAATTTTGTGCACCGGGACTCTAGTAGGATATAAGAGAAAGAAGAGGAAGTGGCAGTGGAAATGTCCCAGGTTAGTGCTTTCTAAAACATTGAAAGCCTCCACCAACCTTTTTGCATGTTCACTCTCCACCACACACACAAAAAACAAAACACACACATTGCAAGTGATATTGCTTTTTCAGCCTGGGCCCCAGCAGGAAAACAGGTGGAGCAAAACTAAATTGGTCCAAAGCCTAGCCTGCCCTCAAATGAAAACCAAGAATGCAGACTTGAAAACGTATTTGTTTATGCTGAAAGTGTGAATTTGTTCATCTGCAGGGTTACAGATGAAAAATTTTCTTCTCTGGCTCATATAAGAAAGAGATATCAGAATAGTGAGAAAAACCAAAAAAACCTTTATTCACATGTATGTTTGTGTAAAGTTTAATAGTTGTAGTGATTGCTCCCTTTTACATTGTGAATACTGAGCACTATTCTGGGTAAAATTAGAAATTACTTTTTAGAACTTACTATTCTATTTGCTCTGTGAGTCAAAACAAGGCATACAGCTCCAGATTTTCCCATCAACAGAGATATGAACATTTAAAAAGAATACAGCAGGGCCCCTCAAAGCAGATGCATGTTTCACATGTATGTGTTTTGTGTTCCCCTCTTCTTTTAAAGGGTAGACTCATCTTTAGTGTTATAAACTATGTCTAAGTGTAAAGCTCGGCTAAAGGATAAAGGCATAGTGTCATGTATTCCTAAATGAAGAAGATTTATTCCCTGACAGGACAAGTGGTCACACTGTGAGGAAGAACAAGATTTCTAAAAATAACATGTGAAAGCTAATATTTTTCTACAAAAATAATTTGGCCAACATGGAACACTGAGGATTATATTTAGGTCTAGGTACTGATATTTTTGCACTAAGAGGATGCACAGAAAGATAAAATGAAGACTATTGGGACTGATCCATGTGCTATAAATTCTAGTTGTAGAATTATAAACATCTAAGGAACAACCTGGATTCATTTGGAAGGCAAAATTTAGAACTTTCTAATATTATTTCTAAGTTCTAATTAAAAAAAACACATAAAATTAAGGATACTATAAAAACTATATGAGCACTCACAAAAGAAGGAGTATCATCCCAATATATAATAAGTATATTAGTTAAGGTTTTCTTTAGAGAAATTATAATCAAAATACATATTTCTGAGGCTTACAGATATCCATTGAATAGATTTTATTATCATGTAAGTCAGGACAGAATCAACTTATTCTACAAAGAATAAAAAATAACAGAAGTTAACTTTTACAAAAAAGGTCCAAGAGCTATTAATTCATAGTTTTGAAACTAAATACATATTCAGAATTACATTGGCTATTGCACTGGTAAAACAAAACAATAATTACTTATGCTATTTAAATAGCATTATAAGAAGGGAAAAAACAACAACAAGGATAACAGAATTATAGGCCATAGCCCCAATTTTCCAGAGGTCTTTCTGGAAAGATAAAAAACCAAAGGGAATAATTACAAATGAAAGCAAGGTAGCACTTGATTATTTATGCTTCTACCTAAATCTTAATACAGGAAATGGTGGCAAATTAGAGAGAAAGCTTGGTTTTGGCTCACATCTTCCTTAACTCTCTCTTCTCCTCAGCTCACACTCGGAACAAACAAGAAGGGCATGAGAAGAAAGTGTCCCAGACTGTAGAATAGAGGACAGGAGGGTGGCTCTCTCTCAGAAGAGCATAAATCCATTTTCCATTTCTGAAGCCTGTGTGCAAAAGATATCATGGATAAATTATTTTGTAGGGACCCAAATAATGAAAACAACATTATCTTTGTTCTGGAATCTGACCCAATCAGATTAAACTGCCTGTCCTTAAGGTGGGATTTGGGAAAGAATAAATAAATAAATAATATAAATGTATATGGTCAAAATGGTGCTTACTAATAATTTTGATAAATACCAATTTTAAAAAAAAGTAGTATATTATTTTTCTGGGCAGTAATATAAATTAAACAGGAATGTTTCTAAATTATTTGAGACTTATAAAGGGGGAAAGAAACAAAACAGCTCAAGGATAATAAGAAATTGCTACGAAAGTGCATGGCTTCCTAACAAAGAATGAATCAAATAAATATGAAAAAATAACTATGTAAAATAAAATTGACATGGCTACAGCAATGACTGATAGATCAGATTAGAAGGCCAGTGAGGAAGAGGAGGGTGTCTTTAAGGTGGAAACACTTAGCAAAGAAATGTACATGATTAAGTCAAAATGTACGTAAAGGTTAAGACAAATAGGACCTGAGCCTTACAGAAATTATAAGGGACAGTTAATCATTTTAATTATATTCAAAGCATCTCTCTTAAAGAGAATGATTTTTAAACTACAAAATATAGAACAAAAATTTTTTAAATACAAAGAATTCCTATTGGTAAAGACTTATACAAATGACATTTAATTTTTTTAAAATATATTTTTATTTATTTCAGAGAAGAAGGGAGAGGGAGAGAGAGAGAAATATCAATGATGAAAGAGAATCATTGATTGGCTGCCTCCTGCACATCCTCCATCCCCCATCTAGGGATTGAACCTTCAACCCAGGCATGTGCCCTGATCAGAAATCAAACTGTGACCTCCTAGTTCATAGGTCAATGTTCAACCATTGAGCCACACCCACACTGATCGGGTGAAATCTAATTTTTAATGTATGACAAATATCTAAAGGCAGAATCTAAAAACAACAATAACAAAAAACTATTAAAAAGAACCCTTACTTCAAAGCACTATAACCAACAAAATTTAGAATCTCATAAAAAGTTATAAAAGGACCAGATAGAGAATATTCTTCCAATAGAGGATCAGCTGTTGATATGGGAATTTGGAACCAAGGGCATTGGTGTAAGTCATTTGTAAAATTCTAGAATCACTTAGAAAATGTGACTGTTTTTGCATTTAAAGGAAAAGATCCTTGACTAATACAATTTTACTTAGAAAAATTATGCCAAGCAATTTCTTTTGAGTATGCTTCTGATCAGTTCTAGATTATGAAATCTATGATAACATAGATGCTCATTAGTTAAGATTTTAATAAAACAGTCACTCATAAGACATTCAAGGTCAAAATCTACACTCTAAAGGTGGTCTGAGAAGTCTTATTTATCTTCTGCAAATCTGTCCTTGGCTTTGCCTGTTCACTATTGTCAGAAACAATAAAAATATGCTAATAAAATGTGAAGCAGAGCAGCATTCATAAAAATCTTCAGATATTGGATATGGCATGGTTAGGCAATAACCCAGTACTCCAAATAGAAAGGAGATGGCTTTAAAATGCTATGCATGAAGTTGCTTATTCAGAATTTTACCTCACAGAGATAAAGAAATATGTTTGTAACACACAGTTTACTAAGCAAGTGAGTTTTACTTTAAAAACCTTTAGTATGTACAGGGTGGGATAAAAGTAGGTTTACAGTTCTTATGAAAAATCATAAAATAATTAATGAATAATAATACAAGAATAAACTCTGCTTCATACTGGAGACCAACTTTTGCCCCTCCTTGTTTGATATATAGATAGACATTTAACAAGGTAACAAATAACCTCCCACATAGTGAGAATTTGTCATGCTTTCTAAATGATCATAAGAATCAGTCGTACATTAGGAGCGAGACAATGAGAATGTAAAGCAAGGAGCACAAGATGTAGAGATATTATGGAGGTATAATTATCAAAATATATTTCCTGCATCAGTCAGTGTCATAGCAGGAAAAACTAAGAATTCAAAGTGGCTCTTAAGTTGCAAGCATTGGTAAGGAGAAGTAGTATAACATGTACTTTTAAACATTGCTTCATTTCTAAATTCTAGGCTTTTGTCCTGGCACTCATAGAGTTAGTGTAGCTTTTCTCTGCACTGCTGAGTCTTCTGAGCCTTCAAAGCTCAGGGTGGAATTGGTTTCAGTTAGATGTGGGTTTGAAACCAGACTCCCATTAAATAGGTGTATGACCTTGAGTCACTGCCTTAACCTCCCTGAGGTTGAACAAAGCTCTTAATGAGCTCGCAACACAGATCACAGAGAGTAGTCCATACAAAGTGCAATTAGGGCAGGCCAATTAGTAATCAGAAGCAGGAATTGATTCAAATAGGCATCAGAAATGCACACTGCTGGGTTATATCAATCAACCCATCTCAACCGGGAATCAATGTGAGTTAAAAAAAGAGAAAGAATTCTGAAAGATCACTTGGAGATATATATACTTATTCTGACTTCTATTGTATCTTAACTCCATGTGACCTGTTTTTAAGAATCAGTGAAGATTTTGAAAAACTAGAGCACTAAATTAAGAATAAACTAGTATGTTTTAAAATATTTTTTGCTCATTTTCAATATTATGATTAGATTATAGAAATAGCAATGGGTTAGAGCTAAGGAGATTTTCTTTCCATATTGTCTGTTGACCTTACTGCCAGTCCTTGAATATCTCTAAACCTAGTTATCTACTCAGTGAAATGTAATGAGAATTTTGAATGAATAATTTCCAAAGAACCATTTGACATAAAATTTATATGATTCTATTACTGAAATTCTAACAAAAACAACAGAGATAGAAAAGAAAGCTTCAAACAACTAATTATATTCAAATATTAAATATAAGCTTGGTTTGAAAATAGTACCAAATTAAGAAAATAGTGTATTTATGTTTTTATACTTATTTATTTTTTAAATTTATCTTTATCTTTGAAAATATTACAGATGTCCCCTTTTAATCTCCCATTGACCCTCCCACCCTGGTCCCACCCCCTCCCCAGGCCTTCACCACACTATTGCCTGTTCTTGGGTTATGTATATCCTATCTAATAAAGAGGGAATATGCAAATTGACCATCAAACTGTCACAAAGATGGCAGCACCCACAGCGGAGGCGGGGTTTCTGTAACAAGCCTTAACGAGCAATCAGCAGGGACCTGAGGCTGTATGGCTCTGGGCCGGTGCAGGGGACCTGAGGCTGTGCCCCCCCCACCCAGTGGGGCTTGACAGGGACCTCAGGCCATGCCCCACGCCTGGCAGGGATTGATGGGGGACCTCAAGGTGTGCCCCCCCACCTGGTGGGGCTTGACAAGGGTGGGGATGGCCGGGTCTGGATCTTGCCCAATAGGGGTGGGTCTGGCTGGTCTGGGTCTTGTGCAATTTTGAGGCACCACAGGTGGCCAGGGACTTGACTCTGGGTCCTATGGCATGCCACAGACTCTGACAGGAGGAAGATCTTCATATACATTTTACTAATTTTCTTTCATCTCTGACACTTCTATTACAGAGAAAGGGCAAATAGCAGTATTAAAATATTTCCTCTAATGAATCCCCTTTTAATGTGCACGAATTTTGTGCACGAGGCCACTAGTATGCATATAAATTCTTTGGTTAATCTCCCCACCCAACTTCCCTCTGAAATCCATCAGTCTGTTGCATGCTTCAATGGGCAAAAGACCTAAATAGACACTGCTCCAAGGAGGACATACAGATGGGCAAAGGACACATGAAAAAAATGCTCAAAGTCAATAATCATCAGAGAGATGCAAATTAAAAGGACACTGAGGTATTACCTCACACCTGCCAGAATGGCTATCATCAACAAATCAACAAATGACAAGTGCTGGCAAGGATGTGGAAGAAAGGGAACCCTAGTTCACTGCTGGTGGGAACACAGACTGGTGCAGCTACTGTGGAAAACAGTATGGAGTTTCCTCAAAAAATTAAAAATGGAAGTTCCATTTGATCCAGTGATCCCACTTCTAGGAATATATCCTATGAATCCTGTAAAACCAATCAGAAAGAATATATGCACCTCTATGTTCATAGCAGCACTATTTACAATAGCTAAAATATGGAAACAGCCTAAGTGCCCATCAGTAGATGAGTGGGTAAAAAAGCAGTGGTATATTTACACAGTGGACTACTATGCAGCTGCAAAATGGAGTATCTCTTACCCTTTGAGACACCATGGAGGGACCTGGAGAGTATTAAGTGAAATAAGCCAGTCAGAGAAAGACAAGTATCACATGATCTCACTTATATGTGAATTCAATGAACAAAAAAAAATTTATAAACAAAATAGATAAAAAATATTTTTAAATTAATGCATCCTTTTATGAATTTACTACTGGAAATAGTATTTTTATTTATGACATATAAATAAGCATATAAATATACAGGCAGAAAGAAACCAAAAGTGGATAAATATTTGGAAATTTTAATTGGATAAATTTAAGAATATTTGAATAAAATTTTGTAAATTTGTAGAAATAGAAGGAATGAAAGCAGGTATTAAATCCTACCAAATTAAGAAATAAAAGAGGATTGCTGTGTTATAATTTAAACAAAAGGATCTAAATATTATTATCTATGAAGTAATGGTATGCTTATCACATTTAATTGAAAAAAGAGCTTCTGATTATTAATATAAATAAAAAAGTAAAACAGGGATGTAAATTTTTATATCAGCCTTTAGTGAAATTCCACTGACATTTCATGGTATTAAAAATAGTAACTTACCTAATTTTTATCATACAATTCTAAGAATCAAAAAAATTATGTGCACTGCATTTCAATCCATTTTTTATCACTTCCTGAATCGCATAATGCCCAAACATAATAGAGACTTGTATTCTGAGGCTGTAAGATGTTGACAATGAATTACCACACTACCTGATACTGATTCCATTATTCAGTGCTTTTTTATTTGTTATACATGGATTTTTTCCCCCTCTCATCCTTATTTAATTCAACTTGATAGGGCTGTTAAAAGTGCTGCGCTTGTTTTTCTTGTATCCTACGAGCATGGTTGGCCATGAGACATGGTTTTAAATTGAATTCATTAATAGCTTAGTAGCCATTAGTATTCCCTCTATGAAGGCATTTTGGATTCAGAGAGAACAAGCGGGGTCCTGTCTTAGTTTGATCTCACAGGCACCATCCCTTCTACCCTTCTGAAATAAGGTAAAATGCTTAATCAAACCACAGGCTTTGATGCTTCCTCCTTCCTGAAGACCCAAAACCCAGGCATATGGGTTTGTCTCATTTTTAGATGCACATAATAAAGCTGTCATTCTGAAAGTTCATTCATGTGTGTGTGATACAACTGCTGACACAGTAGGCTTGCATTCTTTAGAACATGGAGCACAGTGGGTGTTTGCAACAGGCTCTATTTGCCAGTCAGCTCTTACAATGGATCACAGTCTAAGTCCTTTCACCCCAGGTTTCAAAATTGAAACGCAAACCCTCTGAGAAATCTTTCATGTATTTCTTTTAAGCTAGGCTGCAAAAATAATGAGCAATTAGCTCTTGTAATGATGCACTGCTGTTTAGATGAACGACTTGTAGATATTTCAAGTAGCCCATTTGGATCCTGGAGAAAAGAAAAGAAGTCTACCTAGGATGAGCCTTCCTATTTAGTCTTCAAAGTCCTAGATTGCTCACCACCAACCTGAGCCTCTGAATAAAATGACTGCTTTTAGCCTCCATGAAATGCTGGCACCCCGTCAGAATCATGTTTTTCAAGTTTCATTTCCTAGTGCCAAATTATCACACTATTTAACTTTTTAGGTAGTCTCCAAGAAAAATGAAAGCTTTGATATAGAAAACCATGTTCCTTTTCTTTTTTTCAAAATATACTTTTTATTGATTTTTTTACAGAGAGGAAGGGAGAGGGATAGAAAGTTAGAAACATCGATGAGCTGCCTCCTGCACACCTCCTACCGGGGATGTGCCCACAACCAAGGTACATGCCCTTGACCAGAATTGAACCTGGGACCTTGCAGTCTGCAGGTCGACGCTCTATCCACTGTGCCAAACCAGTGAGGGCCCATGTTCCTTTTCTACAGATTTAGTTTTATTTAACAAATACATTTGCAATTTTTACCACATGTAGGAATTTTATTAAAAAGAAAATTGAGATACTTGATCCTTGAAGGCTTTCATCTGGCAGCTGATGGTTTTGTTTTTCTGCTAAACATATGTGTGTGTTTTTAAAATCCATAATAGATATCGTTTTCAATTTATCTGTAGCTTTTTAATCCCAATTTATATAGTTTAGTAATTCGTGATTAATGAATCAATTTCACGTTTTGTGTTCTGTTTTACAAAAGGTGTGAACACTTTCAGAAAGCTTAGCATTTAACAAATTTAGGTTTGAAGAGTTTTACAAGGGAAAGTGATGTTTGTTTTTTTCTCAGTCTAATTCCTCATGGTGAATGATGGTCTATTTCCATTTCTAATGTAAAAAAAAAAATGGTACTTTAAAATAGAGTCTTATAACAAAAGAGAAAATAATTAAATATACTTTCTCTATGAACTCTCACTACATTATATTACTTACTTCTTTAGGTTACCTTTTTTTTTTTTTCAATTTGTCTTTATTGTTGAAAGTATTACAGATGTCCCCTTTGTTTTTGTGTGTCCCCCTCCCATTTTTCCACCTGGCACCAACCCCTCCCAGGCCTTCACCACACTACAGTCTGTATCCATGTGCTATGCATATATGCATATAAGTTCCCTGATTAATCATTCCCAACCCATCCCCCCACTCTCATCTTCCCTCTGAGATTCAACAGTCTGTCCCATGGTCCTATGTCTCTGGATCTATTTTGGTCATCAGTTTATTCTTTTCATTAGATTCCATATATGAGTGAGATCATGTGATACTTTTCTTTCTTTGACTGGTTTATCTCACTTAGCATAATACTCTCTAGGTCCCTCTATGTTATATCAAAGGGTAAGAGAGTCTTCTTTTTCACTGCTATTTCGGGGTGTAAATGTACCACAGCTTTTTTCTCCACTCAATTGCTGATGGGCACTTGGGCTGTTTCCAGATCTTATTATAAATTGCGATGCTATGAACATAGGGGTGCATATATTTTTCTGATTGGTGTTTCTGGTTTCTTAGGCTATATTTCTAGAAATTGGATTACTGGGTCAAATGGAAGTTCAATTTTTAACTTTTCAGGAAGCTCCATACTGTTTTTTACAGTAGCTGCTCCAGTCTGCATTCCCACCAGCAGTGTACTAGGGTTCCCTTTTCTTCACATCCTTGCCAACACTTGTCATTTTTTGATGGTAGCCATTTTGACAGGTGTGAGGTGATACCTTATTGTTGTTTTAATGTGCATCTCTCAGATGATTAGTGACTTTGAGCATTTTATATGCCACTTGGCCTTCTCTATGTCTACTTTGGAGAAGTGTCTATTTAGATCCCTGGCCCATTTTTAATTGGATTCTTTGTCTTCCTTTTGTTAAGTTGTATGAGTTCCTTATACATTTTGGAAATTAACCACTTATTAGATGTATCATGGGCAAATACTAGTATATTCTCCCATGCAGTGGGTTCTCTGTTCATTTTGTTGATGGTTTCTTTTGCTGTGCAGAAGCTTTTTATTTTGATGTAGTACCATTTGTTTATTTTCTCTTTAGTTTCCTATGCCCTTGGAGATGTATTGTTAAACATATTGCTATGAGAAATGTCTGAAATTTTGCTGTCTATGGTTTCTTCTACGATTTTTATGGTTTCCCAACTTACATTTAAGTCTTTTATCCATGTTAAGTTTATTTTGTTTATGGTATAAATTGGTGGTCTAGTTTCATTTTTTTTTGCATGTATATGTCCAATTTTTCCAACACCATTTATTGAAGAGACGGACTTGTCTTGACTTCATTATATGTTCTTGCCTTCTTTGTCAAATATTGAGCATAAAGGCTTAGATCAATTTCTCGGTTCTCTGTTCTGTTCCATTGATCTGTGTCTGTTCTTGTGCCAGTACCAGGCTGTTTTGAGAACAGTGGCTTTGTAATTTAGCTTGATATCTGGTATTGTGATTCTTCCAACTCTGTTCTTCTTTCCCAAGATTGCTACAACTATTTGGGGTGTATTTTTGGTCCCATATACATTTTTGGAGTGTTTGTTCTAGCTCTGTGAAATATGCCATTTGGGATTTTAATAGGGATTGCATGGAATCTATAGAATGCTTTGGGTAGTATGGACATTTTAATGATTTTGATTCTACCAATCCATGAACACGGTATATTCTTCCATTTATTTATGTTTTCCTCTATCTCTTTTTTCAACATCCTGTTGTTTTTTGAGTATGGACCTTTTACCTCCTTGGATATGTTTATTCCTAAGTATCTTAACTTCTTTTGTGTGGAATGGTAAATGAAATTGTTATTTAGTTTCTCTTTCTGAGAGTTCATTATGGTGTATACAAATGCCATCAATTTATGTGTGTTAATTTTGTATCCTGCTACATTCATGTATTAAATCTAGTAGTTTTTTGGTGGAGTCTCTAGAGTTTTCTATGTACAATAGCATGTCATCTGTGACCTATGAGAGTTTTACTTCCTCCTTTCTAATTTGAATGCCTTTTATTTTTTTCTTCATGTCTGATCATTATGGCTAGGACTTCCAGTACTACATTGAATAGGAGTGGTGAAAGTGGACATCCCTGTCTTGTTCCTGTTCTTAGGGGAAATGGTTTTAGTTTTTGCCCATTGAGTATGATGTTGGCTATAGGTTTGTCATATATGGCCTTTATCATATTAAGATATACTCCTTTTATTCCCACTTTGCTGAGAGCTTTTATCAAAAAAGGGTGGGTTTTTTTAAATGCTTTTTCTGCATCAGTTTATATGATCATATGATTTTTATCTTCTATTTTTTGTCATGCATCACATTTATTGATTTGAGAATATTGTACAAGCCTTGCATCCCTGGAATAAATCCCACTTGGTCATGGTGTGTGATCTTTTTAATATATTTCTGGATCTGATTTGCTAATATTTTGTTGAGGATTTTAGCATCTATGTTCATCAGGTATATTGGCCTGTAATTCTCTATCTTTGTAGTGTTTTTATCTGGTTTTGGAATTAGGGTAATGCTGGCCTCATAGAAAGAGTTTGGAAGTGTTCCTTCCTCTTGGATTTTTTGGAATAGTTTGAGGAGTAGAGGTGTTAGTTCTATGAATGTTTGGTAAAACTCCCCTGTAAAGCTGTCCAGACCAAAGCTTTTGTTTGTTGGGAGTTTTTTGGTTACTGCTTCAATTTCATCACTAGTTATCGGCCTATTCAGGTTTGTTATTCTTCTTGATTGTGTTTTGGAATATTGTATTTTTCTAGGAATTTGTCCATTTAGTCCAGGTTGTTCAGCTTTTTGGAATATAGTTGTTCATAGTATTTTTTAAGATCCTTTGTATTTCTGTGGGGTCAGTTGTTAGTTTACCTCTTTCATTTCTGGCTTTGTTCATTTGGGTCCTCTCTCTTATTTATTTTTCAAAGAACCAGCTCTTGGTTGTATTGATCTTTTGTATGTTTTGTTGTTGTTGTTATTATTGTTGTTGTCTCTATGTTGCTTATTTTCATTGTGATCTTTACTATTTCCTTCCTTCTACTTACTCTGAGCTTTTCTTGTTCTCTTTCTAATTATTTATATTACAGTGTTAGATAGTTTATTAGAAGTTATTTTTCTTTTCTTATTTTTTGAGGTAGGACTGTAATGCTATGAACTTCCCTCGCAGGACTGCTTTCACTATATCCCATAGATTTTGGATTGTTGTGTATTCATTTTCATTTGTCCCCAGGAAGTTTTTTTTTTTATCTCTTCGATAAACTATTCATTGTTTAATATAATGCTGTTTAGCCTTCATGTGTTTGAATGTTTTTATTTTAATTTATTTCTAATTTCATGCCATTGTGATCCAAGATGATGCTTGATATGATTTCCACCTTCTTGACCTTACAGAGACTTAGTTTGTGTCCTAACATGGTCTATCTTTGAAAATGTCCCATGTGCACTTGAGAATAATGTATATTCTGTAGCTTGGGTGAAATGTTCTGAAAATGTCAATTAACTCCATCCTATCTAGTGTGTCATTTAGGATCACTGTTTCCTTGGTAATTTTGTATCTAGATCTATCCAGTGATGTCAGTGGGGTATTAAAGTCTGTTACTATGATTATATGGCTGTTGATCTCTCCCTTAATATCCTCCACAAGTTTTTTATTAAATATATTTGTATGCTCTTGTACTGGGTGCATATCTATTTACCAGAGTTATATCCGCTTGTTGTAGCGATCCTTTTAGTATTATGAAGTGGCCTTCATTGCCTTTCGTTAGGGCCTTCACTTTAAAGTCTATTGTGTCAGATATGAGTACTGCTACCCCAGGTTTTGTTTTTTTTTATTTCTATTTGCCTGGGAATTTTTTTTTTCTTTCATTCCTTCATTTCATTCTGTGTGAGTTCTTCATTCTGAGGTGGGTCTCTTGTAGACAGCATATATATGGGTCATGTTTTCTTATCCATTCAGCTACTCTATGTCTTTTGATTGGAACATTTAAGCCATTTACATTTAAGATTATTATTAAGTACTTATTTGTTGCCATTCTTATTCTTTATGCCTGTGTTCTCTTGCAGTGATGGTTTGGTGGTATTAAACTTTATAAAACATTTTTTTTCTTTTGTCTCTGAAGCTCTTTATTTCACCTTCTATTTTAAATTACAGCCTTGCTGGATAGAGTAGTCTTTGGTTCAGTTTCTTGGTTTTCATTACTTTGTATACTTCATGCCACTCCCTTGTGGCCTGAAGTGTTTCTATTGAGAAATCAGCTGACAGTGTAATGGGAGAGACTGACAGTTATCTCCCTTGTACATTACTTTCTGTCTCTCTCTTGCAGCCTTAGAGTCTTTCTTTGTCTTTAATGTTTGCCACTTTAATTATTATATGCCTAGCTATGGGTCTTTTGTGGTTCATCTTCATTGGGACTCTCTGTGTTTTCTGAATTTGAGTGACTTTTTTCTTCACCAGGTTAGGGAAATTTTCTGCCATTATTTCTTCAAACCGGTTCTCTTTTCCTTGATTAGATTCTTCTCCTTCTGGTACCCTTATGATGCTAAAGTTGTTACATTTCATATTGTCCCAAATTTTCCTTAGACTCTCCTCCTGTTTTTGTTTGTTTTTGTGTGTGTGTGTGTGTGTGTGTGTGTGTGTGTGTGTGTGTTTTATATTTGCTGCTCTGAATGGGTGTGTTTTTTCCTACCTTGTCTGCTAATTTGCTGAATCTGTCTTCAGCTTCTTCTAGTCTACTATTGAATTCTTAAAGGGTGTTCTTTATTTCAGCTATGCCATTCCTTGTTTCAAATTTATTCTTATTTGTGGTTTCAACCTCTCTTTTCATGTTGGTGCACCTCTCATTAAGTCCCTTATAATTATCATTAAGTTGCTTGTAGTTCTCACTGAGTTGTTTGAGCACCATCATTGCTATCACTTTAAATTCTTTATCTATGATTTCTCTATGCTTTATCTATGCTTCCTCTACCTACTTTCACTTCATTAAATTATCTAGTTCATTAACCTTAGTATTTTAGAAATTAGTACATTGAGTCAAATATTGGTACTATATTTCTTATCACCTTGGGTCAGATTATTTTACCAGATCTTTGATAGAAATATAGGATAGAAAGAGAGAGAAGAGAAATATACTGATAGGAAATGTTTAAAGGTGTGTGTGTGTGTTTGTGTGTGTGTAGTTAGAACATGGGGCAAAAGTGTCAACTCTGAATGGTCTACTATACTAGATTATAGGTAATCAGAAAGCAGAGGTTTCCATAAGACAGCAAATAACCTCTTCACCAGAATCTATGTGTTTGAATATTTACCTAACACAGATACACTATCAATCCCCAGCACCTAGCACTTAGCAAGAACTCAAAGTTTGCTGAAGAGAGAATGTGTAGTATTTGTTTTATGGAGTAGTCTTCTGACAAAAATAATGTGTGAAATTGGGGTACAGAAAGTGGAATGGAGTGCAATAATCAAAAGAAAATTTTCTATCATATTTTTTCATAGGTAGGTTCTTCTGTATGACTTCCTTTTGTCACTGTAAGAAAAAAGGCCTCTCTTTAAAATCTGCCAAATTCTTTGTAGAGTCTTATGTTTAAACGGGAAACAATTTTAGTTCTTGCTCCCTGTGCACTGCTTATGACAGCAGAATGTTCAATGCGGGAGTCCTGTCTGAAGCCAGCTACCACCCCAGAACAGTGGGGAAGACACAATCAGAGAAGCTAATGACTTCGGTGCTACAGAGTAGGAGTTGGAGGAAAGAAGTTCCCTACATACCAGAGTCCGTGTTTTCTATAAATCTACTTTATCCTCCCCAGGGAAATATTCAATATGAATGGCATAATTTGGATGTCTTCAAAGCAGGAATACCTCTCCAGTGGAAGATTAGGGAGTTGGAAAATTAGAAACACTCCAGGAGCTAAAGAGGTTGGGAAGTTAATAGATGGTGAGTAATGGAGAGATCAGAACAAAGTGCCTGTGGGGATTATGGGTCTAAAGACCACTTCATCAGAATTTTGAAGTGAGAAAAACCTATCAAGTAGGAAAGCAATGGAACCATTTATCAGTTCACAAAAGAGACTTTAGATAAGTCTTATAGAGACTTTCTAAGCAAAAAATGTGTAGTGTGGGCACAGCAAAAACTGCACACATGAGAAATCAAACAGAATAGAAAATCCCCCATTTTTCTGCATGGCAGAGCTTTAATGTTAGAAAATTTCCTGACAAAGAGAATATGAGGCCCACAGGCTCCTTGTTCTGCCCCCAGTAATGATCTCTTGCATTCCAGAGCTACAGGCACTTAGAAGCACAGAATGCTTACACCTGAAAAATAAGTTTCTGGGTTCTCAAAGTTTGCAGCAGCATATATCTCTTTTATTTTATATATGTTTTTTCTGCCTCAAAATATTCTTTCTTAAAGCCAAGCTCCCTGAACAGAGTTTCAATACCATTTGCATTCAACTGCTTACAAAATAAGTAAATGCTTTTGTGTTTTTGTTTGAGGTTTCACAAGTTCAGCTGCTAGAACTTGTTATCTGTAAATAAAACTTCCTGTTGGAGGGATTTGGTACTAATTAGGCAAAAATTGGATAAGTATGGTAGCCCCCATAGCTGTCACAAGCAAGCAGCCTATCTGTATTGTTCGGTTTCTTCATTCTCTCTGTCACCCTGTCCTTCTAACCCTCTCACCTTCTCAAACTGAGTTTCAATTCAAATGGAAAATTACCATGATAGAGCTATAGAAATATTGTGGATCAAATCCTGAAGGCTGAAGCCTGTCTTCTGAATCACAAAACCCTCTCTGGTTTTACAACATTTCCAAATGATCAAATGAGTAGAAATTATGGTTTTCCATCTTATCTCTTCCTTGAACACACACCTGGACAATATTTGGGAGGAATGAAAGTGTGAAACCTTTGTATCATACCCTTTAACCTTGCTGTGGCAGGTTCTGACTTCACGTTTCTTTGACCATTTCTCTCCCAAGTCCCTGTTGTCAGATAGTACCTCACAGAAAAATGTGGATATTTGCCGTTTCAAATGTGAATAACTTTGTCTGACATCCAAGTGGCAACAAGCTTTCTTTTATCTATATATGTATATATAAAAGCCAAGTGACCGAAATGACCAGAATACCAGAATGACAGGTCGCTATGACACTCACTGTGGCCCACCAACTGGCCTGATCGGGGGCGGGGCTGGCCGGCCAACCTCCTTCGGCCACCCCTCCTGGCCAGTCTGGCTCAGATCAGCCCTGATCTGGGAGGGCTGGCTGGACCCCACCCGTGCACAAATTCATGCAACGAGCCTGTAGTCATATATAAAGAAGAAAAATAATAGTGATTTGACACAGGTGATATCATTGGGGATCTGAAGATTCAACTAAATTTAAATACACAGAGTGTACTTTTAAAAGAGGATCAAAGCACTACTTTTAAAATGTTTGAAAAAGAAATCCCATTTTATTTTATTGAAGTTATCATGAACCTATCTTCATTTAATTAGAGTCAATCATAAAACGGAAGCCATTTGAACCTGGAAAGTACTAGTTGGAAACAAATATTTCTTTAACTATCATGAGAAATGGATTCTCCATACTTAATTATTAGAATTTTTCTTTAAAAGGAAGTTTAGAGTCTATATCAATCAGGATCATCTAATTGCCTTGGGAATGATCTATCTCTAACAGCAACACATTAAAGAGAAAACAGATGTAGTGGACTGATTAAAACGGGAAATAACTATTTTGTGTTTTAATGTATGACTTCACCAATTTCATATTAAGTACTGCTTCACTTCAAGAAAAAAATAAAAAATGGCAGGCTTGGAACTGAGAGCACCATCAGAGCCAACCGAGGACAAAGACTGTGTGTACAGCATTGAATTATTTTCCTGATTTTTCTGCCTGTTTGGTCAGAGGGACCTTCTATCCCTCTAATTTGTAACCTTAAACTTTTCTATCTCATTAGAGAATTTTTCTAATTTTAATTTTTAAGCCTCTTTCTTAAAATTGATAGTGTTTACAGGAAAGGGATCTTGAATTCCAAATGAGAATATCTCATACCTAAGGACAGAGAAGTGGAGTTCTAGAATCAGGTTAGAATCATCCTATCTATTGTAGTGTTCCCTTGATCTTTCCTAACTGTTGTCCAGTTCCTTAGCAGAAGGAGTTCTACGTATTAAAATTTCTCCAAAGATCATGGTAATAGCACTCTGATTAAAAATACAAGCTGAAACTTCAATTTCTTAAGTGCTACTTAGTAGTACTTTTACATTTCAGGGCTTTTTAAACTTCTTCCTATTTGTTTTTCCCTTCCTTTTTATCACTAGTATCCATGAGGCTCTTATTTATTTTCTGAATTGTGTTCTTTTTATTCCTTAGGTAAATTCATCATTCATGTGCTCCTCTCCGATTGGATTCCTTTTCCTTCTCTGACCATCAGAGAGCTGTGCTTTGCCTTCCTTGAGACACCTCCACTCGAGAGAGGAGGGGGTTGGTTTGCAGGCTCAGGGGGTCCCTGGGGTGAACTTCTTCAGAGAGACTGAATAAGAAGCATATCCCTCCAGACTGATTTAATAAGCATGGGAACATGTCTACAAGGCTTCTCTTGGGTGACAGTAAGATGAGTAGGTCTCTGCACATGCTCACCAGAATCTTAAATGTTTATATAGAAGCCTTAATGGGGTTCAGTTACATATTCAGTCCAGATGGTCTCAACAACGCATCACCCCTCAAGGCTGCATCCTTAAAGTGTCTCTAGTGTGGGAACAATTGGTGGAATGTACATTCCAAGAAAAGAGGATGGGTTCAGTGGCCTCTGATAGCCCAGGTCCAGCTCGCAGGCCAATGAGTGGTCATGCCCTCTCAATGACTTTTACAGGAGAATGAAAAAGAGCAGAATCTTTGGGACTCAACCCCTAGATTGTCCAGTGTCAGGTTATCCTGTGTGACAGTGTGCAAGCCCTGAGCATCTCTCCTTTTGTTCTCTTATCACTAATTATTATTATTATTATTATTATTATTATTATTATTATTATTAAAGATTACCTCATAGAAAAGTTGTGAAAAACAGTCTAAGATATTCTAAGTAAAGCACATAGACTAATGTTTGGCACCTAGGAAGCAGTCAATAATTGATTTTTCTAATAAGTCTGAATTGGGGGAAATGATATTGATACCATCTTGGAGGGGCTAGAATGTAGTGTGTGCTCTCTAAATGTGTAATAAATTGGAACTAACGCATCACATCTAAACTAGAGCAAGCCTAGGGAAGGAGTGGTGCCCACAGCCTGTGTGTAAGAAGTTTGCATCCCATGGGTTGAGATAACAAATAGTTAAAAAAATAAATCTCATAAAATAAGTTTGGAGATAAAATTTACCAACTTCAGATCAGTTTGTTGTTGTTTTAATAGGTTATAATGTTATGTGTTATAGATAATGGATTAAACATATATTCATATGTAAATTATATTTATTGTATTTTTATTAGGTCCCAGGTACTATTACAAAAATAAACTATATTTTTAATGAAGTTATTTAAAAGTATAAAAAGGAGAGAAACAAAGATGGCGGCATAGCTAAACACCTGAACTGCTGCCTTGCACAACAATTTCAAAACTACAACTAAAAGACAAAGCGGACATGATCCAGAACCACAGGAAGGCTGGCTGAGTGGAAATTATACAACTAGAAGGAAAGAGAAAAGCACACTGAGATTCACAGGAGCTGCGGAAGGCAGAGGTATGGAGGCGCACTCGCGGAGAGGGCTGGCAACTGAGTACGTGGCTGGCTTTCTTAATCGGGAGGGAGACAAAACTTTCCGACTGATCTGAACTCCAGTTCCAGGCGAGACTCTGGGTACCCAGAGTCATACGGGGAGAAACTGGACTGTCTGACAGAGGAATCTGCAGATCTCTCCATAGCTCCTGCTGGGTGACCTCAGGCAGAGGCTAAATTAGCACCTCCTTGGAGATCCAAGAGCCAGTGTAGCCAGGGGTCAGAGTAGGACAATTCAGATTACAACTCCTCAGATCCATAAGGGACACATTCAGGGGGAAGACTCAGTGAACACCAAAGCCCCACTGAAGCAAGTCTTGTCTCATAAGGGTGTCTCCAGCACAGAAGTTCTCCCATTGCAGATACAGCTGATCCCCACAGCCAATTGGCCTGGAGGTCAATTTCTCCCAGTGATACCAACAACAATCAAGGCTTAACTACTACAAGACTGTGCACACAGCCCACAAAGGGGTGCACCAAGAGTGTCCACCTCAGGTAACTGGGGAGGCTGAGCCACTGGGCCCTATAGGACACCTAGCACACAAAGCCACTCTATCAACTCAGGGAAGCAGTTAAAATGTGGAGACAAAGAAACAGGTCACAAATGAAAGAAATGGAGGAAAACAAATGACTGGATATAGAGTTCAAAACAACGGTTATAAGGTTTTTCAAGAATTTTCTAGAAAAGGCCGATAAATTTAGTGAGACCTTCGAGGATATGAAAAAGGAACAACTAGAAATTAAGCATACACTAACTGAAATAAAAAATAATATACAGAGATCCAACAGCAGAATAGATCAGGCGCCCTCAAACTACGGCCCGTGGGCCACATGCGGGTGTTTTTGCCGTTTTGTTTCTTTACTTCAAAATAAGATATGTGCAGTGTGCATAGGAATTTGTTCATAGTTTTTTTTTTAAACTATAGTCTGGCTCTCCAACGGTCTGAGGGACAGTGAACTGGCCCCTGTTTAAAAAGTTTGAGGACCCCTGGACTAGAGGATCACAAGAATCAAGTCAAAGATCTGAAATACAAAGAAGCAAAAAACACCCAATCGGAAAAGCAAAAGGAAAAAAGAATCCAAAAATATGAAGGTAGTGTAAGGAGCCTCTGGGACAACTCCAAGAATACCAACATCCTAATTATGGGGGTGCCAGAAGAAGAGAGAGAGCAAGATACTGAAAACCTATGTGAAGAAATAATGACAGAAAACTTCCCCCACCTGGTGAAAGAAATAGACTTACAAGTCCAGGAAGCACACAGAACCCCAAACAAAAGGAATCCAAAGAGGACCACACCAAGACACATCAAAATTAAGATGCCAAGAACAAAAGACAAAGAGAGAATATTAAAAGCAGCAAGAGAAAAACAGTTAGTTACCTACAAGGGAACACCCATACGATTGTCAGCTGATTTCTCAACAGAAACTATGCAGGCCAGAAGGGAGTAGCAAGAAATATTCAAAGTGATGAATAGCAAGAAACTACAACCAAGATTACTCTACCCAGCAAAGCTATCATTCAGAATTGAAGGGCAGATAAAGAGCTTCACAGATAAGAAAAAGCTAAAAGAGTTCATCACCGCCAAACCATATTATATGAAATGCTGAAAGGTATTATTTAAGAAGAGGAAGAAAAAGAAAAAGGTAAAGATAAAAATTATGAACAACAAATACATATATATCAACAAGTGAATCTAAAAATCAAGTGAATTAAAAATCCGATGAACAGAATAAACTGGTGTATATAATAGAATCAGGGGCATAGAAAGGGAGTGGACTGACAATTCTCGGGGAGAAAGGGGTGTGGGGGTGTGGGAAGAGACTGAACAAAAATCATACACCTTTGGATGAGGACAGTGGCGGGGGGTAAGGTCAGAGGGTGGGGTGGAACTGAGTGGAGGGGAGCTATGGGGGGGGGGGGGGGAAGAGGAACAATTGTAATAATCTCAACAATTAAGTTTTATTTAAAAAATAAATAAAAGTATAAAAAGTATTACTTTCTGCCTTTAGCTATCTGAGAGGAAGATATCATTCTGATATACAAATAAAGAATTGATAACATAGAGTGTCTAAGTACCTAACAAGTCCAATGCCATACAACTAGTGGACAGTAGAACTTAAGTATGCATCAAGACAATTGCCTAGTTATGTCTGGTGTTCCATTAGTCAGCGATTTAATATTTTACATGCACATTTTTTTCTAAATCTATGCTGATTAATTCGTTAAATATTTTAATAAGTCATAGAAATTTTGTAGGGACAATTCTATTATTTTTCCCTTTATTGATGAGATAACTGAGGGTGAGAGTGAGAGCCATAGAATTTCAGCCAAAGTCACCAACCTGGTATGAGGCAGAGCTGTGTCAAAATTCAGCCTGTGTGTCATAAACTACCTCTATGTACAGGTAGGGAGGGATTAAAGTCTTGATGACTAGGGTTACATTTAAAATGGGCAATAAGAAATTAATAAATGTTTCATAGAATTTCACAGACAAAAGGGCTTTTACTATCCTTTCCTTCCATCTCTTTATTTTACAGATGAGATAAAGGGAATTGTGAGAGGCAGAAATTGTAGAAGAATGAGACAAAAAGTTATATTTCATTCAAAGGAAGTGGCATCAAGTAGATCTTTTAGAGAAAGGTGCTATTTTGAAATAAAGTTGAGTGGTTCAATTTGGCTATGCTATAGTCTAATACACATACTACATGTAGACTAGAGTATAGTCTACCTATATGATAAGTGGAATGCATGGAAATGCAGGTTGTGTCTAGAAATTGAACATTTCAAAATAATTGGCTGAGGCATTTAGAACTGCTTCAGTAAGAGTTGTGGAGCCAACAAACAACTGAGAACAGGAAATTTGTGATTTGCAAATTTTCATCTTGGAAGCATGCAGGATAGAAAATGGGTGAGAGGATATGTAATTCTTCATGAATAGTCTAAGAAAAAAATAGATTATTGAAATGAATGCTTAATTTGGAAAATAAGATATGAACAAACATAAGCAAGTATTACTGATGCAAAATCAATAGAACTTATCAATTAATGGGATACACAGAGCAGGGAAAGAAAAGAGCCCATGAAAAACTCAAATATTCCATGACTAAAAGAAAGGGGAATCCACTAATAGAAATTAGAAAATCAGCCACTTTCAGTAATATTGAGTGTCATTTATTAAGAATGTTTCAGTTGTTAAAAGGAAGAAAATGTTACCCTTTGTGACAGCATGGCTGAACCTGGAAAACATTATGCTAAGTGAAACAAGCCAGTCAGAGAAAGACAGGTACCATATGATTTTACTCATATGTGGAATTTAATGAATAAACTGAACTGCCAAACAAAATAGAGATAGACTCATAGATAAACAGCAGGTTTACACTGCTGGTGTGGTGGGGGAGGTTTTGGGGTGGGGGTGGAGAGCTTTAGCAAAAAAGAAAAGAAAATAAGAGAACTCATGGACATGGACAACAGTGGGAGTGTAGTGGGGGGATAAGGTGGAAGAGGGCATAGAGGGAATAAATAGTGATGGAAAAAATAAAATAATAAAAAACAAACAAACAAAAATTATTCTTGTATTATTTTAAGCTAAGATTTTTATAAACTTGGCTTCATTGACTCTTTAATATAGAATTAATAAGTAAATACACTGTACCCATTTTATAGGTAAGAATGCCAAGGCACAGAAAAGGTAAATAAGTTTTCTCAAACTGCAGAGCAAACAAATGGTAGAGTCAGGATTTGATTACAGAGCTACCTTTTCAGAGAACAGAATGAATAAAGTGTCAGTAGTCTGAGATTGTGTTACCCATTAGAAAGATTATTTTGTAGTCAGGGTTAAGTTTGGATTGGACAAAAATGATACCAGAAGCAGCAAGTCAAGGAAGTGGCCATAGGAGGGTGAGGGGGGTGGAAATGTAGAACTATAGTAATCACAATGGGAATCTGAAAAATAAACAATTTTATATTTATAAAGAAATGGACTTCTGTCTAGGTTAATAAACACGATAGTTTGCAATTAGAATATGTAAAAATGCGTGCCTACATGCTCCATATATTTATAGTGTCAGGGAAATGGTAGTCAGAAGTGAAGAATAAATCCCAATCTAGGGTGTCTATTTAAAATGTTTATCTGTAACATTCTGAAAATTGCCCTTGGACGAAGTATATCTACTTACCCAGGCAATGATATAAAGTGTCTAGTATATGAATGACCCTGCAATTCACCCAACATGTATGTCCAATGCATTATTGGACCTAATTGTTGATTATGGGACCTGAGCCTCTCTGTGCAGAATTTATGTTGTCTCTGTGGTAAACCAACTGAACAGAAGAGTAAGTGGCATTACCAAACTGACTTTTTGCAAATAACATATATTGATATAAGACATTTGAATTTATTCCTTACAATAGCATAAATGTATTATAAATAAGAAATACATTTTGAATGCAATGATTTTTCACTAAAGTTCACAGCTTCTTGAAGGTCAGTTCTACATTATAAAGTCAGTGCATTCAATTCAATTTAGTAAACACTCATTGATCTCTTTCTATGTGCCAATCACTGCAGTAATGCTTGGACTATTAAGGGGTCATGGAAGGGGAATAGACTCAGTAAATTACAGCCAGGATATAAATCAATCCATTCAATTAAAACAGATTGGGGAGATAAGGAGTGAAAAATATGCCACGTATCAACTATACCAGTGAAAAATATGCCACGTATCAACTATACCAATAACTTCATAATCTATTAATCATTATGGTTAATAATCATGTTAATAATACCTCAGAATTTCTATGAAAAGAGGATTCTAATAATAGTAAATATTCACATTTGATTAAAATACAACTATAGGTTAATGGATATAGTAAATGGGTATGAATATAAGTTAATATTTAAGCTTGCTTGGGTAAATATTTTATGAGTGAATACTATCTTTTAACCATATTCGTATTCCATAATATTTTGGTTTATTTTTTTAACTAAAAATAAATTTAGTATTCTCAGCATTCAAAATGGAGATAAGTGTAATACACAGGCTTTAGAGCGCAGTAATAGAAATAATCCACAGCTCTACTGTGAGTTCTAAAGTCCCCATGAGTCCTGCTTAGCTTTTTTTTTTTTAGTCTAATTTTAAAGTGATCTAGAAATCCACAAAACTATTATAGGTGAATGGATACAGAATTCACATCTGTGGCCTGTCAGGAAGATCAAATCCATTCAGTTAACCTGCCATTTCTCAATGTCAAGAGGGGAAAATGTACTTTTTAAAAATTCCATTCATTCTGGCATAGTGCAAAAACAAAGTCCACAAAGCTTTCTTAGCTCTTTGCAAACAGACAGTAAAATTACAGAAGTGTGGAGTGAAGCAGCATGCCCTAGTCACAGTTTAGTAACAATTACGGAGGATGATTGTGTTTGCTCTCTCCAGGAGATGTCACTAAAGAGACTGGCAAGGCTTCACCTCTTTGTGGCAAAAAAAATATAACCAGGGGTGGTGGAGGTGGCAGGCGAGATGGAAAGCTTCAGTGGTACTGAAAATACATTGTCCATTTTAACCGCATTCTTCCTCCGAGTAAAGGGGGGGAAATGTGTAGCTTGCTTTATGTGAATTTTTATTTTTTGTATCTGTTCAATAAGGAAGGGCACTTTTATCTACATTTACAGAAGCATTGATGCTAAAAATACCTAAAAAGGGAAGAACTTGGTTGTCCTTCACTGAAATGAAAGCATTTCCTTTTTTTTCCCCAAAGAGAAGTGATATATACTTTATTAGAACCTCAGGGCAAGAGTTTGCTCATAAGATTTCCAATATATGCTTTTTATGCATTTACTTCCTTGAATATGAAGGAATAGAAAATATATTTACTTGGTAAAGCTGAAAGTTTCTCTAGGTATTCAACTCAAAGGATAAAAAATTTAAAAGCATGTTTGACTTAGTTCTATAAAAGAGATTGCAGCTTTAATCTGTAAGATTTCACCAATATTTCCACAAATATTTTAATGTGGATATTGCCTAAGGAAAAGCATATATGTTCTTTATTTCAATAAAATGTCAGAATTAAATACTATACCTAGGCTTTAAATTATCACAGGACTAATTTTACCGGCTCTATTTAATTTACTAAAAAATGTAAAAATAGTTCCACTGCTTTTTTCTTTTTGTATTTGTTAAAAAAAAAAGTATTGTGAATTATTGAAACTTAATTTGAGTATATGTAAAGACAACTGAATTTTATAAAATAAAAATATTATTTAATGTCATATAATATGTTTTTCAGTACTGTCCATCAGCACATATCCTATTACTTAATGCAGGGAGGCACTCAGTAAATATTTATTTATCAAATAAATGAATTAATGGAGGTATACATTCATATTCATAGAAATTTCATTTAAAGTCACTCATCCTCATCTCATAATTCTTATATGGGCTGAACAACAAATGAGTAGCAAGAAAAAATTATTTAATTGTTTGAAAGGCAGTAATATTTTCTAGGTAAATATGTCACCTGATCTGACTGACAGCCATTATTATTTTCATCAATTCCTCCTCCAAATTGAGGGAACTGGTCTGAGAAAGTTACTAATATGGGGAATTTCTCTTAAGTATAAGAAATAATTTTGAACAGTTTATAAAGAAATGTTTGTGCCCTAGCCGGTTTGTCTCAGGGGATAGAGTGTCGGCCCATGGACCAAAGAGTCCGGGGTTCAATTCCAGTCAAGAACACGTACCTTGGTTGCCAGGCTCATTCCCGGCCCCGGGCCCTGGTCAGGGCCCATACAGGAGGCAACCAATTGATGTGTTTCTCACATATCAATATTTATCTCTGTCTTTCCTTCTCTCTTCCACTCTCTCTAAAAACAATGGAAAAATATCCTCAGGAGAGGATTAAAAATAAAAAAAGACATGTTTGTTTTTTGCTTGTTTTCATCAAAGTAATTATTTTATGCATGATAAATCGTTTGCTATTTAGCAAACTCTCTAACATATCAATACTATCATAATATCATTTGTAAGTACTATATATAGTATTTTATAGTGAATAAGAGAAACTGCTTTCATTAAATCAAAATTTACCTACCCATCAATGACATTTTAAAATTTTGCTTCAGTAAATAAGTAATATATTGATTTTCCAATTTATGATGACATAATTAAAATTTAAATTGAAAACACTATTTTTACAATGAAACTTATCATGGATATGTTTAATTTAGCAACTATGATTATATGTGTTAGAAAATGATAAATCAAATTCATGGGCACCAAACAATGAGTACAAAATAGAAGACTCTATGCATATGATAATGGTGACATTTATTTTTGTCTCTTTAGCATTCAGAATCTTAGGGAATTTGTATATTGTTTTGAATTTGTTGGGATTTTTTTCTTTTCCATTTACCCACCATAGAAGTTGCCAGAATATTAAAATGAGCAAATTCATGGACTTCGAACTAACTCCAAGAGATAAAGTCCAAGACAGCATTACCATTTCCCTCCACTTAACTAGACCTTAGAAAGGCTTCTTCTTATTATTAACCCCCTGACCTCCTCCCGTAACAGCTCTTACAGAATTCAGAGGGCCCAATCACATAGGTCTCTCCTCTTCCATTTCTTTATTTACTTTAGAAATTTTGTAATTGTAAATTCTTTCTCTACCCTTTTAAAGTATATGTCAACCCATTAAAAAAGCCTCTTGCCACTAATACAACCCCGTAATGCCTTTTTCAAGAACCTGGGAGCCATCATTTTAAAATATAGCACCCTTATCTGCTAGTTTCTGTGGGGGCATAGGAGCCCAACTTCTATGACTTCCTTGTTCCAAGTAGTAAAATGTTCTCTTGTCACGAGCTATTTGGCAGACAAAGCCAATTAGCAAACACAGTTGGCCTACTAGCCATTCTACCCCAGCTCTTAAAACCTCTCCTGCCCTTTGTTTCTGTGGATTTGAGTTCAGGCCACACTCTGGTCTCTCAATAGCCTGGAATAAAATCTTCCTGCTTCACTTTTTCAGTGCTGTCTTTGCTTTGATAGTTATTATCAAGGACTATAAAATTCTTTGGTAAACTAAAGGCCCAAATGAAACTTAAACCATACTGCCCTCTGAAATCTACTGAGTATAATCATTTATTTGAAAGCCCTCAAACTCATGATTATTCATAAATTTATAGATTTGATATTAATAAGCAATTGTATGGATTTATTATTTTAAAATAAATCGAGAAAAACCAAGATGGCGGCATAGGTAAACACCTATACTGCTGCCTCGCACAACAATTTCAAAACTGCAACTGGAAGACAGAGCGGACATTGTCCAGAACCACTGGAAAGCTGGCTGAGTGGAAATTCTACAACTAGAAGGAAAGAGGAAAGGACACTGAGACTCAGAGGAGCTGGGGAGGACAGAGGTGCGGAGACCCACGCGCGTGGAAAGGGCGGGCGGCTGAATACGCAGCTGGCTTACTCAAACAGGAGGGAGACAAAAACTCTCCTCTGCGCTGAACTCCAGTTCCAGGAGAGATTCGGGGAACCCAGTCTCATACGGGGTGAAACTGGACTGTCAGGAAAAAGCACTCTGAGACTCAGGGGAGCTCCGGAAGGCAGAGGTGTGGAGGCGCGGCACGCAGATAGGGTGGGCAGCAAGCAAGCGGATAGCTCTCTAGTTTGGAAGGGAAACAAAATCTCCTGACGGCACTGAACTCCAGTTCCAGGTGAGACTTTGGGTACCCAGACTCATTCGGGGAGAAACTGGACTATCTGGCAGCGGACGAAACTGGAGGGCAGCCTTCTCTCAGAGGTGCGTGAGGCCATTGCCATGGGACACTGAGACACAGGGGCCTCTTAGGGCGGGGCTGACGGGAAACCAAGGCTGTCTGCTCCACCCTGAGACTCCACCCCATCCAAGCTGAGCACAGAAGCTCTCCCAGTGTAAACACAGCTGGTCCTCTCAGCCAATTGGCCTAGAGGTCAACTCCCCCCAGTGATACTAACAACAATCTAGGCTTAACTACAACAAGACTGCACACACAGCCCATAAAGAGGCACACAAAGAGTGTCCACCTCAGGTAACTGGGGAGGCTGAGACACTGGGCCCTATAGAACACCTAGAACACAAAACCACTCCATCAACTCAGGGAAGCAGCCAAAATGTGGAGACAAAGAGGCAGGTCACAAATGAAGGCAATGGAGGAAAGGAAATGACTGGATATAGAGTTCAAAACCATGGTTATAAGGTATTTCAAGAATTTCCTAGAAAAGGCTGACAAATTTAACGAGACCCTAGAGGATATGAAAAAGGATCGACTAGAAATTAAGCATACACTGACTGAAATAAAAAATATTATACAGAGACCTAAAAGCAGACTAGAGGATCACAAGAATCAAGTCGAAGATTTGGAATACAAAGAAGCAAAAAACACTCCTCTGGAAAAGCAAAAAGCAAAAAGAATCCAAAAATATGAAGATACTGTAAGGAGCCTCTGGGACAACTTCAAGTGTACCAACATCAGAATTATGGGGGTCCCAGAAGAAAAGAGAGAGCAAGATACTGAAAACCTATTTGAAGAAATAGTGACTGAAAACTTCCCCCACCTGGTGAAAGAAATAGACTTACAAGTCCAGGAAGCACACAGAACCCCAAACAAAAGGAATCCAAAGAGGACCACACCAAGTCACATCATAATTAAAATGCCAAGAGCAAAAGACAAAGAGAGAATATTAAAAGCAGCAATAGAAAAACAGTTAGTTACCTACAAGGGAGCATCCATACGATTGTCAGCTGATTTCTCAACAGAAACTATGCAGGCCAAACGGGAATGGCAAGAAATATTCAAAGTGATGAATAGCAAGAAACTATAACCAAGATTACTCTACCCAGCAAAGCTATCATTCAGAATTGAAGGTCAGATAAAGAGTTTCACAGATAAGAAAAAGCTAAAGGAGTTCATCACCACCAAACCAGAATTATATGAAATGCTGAAAGGTATTCTGTAAGAAGAGGAAGAAGAAAAAAGTTAAGATAAAAATTATGAACAACAAATACATATCTATCAATGAGTGAATCTAAAAACCAAGGAAATAAAAAATCTGATGAACAGTATTAACTTGTGAATATAATAGAATCAGGGGCATAGAAAGGGAGTGGACTGACAAATCTCAGGGGAAAAGGGGAATGGGGGTGCAGGAAGAGACTGGGCAAAAATCATACACTTATGGATGAGGACAGTGGGGCGGGGGGTAAGGGCAGAGGGTGAGGTGAGAACCGGGTGGAGGGGAGCTAAGGGGGGGAAAAAGAGGAAAAATTGTAATAATCTGAACAATAAAGATTCATTTTAAAAAAATCTTCAGTGAATCTCCAAATATTAAACAATTTTATTGACCACAAGTATCAATATAACAGCTGATAATAAGAGCTAAGATTTAATGAATAATTTGTTGTGCAAAAGAAATTGTGCCTAATGGTTTTCACACATAGTCAGATAGAATTTTTATGCAACCCTGTAAAAGAGATAATATTATTCCAATAGGAAACTGAGGCTTACAGTAGTTAAGAATTTTGACAGAGGTCACATACTTTGCAAACTGTGATCTTACATAAACTCAAAGACTAAGATTTTATATTACTGTGCTTATTATTTATAGGATAAATTATAATTTTTATAATCATTTTTATAATCATTTTTATAAGGATTACTTTGGAACATATTCATCTCAGAATGCCAACTATATATTAATGGTATGCGGGTTTTTTTATTCTAGGAATGATGCTTTCCATGTATATTAATTCTGCAGATATTTGAAATTTAATCTTGTTTTAATTAATATAATTCTAGTTTAAAATATTTTCAAGTATGATACAGTACCATTTTTTTCATTTATGCTAGCTATATTTCACTGGTAATGTTTTAATATTTTAATAGTGTGTGATCTTTGATGCATATAAAGGAATTTGTCTCCCCATTAAATGAGTTCAAATTGTCGCTGATGCTTTCACTGTGCAGATTGATAACATATTCTATTTTTCTTCTTTCCAGATATAAGCACTATCAAACACACATGTTTCAGCTTTGAGTCCAACATTCACAACTGAGATAAGATTGAAAAACCCAAACAGCAATTTTTGTGCAAAGGCTCACCCTAATTAAACACAGCATTAAATGAATGCCTCTCATCTAATATCACCTATGTATTTTTCATATAGATATATATATATATATATATATATATATATATATATATATATATATATATATGAACTTTATGATAGCTATTCTACTAGGACTAATAAATGTTTTAAAATTTTATTTTAAAGTTCTCCATAGAATTATAGATACATTATGGATTTTGCAGTCAGATAGAATTGGCTTTCAATCCTATAACACATAGTTTCATGAATCACAAAGTTTCACAGATACCAAAAGCTCTTCTATGTAATGGATGTAATAATAATAAACTTTCTGTACAATGAATTTACTTAATACATTGTGTTATTTACATTATTGTATAATTTAGGTAATACAATACTATTCTCTGGTTGTATCTTTACTTTCTTTTTAATTTTTATTTATTTAAACATTTTACAGAGAGACAAAGAGAGACAGAGAGAGATTTGCTGCTCCACTTATTTATACATTCATTGGTTAATTCTTGTATGTGCCCTGGATGGGAGTTAAACCTACAACCTTGGGGTTTTGAGAGACACTCTACCAACTGAGCTACCTGGCCAGGGATGTCTTTACTTACTTTCTCCTACATTAGTTCACTTTGAATTTTTATAACCTAATGTATTTTGTATAATCAGGCCTATATCAATTTCAATGAATGGAAATCCAATTCTAAGAAATCCAAAAAACAGGAGGAAGTTACATTTCTTAATTTAAAAACAAAGTAACACAAAACAAAACATGATATCAGTTAGAAATGGCTAGCTCAAGGATTTTAATGAAATCAGAGATTTTATGCTCTCCTCTGTGATTTTCTTTGATGGTTTCATGATTTCAGGTCAGCTAGCTGCTTCTCCAGGCTTATATTCTTACTAGAGGCCTGGTACACTAAATTTGTGCACGGGGGGAGTGTGTCTCTCAGCCCAGCCTGCACCCTCTCCAATCTGGGACCCCTCCAGGGATGTCCGACTGCCCTATCACCATCCAGGACTGCTGGCTCCCAACTGCTTGCCTGCCTGCCTTCCTAATTGCCCATAACTACTTCTGCCTGCCAGCCTGATCACCCCCTAACCACTCCCCTGCCAGCCTGATTAATGCCTAACTGCTCCCCTGCCAGCCTGTTTGCCCCTAACTGCCCTCCCCTGTAGGCCTGATCACCCCTAACTGCCTTCCCCTGCAGTCCAGATCACCCCTAACTGCCCTCCCCTGTAGGCCTGTTCCTCGCCAATTGCTCTCCCCTGCAGGCCTGGGTCCCCCCCCAACTGCCCTTCCCTGTAGGCCTGGTTGCCCCCAACTTCCCTCCTCTGCCGGCCTGGTCACCCCTAACTGCCCTCCCATGCAGGCTTGATTGCCCCCAACTGCCCTCCCTTGCAGGCCTGGTCCCTCCCAACTGCCCTCCCCTGCTGGCCTGATTGCCCACAACTGCCCTCCCTTGCAGGCCTAGCCCCTCCCAACTGCCCTTCCCTTCTGGCCATCTTGTGTCCACATGGGGGAAGCCATCTTTGAGCACATGGGGGCAGCCATCTTGTGTGTTGGAGTGATGGTCAATTTGCATATTACTCTTTTATTAGATAGATGGTTCTATGATCAAAGAGGAAAAATAGCTACTTCGTCCTCAAAACCATTTGACAATTCCTAGGAAGGACACACAATGCCTGGACCATGCCACATGCATACACCTTGGACCAACATCATTGTTGAGGAGGTGGCAAATGTTCATCTCTGTGACAGGGACACAATAGTATGAATAGACTATAGACCGGGTGCACGAAATTTGTGCACAAGGAGGGGGAGTGTCCCTCAGCCCAGCCTGCACCCTCTTGCAATTGAGGACCTCTCGGGGGATTTCTGACTGTCGGTTTAGGGATCCCTGTGGGATCAGGCCTAAACCGACAGTCGGAAATCCCTCTCACAATCCGGGACTACTGGCTCCAAACTGCTTTCCTGCCTGCCTGCCTGATTGTCCTAACCACTATGCCTGCCTGTCTGATTGCCCCTAACTGCTCTCCTGCCTGCCTGCCTGATTGTCCTAACCACTATGCCTGCCTGCCTGATTGCCCCTAACTGCTTGACAGCCTGCTTGATCACCCCTAACTGCCTCTGCCTGCCTGCCTGATCACCCTTAACCGCTAGACTGCCTGCCTGATCGCCCCTAACCACTCACCTGCCTGCCTGATTGCCCCTAACTGCCTCTGTCTGCTTGCCTGATAGCCACTAACCACCTCTGCCTCAGCCCCCTCTGACGCGGCTTCATCCGGAATGACATCCAGAAGGTCGTTCAGCTGTTCGGTCTAATTAGCATATTACGCTTTATAGATGGCTGGTGTGAGACAAAAACAATATCTCAAGTTTTTATTTCCTAGCAACAGGAATAATTGACAAGGGTGTATGCCAAACAACTGAATTTAAAATTTCCTCTGAAATGTTATGCTATACTTAATTTCTATTTCTTTATCAATCATTAGCATTCACACACAGCATTGTTAATTGCAAATAAAATAACATCACAACTGAGTAATATAAATGCCATAGGCTAGCTTCATTAGATTAATGAGCCAAAGACTCCAACCTTGATGTCTCTTCTAATTATGCGCAATGTACTGTTTCTTTCAAAAGAAGACATCTAATTAATTAGAGACAAATGTCATCTATAGGTCATTGACAGCTAAAATGATCACTGATAATTCAGTTTAGTCCAAGGCAACTTTATAATCCTCTGAGATTTCCAGAAAATGTCATCTTTGCATCAAAATGTTTTTTCTGTAGTGAAGGATTATAGAAAGTAAAAATAAATCTCCAAATCTTTAACTTTTTCATACAAAGTAACTCTTATCAAACATGAGAAATAAATGCAACCTTTCCCAAATAGACATAAGTGAAAATTTCCTTTTGATCATGTAAACTAATTAGGTGTTTTAAAGGAAGCATATGTTTGGAAAAAAACATTTCATTGAAAAAGAAAATATTTTTAGTGTCAATATTTAAGATGCCATTTGTATTAATTTAAAAAATGAATTATTTTATTTTTATTTGATAAAAATACATTTGGACCACCACATAGTCATAAAAAATATTTTTTTCATTTTTTATGTTTATCTATAAGCATATTAAAGTTAATGCACTGGTAATATCTGTTAAATATACATTTTTGAAAAGTAACCAAAAAAAAACTTCAATTCCCTGATTGAAAGTGGTATAAATATGGCTGTAAACAAATAAAAAAATGTCTTCAAACCCTTTATTATTTAAAATTCAATTGAAAGATTACAATTAGGAACAGAAAAAAGTTCTCCAAACTTTATGCCAGTTACCCAAACTGTTTATGTCAAATAATGAATATGATTAATATCCTAGAGTATTTTTATACCTATTTTTCTCCCACAGAACATTATCAAAATGTTTTACATTCTTACTACTGGTATCTTATCAGTTTTGGCAAATAAACCGCTCTTTATAACATCAGACATTCCACAAATAATATTGCACCAAAACACCTACATATATAAAGGTAAAAACTTCAGATGTGAGATTTGGCATAATATTTTATGTTTATTACAAAAGAATAACTTTATTTTTGCTCAGTGATTTAATATCCTAAAAGTACGAAATATTCTCATTTATTTGTGGCCTTAAATTTTAAAAATAAGAAGAGGTGACAAAATACATACATGTACTTTATATTAATTTTTAATAATTTAATACAAAAATGATGGAATTTTTTCTCTAAGATATCTTTTAACTAAATTTTTTTGATAACTTTTTAAACAAAATGTCCAGCCTTATTACCTTTTGTGTGTACCTATAATACACGAACTTTAATAAAACAATAAGAAAATTGCTCTGTTAGCTGAGTAGATGCTTCAAGGCTTCCTGGGTTCTAGATTGCCTTATGTAGCCTTATGATTTCCATGGATTCTTATCAAGCATCTGTCTTCTTATATATGACTAGGGGCCAGGTGCACGAAATTCGTGCACTGGGGGGGGGGTTTTCCTCAGCCCAGCCTGCCCCCTCTCACATACTGGGAGCCCTCAGGGGATGTCCTACTAATGGCTTAAGCCGCAGTCTGGCCTCCCTTTGTGAGAGACAACCGGGCTGGTCAGGGGAAGGCACCAGCCCCATCACCCCACTGCTGCAGCCACTGCCAGCCACCAAGTTGTTTTCATCAACATGGACTCCAGTCCCTTCACCAAGAAAAAATGACAACTTTCTTTAGGCATTTTCAAGATGTGTCTTTCATAGAATATGACATTTCTTTCTTTCTTTTTTTTTTTTTTTTTTTATCCTTACTTGAGTATATGTTTCCATTGACTTTTAGAAAATGTGAAAGAGAAAGGGAAAGACAGAGAGAAACATCAAAGTGAGAGGAATACTTAGATTGGTTGCCTCCTGCCTGAGCCCTGACCTGGGCCCCAGCCAGGGAGGAGCCTGCAACTTAGGTACATGCCCTTGATCAGAATCTAACCTGGACTCTGCGGTTGGCAAACCTAGGCATTATCCACTGAGCCAAACCGTGTAGGGCAGATTATGACATTTCTTAGCCCTCCAGCAGCGGACCTTCGTTTTTTTCCCCCAGGAGTGAGATGGAAAAACCCTAGATCACCTTTTTGGATTCTTATACCCAAGTTACTGAGAATATTACCAGTGGCATACAGGGAGCTTAGCCAATGAGCGGTCAGAAAAGGTGTTTCCTCTGTAGTTCACACCTATCTCCTGTGATCTCCGGCTCCGCCCCTGCCAAGGCCTAAAGCCTCCAGCCCTTGGCAGGGGACCCCCAGCTGGATCGATCACCCTGCTCCACCCCCAGCAAAGGCCGCAAGCCTCTGTTTGAGGCTCAGGCCCTTGGCAGGGACCCCCAGCTGGTTCTGATCGCCCGCAGGGACCCACAGCTGGTGCAATCGCCCTCTTCCACCCACAGCCAAGGCTGCAAGCCTCTGGCAGAGGCTTGGGCTCTGGGCAGGGACCCCCAGCTGGCTCCGATTGCCTGCAGGGGACCCCAACTGGCTCTATTGCCCGGCTCCACCCATGGCCAAGGCTGCAAGCCTCTGGCCAAGGCCTGGGCTCTGGGCAGGGACCCCCAGCTGGCTCCGATCACCCGCAGGGGACCCCATCTTGCTCTGATCACCAGGCTCCGCCCAAGCAGCCAAGGCTGCAAGCCTCTGGCTGAGGCTGGGACTCTGGGCAGGGACCCCCAGCTTGCTCTGATCGCTAGACTCCACCCCCAGCCAAGTCTGCAAGCCTCTGTCTGAGGCTTGGGCCCTGGGCAGGGACCCCCAGCTGGCTCCCATCACCACAGGGGACCCCAGCTGGCTCCGCTCGCCCGGCTCCACCCGCAGCCAAGGCCTAAAGCCTCTGTTTGAGGCTCGGGCCCTGGGCAGGGACCCCCTAGCTGGCTCTGATCGCCTGCAGGGACCCCCAGGTGGCGCAATCTCCCGGCTTCACCCACGGCCAAGGCCACATGCCTCTGGCCGAGTCTTGGGCTCTGGGCAGGGACCCCCAGCTGGCTCTGATCGCCCGCAGGGTACCCCAGCTGGCTCTATCGCTCGGCTCCATCCAAGGCCAAGGCCGCAAGCCTCTGGCAGAGGCTTGGGCTCTGGTCAGGGACCCCCAGCTGGCTCCAATCACCGCAAGGGACCCCAGCTGGTTCCAATGGCCCAGCTCCGCCCCCAGCCAATGCCACAAGCCTTTGTTTGAGGCTCGGGCCCTGGGCAGGGACCCCCAGCTGGATCCAATCGTCTGCAGGGGACCCCCAACTGGCTCTGATCTCCTTTGGGGGACCCCACCTGGCTCCAATCTTCCCCTCTGATCTTCGCCTCCAATCACCCAGTTCCAACCATGGCCACTCTCCAAGGCTGCAGCCATCTTGGTTGGGTGTATTTGCATATTCACTTTCTGATTGGCTGGAGGGCGTGGCTGGAGGGCGTGGCTTGTGCATGTAGCAGAGTGATGAATTGCATATTACTGTTTCATTAGACAGGATAAGTTAAGATCACATACTCTCAAAAGTAACAGGAGAGATAGGAGAATAACTTTTAAAAGACACCTTCATAGAAGTTATAATCTAATGGAGTCACTTGGCATAAACATAAGTAATTAAAATACTAGGGCCCTAGCCAGTTTAGCTCAGTGGATAGAGCATTGGCCTGTGGACAGAAGGGTCCCAGGTTCAATTCCAGTCAAGGGCAAATGTCCAGATTTCAGGCTTGATCCCCATTAGTGGGCGTGCATGAGGTAGCTGGTCAATGATTATCTCTCATCACTGATACTTCAATCTCTCTTTCCCTCTCTCTTCCTCTCTCTGAAATCAATAAGAATATATTTAAATAAAAATAAAATACTAGGTAGAAAAGTTATAAAGCATTAAGAATATGTCTAATTTCTGAGATGAAAAAAATATGATCAAGGGATTAACGTGACATTTAATTTGGGCCTTGATGAGAAGTTATTACCAGAAGTGATAGGATGTGATAATTAATCTAGGTATATAGTTGGACCTTAAGTAAAGACATAAAATGCAAATGAGAAGTGACATTTCTAGGAAATGACAAGCATTACAGGTTTTTATTGGTATCTAGAATGAATAAATAAGAATATACAAGACAGATGCAGCAAAGGTAAAATGAAGTGAAATAATGCTAGCAATCAGGCGCTTAGTTGTAAAGAAAATTATGAGGACTTTGTACTTTATTTTTAAAAGGATTTAATAATGTATCCAGTGTGCCTCATTATGTATAAAGTCATAAATATTTACTTCTTACAATAGCAACATAAATAAAGTATTATTAACAATCTTTATAATATTAATAATCTATATATCATTCTCATCAATGCACCAAGAAATGGTACCTCATTTGTTATATTCTCCTTTGGTCCTTTCTTACTTTTATGGGTTACTGATAAAAACTAAATTTAGTTGATATGAAGTGAAAATCACTCCATTTTTTAAAGTATTGTGCCCACATTTAAATTAACAAATATGTATAGAAATTAAGCAAATAATGTTATTTCCATATTGGAATACTCTATAATATCAGACAATTAGAGTTCAAAGGCACTTTCATATATATTGGTAGGTTAACAATTTCCATATCCTTAATACTATTTATTTTGTATTCATTAATTTAAAAGGTTTAGCCAAGATTTCATACTAAGAAACATCTCTAGTGGTGTACACACTCCACACAATTATGTATTGTTGTTTTCTTTACTGATGTACCTCAAACACCTAAAAGAGTACCTGAACCAGAGTAGGTACTCAATAAATATGTTGGTTAAATAAGTGAGTATTTTATTTTTATCTTTATTGTTGAGAGTATGACAGGTATCACCCATTTTTCCCCCACTGCTCCCCTCCTCCTGGTTTCCACCCTACCCCAATTGAGTCACTGTAGCATTTTCAACTATTAGTATTTATAGATTTTATTTGTCCAAACATTTTTTTATTCAGAGAATTTTTAAATCTTCCTTTACAGATGACCATTATTCCAATCGCAGTCTTTTTCATGTATGTAGCATGGTAGGCTACATATGTAAATGTGTAGAATGTTTTATCATATGAACATTCTTCCTTTAAATAGACATACATGACATAGGTCTTTTATTTTTTATTTCTTATCAACTCACCCTCATTAGCTGGCCAGGATGAAATAGCACTCAATTTTTTTCATAATGTGCTGTCATGTGGAATGAAAGAATAATCTGTCTTCTGAATAAAAACCAAGTAGTGAGTAGTCATTGTGATATTAATTAGAGGCAGCTTTTGTTCATTCTTTCAGCCATGGCAAAGGGGGTATTACAAAAAGAAGGGTAGATTCTCTCACAATCACATCAAAATTACAATTAAAGTACAGAAAAATTATCATTCAGAATTGCCTAAAATCTATCTGAACAGAAGTCCTACAACTAAGGATATAAAGAAGAAACCACATTAAGACTAGTAGGAGGGGCAGAGACATGGAATGGGCTTGTCTCACACAACATGTGGTAGATAAAAATCAGATGAGCTAACTTGGCTGTGGAAGTCCCCTTCCTAGGAGTCAGGAGTCCTAGCCCCACACCCGACCTTGTAGCCCAAGGTTCTAGTACCAGGGAAAGCAGTCCCCATAACTTCTACCTATAAAAATCTGTGGGGGTTGTGGCTAAGACAGCTGGAATACCAAGAGGTCCTCTTAAAGGGCCCGCACAGGGACTTGGACTCAGACTCTGAGTTCCAGTGCTGGGCAGCAGCTCAGAAGGCACCAGGTACACACAAGTAAGAACTGAGTTGTCTTTCATCGGTGCGAGAGCTGGAGGGGAAGCTTTCTCCCAGACTGAAGTGTTGGCAGAGGCCATTGTTCCTCTTCTGAGCCCTCCCCACCCACAGAGCAGACACACTGGCACCAAAGCTGAGACTATACCAACCTGGCTCACACTGTTTGATCTATCCTGGTGATTCCCTGAGACCCACCCTACCCAAATTTCAGACCCACCCAAACTGTTTCCAGGATTTTTATACCCATGCTGTCTTGACTCATGATTCAGACTTTCCTAAAATCTTTCAAACATGAAGCACCTGGCTTTGGCTTGCTCCAGACCTCTCACTAGTGGACCTAGGCCCCAGCACTAGTGGCAGCCAACTTTGGTTCGCAGCTTGGCCTCTCTTGGGCAACTCCAAGCTCAGAACAAGTAGCAGCCATCTGCAGATCCCTTTGTAGTTCATGCCAGGTGAGTCTGGGCAGAACACAGGTGGTGGCTGACCTTGGCCTATAATTCCCAGGATGCCCCAGACCCATCCCACCCTGTGAACAGCTTAATAGCATGTCAAAGTACCATCCAGCAACCTCTACAAGTGACACAATCAAAGGGAAGACTCAGGGGGAACCAGAGGCTCACTAAACTAAGTCCTACTCTGTGGGGTGGGCCCATGCAAAGCTAATCTTCCATAGTGGTTACAGCCAACCTTTGCTGTCAGTCAGCCTTGGGGTAGATCCCTCCCATTGACATGCTAACAGCAATCAAGGCTCAACTACAACAAGAGGGTGTACATAGCCCACACAAGGGGAAGGGAGAGGGTACATACCTGGAATGAATAGGGTGACTATGCCAATGGACCATACAGGATACTCTGCCAAACCTAAGCGATATAGTGGCTCTCTCTAATACATAGAACCAAACACAGGGAGGCTGCCAAAATGAGGGGACCAAAAAAACATGTTCCAAATGAAAGAACAGAACAAACTCAAACTCCAGAAAAATAACTACCATATTTTCCGGTGTATAAGATGACTGGGCGTATAAAAGATTTTCCTGGGTTAAAAAGTCATCTTATACGCCGGAAAATATGGTAAACAAAATAGAGACAAGCAACCCACTAGATGCAGAATTCAAAACATGGGTTATAATTATGCTCAATAAACTTAGGAAAAGAGTAGATGGACTTAGTGAGACCTTCAACAAAGTGATAGGAAACATAACATTGGAAGTAGAAAACATAAAAAAAGAACCAGTCCAAGATGAAGAATACATTGACTGAAATGAAGAATCAATTACATGGGGTCAACAATAGAGTAGATAAGCAGAGAATTAAATCAGAAATTTGGCAGATAAGGAAGCAGATGGTTTAAGGAGCCTCTGAGACAACTTCAAGCATACCAACATTTGCATCGTGGGGGTGCTAGAAGGAGAAGAGAGCAAGGAATTGAAAACCTACTATTTGAAAAAATAATGACTGAAAAGTTCCCTAACCTGGTGAATAAAATAGACATACAAGTACACAAAGTGAAGAGAGTCCCAAACAAGATGAAACCAAAGAGGCCCACACCAAAACACATCATAATTAAAATGCAAAAGTTTAAAGACAAAGAGAGAATCTTAAAAGCAGGGAGAGAAAAGCAGTTAGTAGCCTACCTAGGAGCTCCCATAAAACTATCGGCTGATTTCTCAACAGAAACTTTGCAGGCCAGAATGAATTGGCAAGACATATTCAAAGTAATAAAAAGCAAGGAGCTACAACCAAGATTACTCTAACCAGCAAAGCTACAATTTAGAATCAAAAGACAAGAGCTTCCCAGACAAGAAAAAAACTAAAGGAGTTCATTACCACCAAACCAATATTACATGAACTGTTAAAAGGTCTTTTTAAAGTAGAAAAAAAGATTTAAAAAATATGAACAATAAAATGGCAATAAATACATATCTATCAACAATTGAATCTAAAAACAAAATAAACTAACAAGCCCCCAATTAGCTGCTTACAGAAAGAAGTTTAAAAAAAATGTATTTTTCCCCCAAATGCTTCCCTTATATTAAAATGTATCACTGCCTTAGCAACCTCCTATAATTTATATCTTACTTACATTGGGTTATACAAGTTTTCAAAGCAAGTTTTACAATCCTATATAATAAAAAGGTAATATGCAAATTGACCATCATGCCTCACAAGATGGCCGCCCACAACCAGGCCAGCAGAGGGGTTAGTGAGGGATGACCAAATGACTAAACAGCAGGCTGTGTGGAGCGATCAGGCTGTGGGGGGCCATGAGGGACTACCAGGGCAGCAGGGGAGGCAGTTGGGAGTGACCAGGCTGGCAGGGGGGCAGTAAGAGGCAACCAGACTGGCAGGGGGGCAGTTGGGGGTGACTAGGCTGGCAGGGGGGCAGTGAGGGGCAACTAGGCTGGCAGGGGGGCAGTTGGGGGAGACCAGGCCAGCAGGGGGGGGTATTAAGGGGTGACCAAGCCAGCAAGGGGGGGGCAGTTAGGAGCGACCAGGTTGGCAGGAGGGGGCAGTTGGGGGCAACCTGGCCAGCAGCAGGGGCCAGTTAGGGGCAACCAGGCAGGCAGGCAGGTGAACAGTTAGTAGCCAGCAGTCCTGGATTGTGAGGGGGATGTCCGACTGCCAGTTTAGGCCCGATCCCTCGGAAATCCCCCATGGGGTCCTGGATTGGAGAGGGTTCAGGCTGGGCTGAGGGCACTCCATCTCCATGCAAAATTTCATGTAACAGGCCTCTAGTAAAAAGTATACTTCAGATAAAGCCAGTAAACAAAAATATGTTTTGAAATTTATACCACATTAGGTACATTTTTAAAATTTTTTTCTTTAACATGTATACATTCTGATTAGAAAAATGATATGAAATTGATGCATGAAACATATAGGTAAGGAAATAAATTTATTGAAAAAACACATTTACATCAACAATATCTTTTTTTATATTTTTAAAAATAAATCTTTATTGTTCAGATTATTACAGGTGTTCCTCTTCCCCCCCCCCCCATATCTCCCCTCCATATGATTCCCCACCCCACCCCATGTCCTTACCCCCACCACTGTCTTCATCCATAGGTGTAAGATTTTTGTCCAAACTCTTCCTACACCCCTCACACCCCCTCCCCACTGAGAATTGTCCATCCACTCCCTTTCTATGTACCTCATTCTATTATATTCATCAGTCCATTCTGTTCTTCAGATTTTTTATTCACTTGATTTTTAGATTCACTTGTTGGTAGGTATGTATTTGATGTCATTTTGTTGTTCATAATTTTTACCTTTACCTTTTTTTTCTTCTTCCTCTTCTTAAAGAATACCCTTCAGCATTTCATGTAATCCTGATTTGGTGGTGATGAACTCCTTTATCTTTTTCTTGTCTGTGAAGCTCTTTATCTGACCTTCAATTCTGAATGATAGCTTTGCTGGGTAGAGTAATCTTGGTTGTAGGTTCTTACTGTTCATCACTTTGAATATTTCTTGCCACTCCCTTCTGGCCTGCATAGTTTCTGTTGAGAAATCAGCTGACAGTCGTATGGGTACTCCCTTGTAGGTAACTAACTGTTTTTCTCTTGCTGCTTTCAATATTCTCTCTTTGTCTTTTGACCTTGGCATTTTAATTATAATATGTCTTGGTGTGGTCCTCTTTGGATTCCTCTTGTTTGGGGTTCTGTGCGCTTCCTAAACTTGTAAGTCTATTTCTTTCACCAGGTAGGGAAAGTTTTCTGTCATTATTTCTTCTAATAGGTTTTCAATATTTTGCTCTCTCTCTTCTTCTGGCACCCCAAAAATTCGGATGTTGGTACACTTAAAGTTGTCCCAGAGGCTCCTTACAGTATCTTCATATTTTTGGATTCTTTTTTCTTTTTGTTTATCTGGTTGGGTGTTTTTTGTTTCCTCATATTTCAGATCTTTGGTTTGATTCTTGGAGTATGTTGATCTACAGTTGAGTTTCTGTATATTCTTTATTTCAGACAGTGTATGCTTAATTTCTGACTGGTCCTTTTCCATTTTTTTGGCATTCTCATTAAGGTCTTTGAAGGTCTCACTAAGCTCCTCGGAGGTCTCATCAAGTTTCTCAGCAGATTTTAGAAGATTTTTTTAAAATATATTTTATTGATTTTTTACAGAGAGGAAGAGAGAGGGATAGAGAGTTAGAAACATCGATGAGAGAGAAACATCGATCAGCTGCCTCTTGCACACCTCCTACTGGGTATGTGCCCGCAACCAAGGTACATGCCCTTGACCGGAATCGAACCTGGGACCCTTGAGTCCGCAGGCCAACGCTCTATCCACTGAGCCAAACCGGTTTCGGCATATTTTAGAAGATTCTTGAGTAACCTTATAAATGTGGTTTTGAACTCTATGTCATCCAGTAGTTTGCTTTCCTCCATTTCTTTCATTCGTGATATGTTTCTTTGTCTCCACATTTTGGCTGCTTCCCTGTGCTGATGGAGTGGCTTTGTGTGGTAGGTGACCTATAGGGGCTAGTAGCTCAGCCTCCCCATCACCTGAGATGGACGCTCTTGGTACACCCCTTTGTGGGCTGAGTGCAAAGCCTTGGTGTAGTTAAGCCTTGATTGCTGTTGGTACACTGGGAGGAACTGACCTCCAGGCCAATTGGCTGTGAGGACCTGCTGTGTCTATAATGGAAGAACTTCTGCACTGGAGACACACTTATGGTGCAGGACTTGTTTCAGTGGGGCTTTGGTGCTCACTGAGTCTGCCTCTTGAATGTGTCACTTATGGATGTGAGGAGTTGAAATCTGGTGTCTCACACTGACCACTACGTACACTAGCTTCTGGATCTCCAATGGGGTGCAGATCAGCTACTGTCTGAGGCCATCCAGCAGGAGCTACAGCAAGAACTACAGTTTTCTCCTCTTTGCTTGGGGTTTGGAGGTTTTGGAGCTGTCTGACCAGGGCTGCAAATTTGCTAGTTTAAGCTGCGATAGGGCAAGCCATTCATATGCAAAAGCCACTTCTTGGAGCTTGGGTGGGTTTGTAGGTTGTGCGGGGCAGGGTCTCAGGATGTCACTAGGCTAGGGCGTGGCAAACAGCAATGGCTGCCAGTCAGCCGTCTCTGTGTCTCAGACCGCGTCCTCTCGTCCCGAGCCCCAGCGCAGTAAATAATTATTCTTGCACACAGCTCTGCAAGCAAGCCACCCTCACTTTCGACCCAATGGCAGACAGTCCAGCTTCTCCCCGTAGGAGTTTGGGTCCCCAGCGTCTCCCCAGAAACTGGATTTCAGAGTAATCGGGAGCTTGTCTCCCTTTGGGTTGAAAAAAGCAATGCCCAGTGCCAGCCTGGATTGCGCACCTCCATACCTCAGCTTTTCAGCGCTTGTGCACATCTCAATGCTCTTTTCTCTTTCCTTCTAGTTGAAGAACTTCCATTCAGCCAACTTTCCTGTGGTTCTGGGTGATAGACATTTTGTCTTTTAGTTGTAGTTTTGAAATTGTTGTGCGAGGCAGCAGTTTAGGTGTTTACCTACGCCGCCATCTTGGATCCTCTCTCCTCAACAATATCTTTTAAAATACTAAACAAGCAAACTGTCTGAGCCCTTCACATGACATATATCTACACACACACACACACACACACACACACACACACACACACACAAAGAGCATCTTTACAGGAGACCAAACTATTTTTTTGTCATAAATTTCCTTTTTTTTTTATAAAGGAAATCTATATACCTATTCAAAATACATGTTTTTATTGTTTTGGCTCTCCTCTTTGGAACCATGTAGGAAAATGTATAAGGACAAGCAAAAAACTTCCATAATAAATAAATATATACTAAATTCTAAGCACTTGTACTTATTATATTCTGATTTGCTCCTTAGCAATTGAGATTCTAAAGCATAATAGTAGACAGTCTAGATCTAAAGTACATGTGCCTGGGTTCCCTTTTAAACTTAGTCATACCTCTGATGTGAATTGGGCAAGGAAAGTAACTCATTTTACTTAGGAAAGGGGTAGTCTAATGAGCAAATGAGATATGACATAATGCACTTTGTTCCAACACAGTAATCAAGAAATATGTGCAATCCTTGGTATTAAAGATAAAAATAAAAGAACAATATGTAAGATATATTATAGTTTTATTTCATGTTTAAAATTTATCTATTTTTATTGTTACTTTTAGACCCCTATCTAAATTAAATTAATTCATTGGGTTATTTTTTTATAGTAACTTTGATAATTTTATAATAGCTTTTATCAGTAAATGTAACATAAATTTATGTTTTTTATTGTATTGGTGCAGAAAAACTATAGTTTAAATCTACATAATGTTTTTTGGGTTGTTTTTTTTGTTTTGTTTTGTTTTTTGCTTTTTATTTGTTGATTATTTCATCTGTTCTCCTTTTCCTACTCTATGAAAATTCACTAATTTTTTGGAAAAAATGTAAAATTCTTTTTTCCTAATTATGCAGTACCAATCCTATAAGACTGTAACCATTGTTGAACAGAATAAATTTTCAATTCTATAACACTAAATGCTATTATGATCTTATAACTCTATTCAAATCTTGGTTTTTAACTGCCATTTTTACTTTTTTGTTCTGTTATAATCCATTTAATTTTTGTTTTACATTTTTATCAGTTTAGGTGTACACTTATTTGTTTTCTAAAAAACGTTACCTTCTCATTTATATTCTCACCTTGGTGCCCTGATTAATGGTGTGCTCCTTGGTAATTTGTATTGAGACTCCACACTTCTCTGTTTATTTTCTACAGGATATCATGATGACCTATGTTTCTAAAAGAAAAGTTCCTGCATATGGTGAGTCTTTAGTAATGTTTTAAATGTATATTTCTGATGTTGTAAAATAGAAGTACTGATTGGAGGAATAAATGGACTTCTGTGGATCTTTGCAACATTTTCTAAGAATGAAATAATTTTGTGAAGTTTACTGATTCAGTTGAAGTGAAATCCCTGAATCAGTCGTAAAAACTATATATTATGTAGTCTTTGCAATGAATGCACTGACCAATTTCAACTTTAAAAAAAAAAGAATCAGAAATGTGGTGCATTTGTTTAGAATTGTGTAGGATGTGTTAGATAAATCAATCAATACCTAATTACTAGTCTACAGCCTTCTCTGCTCTAATGCTCAGGCTTTCACAGAGATGAACTACCTGCTGTGTGACCTCATGTATTTCTTCTGTCAACACTCTTAAAGGGACTGCTCAGAACCTGGCAATAACTCCATTATTCCAAGAGAAATAATTTTCTAAGAGACTTATTTACACACATGTCCAAGAAAATATACAAAGCCAAAGAAATTCATGAGCAAATAAATGTACAAGGTCAAAAATATCCTAATCTATATACAGTAAGTGAAATGCAGTTGTTTAAAAGCATTTCCTTCTGACTATAATTAATGGAGAAATGTATGGATATTGGTTATAATGTACACTTCTATGACTATAGACTACCTATGACTATATGTAGGCGGTTAATGGGTTGAAAACCAGTTCTAACTATTATATTTGCTCAAACCTCAGTGTGATAGTCACATGCACTGAGGAATCTCAGTGGTCCTCTTGGTGATTCCACCAAAATACAATTTAAAAAAATTAAGATTTTATATTATGTTATTTATGCACTGTCACCTGTAACAAGAAAGGCTAAGTCCTGAGCTCTGAGTAAAATTCAAGTGTTCATAGTCTATGGACTTTAAACAAAATAAATATGTATCCAGAACATTTAATTACAAGAAAGCATTTTCCTTTTCTTTGAGATTCCAAAATATGTAAGTGATTCATCCAAAGCATTTTTTTGGAGGGGAGAATAAAAGAATGCATCATAGGAACATTTTTTTCTCTTAAAATATTTTTTAAATTTTATCAAATTAATATTATGAAGATGTATTACATGCAAAAATTGTGGATCTGAATATAGTACCTGTAGATCTTATATTCAAATCTCAAGAAAATGATTTCTAATTTTAAAAGCTTCCCTGAAAATGAAGGTGCATTCTGATTGATAGATGATACACTGACATTCAGTATCACTGTTCTATATTATATCTTCAAAATGCCATTCGTTTCTACATTTTGTTTAATGTTTAATCTATTTTATTTGCATGTCCTTTACTACTGGAAGAAGTTTGTCCTTCTTAGCAGTGATTACAATTTTTATAATATAACTTTTGTCATTAATTGCTTCAAATATTTATTGGATTACATTAATTTGGATTTCTAAAGTTAGTTTTTTTCAGTCATATAACATCATTTTCAGTTCAGTCCATTGCAGCCTGCTTGATGCATGCTGTGTCCTTTCACTAGACAGTCTGCATAGTCAGGCATTATTGAGAGTAATAATGGAAATACTCCCTGAACTTTCATTCTGTTTAGTAGGGCAATATTTACCTGGCGAGTTACCTCTGAATATCCTCTTGTGGTGCAGATCGTTCCCTAAAAGCATATTGCTTTTTTTGTTTGTTTTGTTTTATTTTACTTCTTTTTTAGTGAAAAGAGATTTAACCAAACCCAGAATTTAATTACTTGCAGAAAATGAGGAAACTGTTTGTTTTTTTTTGCTGCTCTGAAATTTTGTATCTCAGTATGTGAACTGAAGTGGAGATTGAATTCCTCAGCTTCCATTCATTACAGTTTTCAGGATCCTCAGACTTCGATCTCATGTCCTTTTGGTGGAACACAGTGAAATGAGCTCTGTCTGCTCCCTGCCTTGATTAATTTTGATATTTATATGTAATGGGTAGATATTTTATTGGAACTGACCTACAAAACCATGCCAGCCCTATAAGCCAATGTACCAAGGTAAACTCCTCCTCTGAACTATTACTATACCATAAATATCTGCAATCATTTTTTTAAGACAAAAAGAGTGCTTGCCTATTCCAGGGTATACTAATCTAGAACCATCTTCCTCTACCTCTTAGCTGTTTTTAAAGTTACCAGCTATTATTGTATATAATTAATATTTAAAAGGGAGTCAGTGGTCATATGAAGATAATGTTTCTGATTATGATAGCCAATACTTTTATAGAACATGCAAATATGTATGTGTATTAGAATGGCTTGTACTTCTTTAATAGTGTTTTAGATTCTTTGGACTGCTGTTAACAAAATATCAGAGACTAGATAGCTTATAGGCAATAGGAACTTATTTCTAATAATCCTGGAGGCTACGAAGTCCAAGATCAGGGCAGCTTCATGGTTCATGAGGGCCCTTTGCTTGGTTCATAGCTGGCATCTTTTCAATGTGTTTTTACATGGCTGAAGGAACTAAGGAGTTCTGTGGATCTCTTCTCTAATTCTATCCTTAAGGTCCCCACTCTCATGACCAAATCACCACCCAAAGACCTCACCTCTAACACCGTCACAATGAGTGTTTAGGATTATGTGAGTTTTGGGGGGTTGCTAATTTCAGAACAATAGCAATAGGCATATCCTTTTTATAAGATTATTTACATATTATAGACTAGTGGCCCAGTGCACAAAATTTGTGCACTTGGGGGGGGGGTGTCCCTCAGCCTGGCCTGCACCCTCTCCAATCTTGGACCCCTTGGGAGATGTCCACAGGGATAGGGCCTAAACCGGCAGTCGGACATCCCTCTTGCAATCCAGGACCTCTGGCTCCTAACTGCTCACCTGCCTGCCTGCCTGATCACCCCTAACCACTCTGCCTGCTGGCCTGCTTGCCCCAAACTGCCCCCCTCCACTGGCCTTCTCACTCCCAACTGCCCCCCCCCCCCCGCTGGCATGATTGTCCCCAATTGCCCCCCACTGCCAGCCTGCTTGCCCCCAACTGCCTCCCTGCCAGCCTGATCACCCCCAACTGCCCTCCCCTCCTGGCCTGATCACCCCTAACCACCTTTGCCTCAGCCCTGCCACCATGGCTTTGTCCAGAAGGACATTCAGAAGGTCTCCCGGTCTAATTAGCATATTACCCTTTTATTAGTATAGATAAATACTAATATATTTTATTAGTATAGATAAATACTAATATATTTTATACATATTTTATATACATAAAAAACTATGAGGGCATGAGTGGGGGGTGGGGGCAATGGGGGAATAAGGACACATATGTAATATCTTAATCAATAAAAAGAAAAAAGAAAATACTGCAAAAAACTATTTTATATACTTATATGTAGACATACATTTATGTGTATATGTATATATAATATATGTGTAATTATATATATATATATATATATATATATATATATATATATATATGTGTGTGTATATATATATATATATATATATATATAGTAGAGGCCCGGTGCATGGATTTGTGCACTGGTGGGGAGCGTGGCCTGTGGGGATTGGCCCACTGTGGGAGTGCCGCTCATCCTGGTCAGCCAAACAGCTGTGGACCCACCCTCTAAGCGGCTGCTCCAGCTGTGGGAGCGCCACTCATCCCAGTCAGCCAAGCAGCACTCCCACTGTAGGAGTGCACTGACCACCAGGGGGCAACTCCTTCATTGAGTATCTGCCACTTGATGGTCAGTGTACGTCATAGTGACTGGTCGACCGGTCGTTTTGGTCATTCCACCGTTCGGTCACTGGTCTTTTATATATATAGATGCCCTGACAGAATGCCCGAATGTGTATTATGTTTGTGCATGTATGTGTGTGTATGCATGTACATGCCAGCATGTGCTCTTGTATATGATTAATCTGCTTGTTGCAAGGTGTGTGCATAAATAAAGATTATATTTTTTGTTATTACTTTTTGTACACCAAATATAATTTTGTCTTTTTCTGTTATTATGGTTTGTGCACCAAATAGAATTTTCTCTCAACAACTATAAATCTTTTATCTTTCTTCATAAATATGTTTCTCTGAATTATAAATATAACATGCTTCCTGTTGGTATAAAACTGAAGCCATGATATTTTAAGTATTGAATACTCAAAGGCTTTTTTCTTTTAAAGATGATGATTTAATGGCCTCTTTTTGTATTTGCTGTCAGTCAATTTAATGTTCCACTAATTACAATAAAATATATTCTAAATATAATTGTCAATCCTGATATATTTAATGCTTGCTCACTCCCATGCCTCTCTCCTAATGGCAGTCATCTGCATGTCATCAGGATTAGGCAGAGAAGACACACCTGTAATATGAATTTTGTTTCAAAGATGAGTTCTCTTTTGTTTTTTTTTAAATGTATCTTTATTATTGAAAGTATTATAGATATTTCCTTTATTTTCCCCATTGACCCTCTTGACCCCGCACCTGCCCCTCCCAGGCCTTCACCAGTCTATTGCCTGTGTCCATGGGCTTTGAGCTCTTACTGGGCTTTTGTCACTCAAAGGCTTTTTAAATCATATTTCGTTTGGATGGTAGAAGTTGATTTAACACTTCATAGGATCATATTTCTGGATTTTCTCTATTCCTGGAATTTCTGCTTGAAGACTACTTAATTATTCCTTTGTTCATCTCCTTCATATAATATCCTGCTAAAAGCAGCTAACAGGACACAGCACATGCTATCAGCCTGACTCTTCCTTGTGACTTTACCTGGCACATCAGACATAGTTGCACAAGAAGCTTGCCTCAAGTAATTCCAGGCAACTGTTTAGCAAATGTTTTCCCACAGCAAATCACAGCTCTCTAGTCTTCCTACCTTTGGTCTCTGTTGCCTTACTGTGTGTCATTTGACTATACTCCAAGGACATATATTTAATGTAGATTTGATGCCAATACTTCTACTTAATAACATAGTTTTGTATTAGGACAGAGTACTTGTAACATACAACTCCAAAATAAAAGTGATTTAAAGCAATAGAAATATACCCCTGTCATATTGATTCAAGGAGTGTTTTACAGGCAGCTTCTCAACCATTGATTCAGGAAGAAATCCTCCCTTCAATATTCTCTAAAACCTGGAATACCTCTTTCTCTCTCTCCCTGCAGATGGGGCAAGAGAGTGAGGACACTATGGGAAAGATTTGCATGGGGCACACCTGGGAGGTGCACTTACCTCTCGAACATGCATTCTGTAGGCCAGAACTCAGGGAGGTGGCCACGACTCCCAGTGAGGTGGTCTACAACGTGTGGTTCAGCTGTATCCAAGGAAAAAGGAAAACACACAGATGTTCGTGAACATAGTCTCTTCTGCAGATTTTCTAAGAATAAGTGGCCCAAAGAGGCCACATTCTCTACAATATCTTAGTGCCAACTGGGAATATAGAATCACTTACCATAGCTCATAAAAAGGGACTATATTGTAAGGTGCTATGATTATTACAGTGAACACAATTTGACAATTTTTTTTTATAAAACTTACAGTTGAAAAATCATTAGAAATTAAATCTTAAGTTGTATGAAATATTTCAGGCTACATGATCATGTCATTGCCTGCTCTGCCTGTATGTTTAGTTCTCCTGGCCAGTTTATTTAGCTTTATTTTGCAAATAGACTCTTAATAAACCAGCATTTTATAGAGTATGGCTGCTGAGACAACAAAGGTCTGTGTGCAGAGAGGCATTATACTTATCCTATATAATAAAGAGGTAATATGCAAATTGACCATCACTCCAACACACAAGATGGCCGTCCCTCTGTGGTCAAAGATGGCCACCCCAATGTGGACACAAGATGGCCACCACAAGATAGCCAGCAGGGGAGGGCAGTTAAGGGGTGACTGGGCCGGCAGGGGAGGACAGTTGGGAGGGACCAAGCCTGAAAGGGAGGGCAGTTGGGGGCTACCAGGCCTGCAGGGGAGGGCAGTTGGGCGCAACCAGGCCTGCAGGGCAGAGCATTTGGGGACAACCAGGCCTAGAGGGGAGGGAAGTTGGGGGGGACCAAGCCTGAAAGGGAGGGTAGTTGGGGGCAACCAGGCCTGCAAGGGAGGGCAGTTGGGAGGGACCAACCCTGAAAGGAAGGGCAGTTGGGGCGGGGCAGGCCTTCAGGGGAGGGCAGTTGGGGGCGACCAGACTGGCAAGGGAGGGCAGTTAGGGGTGACCGGGCTGGCAGGGGTGGGCAGTTGGGGGTGACCAGGCCTGCAGGGGAGGACAGTGAGGGGCATTCAGGCCAGCAGGGGAGCAGTTAAGCATTGATCAGGTTGGCAGGGGAGTGGTTAGGGAGTGATCAGGTAGGCAGGCAGATGCCGTTAGGGGTGATCAGGCAAGCAGGCAGGTGAGCAGTTAGGAGCCAGTGGTCCCGGATTGTGAGAGGGATGTCCGACTGCCAGATTAGGCCTGATCCCCACGATCAGACCTAAACAGGCAGTTGGACATCCCTCGAGGGGTCCCAGATTGGAGAGGGTGCAGGCTGGGCTGAGGGACACCCTCCCCCCTGCCCCTGTGCACGAATTTTGTGCAGTGGGCCTCTAATATTCTGTATATTCACTCATGAATATATATGTAACACACAAGCCTAGCTTTGCAAAAAAATTATTCTAAATATTCCTATCAGATATTATCAAATTATTATATATGTATACTATTATCCAATATAATAAAGAGTTAATATGCAAATTGACCCCCACACCATCACAAGATGGCTGTGCCCACAGCGGAGGTGGGGTTCCCATAACAATCTGTAATGAGCAATCAGCAGGGACCTGAGGCTGCATGGCGCTGAGCTGGGGTGGGGGATCTGAGGCTGCACACCCCGCCTGGTGGGGCTTGACAGGGGACCTCAGTCCATGCCCGCCGCCCAGTGGGTCTTGATGGGGGACCTCAGTCCATGTCCCCTGACTGGCGCCGCTTGACAGAGGACCTCAGGCCACACCCCCTGCCCTGGTGCCAGGCCAGGGGACCTCAATCCATGCTCCCTGCCTGGCTCGGCTTGACAGGGGACCTCAAGGCATGACCCCCTTCGGTGCCGGACCAGGGGACCTGAGGCTGCGCCCCCTGCCAGGCAGGGCTTGATGGGGGTGGGGCCAGCCAGGTCTGGGTCTCACACAATTTCGAGGTGTGTGCGGGTGGGCAGGGACTTGACTCTGGGTCCCGTGGCATGCCCCAGACTATGACAGGAGAAAGATTTTCATATACATTTTACTCATTTTCTTTCATCTCTGACACTTCTATTATATTGAAAGGACAAATAGCAATATTAAAATATTTCCTCTAATTAATTCTCTTTTAATGTGCACAAATTTTGTGCACTGGGCCACTAGTATATTATATAAATTAATTCAGTCTTCTCCAAGTGAAAGTGTCTTAATTTAGCCCTAACATTGTATCCAGAATATAAGAAAAACTCATAAAATGCCACTTGTTTTCTCAGAGTCCTCAGAACATGCAAGCTTGGGGATCCATGCCTAAAAGTATTCTATTGTGAAGCACCAACTCAGAACTCACCAGCCACAGGGTTCTCATCCTTTTCTAAGTCGCTGAAGTCTCGGGACCATTTGGGGGACTATTATATTACTCTTTTAAAAGTCATTTATATATATCAGAATTTTCACATTCAATTTCCTATTGAGAGGTAAGTCAGATATGTAGTTATAAATAAATGGGAAGCAGGAAAAATAGGGGGGCTGTGGAAGAGGTGAGCAGTGACAAGTGAAGGTTTTAAGAAGTTAGGGAATATTGCTACTCTGAGACATCTGTGTGAATTGTCATGATCCCAAACTGTCAGCCAGGGCATAATTTTGAAAATGTAGTGGAAATTGATTTTATATTGCAATATGCAAAATTTGGTTTTTAGTTTCTCCAATCTTAGACTCCATACTATAGGCAGAATGGCCTTTCTGAAAGAGGGTCATGCTTTGATTCTATAGTTCTTTTATATTCCCAATCATGTGATTTGGAATGAAGTTTTCTCCTTTCTTCATATACTTCAGTTTATCAGGAATAGGCAAAAACTCTACTATCTTTCCATAAGTATACTAAGTTCCTACAAACTTTGTATTGTTTTAGAGGAATTCCACAATTCTTACTCCACAATGATAGTAATTTTGTCACTACTATCCCTGAGTATAAGTGACTTACCCCCCTGTAGACAAAACTACACAATATACCTTTCCGTGTTTCCTCTGAGAGGTTATCTGTTGTCCTATTCTGACTATACTTTAATGTCTTGCTAGAAGCAACTTCAGTTGCATGGAATAGAGTTCTTTCTATTCAGGGTCATTCAAAGGTGAGGAATTATTGAAAGTGTACAGTATGCTTATTATTAGGAAATAATAAAAAAGGACCTTCTGTGCAAGAAAACATTGTAGGAAGTGGAGCAGGGAGACCATTGAGGCTGTGAAAATCCTCTCTGTCCCTCTCTGGGCTCAGGCGGTGAGTTTCCTTTTCTCTACCTTTTTTTTTTCTTTCATTCTTCTCTCAACAGACTGAATTTATAAACTTCAGCTTTTATTGCATATGGTCAAACATACTTTCCATTTTTTTTATAGTATGGCAACTCTCAATTATAATAATGATCCTATAAGTATATTTTATTGATTTATTTTTTTAAATTATATCTCTGTTACTAAGAAATCCAGGATTCTAAAGTCAAAATTTCAAATTATATGCATAAAAATATAATGTTATGACACAATCGTTTTAGCATATTCATGTTTGTAGGTGAGCTGCTATGGGTCATGTGTACAAATGTGATCCAGTTATCTGTATCTAGGAGGGTGAAGGAAAATGCTCAAAAGTGAATACTCATCATACACTATAATCACACTTCATGCCAGAGTTAATTAGCTTTTAGCTTTCTAATTGCTGTGTAACATATTATCACAAACTAGTTGACTTAAAACAACACAAATTTATTACCTCACAGTTCTATAGTTTAGAAGTCCAGGTCGGGCTCAGGAATATTTCTGCTCAATATTTCATAAAGCTGAAATATGAATGTGGGCTAGCTACATTTGCATCTGGAACTGTGAGTCTTTCCCAAGATCACACAGATTATTGGCAGATTATTCAAAATTAGCTTCACTTTGTCCCTTTCTGCATTTTTATATGATTAATGATTTATTATTTCATATTCTTAACCTCTCAAACCCATGTTTTAGTGAAAATAGTTTAACCAGACAAATTGGATCAAAACAGATCAATTTTGAATGAATGATGGATGTGAAAAGCAATGATATAAGTAGTAATACAAATTTGAACATAGTTTTTTAAACTCCATGTTATTTAACTTATAAAACAAAATTAAAACTTTTAAAATATTTTCTATGTTCAATTTTTGATTATGTAATTTTTGCTTTAGTTTACTTTTTTTAATAATTGCTGTGCCTATAAGTCTTCATTCTGGCTTTAAAATATTAACTTGATATTGCAATTTTCTATTTTGTATAGCCTCCCTTTTAGAAATATCATCATAAAGAATTAATAATGACAAAATAACACAAACTATGGGAACTTTCCTATTAAACTATTATTTTCTTTCCTTTTAGCAATTTTCTTTTTTTTCTTGCAGGTTCACAGGAATGTTTTTAAAATAAAATACTTAAGTTGGAAAAAAAGGGCAAGAAACATTTTGAATTTTTAAATTAGTCTATTAGGATATTTTGTTATAAAACTTTATCTTCTAAACCTAAGTTAACAAGGAGTCCAAGCACTAACATTCATGAACAACTTCCAGATCATGGCAACAAAGTCATCTAAATGAAATTATAATATAAAAATCATAAGTAATTGTTTTAATTCACTATAAAAGTAGCTACTGAATAAAAGTAACAAATTAAAGTTTAGGATGTTCATCCCCTTTGGTCAAATAGTGTCCAAACAACTTTGGCAAATATCACTTTATTTATAAAACACCCTAACAAACTTTTATTAAAAAAACTCCTTTATGATGAAGGCAGTAGCTTTAATAACCTGTTGGTCTTACCAGAATATTGCTTGTAGGAGCTAGTACTTTGGGCTTCACAATAGTTCTAAAACTCAATACAAATGTGAACAAATTCTGAAATGATTTTAGTGACTTTTGCTTTTAATGTAAATGTTACCAAAATATAATCACTGACATCATATTGCTAAAAAGTATCCACTTTTGCTCACTGGAATCACATTAATGCTTTATGTTCTTAGTTGACTTGTACTTGCAAAATGCATTTCGAGAAATAAATTGATATTAGCATACAGATAGAATTGAATATTATGTCAATAGTGATTGACAAAGTTGATATGTTGCTGTTTGCCTCATTTCAGATTAGTTTTTTTTTTTCTTGAAGGCAGAAAATGCAAAGTAGCATTTCAATTTTCCAATCCATTTAAACTGAGAAGAAAGTAATAATCTAGAGGAAAAATATTAAAAGGCTTTGTGGCTACGATGTGATTGACATACAGCTAAAGTATGTTTCCATTGTAAAGTCAGGCCAGTATCAATAAAACTGTGTTGACTCAGTTGGTATCCTCAGGCTCCCTTTGCCCGCATATAATTGATTTTAAAGCTATGAGTACAAAAGGAAAAATAACACTTTGTTATGTCTATATGGAGTTCCACTGCCATAACCCTATTGTTTTATTTGAAATGTGTTTGGAGGGATATGAAAATGTTACCTAAAGCAAGTATAACTAATTTTTCTTAAGCATTTCTCATAATAGAAAATAAACTTTGAAGCTTTGTATATCATTTTAATATAGAAAAAGAATATTTATATATGTACATGTATAATGAAATGATAAATAATATATTATAAAAATGGAATGCTAGCCAAACGCAGTTTTAGACACTAGGAAATGAATTATAAATATTTATAAAAGGAAGGAGAATGGAAAAGAGGGTAGAATTAAAAGGGAACGGGAATCTGACCTATATGTAGAAAATAAAAATAATCTATGAATAGAACTGTTATATTGAAGAGGTTACAGAAATTTAAACACAGAATAGTTTAAACAAAATATAATAACATGTATATATAATAACTGAGCTCCCATATATTTGGTGAAAGACATGGATTTAAAAAACATGTCAAGTTTTCATTTAAAACATAATAGGTAAGTAATTTTTTATAATTTTGTTTTATTTCTGAGTTACCACAGGGCACCAGAATAGCCTTATCAGTTCAAAGCACTTCAAAAATTACCTTAGTCAATATTTTTGTGTGGAAAAAAAGTGCAAAATTATCAAAATTAATGTTTATTTATTATTCTTAATATACTATCTTAAACATTAAAATAATGTATCACAAAATAAAGGCATAAAAGCAAAACACCCTGACTTCCTCTCTCTTTTTTACTTGCTACCATCACTGGGCGTCCTGCACATTAGTAAGTCACTGTAGAACCAGGCACCACAAGGAAGTGACTGATGATAGCAGCCACTGTCCTTGTCACATTTTGATCCCCACCAGAAGCGTGGCATCCATAATGTGCATGAAATATTCAGTCGTTCTTTGGTGATTTAGTATCCCAAACCCTATATTCCACAGTTTATATTTACAAAAATATAACTGCCATTTTGGAAAAGATGCAATTATTTCAATTTTTTTTTTCATTATCAGCAAGCTTAAAAGTAACCTTACAGTCAAAGCTATATTGTCATATTTTTCCTAATTAAAGAGAAAATGGCACACTCACTTCCATGTAAATATTATAGCAGGTAATACCAGCTTCCAACTAGAAAAAGTCAACTTCCTGCTTCAAATCATAATGTATATGATGCATGAAGTTCTTTGTACATCGAATCCAGGTATAATACAAAACATAAAATACAAAATATAAAATACATTTTGCTAATTTATGTTCTTATATTTTCCTTTGTCAACATTTACCAAATGCCATCTTCAAATAGTTCAAGATGCCAAATCAATATAATTAAGTATTTTACTTTACCATATGACTAGAAATTTTAATACAGACATTGACAAGAATGTACAACTATTTAAGTGAAAGAAAGGCTCAAATATAAGGATTAAATAAATGTTAAAATAGGTAATGAGTATACTTGTTTATTTTTCTGCTTATTTTTTCTAAGTTGGCTTTGACTTCCTTGAAAAATATTTTTCTTAGAAAAGATAATATAAGAGGTATGTTAGTCTGATGAAAAAGACAAATGCTTTATGTACAAGAAATGACATTACATAATTCAAAAGGAAAAGATAACCAACTTAAATACAACAAGGCAAAATAGCTATTATATAACACTAGAGGCCCGATGCACGAAATTTGTGCAAGGGCCTTGGCCCCGGCCCCTGCCCGCCGCTGCTGTGGCTGGGGGTCTCTGCTGCCTCTGCCTCAGCCCCCGCCTGCTGCGGCTTTGTCTGGAAGGAAAGACGTTGGGAAGGACATCTGGTCTAATTAGCACATTACACTTTTATTATTACAGACTAGGGAACCAGTGCATGAAGTCATGCACCTTAAAAGGAACTGTGGGCCGCGAGGCTGCGGTGGGCACAGGGGCGGGTCTCGGCCCATCCTCCGTGACACCACCTGGCTCCTCTCACCACGGCCCCTCCCGCCATGGCCCTGGTCCCCTGTCTGCCAGCAGCACTGCTTCCGCTCCCACCGCTCCCATGCGCTGATGGCGAGGAACGATTGAGGCCAGCACCAGCAGCAGGTGTGAGTGCCGCGTGGGAGCAAAGAATTTTCAGTAACCACCAGAGGCTCACCCCAATGACAGCGACCAGCGCCCCACCTTGGTCTGGCGCCTCCGCTCACCTGCTCCACCATCCCGCCGCAGCCAATGCCTACCATGTTCTGTACACACCCCCTGGTGGTCAGCGCACGTCATAGTGACTGATTGTTCGGTTGTTCGGTTGTTCGGTTGTTCCGCCGCCGTTCAGTCTGTTTGCATATTAGCCTTATATTATATCGGATACTAGAGGCCTGGTGCATGAATTAGTGCATGGATGGGGTCCCTCGGCCTGGCCAGTGATCAAGGCCTATCGGGGGTGCCGGCCGGTGGCGGGTAAGGACCCAATTGGGGGCGTGGTTGGATGGGGGTAGGGGCCACAGGCGGTTGGCCAGCCGGCCCCACCCCCTGATTGGGGAGCGGGGCCTGATCGGGGGCAGCTGGGAGGAGGGACCACGGGAGGTTGGGGGTCCGATAGGCGCCAGATTGGACCAGTTGGCTGCCACAGTGCTCGTCATAGCAACCAGTCAGTCCAATTGTTTCAGTTGTTCTGCGTTCAGTAACTGGGCTTTTACATATATAGATTATTTTCAAAATATTCTTCATTTAATTTTTCTCTTTGGCAAACACAATACTTAATATATGATGGCTTATGGAGTACTTCTCAAACTTTAGCCTGCACAAGAATAATTTGTATAACTTGTTAAGGGAGATTCCTGGAAATAACCCCAGTGATTTTGACATAGTAGGACTGGGTTGTATCCATAGCATTTTTTATCTTTAACATTTCTATGATTTTGAAGATTCTTCCAGGAAGTGGACCACAATTTGAGCTGCTTTAGGATCAAATATTAGAAAAACATAAGCAATAAGATGTTAGCCCAGGGCAGTCCTCATACTTTTCTCTGAGTCATTGTTTGTCAATGAGTGAATGAGACCAATTGTACCCAGCTTCCCTCTACTTATGATGTAGTCCCTTTGTTACAGAACTGTTTTTCCTGGTGTCCACATAACTTTTGAGATTCCCTCTTCATTAGCTTGTTCTTCTAACTTGCCTGTTAATATTCTGGAATTGTTTTTCAAATATAAGAGTGTTAGACCTAAGCTTTTCAGTGCCAGGCATTCATGTCTGTCCTGAGCATCTAAGCATCCCAGGAGTTTAATTAGTGCCTCTCACCTAGTAAGTATTCAATAAAAGTTGGTAGAATAAATAAATAAAACCTAAAATATAATTCATAGAACACATTACTTGGTCCTTATCTAAATGCCCCCTTTGTTTTCCACAATATATTATTAAACTTTTGTGACATAACTCACTGATAATTATGATACACTAGAGGCCCAGCGCACAAAATCATGTGCAGGTAGGGTCCCTAGGCCTAGCCTTCAATCAGGGCCATCTTCTGCCTGATCACCAGCCCCCAGTCCTGCCCTGCCACCACCCACCCCGGTTCCCCATTGTTCTCCATTCACCACCCTGCGATCGGAGCCTGCGGGCCCGGGGGAGGGACCAAGAAGTTGGCTGTTCCACCCACTCGCCAGTCCCCAGTCCCGCCCTGCCGCCACCCACCCCAGTTCCCTGTTCACCATCCAGCTATCAGAGCCTGCAGGCTGAGGGGCAGGGACCAAGAGGTGGTCAATGCACCTCATAGCAACTGGTCGAGCAGTCGTTCTGTTTGTTATGCCGTTATGGTCACTGGGCTTTTATTATATAGGATACTAGAAGCCTGGTGCACAGATTCGGGTACTGGTGGGGTCCCTCAGCCTGGCCTGCAGGGATCAGGCCAAAACCAGCTCTCTGACATCCTCTGAGGGGTCCCTCAGCCTGGCCTGCAGGGATCAGGCCAAAACCAGCTCTCCGACATCCTCTGAGGGGTCGCAGATTGCAAGAGGGCGGTTCTCGGGTGACACACTCCCGTATTGGGCTCCCTCCTCTCTGGTTCCAGGTGGTTTACCCCACGTCACTGCAGCTCAGCAGCTCCTGCATTGAGCATCTGCCCCCTGATGTGTGCGTCATAGCTACCAGTCATCCGGTCAGCCGGTTGCTTAGGTTTTTATATATATATATAGATAATCACTGATTTTTTCTCATGTGTCTCTATTAGCATGTTTTCTTTGAAACTAAGCTCTGCTTTCTTCTTACCTCTAAATTCTCAGCATCTTGCAAATGATTGGCTTGTTGTGTGACTATTCTTTATAAGTGTTCACCACATATATTGAGTTATTTCTATAATTATTATTTTGAATGATGTAGTCCCTTTGTGTATATACCTTTTTAAAATTTATTATCTTCTACTTAACTTTCATTCTCAGCTCATACTCTCACCCACAACACTGATTCCTTCATTAATCCTTTGCTAAACATTCAGCTTATGTACAGTTCTACCATTTTATACATTGCTCTTTGTCTAAGCACTTATCTAAATGTCATTATATATTTATTTTTATTTTTAAAACATCTCTCCTACAATTTCAAAGCATAAAATGTGTCTATTGCAGCATATTATTTCATTGCATAATGTGTTTTTCTTTGATTTTGTGAATAATTATTTATTTGTACTGAATTCATAGGTTGATTTGCTATTAAATTTAAAATGTCTAATAGCTTTCTGCCCAATCAGCGTGGCTCAGTGGTTTTTTCAACCTATGAATCAGGAGGTCATGGTTCGATTCCCAGTCAAGGGCACATGCCCGAGTTGTGGGCTCCATCCCCAGAAGGGAGGGTGAAAGAGGCAGCCAATCAATGATTCTCTCTCATTGATGTTTCTATCTCTCCCTCTCCATTCCTCTCTGCAATCAATAAAAATATAAAAAATAAAATTTCTAATAACTTTCTAAACAAAGAGTTTTAAGATATCAGTGATCAAAGATTTACATTGAAATTTTCAGCCAAATAGTCCAAGCTGTAAAATGACAAGTAGTTGTGGAAATGCTCTAAACAAAACAAAAATTTAATTTAATTTAATCAATTAAATTTTGCACCTGAAATAACCTGAATATAATTATATCAAAGATTATGTAAGAAATCAATGGTCATAACTCTATCAAGGATCCAACATCAATAAGACAAACTGGGAAATATAATATGCATAAAATTGATATTCTGATATGCTTGCCCTAAAGGAATTCACACCTTTGTAAAAGGAGAAAACAGAGTTATAGATAAAAAGGGATGATACTCACTTTATACTTTTTGAGTCTATATATCATATTTATTTTTAAGCATAGAAGTATTATTTAGTATTCTTTAATATATATTGTTCTATGAATTACTTCTATCCATTTCAGAGTATCTACCACAACAATTCCTATTTTAATTTTAATTTTCCAGAAATGTTATGTATACTTTTTAGTTGAAATAAAAATGGATCTTAACATACTATGTACCCTAAAACATAGTTTTGCAAATTGATATTAAAATTGCAAAATAATACTAGTAGCCTAAATGATGAAATGGATTTTTATAAACGATGTCCATAGAAGTATGTTATCATTTTGACACTCTCTTACTAGTAAATGTTATTTTAATGGGTACTTTGTTTAGCACCAACGGTATCTCAAAAAGCAGCAAGCTGTGTAACCTTGATAAGACTTATGTGAAAGGAATATATGTGATTTTAAATGAATTAAACCTTGGGCCTCTCATGACTACTTCAGTGATTACCCCCAAAAATATGAGAACAAAATACTTTTAATTTTAAATCACTGATAATTTCACTTTATGCTGTCAAAAATCTTGTAAGGAATAGTGTATGTGTTATCCTACAGTAAAGATAACAATTCTGACAAAATCCTTAAAAATGAAACTATTTCTATTATTGCAAGAACAACTTGTCATGAAATTAAAATGACAAATTATATTCTTCTGCTGGAAACACTACATTAAGATATTCAAACAATTGAAAATTCACAATAATTTTAGAATTTTGCCGGGATAGAAAAGAACTAATGCTAAACATTTTAGGGGAGGTTTACAAATAGGGAAAGGAGACAGATTTATAATTCTGGTTGAAAACCAAACACATTTTTCTCTACTTCTCACAATAGAAGCTTTTTTGGTAAATTGTGAATGATAGTGTTTTAAGGAGCTTTTTATGCAAGTCACCTGTGTTTGATGTTCCTGTGTTTTGTGTTCAGAGTGAGTGTGTCTCAGGGTGACATATTATTATGGAAAGTTTGTAAAAACGTAAAATAATAAAGTCAAAAGGATATATTACAGACTATGGAATAGGGATGTTTATACATTATTCAGGTAAAATACATTAAATAAAATCAGGTAAGATAAGACTAAAGAATAACATTAAAAAACAAAAAAGCAAACAAACATAAAAACAATCTGGGCTGCCCCAGTGAGGTAAAGTCTAGAAAAGCACAGATTGCCACAAAAAAGTGGGGTAGTGGCTCAACTGAGTTTATTGGTATTATCAGGAGCATTCTTCCTAAAAAATCAGGGGTCCATGAACTTTGTTAACTAATTGAGCCATCATTAAAGAGCTTTCAAGAAATGAAAACCAGTTTGAAAAACCTGTGCCTGCATTACTTAGTGTTGCATTTAATAACTGCGTGGAGGGCATCCTATTCACCATGAACAATTATAATTGATTTATCTGTAATTCCCTAATCCCAGAGTCCAAGGACATTGCTACATTCTCTGTGGTCTCCATAATTTTTTCCCAAGAATTCCCATTCTCAATATCACACAGTACACAAACACATATGTGCGCGCACACACACACACACACACACACACACAGCTATTAGAAAGGTATTCTCTATAATTTTCCATAATGTAAAGTTTTCTGTAATTCTTAGAATAATTGTGACAGAGTAGTACTCTGTAAACATTATCTTATCAATTCTCTCATTTTTAAAAATATTTTTATTGATTTCAGAGAGGAAGGGAGAGGGAGAGGGAGAGTGATAGAAACATCAATGATGAGAGAGAATCATTGATCAGCTGCCTCCTGCAGACCCCCACAGGGGATTGAGCTCACAACCCAGGCATGTGCCCTTGACCTGAATCAAACCTGTGACTCATCAGTCTGCAGGCCGCCACTCTAGCCACTGACCCAAACTGGCTAGGGTATCAATTCTCTCATTATTATAAAATAGTTGACTTTAGTCATTCCAGACTTTAAGGTGATATATTTTCATCTTTACTGAATTGAGTAAGTTAAAAATGACATAGACCTATCTCTAGTTAGTTTTCCAATTTAAGTAAATATCATCTGGGCCTTTATTCAGTGGGGATGGGATGCAGATAAAAACTGCATAATAATTTGACCCATATTTTAAAAGAATATGAAGCCTCAGTTCTAATATTTGCAGTGCATACTATAAGTTACTCTATAAGGCAGAGGATTCCATTTTTCTCAGTTTAAGCATATTGATGTACTTGCTGCAGAAGGTGACTTAAGTTTTTAGAATGCTACAAGTATATTTTTTTAAATGTTCATGTACTGGTTTTTTTAATTAAATAAATTTAAACAATGCTTTTCACTTAAGCCGAGATAAAACAACTCACCCTTTTTAATAAAAAAAATAAAGGAATTTCAATTTAAATAATTTCAATGCTGAAAACAAAGAAATGAAATTGTTTACTACATAGTATTATGAGAGCTTCTCTGGAGTTATTTTTACTTCATGTGAGGTGAAATAATACTGATCCTGCCATGCAGCGATTTGACGTGACCTCCAAAACTTAGTGTCCTAAAAGCGAAGCCATGCATTTAACTCATGGTTCTTAGATCAGCCGTTTGTATTGTTCTTCTAGGCGGGGCAGGGAAATGCTAATCTCTGCTGGACTAACTCCTGGATTGTCTGTGGCTGGCCTTGGTTAGAAGATTGGGGCAAGTTGGCCCTCTTCCACTCATCTCTCACACTCCAGCAGGCTGTTCTTGCCTTGTCTCCATGGTGGCCTAGGGTTCCGAGTGAGAAGGACAGTGTGGCCGACTTGGGATCAGAACTGGCATAACTATGTCCCTCCTTCTGCATCTGATCAATCAAAGCAAGTCACAAGCCACCTCAGAATCAAAGTTGAGAGAAATGAATTCCATTTACTGGTGGGAAGATCTTGAAAGTACGGTGGCTGTTCTGGCCATCTATCACACATGGCGGACTTGTTGGGATGATTATAAGGTAAATTTTTAACAATGCAGTCCCACATCTCAATGCCATTCATTCCCAAAGAGAGCCTGCAGAGTTGCAATGATAAAAAAAAAATACCTTGTTTAAAACAGGGATTTCTTTTTAATGTCTTATTCAATCAAATAAATAACTTCTAACACAGAACATGACAGTGTGGGAAGAAACCAAGAGGCTCCCCTGTAAACATTCTGTTAAGCTATGCTGTGCACACATCCTGTTTCCTGTTGATAAAGAAGATTAGTCACCTCAACCCATGTATTAACCAGATCTTCGGGCTGCTTTATATCTGACATGAGTAGTCCCAAATGGCCAGAAGGCAAACTCACATTTCAGTCTAATGGATACATTGTTAAACTGGGTAATGAAAACCTTCTTCCCTTGAGCATCAAAGCTCATAAAATGCAGAGGACAAAGTCACAGGGACAGGAAGAAAACCTTTTAGTTTCATGAGTTAAAAAGTGTGCAGCAGCACTCCTAAATTCATTCCCTGTTCCCTGAGTTCAGGTGGACTGGCTATCGTTGAAACAGCCTCTGCCCAGTGTACTGGCTAATGGCACAGACACCATCCTCCACTCCTCCGCTAGAACCATCCATCTGGAACACAAACTGAATCTTCTTGAGCCAGGGGACTCTTCTTTGTGGTCAGCTAATTTTGGCAAGGAGGCAGGGTAAAATCAATGGATTCTACAATCTTCAGCTTTTTGAAAAATAAATTTTGCTTTAATATCAGAAAAATGTTCAATACTCAGAAGCAATGCTGGATAAGACAAAATGATGATGAATAAAGCTTTCAACAGGTTTCCAGATTATGGTTCCAGCGGAAGGGTGCATGACAAGGAGAGCAAATCAATATTCTATTCCAATGAGATGAACCACTGCCATTTCCATAACAGTATGTGTCAATGTTCTCAGCCTGCCCCCAATATATTCATTGGAGGGCTTCTAGCTTGTCACTGTTGTAGGCAAGTAGGGCACTCACTAGTGACAGTATCCGGGACCAGCTCGGTGAGAATAGATGTATACCTTTTCTGAGTGCACAACTTACTTTCCACTTCTATGCCTTCCATTTCCATACAACTGTCAGTGACAGTAGTGGTGGCTGGGCAAGAAGTCACCTGCGTGGCTCTGTGGTTGAGTGCTGACCTATGAACCAGGAGGTCACAGTGGTTCAATTCCCGGTCAGGGCACATGCCCCCAGTGGGGGGCATGCAGGAGGCAGCTGATCAATGATTATCTCTTACATTGATATTTCTATCTCTCCCTCTCCCTTCCTTGCTGAAATCAATAAAAACATATTTAAAAAAAAGAAGTCACCTGACATCTACCAAGTAAGAGATCTTAGTCAGATAATTGTTGGAAGTGACACAGTCTCACAATTTGCAGGTTATTTTTAGAAATTTACTCATATACTTTTCTCTAAAGTTCATTGTTTTAAATCATCTCTTCTTACCATATCTGATCTTAGAAATCCCTGACCAGCTAAAGCTAAACACTTTTTTAACAGGCTAGCAATTAGCGCAGATCTGTACATAGGGATCTCTCTCCTAGATAAAGTTATTCAAAGATTTACTGTCTTATTTTATCAAAAAAAAGTTATCTCCTTCCTTCAGAGGGTTTTCTAAATGGAACATGCTATGACGCTATTTCAATTATGCAAAACTTCTATAAATCAGACTTGATATTTTTCCTATTAAGTCTATTAGTCTTAGAAAATTTATCATCTCAGAGTTATGAATTGAAGTTAAGATGGTGGTGTGATAGAGAAACTGACAGGTTCTCTCTGTATATATGAACATGTATGCATAGGTATACAAACACGTTTATATACCTACTAGAGGCCCGGTGCACAAAATTTGTGCACTGGGAGGGGGGGGTGTCCCTCAGCCTAGCCTGCACCCTCTCCAATCTGGGACCCCTCGAGGGATGTCCGACTGCCGGTTTAGGCCCGATCCCTGTGGACTGCTGACTCCTAACCGCTCGCTTGCCTGGCTTCCTAATTGCACCTAACCACTCCCCTGACAGCCTGATCGATGCCTAACTGCTCCTTTGCTGGCCCGATTATCCGCAACTGCCCTCCCCTGCTGGCCTGGTTGCCCCTAACTGCCCTCCCCTGCAGGCCTGCCCTCCCCCCCCCCCAACTGCCCTCTCTCTCCTGCAGGCCCAGTCTCCCCCAACTGCCCTCCCCTGCTGGTCTGATCGCCCACAACTGCGCTCTCCTGCCGGCCATCTTGTGGCAGCATCTTTGACCACATGGGGGTGGCCATCTTTGACCACGTGGAGGCGGCCATCTTTTGTGAGGATGTGAGGGTCAATTTGCATATTACCTCTTTATTATATAGGACTAGGGGCCGGGTGCACGAAATTCGTGCACTGGGGGGTCCCCTCAGCCCAGCCTGCCCCCTCTCACATACTGGGAGCCCTCAGGGAATGTCCTACTGACGGCTTAGGCCCGTCTCCTTTGTGGGAGATGACCGGGCTGATCAGGGAAAGGCACCAGCCCCATCACCCCGCTGCTGCAGCCACTGCCAGTCACCGCAGCCACCAAGTTGTTTTCATCAACACGGACTCCGGTCCCTTCATCATGAAAAAATTTCAACTTTCTTTAGGCATTTTCAAGATGTGGCTTTCATAGAATATGACATTTCTTTCTTTCTTTCTTTCTTTCTTTCTTTCTTTCTTTCTTTCTTTCTTTCTTTCTTTCTTTCTTTTATCCTCACCTGAGTATATGTTTCCATTGACTTTTAGAGAATGTAAAGAGAAAGGGAAAGACAGAGAGAAACATCAAAGTGAGAGGAATACTTAGATTGGTTGTCTCCTGCATGAGCCCTGACTTGGGCCCCAGCCAGGGAGGAGCCTGCAACTTAGGTACATGCCCTTGATCAGAATCTAACCCAGACTCTGTGGTCGGCAAACCTAGGCATTATCCACTAAGCCAAACCAGCTAGGGCAGGATATGACATTTCTTAGCCCTCCAGCAGCGGACCTTCATTTTTTTTCTCCAGGAGTGTGGTGGAAAAACCCTAGATCACCTTTTTGGATTCTTATACCCAAGTTACTAAGAATATTACCAGTGGCAAACAGGGAGCTTAGCCAATGAGTGGACAGAAAAGGTATTTCCTCTGTAGTTCACACCTATCTCCTGTGATCTCCGGCTCCACCCCTGCCAAGGCCTAAAGCCTCAGGGACTTGGCAGGGGTCCTCCCAGTTCCCTCCAATCGCCGACTAAGCCCATGCCAAGGCCTAATGCCTCCGGCCCTAGGCAGGGGGCCCTCAGCTGGCTCCGATCGCCTGGCTCCGCCCCCGGCCAAGGCCGCAAGCCTCTGGCCGAGGCTCGGGCCCTGGGCAGGGGACCCCCAGCTGGCTCCGATCGCCTGGCTCTGCCCCCGGCCAAGGCCGCAAGCCTCTGGCCGAGGTTCGGGCCCTGGGCAGAGGACCCCAGGCTGGCTCCGATCACCCAGCTCCAACCCCAGCCAAGGCCAGCAAGGGCAGACGGAAAGCTTGGCTTCCTCCATTGCCAGGGAAACCCAAGCCTCCCTCCTGCTCTCTGTGCCTGCAGCCATCTTGGTTGGGTTTATTTGTATATTCGCTCCTGATTGGCTGGTGGGCGTGGCTTGTGGGTGTGGCAGAGGTACGATCAATTTACATATTACTCTTTTATTAGATAGGATATGTTTTCTTCAGGGTCAAGCCACTCACACTTGAAGATGGAATGATGCTGCCTATGTTTATTTTGGCATGGTGAATTACACACAGTTCATAATGAAGTTTTAGGTCACATAGTCAATTATTCTATGCTCCTATTTTTAATTTCAGGGAGGACTAAATAATAAACCAGAGCTATTTGTTTAAAGAAGAATTAAACTTATTGAAGAGAACATTACTTTGCACCAAAACTAACTGTTGTATGTTTCTTATCACAACTTGTCTATGGCTGATGCTTTGGGTATCACTGTATTCTCAGTGAGTATAAGCTGGACAGCCTTTCTATCCAGTGGCCTTATTGAAACCAGCAGGCCTATGGGAAGTGCAATAAGTGGATTTGAGTTATGATTTCCCCCTCCCAAATTTAAGAAGTTTTAAGCATGGTGTCACTTTCTTGAGTAAGTAATTCAAATTAAGTAATTTTCCTTTCCCTGCAGAGTGTATAGTCTAACATACTAAACACAGAGCCTAAGTAATACTATTGAAATGGCAGACCCCTCACTGTTTGTGGGATTTATTGCTCAGAATTTGATACCAATGTTTCCCCAGTAACAGTATGTGATACCTCCAAGTCACCATATTGGCATGTTGTCCCAGTGTAGTGGATATGAGTAATGATCTGCAAGATGACAAGGTGACCAAAATCTCTGTGGTGTGAATAAATCGCTAATCCAGAAAGTTGAAGGGCCCTGAGACAAAACGCAGCAGGTGGCCTGATAGCTTTGCTGGCACTCTGGCTTGGATTTTACTATATGCAAGATGCTAGGCTGTGATTTTTTTCAACATTTTTCTTCAGGAGCCACAGCTCAACAGCTACTGTAAATGAAGTTACTATTTGATTACAATAAATCAGCCAGGTAATTGAAGTGGAGAAGCAATAAAAAGTTTATGATCCTTGCATTGTTCAAGTCTTTAATGAAGTATTTATTTTGGTTAATCGTGTTATTAGACGAGATGACCTAGATTCTTATATGAGTCACAGAGCTAGAGAGGACTTTGACAGTGGCTTTATATACTTGTTCCAACTATATATTCAGAATTGGGGGTGTGTGTGGGGGGGAATCTCAGGTTGTACTTATAGAACTACTGGATTCACTGAGAGATTGAATTAGGCCAAATTCTGTTTGTCCAAGTGATATTCTGGGTCCCAAGCTATCAATATTTGCTTTGATCATTAATTGCTGAAATGACTACAGTATTTTACTTTCCATGGTACAGTTACCTTGGTTATAAGTATCAGGTACCTTGTATCTTGTATAAGTCTCTTCAGGGAAAGCCAGGTGGGCGATTTATAATACACATTTTTGCTGAAAGTGTAGAGTCATTTTTCAAAGATACCCCTGATTATTCAAGGGTTTCCAGGTCTGAGAAAGACACAAAACTGGGAAATTTAGTAGGGACCATAAATCTTTGGGATGGCTCAAGTTTTTTTGTTGTTGTTGTTCATCTTGATATGTTTTAAGATTTTGGTGGACCAAAAAGTGGAGGAAGTTTCTATTATTTCAGTATAGATTATGCATTTATTCATTTTTGACCCTGGGTACCATGATCAATTGGCCAGTATTGTACTTGCCTCTTGTTTTACCATTCTGGTGACCTTAGTGACTCTGCTGTTTATTGTGACAGCCATACCAATGTCCTGGCTTGCTAAATGATGATACATTATTCTGGTCATCTAGAACCTCATCATCCACATTGAAATCAGAGAGTCCATTCCAATGGAAATATAGTTCTTTAATCACTATGCTATAGATCAGATACTAACATTCTTTTTAATGATACCAATGCTTTTCACATCAATATATACTTCAGTACTACGGTATAAAGGGTATCTTTTGTATTCTCTTATACAACAAATTCAGGGTTGATTAGAAAGCATTGGACATTATAAAGCTATTCAACATTTCTATCAAACTAATGTTTTTCAAATCCTCACCCAAGGATGGTTTTTATTGATTTTAGAGAGAGAAGAAGTTGGGAAGAGGAGAAGAGAGAGAGAGAGAGAGAGAGAGAGAGAGAGAGAGAAAAGAGAAATATCAATTGATTGCCTTCAGTACCCACCCCAACTGGGGACTGAACCTGCAACCTAAGCATATGCTCTGACTGGGAATCAAACCCACAACCTTTCTGTTGCATGGGACAATATTTCAACCAAATGAGCCACCCAGCTATGCTCAACCTAATTTGTAACTTATATTTTACATCAAGAGGTAAACCTTATTTATTAAATGTTTATATTTAATCCAGGTTTTAAATAACCAATAACAAATATCTATCAGAAAAAAAAATATTTAGAAATGCAAGTTCAAACATTACTGTCAAAATCTCTAAAAGGTTAACTTTTATTGATAATTACTGCCTAGTCACTCAACATAGAATATGATAGAGCATATAATGTTTTGGAAATATCTAAGCCTTTGGAATCTAACCAAAATGGGTCAGAATCCACCCTATGAAATGTATTTGATCTGTTATATTTGGTAAGTTCTTGAACCTTTATGAGTATCATGATCATCAACAGAAGGGTCATCATATTATATAATGAAAACTGTATTTCATATAAAGGCCATAGTGAGAATTAAATAAGTGTCTAATAAGTGATAATGTTATAAAAGCAATCCTATCTAATAAGGAGGGAATATGCTAATTGACTACCATGCCCCCAAAGATGGCGGTTTCCAGAGCCACAAGATGGCAGCGCCCAGTCCCCTCAGCCCTGCTGGGGTGGCAGGCACACAGCAAGGCTGGGCCCACCCCCAGGAGGGCCCGGTCGCTCCGTGTGCCTGACTCCGGAGTCCCCCAATCCCCTCAGCCTCCCAGCCTACCAGGACTGACCCAAGGTACAGGCAAGCCTCAGATGGCGGCTACCCAGCCGCCCAGGGCCACCCAAGGCTCAGGTAACCAGGGCTGAGGCTTGCGCTGCCAGCAGTGGCAGCAGCAGATGTGTGATGGGGGTGTCACCTTCCCCTGATTGCCGGGTCACCTCCCACCCCTGAGGGCTCCCAGACTGTGAAAGGGGGCAGGCTGGGCTGAGGGACCCCCCTCCAGTGCATGAATTTTCATGCACCGGGCCTCTAGTCTATTATAAAAGAAGGTGAGAATAAATAAAAGGAAATGGTAGTAATTGAATTAAAATGTTCACAGTGTCTAACAGGTAGCTACAAAGTGTTTAATTAGAATGCATTAAAATTATGTGAGAGTTAAACTCTCCTGTCCAAACCATGTGTATGCTTCTATTGTTAGTTACAAGTAGTGCCTTAAGTGCTTCTGAAACAGAATTTAAAAAATATATACCAAAGCAGTGCATTTACACAGGCAATTGAAACACTACTCTTGAACTTGATTACTGCACAAAAAGCAGTTCCATGTTGACAGGTAACTATTATTTATGAGAAGATGATATATTACTTCAAGTTCTCCTGACAGTCTTTATGTATATTTCTTTTACCCAGGACAGTTGCAATTTAATAGTGCATTAAAAGACCATGTGCTATGCCATTTGTCATATGCTATATTTATATAATCTATTCTACTTCCTGCTTGAGTCCTAATTAATCTACCAAACACCTCATTACCTTTTTAAAAACCAGACTCTATTTAAGGTTAATTATTAAATTGTTGCATCACTAACACATTAAGTACACACACACACACACACACACACACACATATATATATATATTTTTTTTTTTTCTTGATAACCAGAAAATTCACAGGGTATTGGGGAAACTTTATTTAAAATATAACTTTAGTCATATTAAATTTAAACCTTTTTTTATAGGTTTAGATTTATCAGAAACCACATAATATGTACTTTTTAACCATAGTATCAGTGAGTAATGGAAATATAATACATGGTATTTAATGGAAGGACAGCCATGTAAAAAGTGGTAAAAAGACAATTCTGTAAACTTTTTATATCACACAATGACTCACAGATTATCCAGACAACCAGGCCGGCAGGGGGGTTAGTGAGAGGCGACCAAATGACTGAGCAGCAGGATGAATGCTTCTCAATAGCTCATTGAGAAGCAAGCATCCTCCTATTCTCAGGGGGTCTTCCTAAGTTTTCACCCTTCCTGACAATTTTATAGACTCTGGCCCAAGCCTATACTGAATGACTATGTTTATTGAAAATCATTTTTCCAAGCATAATATCTCCAAGTTCCACAGAGAAAACAAACAAACATACAAAACCAGAAGTAGGGCATAAATCCATGTTTTCTGCCTTTAGTTTAAGAGTTAGTTAACAGCCCTAGCTGGTTTGGCTCAGTGCATAGAACATTGGTCTTTGGACTGAAGGGTCCCAGGTTTGATTCTGTTAAAGGGCACATGCCCAAGTTGCGGCTCAAACCCCAGTAGGGGCCGTGCAGGAGGCAGCCGATCAATGATTCTCTCTCATCATTGATGTTTTTCTCTCTCTCTCCCTCTCCCTTCCTCTACAAAATCAATAAAAATATATATTTTTTTAAAAAGAGTTAGTTAACAAATGGTCTGAGTCCCCACTTTAAGAAAGGAAGGCACTGAAGAAGCAATGGAGATGAAGCCTACATATCTATATTTTAAACAGGGATAGAGTTCCTTGTCTAAATTTTGAGAAACGCAGTTCTAAACCATCTGTGCTATCATTTCTGCTTTTCTTCTAGATCTCAATTAGATCAAATAAGTCAAAATGTCTTTTATTTTACATGTTCTTTAAAATGTACCTAATCTTTCCTTATAATAACATTTAAAAAATACTATTTTACTCATTCCAATTAACATTATTACTACCATTTGGAGAAAAACTAGCATTTGTCTAAACCAGTGGATTTCTTAAAAGGAAGATCAAGAATGAATCATCGGTTTGCCCCATATGCACAAATGTCAGTTTGGATACACACCAATGTGCAACAATAAATAGGTCTGAAAAGAAAGCCATGGAACAGTGAAAAGCTGAATGATTGAATATGTAGTTCTTGGCAATAAGAGACTTAGAAATATATTATCAATTTGGATAAAAATTGGTTTCCTATGCATTAATGACTAAAACCTGAAATGATAGTAGCTCATCAATTACCATAAGATTTCAATTCCAAGCCATAACATAATTTCATAAAAGGACTTCTCCTTGTATTTAATTTAGACTTTCAATAAGTGCTGCATTTCAGGCAGAAAAAAAAAAAGATATGATTCTAATAATTATATTTTAATATAACAACTGGTCCTACTAGAGACAAAGGCCTTTACTAGTACATTTAGGGCAGAGGAAAATATAAAGCATGTCATTCTCAGTGAAGAGAAAAATTAGTTCCATAAAATTGGCTAAGTCTCCCTACATAGCAAATTTTACTTGGCATCCTGGTGTCTTTGTAGCTTGCTTTATTAATGCATAAAACAAATATTTAATAAATGCTCCTTCTGTGCCTAGGAACTGTGCAGCATGATGAAGTAACAAACATAATTGAGCTCTTGATCCAACACTATATGTGGAAAAGAGACAGTGAAGTGTTTTTTGTGTATAAAAATGAGTAAAAAATAATGTATTTTCAAAGGTATAAATCAGAGGTTCAAATGACAAATAGCAGGGATTACTTTTATTTATTAACGAAAAAAATAAGACAAATATCTAAGCTTTTTTGTAGATGCTATGCAAAGATAAATATATAGATCCCACTTTTGTCCCCTGGACCTTATCTATATATATAAAAGGCTAAGCTACCATCACATGCAAAACAACCGAACGGACAACAGAACAGGCTGCGTGGGGGCGACCAGGGCGGCAGGGGGGTTAGTGAGGGGCGACCAAATGACTGAGCAGCAGCCTGCGTGGAGTGACCAGGCCCATGTGGGGGGGGGGCAGTTGGGGGTGACCAGGCCAGTGCGGGGGGGCAGAGAGGGGTGACCAAATGACCAAGCAGCAGGCTGCGTAGGGCGACCGGGCCAGCAGTGGGGTTAGTGAGTGTCGACCAGGCTGGTGGGGGGGGGCAGTTAGGGGCAACCAGGCAGGCAGGCAGGTGAACAATTAGGAGCCTGTAGTCCCGGATTGTGAGAGGGATGTCCGACTGCCGGTTTAGGCCCGATCCTGGGGATCGGGCCCAAACCGGCAGTCGGACATCCCCCGAGGGGTACTGGATAGGAGAGGGTGCAGGCTTGGCTGAGGGGAACCCTTCCAGTGCATGAATTTTGTGCACCGGGCCTCTAGTCCTATATAATAAAGAGGTAATATGCAAATTGACCATCACTCCTCACAAGATCGCTGCCTATGACCAGGCCAGCAAGGGGTTAGTGAGGGATGACCAAAAAACTGAAAAAGCAGACTGCGTGGAGCAACCAGCCCGGCAGGGAGGGCAGTTGGGGGCAACTAGGCCAGTGGGGGGCAGATGGGGGTGAACAGGCCAGCAGGGGGGCAGTAAGAGGCGACTAGGCCAGCGAGGGGGCAGTTGGGGTGATCAGGCCAGCAGAGGGGTCAGTTGGGGGCAATTAGGCTGGAAGGTGGGGCAGTGAGGGGTGACTAGGCTGGCAGGGGGGCAGTTGGAGGTGACCCGGCTGGCAAGAGGGGCAGTTAGAGGTTTCCAGGCTAGCAGAGGGGGGCAGTTGAGGGTGACCAGGTTGGCAGAGGAGCAGTTAGGAACAACCAGGCCAGCAGAAAGGGGGCAGATAGGGGTGATCAAGCTGGCACGTAGAGGCAGTGAGGGGTGATCAGGCCAGCAGGGGGGGCAGTTAGGGGCAACCAGGCAGGCAGGCAGGTGAGTGATTAGGAGCCAGTGGTCCAGGATTGTAAGAGGGATGTCTGACTACTGGTTTAGGCCCAATCCCCAGTTGGACATCCCCTAAGAGGTCCCAGATTGGAGAGGGTGCAGGCTGGGCTGAATTTCATGCACCCGGCCTCTAGTCCTATATACTAAAAATTTCATGCACTGGGCCTCTAGTCCTATATACTAAAAGCTTAATATGCTAAGTGTCTGGTCGACCAGTTGGCCGTTCAACCAATCAAAACGTAATATGCTAATGATATGCTAAGGCCACTCAACTGCTCGCTATGATGTGCACTGACCAACAGGGAGCAGACAGTTGACCAGTTGACCCTTTGCTATGATGTGCACTGACCACCAGGGGGCAGTCAACCAGACGACCAGTCGCTATAACATGCACTGAACACCAGGGGACAGATGCTCTGACTGGTAGGTTAGCTTGCTCCTGGGGTCCAGGTGATCAGGACTGAGCAAGACACCTTGGAGCCATCCCACAGTTCCTCTCTGGCTGGCCAACCTCCCATGTTTCTCCCTGGCCCCAATCATGCACCAGTGGGGCCCCTCAGCCTGGCCTGTGCCTTCTCACAATCCAGGACCCCTTGGGGAATGTCGGAGAGCTGGTTTCAGCCCAATCCCGCAGGCCAGGTCGAGGACCCCACTGTTGAATGAATTCGTACACCCAGCCTCTAGTGTATTAAATAATAGTAAAAGAATCCTACATAATAAGAGAGTAATATGCTAATTATCCATTATGCCCTGAGGCATAACGACCGACCAACCATGTAACGACCTGATCACAGATCTGCAGGAGGGTGGGGCAGCGAACTACAAGCAGGTGGCGGAGAGCTACAGGAGGGGGCAGGGCAGCAAGCTATGAGGGGAGGCAGGGGGAGCTACAGGAGGGTGGGGCAGTGGGCGGAGAGCTATAGGAGGGCGGCAGTGACCTTCTGGCGCACAGATTCGTGCACAGGGCTACTAGTAATAAGATAAATACATAAACATGTCATATAAAGGGATCATATTGAGCTTTGAAAAAGGAGAGTAGACTACACCAGAATCACACGTAAGTAGAATTTTTTTTAAGGAATATGTGCATTGTACTCAAAATTAAACATTAATGTGCATGATGATAAGAATAACCAAATAAAGGAAACAGGTATCTTCCTGTTTGTAATTTAGGAAAGGTCATTTAAAAAAATTATCATTGAAATAGCCCTTAATGAAAGAGGTAATGATACAATGAAATCCAGGCCAAAAAATAACATTTCATAAATAGGCAGCATAGATGAGAAATGATGTAAAACTTAAAATTAAGTGCATATGTTAAAAATTATCATTGGAATAAGCCAGAATATACATGATATTTACTATATTAGTTATCTATACTAATAATAGAGGAATATGCAAATTAGCCGGGATGCTGTCACGTAATGACCATTCAGCAGGGTGGGCAGGGCTGCGGGGTTGAGGGACGGGACTCTGGGTCTCACACGATTTTGTCATGCCCAGGTAGACTCCCCTGCGGCCATGCAGCTGAATCCCCATGAGGACTCAGGGTTTACTAAACTTTCCTGGAGCTGATCCCCACACCCACACCCCCTGCCCCAGGAACGCACTGCCCACAGCAGGGCACCCGGGCAGCATCCTGACAAGCAGGTGGCCGGGGAGAGCCAAGTGCGGCTGGGGTGGCAGGGAACCACGGGGGGGCAGGGCAGCCAGAGCCAAGTTTCTAGGGGTCTGAGGAGAGCGCCTGACAGGAGCCCAGACTGCAAAGAAGGAAGAGGAAGTGGACACGGGGAGCTCTTCCAATCCCCCTGCACAGACATCCTACCCCGGCCCCCGCACCCCCGGGGATATGGGGAGGCTGACCAGATGGGGAGAAGACCCAGCCTTGGGGGTAGCTGCAGCCCGCACCTCCGACTCCCAATTTCTTCCCCCGCCACCCCCACCAGGGGCACCCACAACAATAGCACACCAGTGACGACCCGTCAGTGCCCCAGAGGCACCCATGGCCCCTGGCCCACTGCTGCCAGGCCCCCTCCACTGGGGTGGGGCACACTTCTCCTCCCTGCAGTTCCAGACCTGGGTGGAGGCAGGCTCAAGCGGCCCCCCAGGGTTAGACCCACCCTCCTCTACAGCAGTGGTGTGCACTGTCTCCGCAATGGAAGTGCACTGAACCTTGCTGGGGCCCATGGCTAAACCCGCCCTCCTAGCCTGCCTGGCCCCACCCTGGCCTGGCCCTGCTCATCCCTCTACCTTGGAGACCTGCCCTGAGCACTTTCAGCTGTGAAATGGCCACATACAATTTAAAGAAGAGCACCAAGTGGGGAGGTTTGACTGTTACTCCTTCGGCCTTGCCATCCCCTAGCGCTCCCTAGGGCCCCCTCCCCCCCGGCCATTGCCTTCAGGAATGACCACTGCTACAGGGCTGCTGGCCAAAGCCCGTCACTTCTAGGCCTGCGTAACCCTCTGTAAAGCTTCAATAGCTACAGTCCCAAGAAAAAATCATGCCCTCCTCCCCCAATCAGCACCTGCTTCTTGCAAGGGTACCCGTGAGCTTAAAAATAACAATCCCTTCTGGTTTAGACATCACTTACTTGATGAAACATTTCTAGGTTTATTAGCTCAGAACCTCCTCATGACAACCTAGTGAGGTAGGCTGAGAAGAGTTTACAATTCCCATGGTATATGTGTATGTATTCAGAAATGAAGCTCAGAGAGGAAAAGTGTCAAGCCCCGTGGTTCCCAAGGAGCAGCACATGCCCCACAGGGGGGGCAATTTGATTTTAAGTGGGGGCAATTCGAGAATGAGTTAACAGTGAATTTTTTGCATTTCTTATGGTTCTAGGGGGCCTCATCTACAGCGTATCCTACATAATAAAAGGTTAATATGCAAATGACCAAATGGTGTAATGACAGGTCACTATGATGAACACTGACCACCAGGGGGCAGACACTCAACACAGGAGCTGCCCCCTGGTGGTCAGTGTGCTCCCACAGGGGGAGCACCGCTCAACCAGAAGCCAGGCTCATGGCCGGTAAGCACAGCGGCAGTGGTGGGAGCCTCTCCTGCCTCTGTGGCAATGCTAAGGATGTCCGACTGACAGCTTAGGCCCACTGAGTCATTATTCAGACATCACCCCAGGGCTTCCAGACTGTGACAGGGCTCAGGCCAGGGTGAGGGACACCTCCCCAAGCACATGAATTTCATGCACCAGGCCTCAAGTGATTTTATAATGGGCCAGCTTCACATTCCCTTTCTTAGGAATTTGTTAGGAGTGACTCATAATTCTTTGGGGAGTTAGAGAACATAGTAAAAATATATGCAAAATGATTTATTTGTGGGATACATTTACCATGCAGAAAAGCTAATTGATAACTTGCAGTAATTAGAGGTAGAAATGAATAAAGGTATTGGCTGTGGTGACAAAAACTTGACAGTGACAGAATGCACCAGAGACATAACAGAAACAGCTATTGTGAAAAAGTTGAGTTTGCAGTAGTTAAGAGTTAAAAGAGAAAGAAGAGTATATAATCATTAAAGATTTCAAGAACTGGAAAGGACAGCCAATTATCTGGGCTGTGACAGTGGTGGAATTGGTTAAAGGTGCTGGAAACCTGGGGTTGTTACATAGTAAGGTGCACCCCACATTTAGAACTTTTTTCTTGTTGCTCTTATTTTCAGTTAGGTCTGTGGATTATGTAAAATGCTGCAAATGACAATTCACAGGCAAAAGTAGTATAACAGAATGGTGAGAATGAACTAGAAGAAGCAAAGCACGTGCCTAAAGCTACTGAAGATAAGAATGTAACCTGTCTTCTTCCAGAAATGTTGGCTACTTGAGTATTTAAGAGAATATATCTATTTACCAGACTAAGTTGGTAGATAAGGCTTGATATTCAGCAACAGCACAAAGGGGAAAAATAATGTAGGTGATATTGCCATTGGAGAAAGAAGTAAGAGCTAATTGAAAAATGAGGAAGTAATTATGAGAATGCCAAGAAGTAAATGATATAAAATAAAGGTGGGCTAGTGACAGCAGTAGTTTGGATTATGACATGGGGTTCAGGTAGCATGTGGGAACTGGGGATGGCTATCAGAAAGAGAACTGTACTGTTGATGAAAACATCCTATATAATAAAGAGGTAATATACAAATTGACCCTCATGACCTCACAAGATGGCCACCCCATGTCATCACAAGATGCCTGCCCCCACATCATCACAAGATAGCGCCTACAAAATGGCTGTCCCCACATTGTCACAAGATGGCCAGCAGGGGAAGGCAGTTGGGGGTGACCAGGACTGCAGGGGAGGGCAGTTGGGGGTGACCAGTCCTGCAGGGGAGGGTAGTTGGGGGGGACAAGGCCTGTAGGGGAGGGCAGTTGGGGGTGATCAGGCTAGCAGGGGAGCAGTTAAGTGTCAATCAGGTTGGCAGGGGAGAGGTTAGGGGTAATCAGGCAGGCAGGCAGGCAGGCAGGTGAGTGATTAGGAGCCAGCAGCCCCGGATTGTGAGAGGGATGTCCGACTGTCAGACATCCCTGTGGGGTCGGGCCTAAACTGGCAGTCAGACATTCCCTGAGGGGTCCCAGATTGGAGAGGGTGCAGGCTGGGCTGAGGGACACCCCCCTCCCCTGTGCATGAATTTCATCACCGGGCCTCTAGTATTTAATAAAGCAATATAACAGCTATTTGGAAGGTTCATAAAATATTGAAAAAAAGGTAGAACATGTTCAATATAGCATTCAGATGAATAAAATGAATTGACTATAAGGTTAATATCATAAAATATCGTTGGGGAAATGTTGAACTAAGCATACCTTCACATATAACAGAACACACCAGGTCACATTTCTCCCATTTTCTTTCCATTCTCCAAGTTCTTGTCTGTCATTCAGTTTGAAATAGAAACAATATATTAAGTTGTATAGTTTCAGTTAGACCATCTATACAGCAATCAAACTTTAATAGGTCTACTGAGTGATGTAAAATTTCTCTGATGCATATATCCACATATTTCCTTTCAGGAACAACTGCTCTTCAAGAGTTCAATGCATTTTCTGACAGTGAGTCTCTAAATTCTTTGCCAATAATTTAAAAATGTGACCTACTTGAAAAATCACTGTTGTATCAAATATAGTTTGATAGCTTATGGAATTGTAACAATAAAATTCTATTTCATTCACTTATTTTCCAATTCTGCAATAGTTGTATTAATGTTCATTAGAAATACATCTTATTTACTTCAAGCAAAAAATTTTATGGTTTTGACCTTATTTTTATAGTTCTGTTATTGGTGGGCAGAGGTCCACATCCCCACCTTTACTCACAGGAGTGGCTTCTTATGATATCCCAAGAAAAGGAATTTTCTGAGACTCACACAGAGTGCTAGGGCTGACCGGCAGACCCTGAGAGACAGAGGAACAGATTGCTCTAACACACGTTTCTGTGAAAGAGAGGGCTAAGGGACTCTTTTACTTTAGTAGTAAAAGCAGTCCTGTTCGCCTGCCTCAGTGGCTTTTTATTGTAACAACAGCTTGAACTCAAATTAACCTCTAGATACAATCAGCAGGGCAAGTATCCTTGAGAAAGTATATGTTTCTATAAGGTCAGGTCTTTAAATACTAAACATAGAGATTCTAGCAAAATACCCCAGGGGATCGAACTTGTTTGGAAAAGTCAAGGTAGGGGCTACCGCCTTTGGCGCGGTCCCCCCAGAGGCCCCCGGCCTTCCACAGAATCCTCCTTAAAGACATTCCAACCAAGTCCTGTACTTCCCCACATCTCCCCCCTTTTTGTTTTGCTGGCTTCAGAAGACAGAGGGAGATGGTGAACTTTCTGCATTGGAAGGTTGGGGTCGGCGAAGCGTGTTCACTGTTCAAGTTTTGATTTTGTGGACTATAAGAAAAACAAAGGAAATTACAACAACAGTAAAGGTTAGTCTAATTAAGTAGACAGGGTATTTACAAGCATTAAATCTTGCCTTCTAGCAAGGTATAGGGGACAGGATTATAAAGGGGAAGGGGCTAGGGTGAGGAATGTAGCTGTGTGCAGGCCTGGGGTTTGTAGATATCAGCTATTGTCAGGCGATGGGATGATGTTGATTCCTGGTGGGTCAGTCTGACCTTGCTTACTGAATTCACAGCTGAGTCATCTCCCTAATTACTTTGCACAGGCCTTGAAAAGAAAACTTTAAGAAAAACTTAACCCCCTATTCACATATATGTGTTCTAAGACTTAAAATAATATACGGTAATTACTGTTCATATTAATTTAGGTGTTCTATCAGATTTATTCTTTAGTATACTTATAATTCCTTTTAATATTTTTCTTTATAAATTTTCTATGATTTTTATAAATATTCTTATAACTTCCATAATAATCATTCTTATAACTTTTATAAAGTATTTCTACTCTAATTTCCTTTCTTCCTGTTATATTCCTTTCTTTATATCCATTCTCACAATTTTTACTTCCTTAACTTTAGTTCTTTTTTACTTGTACAGACCCTTTATAACTTACTAGAGGCCTGGTGCACGAATTCATGCACCAGTGGGGTCCCTTGGCCTGGTCTGCAGGATTGGACTGAAACTGGCTCTCCAACATCCCCTGAGGGGTCCCGGATTGCGAGAGGATGCAGGCCAGGCCGAGAGACCCCACTGGTGCACGATCAGGGCCAGGGAGGGACCGCAGGAGGGCTCCAGGGTATGTCCGGCCCATCTCACTCAGTCCAGATAGGCTGGATCCCAGAAGCAAGCTAACTACCGGTTGGAACGTCTGCCCTCTGGTGGTCAGTGCATGTCATAGCGAGTGGTTGAGCAGCCTTAGCATATTATGTTTTGATTGGTTGAACGGCTGACCAGTTGACCGGATACTTAGCATATTAGGCTTTTATTATATAGGATACATACCTTTTACAACTTACACATACCTTCTGCAATTTATATATACCTTCTGTAACATACACATATATCTTCTGTAACTTACACATACTCTTTTAGCTTGTCTACTTTACTTTCTTTTTCCTTTATTTCTATACCTTCTATTATACGAAAACTATAAATTCCTTCTAATTAGTTATGATTAAAGGTTAGTTCTACACAGGTTCCTCTATTCCTAGCTTTAGAGCAGTTGGAGTGGTGAGAAGTATGTCTCAGAGTCTATCTCTCCTCTAGTTGGCCTATCGTCCTTGCTCTGCTCATATCTGTCTAACTTCCTACTATATTCCCCTCAAGGATCTTGGCTCTGAATTCTTTTAGGGAAAAGGGATGCCAGATTTCTTCTGTAATTTCTTCCTGTTGAGGCGGGTTAGAGGTTTCTCTCAGAGCCAAGAGATCCTTACTCTCTGCCAGAGGGATGATGAGGCCTGGGCACAGAAGGAGGTGGCAATGGTGCCTAGAGGTGGTATTATTCCCTAGGTTTAAGTAGGACTTGTAATCTGATGGGGACAAACTGTGTTATAAAATTTAGTATTATTGGGTAAAAGTTATAACAGTTTCTAATAATTTCCTTTGAAACAATTTTTCTCCCTAAAATCATCCTTATTTTTATTAAAGACTAATTTACTTACTATATTAAGTCTAGTTAAAATTTGGCCTGATTGTTTGCATGAACACAATAAGAATAACAGTTGATTACATAGGCTATTTTTAAGTATGCTTTGCTGGAATTTCATGAGAAAGTTTACTCCTAGGGCAAAGAAACCAAGCCACACAGTTGCCATCAGGCTTTGCCTGCAATACCTACAGAATTGGGGTGCTTCTTCAAGTTGAGGTCCCTACAGGTGTCTTGAGGTTTCTTTCATTACATCTCTCAGGAAAGCAACCTTCGTTCCTTACCTGGAAAGACTGCCATGAACCATGAGACTAAGCAAGGTACTAGGCTACTTATCCAAGGGCTTATAGGTTTCAAAGTCCATCTTCATTCCTTAGAGCTTTCTGGTGACATCCAGAGTCCTGGCATGTCTCTCTTTCAGACATGATATTCCAGTAAAGTTTTGGTTAATAAAACTACAATTGGAAACTGACTTATGTCTTGTTAGGAAGAAATCGGATTCTTATTGGATTCATGCAAAAAAATATATTGCCATAAGAATAATAATTACTAACACTATAATTATTTTTAGTTTATTCAGTCTTATAGTCAAATTCTGTTTCTCTTGATTTTTCTTGCCAGTTTTTCTATAAATCTATCTATAGATACTTTATAGGATAATATAAATGACATGGAATCTTGTCCTTTTTGCAAAACACAATATTCCACAATATTATAACATAATAATTAGATATAAATGAAAACATGTTAGAATCTATTTAATATGCATATATAAATAGAATATAATTATTATTTCCTTATATGACAGAGCTTCCCATATACCTTTAGTATAAAATGTCCTTCATAAGGAGAGAAAGCACATATTAAATTTCAAACCCTGGGAAGGTAATCAAATATATTATATATTATTATTATTATTATTAAACAATATTTAGTAATCTATTCATTTTAAGTAATCAATTTCCTGATTAACATAATATAATTATTTTAATAATATATATAAAACCTTTGCTTCCTAGGCAAATACAGGAAAAACCTTTTCTTTCCCCTTACTTTCAGAAATAGGCTTATTTTTCTAATGGAAAACATACTGACATTCTTTTTTTTTTTTTAATATATTTTATTGATTTTTTGCAGAGAGGAAGGGAGAGAGATAGAGAGTCAGAAACATTGATGAGAGAGAAACATCGATCAGCTGCCTCCTGCACAACCCCCACTGGGGATGTGCCCGCAACCAAGGTACATGCCCTTGACCGGAATTGAACCCGGACCCCTCAGTTCCCAGGCTGAAGCTCTATCCACTGAGCCAAACCGGTTTCGGCCATACTGACATTCTTAAGAAGCATAACAGAGATAGTGAATTCCTTAGTGAGAAACAATTCCCTCGAACTTGGAAATCCCGAGCAGACTCCAATGACTTACTGTGCAGTTACTTTCATTTTCTTACTCTTAGTTTTTGCGGGTTCCATCACATTACCTTGCATTCCAGGTTCCTCCTCTACGGGGCACCATTTTGCTGGGGCTGACCAGCAGACCCTGAGAGACGGAGGAACAGATTGCTCTAACACATGTTTCTGTGAAAGAGAGGGCTAAGGGACTCTTTTACTTTAGTAAGAACAGTCCTATTCGCCTGCCTCATTGGCTTTTTATTGTAATAACAACTTGAACTAAAATTAACCTCTAGATATGATCAGCAGGGCAAGTATCCTTGAGAAAGTATATGCTTCTACAAGGTCAGGTCTTTAAAGACTAAACATAGAGATTCTAGCAAAACACCCTAGGGCAGTGGTCGGCAAACCTCGGCTCGTGAGCCACATGCGGCTCGAGCCTCGGTTTGCGTTCTATTGACTAATGAGTTTGCCGACCACTGACCTAGACTCTCGATTCCAATATTTACAGGCTGTTGTTGTTCCTTGTGATTAAGCCGGAGATTAGACTTGTTGGGAAAAGTCAAGGTAGGGGCTGCCGCCTTTGGCAAGGTCTCCCCCAGAGGCCCCCGACCTTTCAGAGAATCCTCCTTACAGACATTCCAACCAAGTCCCGTGCTTCCCCACAACAGAGGATGGAATATTGTTGAAAGCTTTATCTCTATGAAATTAAGCCCCTAGTTTCCAAGGTTCCATTTCCCTTTGATCCTCTCAGGAGAAGTGTTAGTTGTGGCTTCAGCAGAGCTACTGAAGTATGGTAGCAATCATCTCAGGTAGAAACTGCTGTTTGGGTTCTGTACTTATTTGTTTGCTAAAACAATAGAAATTTATTTTGATTTTCTGAACTTATGTATGCTATCCCAATACTCCATTGATGATGGTTTGAATATCCCATTGATTGTGATCTCACTGGTCATCGAAGCACATTCTTCTGAGAACCAGATCAGCTCACTTATCCTAAATTGTCTCAGTAGCTACAGATAAAGAGTTTCGGTTGACGCTGTGGTCCCAGAATCAGAACAGACCCTAAATTGCCTCAGTAGCTACAGATAGTGCATTCCTGTTGACTCAGTGGTCCCGGAATCTGGACAGCACAATTATTCTAAATTGCCCTGGTGGTCCCAGATAATGTGTTTCTGTTGATTCAGTGATTCGTAGATACTTTAGATAACTAACTTGCTCAATCTCACCTCTGTAAAAATGCTTTTCGCGAAACAGGTTCCTCATTACAGACCCAAAGATGTAATTGATACTTTTGTGATATTCTGCCCATATAAGCCAGATGTGGCAAGCTGTTCGGGGCTGTGAGGTCTGGAGTGCTTTTGCTCCCTCGTATGCCACCAGCTTTTAATAAATGACTCCATAATTTGACTTTTTGAGGCGTCCTTTGTAAGATGGGGGGTACACTACAACAGCAGTAACCTATATAGAGTAGATTACTATGCTAATTCTGAGAACTGGAACAGGATGTAGCCATTTGTTGCTGGCACAGTCTGAAAGTTCATGTTCCATCCAGGTGTGGAGGTGCATAAAAACAACTTTCCGGGTGGCCTCCCCACTCCACTGTAGAGCCCCTGACATTAATGAGGCCATTTTGGATGTTTCTGTTCACACTACTAATTTTTCTTTAAATATTCAGTTACTTTTTAGAAACATTAGAATAGGAAAAATGGGTTTATATTCTATTCTATTTTCAGTGCTCTTTATTAACTGAGTAGATCTGTTGGTTGTAAAACCGGACCTTGGTTCAGCAACCTCAGTGCTAGAATTCTAAGATGAATTCAGAGCCAAGACTCAAACTGTAAGAGAAAGTATTTAGAAAGTCACAGAAGTAGACATGAGCTGAAAAGATATGGGCTCGGGAAACAAGTTACAGAGGCAAAAGAATGGCCCGGGAGTTTAGGAGAAAGAGAGAGGCAAGGCAAATGCACCTGGGGGAGGGGTGGGGAAAGGTGTGGGCATGCTCCATTGTGAGAGCCAGGCACTGGGTCCCTCTCCTAAGGGCTTTTGAGGATGGGGATTTTAGAAGAGGTTCCAGAGGAGGACCCCAATAGAATATTCATCAGCTTCCAGGTGTGCTCTTTCAGGGTTGTGGTCTCCTCTGATAGGTCAGTACCAAGGCAGAGCATCACTAGTCAATGCAGCTAGCTGGCCCTGAGGTCAGCCATGCCATCACTTGTCTGGTTTTGCTGCTTTTCTGGGCCTGAAGTTGAAATCCAACTGAAGCCGAGATCTTATTTCTCCCTGGAGTTAGTGCTTGAGGGAGTGGTAGTGCAAACCCATATGGGAGTCCCATGAGGACACTTTTTGGCCCCCTGCTCCTCCTCCACCAAATGACTAGCGACTTGCTAGAGGAGGAAAGTGTTGCTGGTGTACACAATAGGTCTTTTTGTGGCCGAAGTGAGGAAAGAATTCCAAATGCACACCCATGGAGAAGGTTAAATGTGATGGTAAGATTTTATTGTGAGTTAAGGGGAATGAATACACCCTCGGGGACCTAGAGAGTTGGCAGCCTCTAGAAGCACTGCCCTGAGGCTTCTGTTAATTCTCCATTTATCTTATTGCAAAGGACAAAGAACCATTTAAATTATCCAACCCAAACTTCTAAGTTTTCCTGGGCTTGGATTAAGCCCTCCTCCTTGTAAATTCTATTGGGGTTTCATACCCTCTGTCCAATCTAATTATCTTTCTGATTGTGCCCATGATAGGCCCCGCCCCTCTATTGTGTCACCCTGACTCCCACTGTGCATGTCCACAATTTTCATTACATCATCGAGTTCTTACTGTACATGCACCAAATAGAGGCATTTCCTACCCCACCTCTGGCACCTGGCTTTTAGCATGGCTAAGAAGGCTTTCTGTCCAGTTCTGGGACTAGTGGCAGCCCCGCTTGAGTGTGTTAATGGCTCTTTTTACCAGTAAGCTACATGGAAATTCTGTTCTGTTATCTGTCCCCAATTCCCAGTTTATGAAAATGAATCAATTTCCTTTGGCTGTCTTCCTTATATTAACAACTCTAACTGCCTACACTGACAAAAGATCAGGAGAGTGTCTGAGCTGCATGACGAGAGATATGAAAGGTCAGGGGGTCTAATCTGAAGAACCAGTTATATGAAAGGTCAGTGTGCTTAAATGGCATGACCAGTGATATGCTATGGGAGGCAAGGTCACCCTGGGGGTGCGGTCCCAGTTTTGTCATTTTCTAGGCACCTGGGGCTTTCCACCTTGGACTTTCCACCCTGGACTATGGTCCTTGCTCTGGTCATGTGTGTTTAACTGCCTACCACAGATCCAAATTTCTGTCTTGTATTAACTCTTCCTTCAGAAGAACTTCCTTTAACATTATATAGTGCAGGCCTACTGACAATATAAGCTTTTTTTCCCACCGTGACCTTTGGCGAATTTACAATTCTGATTGGAATATGGATTTCTTTCTTCTTAATGTTTGAATTATTATTTAAATTATAATATTTAAAAAAATTTTATCCATATTATTCTAGCTTTTACTACTGTCAGAAAGAATGCGTTCCAAGACCCAGAAACAAGGAGGCATGGATCAGACTGTCGGGCCTCGGGGGGCGGGTTGGGAAGGGTGGGGGTAAAGGGGGAGATCAACCAAAGGACTTGTGTGCAGGCATATGAGCCTAACCAGCAGTTAAGGACAACAGGGGAGTGGGGGCATGTGTGGAGAGGGGTGTGGGATGGGAATGGGGGGACGAGGACAAATATGTGATACCTTAATCAATAAAGAAATTAAAAAAATAAATTAATTAATTAAAAAAAAAAAAGAAAGAATGCGTTCCAGGTAAGCAAGTGCTTACATTTTATTTTTACTTGGGGGCCATCTGCTTTCTTCAGTATCAGGTTAGTTGATCAGTCAACATCACCTTGGCTCTCTGATGGGCTAAAGAGAAATTATGAATTTATAGAATGTCCAGAGATGGTTGTTGTTGGTGGTGGTAGGTTTGAAATGTGCTTGTTCAAACTCTCTATCCTAAGTGGAAACTAGAAGTCACTTAAGTGTCATTAAATAAATCTTAATTAAGAATTTAAAAGAAGATATCAATTTAAAGTGCTGTACCTTTATTTACTCATGTGTAATTGAAAAAAAAATGGAAATTTATCTTATTTTTATATCTTTACTTCAAATTGGAGATATAGAACAGCTTGTCTTTTTTTTTTTTTTTTTTTTTAAATTTCTTTATTGATTAAGGTGTCACATATTTGTCCTCATCCCCCCATTCCCATCCCACACCCCTCCCCTTGGATGCCCCAACCCTCTGTTGAACTTAAGCATTGGTTAGGCTCATATGCATGCACACAAGACCTTTGGTTGATCTCTCCCCCCTCCCCCCACCCTCCCCTATCCTCCCTCTGAGGCCCGATAGTCCGATCGATGCCTCCTTGTTTCTGGTTCTGTTCTTGTTCATCAGTCTATGTTGTTCATCATTTCCCCTAGATGAGCGAAATCATGTGTCACTATAGATATACTTATAAGAATTGAATGTGCGACGAGCAATAATAGTTATGCTGACAGGCAAATGAATCAGTCTGTAGTGAGTTTCTTTCTGGACCAACAGTTCTTTTGAGACCCAATATCAATGTCCACCGGTTCCCTATGAGTACATGTCGGCACTGACCCCTCAGCTCTGGATGGTGGACAAATGGTGGTAATGCAGGTCCGACTCCCTCTGGTTTGGTCTCGGCTGGACCCAGGGGCACTGCTTCACCCGGATCCAGGGGCCCATGGCCTCGCCCGGACCCGGGGCCAGGCTCACCCGGATCCAGGGGCCCGCGGCCTCGCCCCGACCCGGGGCCCAGGGCTCACCCGGCTCCAGGGGCCCGCGGCCTCGCCCGGACCCGGGGCCCAGGGCTCACCCGGCTCCAGGGACCCGCGGCCTCGCCCGGACCCGGGGCCCAGGGCTCACCCGGCTCCAGGGGCCCGCGGCCTCGCCCGGACCCGGGGCCCAGGGCTCACCCGGCTCCAGGGGCCCGCGGCCTCGCCCGGACCCGGGGCCCAGGGCTCACCCGGCTCCAGGGGCCCGCGGCCTCGCCCCGACCCGGGGCCCAGGGCTCACCCGGCTCCAGGGGCCAACAGCTTGTCTTTCTCCTCCGTATAATAATCTTTCTTATAGATTGCTTTCCTTTTAAATTGCTTAGTAGTTTGTAATGTAAAGAAGTGCAAAGTAATAGTATTTTTTATATAAACAATGAATTTACAAATGTTTGTTGTATAAATTATTCTATCTATAAACTATTTGGTAAAATAATAAGACTCAGAACAAGCATTGTGCATACTTTCTCTTCATTTTCTCCTGAAAAAATTAAAACCTAATAATAAAGATCAGGTAGTAAAACAGTAGTTATGTAACAAAGATTTTTTTTAAGATGTCATATTGTATTTTGAAAGTAATTTTAATTAATCTTTGTGGATATTTAAAAATTGGATAATATAATCTATCTTATATCTTCACAGTGTGAGAAATATGTGTTTAACAAGCATAGAAAGTTAATAAATTTCATACTTCCTCATCCACATTTTTTCTGATTAATGCTATCTTGTAGTTAGCTTGTTGGTAATAATCTATGTTCTCTAATGCTCCTCTCCCAGAGCTAGAGAAAAAGAAATAAGGAAAAAAATCTTAAATGTATTGTTAATGAAGGTGAAGGTATTAGCCAAAGAACATATATGTATAACCCATAGACACAGATAACAGTGTGGTGTTGGCCAGAGGGAAGCCCTGCCCCCCTTGCAAACAATGGAGGTGGGCAAAGGAGCAGAGGAGCATGGGGCCATCTGTAATAGTTTAAATAATTAAAATATATATTGCTAATAGAATATCTTTAAAATATGTGTGCTATTCTTCACAAATGATTATAATATTATTGATGTAGCCTAAAGACATAGTTGCATTTTTTTTTCAAAAATGGTGATGACTTCACTTGATTCTGTATTTTGCATGATTTATAATAAGCATCACCCAACCATAGCATTATATGCATATGGCTATAGTATCTTGAATTATTTAATACTCTATATTCATACAAGCAAGACTACCATATGGGTGAGTTAAATTTTTTGTTATGTAAGCTTTAACTTTGTTCTTTAAAATTTTATCAGTGCCATTCATTATAATTTAAACATTTAAAAATAAATAAACAGCCGAGGGAATAAATAACCCACAGTTTTTCTTTGAATTCTTTCAAGCAAGATAGTAATCACTTTTTATTTTAAATTCCAAAGGAAACAAATATAATCTAATTTGCACTGGTATATCATAAATTATGTCAAATGTATCTTGTGATATGGGATAAAAAATTTATACAAATATGGCAATAGAACATTTTGTATTCAAAATTTGACTATGACTATTTCTTTATATTAAACTGAACTTTTCTCATTAGACATAACCACATGGTTCTAATTTATAAAATTCTCTAAACAGCTGCATCATTTTTTCAATGTGCTTCACTAGACTCATCAAAGTATGTCAAAAGAAACTTCATTTTAAAAATTTAGGATACTCCTTCACTTTTTTTATAAAAACAAGTAGCTCACTGTATTTTGAAATATGTATATATTTTTACATTGATGCTTCGAAATGGTCACATTTTAAAAATTGTAGTACATGAATGTTCAGTTTTTGGATGCTGAAAATGTTTTTTAAATTATATTTTATTGATTTTTTTTTTACAGAGAGGAATAAAGAGTTAGAAACAACAATGAGAGAGATACATTGATCAGCTGCCTCCTGCACACCTCCTACTGGGGATGTGCCCGCAATCAAGGTACATGCCCTTGACCGGAATCGATCCTGGGACCTTTCAGTCCGCAGGCCAACGCTCTATCCACTGAGCCAAACCAGTTAGGGCTTGTTTTTGTTTTTACTTTTTTGGCATTAAATTCACATTATTGTTTCTAAGTCTAAGAAACAATACAAATAAATACATTAACTACATATTTAATTATCTCTCTACAATGTTGTAACTATTTTTTTTAAAATACATTTTTATTGATTTCAGAAAGGAAGGGCGAGGGAGAGAGAGCTAGAAACATCAATGCTGAGAGAGAATCTTTGATTGGCTGCCTCCTAAATGCCCCCTACTGGGAATCGAGCCCACAACTCAGACATGTGTCCCAACGGGGAATCTAACCACCACCTCCTGGTTGACAGGTCAGTACTCAACCACAGAGCCACACCAGCCAGACTGTAAGTAAATTTTAAAAAGGAACTCAAACAAACTCATAAACAAAAGAAAATATGTGTCCAATTAACAATATATATATATATATTGAATGGGAGTTGGGCCTATATCTGTGACAATAAATTATAAAGAACTATAAAATGATAAGAGCAAGAAGTTAGATAATAAATTCAGAAAATAAAATGGAACAAGTATAGAAAACCAATAATTACACGTAAGATAAGAGAAAATGCTTTGAGATTAGTAAGAATCCAAATCTGCAGATTGAAATACCTTATTGAGTTTCAGACTGCATTTATAAGAAAGTAAATGCTTCTATGCATATATTGATAAAATTCTGGACCTCAAAAGGAAAATAAATCATAATAGTCTCATAAGCTTCCAGGCAGGAAAAACAAAGAAGAAAAGTCAGACTGGCATTGGGTTACTCCATTTCCAGTCTTTATACCAAAAAATAGACTAAAGAAAAAAAAAAGCCATAACCCTTAAATTACATAACTCGACAAAGTAAGATTGTCTGAGGATATGCAAGAATTTCAAAAGCATATTGCTCATGCACTACATCAGAGCCAAATTTTGAAACTATAAAAATAATAATTAGTGATATTGGAAATATTTAAAACAACACAGTAGTCACATCTAGTTGGAAGAAGATGAAGATTGGAGAAGAATGTAGTTAGCAATGAGGCTTCTATATAAATTTTATTTACATATAAATAATGGGATACATATTTAAATACTTTAAATATCCCTAATAGTTTATTATATATATATATATATATATATATACATATATATATATATACATGTGTGTATATATATATATATGTATATATATATATATATATATATATATATATATATATATACCTATCCATAAATAAAATGAATAAAAAGATAATCTAGGACATTTTAATATAATCTATATATATAAAAGACTAAACAACCGAACGATCTAACAACCGAACGACCAGTTGGCCAGTCGCTATGATGCACACTGACCACCAGGGGGGAGACACTCAATGCAGGAGCTGCCCCCTGGTGGTCAGTGTGCTCCCACAGCAGGAGTGCTGCTCAGCTGACCAGCCTGTCCTGGCGGCCCACCAGCCCGGCAGCAGCCACTCACTCCCTCAGAGTCCTGTGGGCCTAATCTCTGGAGAACGGGCTAGGTACCCATGAACCAACACCGCTGGTACCATCCCGACAGCACCGCTGGCCTCCTGGAAGTCGACCTCGGGCAATGTGGCAGCTTCCCCTCCCTGGATACTCCGTAAGGAAGAAACAATATAAAAGTGGCCACCAGGTGGCTCCCAACAACCAGTGTGAACATCAGCTGGACAGATCCGGATCCCAGGCCAGCAAGGGCTTCCCACCACCAGCCCGGAGGACCAATCATGTCCCAGCACCCCCACCCCCCGCCCCCACCGCCTTGGATGGGCGCTAGATGTAGGGCTCATGGCTGGCAAGCGCCCCTACGGCAGTCTGGATTGATTGGGAATGAGCACGCGGCAGGTGCAGCAGGGCCAGGATGAGCTGGAGCAGCAGGCAGGAGTGGCTAAAAGCAATAGAACCATTCCCTAAAGAAAAGTCAAATAAGTACTAAACTATCTTAGCAAATCCAAATGGGGATGGAATAAGGAAATGTAACATAAGCCATAAACTATAAAGTAAAATAAAATTAATAATGGTAAACATGACCACCATTATGGTTAAGGAAATTCATTAAAGTCTTTCACTCTAATTGAGGCTCTTGAGTTAGCTTAACAAATGAAATCTGGCTACATTCCAATTTAATAAGTAAAGCTTAATAAATATGGTAAACAACTAGATTTTAGTAAATTAAAAATTTATTAAATAGTCATATTAATGTCAGGTTAAATATAAAAGTAATTAAAAAAGATTAAAATAGAAAAATTTTACATAGTACAATATCTGGCATGAAACAAGTTACATGGTAGTTAAAAATATAAAGAAATATATTTAAAATATAAGGACATACTTGATAATTGGATTTTTGAAATAATTTTTCCTGGAAAAACTCAATCATTACCAAAAAAGACAGTCCCAGTTTTAAAATATAAATCATAATAGCACTAAATAAAAGATAAAATCCTTGTCCTATAGGAAGCTTATATTTTTGTTGGGGAAACAATAAACAAAATCAATAAGTATATTATTTAATTTAATAGTGCATCATAGCTGAGGGTATGGAGTCTATATTAATTAAAAATGTAACTAAATTATACTATACTAGAAGCCTGGTGCATGGATTCGTGCATGAGTGGGGTCCCTCGGCCTGGCCAGTGATCATGGCTGATTGAGGCGATCTCGCCCAGTCTGGGGGGAGGGACCATGGGAGGTTGGCTGGACTCAGGAGGTTGGCTGTGGGAGTGCACTTACCACCAGGGGGCAGCTCCTGCATTGAGCATCTGCCCCCTGGTGGTCAGTGCACATCATAGCGACCGGTCATTCAGTCGACCAGTCGTAATGGTCGATTAGGCTTTTATAGATATAGATAGTAATTATTGTTGTTAATAAAAGAAGGGGAAAAAACAGTTAAGTGAGATCAGAGTGGAGGCAAGTGGTGAGGAGTTTCAGTTTCAAATATGATATTTCAGAATAGGCTTCATCAGGAAAATGACATGTAATGACAAATCTTGAACTAGAAAGGGGTTAGCCATGATTTATCTGGTGGCAGAACTTCCAAAGCATAAGAAACCATCAGTAACAGTTTGGAGAAAGTGGGTAAGAAAGAAAAAAAGGACAGGATAAGAAAGGTAAAGGAAAAAGTGGGTAACTAGAGAATAATCAATAGGGCTTTATGAGTAACTACAGAATAATTATAGAATTTGCCTTTGTCTCTTAATAAAATGGGGTGTCACTTTAAAGTTTAAGCAAAAGAATTGTGGAAAATAAAATCAAAGTAATCCAGCTTAGGGTATAGAGTAAAATTAATCATGTAGTTCACCAGCCTGTAAGTAAAGGAAAAATATTCAAATAGGTTGACAATATATTATATATTACTATTGAATTGAAACTGAGCAACAAATGAGTCCAGGCTGCCTGTCACTACTTGAGGCAATTAAGCAGAGACAGGGTTGACTCATGTATGAGCGTCTATTCCAATACTGCCGGCAGTATGGGAGAGCAGCAGGTCATCCATGAAAATCCGCTCTATCCCTCCCCATAAACGAGCTGCTTATACTGGGGAGAAGGACAAAGATTACATGGGGAAGTAGGAATTACAGGCATGGGAAAGTAGGCAACAAATAATGGTTACAGGTCACAGGCAGTTCAGACTGGGGGTCTCAAAGGGCAGGGGAATCCGAGACCAGATTGTTTTGGCAACAAGGTTGTTAATCTTTCCCTGCAGATAGGCAGTTCTTAGAAAAGGAGAATGGGCCACATCCTGAGGTTAACTCCCATGTTCCAGGGCATGCAACTCTCAGCCAGGTCGGAATGTGCTTCCTCTAATCAGAGCAGAACAATCATGGTTAACAGAGAATGATTACTAATTCTTATAACTATAGCTACTCCCCACTATTCTATTTCTGCCCCTAATAGGATTTGAAGACAAAGATGAAATTTCAGTATTAATATTGTAAAAATTCAGATTTATTTTTGCCTTAACAAAATTTTGTCCTTTTCTAAGTAGACTGATTTTTCAGCAAAAGAAAATATTTCCATTTATAATTCTAAGCTTAAAGATACATATTCTAAAATGTTCACCTGTGTCTATATGTCTTAAAATTGTTTTGGACAACTCATTTTTAGAAATAGCATAATATTTTATGTTGTCTTTTAGTAAAAATTATCCAGAAACGTACTTTTTCCTACATAGCAGTTTTAATTAAAATATTTTCCTTATTTATAATTTGCAAAATTTACATTTCAAAATAATGTGTACAATGTTATAGTACTGCAACATATGTATTTGTGTGTGTATGGTTTCATTGAGACATTGATGGTTAGCTTACAGCTGGGGTCCAGCCAATCAGGACTGAGCGAGACGGGCCAGACATGCCCTGGAGCCCTCCCGTGGCCTTTCCCTAGCTGGCCAACCTCTTACGTCCCTCCCCATCCCCGATTGTGCACCAGTGGGGTCCCTCGGCCTGGCCTGCGCCCTCTCACAATCTGGGACCCTTTGGAGGATGTCAGAGAGCTGGTTTCTGCCTGATCCTGCAGGCCAGGCCGAGGGACCCCACTGGTGCACAAATTTGTGCACCTGGCCTCTAGTCATATTATACAAAAATATTTTGCAGATGCTAAACATAGGAGTAACTTGTTAGGCCACATGGCTCTATGTAGCAAAACTGAGTTTCCCACCTTGCTCTGTGTGCTTTCTCTTAAGTCACACATGAGCATGGATGCAGGTTACATTATTAATGAAGTGATGACCTGCCCCTCAGAAAAAGAAATTTAAATATTTCTCCTTTCAAAGTAAATATCTACCATATACTATTCCATTATGTTCTCCTAATCTCTCTTTGAAGTGTATGTGTTCACACAGAACTTTGTAGTGTAGGCAGGATGCTCAATACAAAGTCAAATTAAGTTTGTTTCTGACAAGTCCTGTTTTCTTGATTGCATCCAATGTGGAGCGCTCATGTATATGCACAAACCCTGGCATTCAGCAGAGCCCTCATTACCATGAGGAGAAGTGTGGATTCAAATTAGCGTTGCATGTTAGACAAGGGCTTGCATAAACTGGGGCTTGTTAAAGCAATGTTAATGAGCCCCCATTGTATTGAGCAGTTTCACTTTTCCAGTCTTTTGTATTTGTTCGCATGAGGCCTGGGAAGATGCTGAACTGATTAAGTCTGAAATGGGGCTGGAAACTCTCTACTATGCCACTGGGCTGAAGGGAATTAGAAAAATCAGGAACAAAGTCATTTAAGGTTTGCTTTAGGTTAAATCATGGTCTTGTAACTTACCCCATGTGTCAGAATTTTTAGCATATTTTAAAAATCTGGCCAAATAAGCCATGTATAAGATTGTTAAGCCAATAGTTATCTGCATTTGTATTTTCTAGTGTAATTTGGACAGAGCTTCCTAAGGCTTTTCTGACTTGTTTGCAGCTGCTACAATTACTGTCCCCACTGTGAAAACCTTTTCATGTGCCCAGATAAAATCCATCCTAAGGGGAAAAATTACATCAGAAAGCATGAAAACCTGGTCCCTTTTCAATGATTATTCTTGGTATTTTACTTTTGTACCTTATAAAATTAGAAGGAAAGATTTGAAAGTGAAATTTAAAATTAGTATATTCTAGCTTAGTCATTCTAGCAACTGTCAAATGATACATAATGAAATCTCAATTTAAGAAACACTGTATTAAGTATAAAAAATTGACACTTTACATGATCACCATGCCACAGAGCAGGTGTACAAACACAGGCATAACCATAAACATGTACTTTGACATACTCCTAACATACTTGCTTAGATCATGGACTTTGAGGTTATCAAATTTTAACTTTTTTCAAGATTACAGATATAGGAAATTTAAAATTGATAAAAAAGTGATAAAGAAGTGATATTTATCTTACCAAACTGACAGAGTACAGAGAATATATTTTCATCAACCCACTGAGGATTTTGGTAACCACTGTTTGAGGAGCTCTTACCCACTGTTTTTACAACTTGTCAATGTTTGCCCTACCCTTAATGGACATCAAATGTCAATCAATCTGGGGTACTCGAGAAGTTATACATTTTTGAAAAATATGGATAAAAGTAACACCAATCTATACAAATAATAGAGGAATATGCAAATTGGTCAGGACACCCTGACGCAAGGACCGAACAGCAGGCTGTGTGGGGTCAACAGGCCAGCAGGGGCAGCAGTGAGGGGCAACCAGGCTGGCAGGCAGAGGTGGTTAGGGGTGATAAGGCTGGCAGGGGGGGCAGTTAGGGGTGATCAGGCAGTCAGGCAGAGGCCGTTAGAGGTGATCAGGCAGGCAGGCAGGTGAGCAGTTAGGAGCCAGTGGTTCTGGATTGTGAGAGGGATGTCCGACTGCCGGTTTAGGCCCGATCCCAACCGGCAATCAGACATGCCCCTAGGGGTCCCGGATTAGAGAGGGGGCAAGCTGGGCTGAGTTGACTCACCCCCAATGAATGAATTTCATGCACCAGGCCTCTAGTCCTATATAATAAAAGCCTAATATGCAAATTGTCCCCTTGACCAGGAGTTCAACTGGGAGTTCGACCAGGGGGCAGGACTGGCTGGCCAACCGCCCATGGCCCCTACTCCCAGCCAGTTTCACCCCTTATTGACCACCCCCCAAATCGGGATGGGCTGGCTGGACCCACTCATGCATGAATACGTGCACCAGGCCTCTAGTATAATAATATAGGAACTGGGAAGCAGTCTCCCAGCTACGCAAGAAACATGATAGAAATCATTTTCTATTCTATATATAGACCTTTTTATAAAAGCCACCTACTTTCCATGGGAAAATATTCCTCCTACCACTGTTTTATTATTGTGAGAAAAAATTAAAATGATATAAATATATCCTGAAGATTAGTAAATGCTGCAAAGTACAGCTACAAAGTTTAGAAAGTTGAAATAGCACACAGACAGTTTCTCACAGGAGAGGAATTAAGGTTTTACTTTTTGCTGTCACCTAATCGAGGTCTTTGTGACTTTTACAATGAACAGTATCTGGATAACGTTGAATCATAGTATGTCAATGAAGAACAGTACTTGGAGAATGTATTTACTAATTACAATACTGTCCTGGATGGCTACACATTGGGTGGGAAAATGCAGTTTCTTTTCTAATAGAGAAATGTTTAGGATTTATTGCTAGTCATCAATAAAATTAGAGACAGCTCATAGATCTGAAGGTTCTTTTTAAAAAAATTTTAACCTACATAATCTTTAGAGTTATAAAATCTAATAACACCAAATTTAAGATTTGTTTCAAGAGCATCAATAGGCATACACTGTTATTTGAGCTGACCAAAATTTCTGAAACCTCTAAATGTTTTGAGTTTCCTAAAGAACCTCATGCTCCCCACTTGGGTGTTTTTGCTCTATCAGTCCACTCTGCACAGAGGGAGTACATCATGCTCCCCACTTGGGTGTTTTTGCTCTATCGGTCCACTCTGCACAGAGAAAGTACATCATGCTCCCCACTTGGGTGTTTTTGCTCTATCGGTCCACTCTGCACAGAGAAAGTACATCATGTTCCCCACTTGGGTGTTTGTGCTCTATCGGTCCACTCCGCACAGAGGGAGCAGTGTCTGCCTGCCTCTCAGCGTGGTGGTTTCCTTCCTTCCTCTAGGCTTCTACTTCTCTCAAAGATCTGGACCTTATTTGTAAGGGGACTATTTATAAAAGTCCCCTGCCACACATTTTTTTTTCCTTATTGCATCTTACAGGCTTTTTTTTTTTTTTATGACATCTAGCAAAAAATAATAATATATTTATTTGTGTGTTTGTTTATTTACTATCTAGCAACCCCACTAGGTAATAATTCCCAAGTAAATATGGGCATGACTGTTTTGTTCATCATTGTATACCTAGGACCTAATGTATTTTCTGGCACATAACAGGCACCAAATGAATACTTACGGCATGAGAGCACCATGAGGGAAATACAATACATGCGTTATCACATTTTGCTTAGTATCTTAAGGGTTAACCATTAAGAGAAAACTATGTTGAAGTAGGAAATCCCTAAGACTACAAAAGCAGTTGTTACATGTGGCATCTAAAGGTCAGCAAGTGCTTCATGAAAGCCTTTTGCTGACAGCTGTCATTACAACTTTACTACAAAGAACTGCGTAGCCATAAAAGCACTCATGGGGAATGGCGGGCACTCTGAGACCAAAGGTTTAAGGCTGGAGCTATTTTTACATGTCAGGTCTGCTTACAAACAGAGCAGTAAGCAAGGCGAATGAAAGGTGTGTTCCAACCTGGAGGGGTGGCGGGTGGAGAGAGTGACTCTGGCTTTGGGTGAAAAATTTGCAGTTTATAATTTTAGATCCTGAGCTGCCTCACTGTAAGACATGGAATATTAAAAAAAGAGATAAACACCCACACACAAGAACAAACTATGACTGTTCTGTTCACAGTGATCTCTAAAATGTAGAGCGATTTAAAGAGCTCAGTCTCTAGATGGAACGGAGAAATGGATTGCAGCATTTGTTAAGTCTCAAAACTGTGGGCATGTCTGTTGTGTTTCTTAAGTATGACAAAAGGATCGTTTTGCATAATTGTGAAGTAAGATTTTGCTTTCACAGAGTTAGTCATTTTGGTTTATATAGCTTGAGAATTCCAGTGGCCAACGGAATTATAAGAATGCAACGGAAAGAAACAATGCTGAAAAATGACCCAGGCATGTTATTTTTAACAGAGGATGGACCGGGCACTGAGAGGTTGTCAGAAATTGCATAATCATGTACGTAACAGCCACGTCATGATTCCCGCTGCGAGGATCACAGGAGGTGAGAGTGCTGAACAAAGCGAACGTCGGTTAAACCGATGTGCTTGTATAACTTAAATGTAAGCTGTGTTCCTGACAGCGTTTAAATGTGTGTTTGTGGTTTTGTTTCTTTTTGATTGGTTGAAAGACTTCTATGCCATTGGTGCCCTGGATTAGAAAAAGTATTCAACTGACAATCAGACTTTCTAATTGTGTAAGTTCTTGGACTTCCAGATTTTATTTTCTGTGAATTTTAAAGTAAGAGGGGATCATGTAGCTGATGTGACACATGCTGGGAAGTTAAAAGTCAGGTGCAGGGAGAGAATATTGTATTTCTACCTGAGATTCTCATATCCCTCAGGTGTCGGCCCTTCAGTCAGCATCAGTCCTGGCATCAGCTATCATTCCGTTCCCAAATCTCCTGCACTGAAGCGATAGGACGTTTTCTCAGCTCTGAATCTTCCCCTTCACATAGAAAGTCCAAGGGTTACTGAGAAGATAATTCCTAGCTCAGGTACCAAGAAAAGAGAGATCAGAAAAACAATAACACACCATTCTTACCCCATAAAATCCTCAATTTTAAGAGAAATTCACTAAAGTTAGCCTAAAAATATTGTCTTTCCCAAGTTATAGAAACATAAATATGCCATAAGTACTTCATAAGCCTTTCTTCTAAACTATGTTCTGATGGATACAGATATGCCCAGGCTTAGCTTCTGTAGAGATGTGAAACAGCACGCTAATAGAAATAACTCCCTTAAATCACTAGAGTATACTCTTTCCCCTATTTGGTTTTACATTTCTTTACCTTTAATCTCCTCATTACCTTTAATCATCTATTTTTTATTTTATTTTCTTCCCTGCCACATACCATGAATTTTATTTTAATAATTTATTTTTAACTAGAGGCCTGGTGCACGAAATTCATAAATAGGGGTGGGCAGTCCCTTAGCCCGGCCTGCACCCTCTTGCAATCCGGGACCCCTAGGGGGATGTCCAACTGGCAGTCGGTCATCCCTCTTGCAATCCAGGACCACTGGCTCCTAACTGCTCGCCTGCCTGCCTGATCACCCCTAACCATTCGCCTGCCTGCCTGATTGCCCCTAACGGCCTCTGCCTTGGCCGCTGCCACTGCGGCTTCATCCAGAATTATGTCCGGAATGACATCTGGAAGGTTCTTCGGCTGTCTGACCTAATTAGCATATTATGTTTTTATTATTATAGATTAAATTTATTGGAGTGACATTAATTAATAAAATTATACAGGTTTCAGGTATACAATTTTACAATACTACATCATCTGTATTTTGTATTATATGTTTACCACCCCAAGTAAAGTTTCCTTCCATCATTATTTATCCCCCCATTCCCTTCGTCTACCTGCCCCAAACCCTCTCCCTCTGGCACTTACCATACTGTTGTGTATGTCCATGAGTCTTTCTATTTTTAATTTGCTAAATTACTTCACCCTTCTCACCCAGCCCCTAACCCCTCCCCTCTGACAGCTGTCAGTCTGTTCTCTGTATCCATGAGCCTGTCTCCACTTTGTTAGTTTATTTTATTCATTAGATACCACATATAAGTGAAATAATCATTTCTTCACTTTTAAAATCCACATCAACCTCTGGATCAGCCTATCTGAGTGAGTGTCTGCTGGTGATCATCCAGAAGACCTTTGTTATAATGTAGTCTTCTTCAGTTTTTGTCTGAATTTTGTCTTGTTTAACATTGAAAATTACCTAAGTTTGTTTCTTCTGGCCTACTATTTTATTTTATTTTATTTTAACTTACCCACACTGTGGATATTTTTATGATTTCATAAATAAAAATGAAAGGATATTTATTGATTTCATAAATAAAAATGAAAGAGATAGGAAGGGAGATAAAGAAAGAGAGAAACATTGATGTGAGAGAGAATCATCCACTGTTTGCCTCCCCAAAGCACCCTGACCTGGATCGAACCCTAAACCTAGGTATGTATCCTTACCAGGAATAGAGTCTGCCACCTTTTGGGTGCACAATATGAGGCTTAACCAACAGAGCCACCTGGCCATGGCTTACATACCATTTTTAGAGCTTTAAACTGAGCCTCTCCTGTGAGTTTTTGTATTCATTGGTAGATTTCTTTATGCAGAAGGCTTGAGTGATAGATGAAGACGGGGCCACAGTGACTGTTAATCTGAGGGTGCTGTTAGGCAAAGAACAAGGCAAGTTTCACCCAACATAGAATTGTGCCTTGTAAGGTAGGCTCTAAGCCATCCAAAAATAACCCCAAGATCATTAAAGAACTGTTTTTCTTTGGGGATTTAAATATACATGAAGGAATGCAACCCTGGGAAGACAGAATGTGACCAAGGCAAGAATGGAACTCATAAAGGCAAGAGCTACTGGTTGTTCAATTTAAACAAATCCCTGTGTTTGCAGTTCAGATCAGTTTGCTATAGCATCTCTACTCCGGCCCATGCTTTCCCCTCAAATTCTGGCCCTCCAGAATCCCGCTGGTGGTTTTCAGGAAGGATGCCCAGTCTATATCAGCTGAAGTTCAAGGAGTACAATGAAGTCATAGACCACAAGCATTGAAAGGCACCACAGCAGCGTGCTTTAATGGCAGCTCTGGCCATGTTTCTGAGATTTTGTTGCTATGCATTTTCCTCCTTGGTCTCTGACCCATCATCTGGAATTTTACCATATCTTCCAGACTCAAAGTCATGCAGCAGCCACGTTCTGAAGCACATGCTCAAGGATCATTGAAAATTTCATCACCATAGGAAAGGATGGGATTCTCTTCTTTATTTATAACTCTAGCCTTTAAAGACAGGGATGTGATTTGAGATTTTAAATTCACTTTAGAAAATGCTTATTTGTCTGCTCAATGTTGTTATCAAAGGCCTTATGCAAAGAAATGATGTTGTCATATAGCAGGGTTGCTGGGGTCTTTCTTTGATAATGTGCTACTCGGTATGCGTTTTAAGTGGATTCACGTGTTACATTACTGTTATGGAGAGGAAACTGATGTAGCAGCTCTCTTCATAGTGAATGAACACACAAACAGTGAAAAACTAATGAGATAACTTGCTGAAAGGTTAATGTATACATTTTAGGCAGGGATATTTAGGGTTCCCTTAAAACGGTCAAACCCGAGCATTTAAGTAAGAGTGCACATTTAAAGTACTAGTAATGACTTCTTTCCCCAAACAATATACTAGACTACTCGGTGTAATTCTGCCTTCATCTCCAACAACTAGCATGTTTCTTAAATTGTTGCTGAATCCGTAGTTAGCAGAAATTTAGTCTTGAAGGGATTCTTGCTTTAAGTCATTTCTAGATAACTAAAGCATGAATAACTGTGAACCTAAGCACTACTAAAAGACCAAAATGTATAATCTCCTTGTAGAAGAAAATCTTCTTAGTCATTTCATCACAAAATCCTCACAGATACGTCTGCCTTTTTTCATAATCCAGTATGAAAAAGAATCCTATCAATACAATAAACACTATTCAACTATAGGTTTAATCAGTTCTCAGATATCAAGAGAAAAGGAGGGTTTGGAGAAGTGAATACATTTCTTCAAAGCTGCTTAACAGTAGATTAGTCTCAAGCAGCAAAAAATAATCTTCAAATTTGTGTTATTTACATACCCAGTAATTTCTAAGCTGAAGAAGTGACATGTATTTATTTCCTTATTTATTTGTACAATTATCTAACTATGCAATCATATATCCCACAATTATAAATTTTACATTTAACGTAAATGTAATTGTATATGCACATTATATAATGTATTGCATAATTGTAAGTTTCATTTCTATTTAACATTAGTTTATAAATATAACTTTATTTCTTAATTTTATGTATTTATATATTATATGTTATTGAAGATTTCCTTCCTGAACAAATACATACTCACCTTTTATTTCTTCCTATTTCATAAATAAGTAATAAATAAGCATATGTAGAAGCAAGATTGCAATTTTCTGACTTTTGAATAATGCAGTCAGTATTTTGACAGATTTATTTAATTTTGGAATAAAGCCTCTGAGCAAAAATCATTTTAACATTTTGGCCAAAGAATTCTAAACATGTCACATAGCATTTTAATAGAAAATTTAAAAAATAGCCAACATTGAAAACATTATGACAAGGTAAACTTCTCAATTTATCTGGACAGACTTGTTTACAATCAGTTATAGAGAACCCTAAGATTTCTGTGATTTTTACTGCTCTTTTTTCTTAGTGTTACTATATTTTAACACTCTTACAAAACAGGATTGCATGTAGAGGAGGTAATACTCTTTGGAAGGATTTTGTAGGGAGACCAGTATATTTCCAGATCCCACGATAAGAATTATGTTAGACCATCAGGGACACAGATTTTATTTAACTAGACTTAAGGTGAATTACAAATTTCACACTACCTTATATGTTCCTCCCTTACGCTACTTGCATATATGTCCCATGCTCTTGTTCTGTTGCACCCCTACTTATAATAACCAGGATCTCTAGCTGAGCAGCTACTAGAGGCAATAAAGCACAACTGCATTAAGAGTCACTATAGGGGTATCCTAATAATAATCCTGTGAATTAAGTACTTTTATTCACTCCATTTTATAAACAAGGAAATTGACTCAGTGAGTAAAGTACTTGTATAAAGACCAATAGTTATGTGGTAGACACTGGATTTGAACTTAGGGGTCACTACTCTAAAATTCATACTCTTCACCATTAAGTGAGATTGCCTGTTCAAAGAATTCCTGCCTAGGAACTGGCTTCTTCTCACATCACCAGTATCTACCTCATAAATGTACTGTCCCCTATCCACACACAATTCTGGTAAGTGCTTCTATCCAAATAAGAGAGCACTCATCTTTCAATGGCTGTATTATCCATCTTTATAATATACTTCTTCTCACCCTAAATATACACTAGTATCTTCTCATATGCAAAGATACACTGGGGATCTTTGAATGTAGATGGAGAATATATTAGCAGAGTTGATTTCCATATCTAAAGGGAGATCATCCCCTATTGATCTTTTAATTTCTCTTAAATTCCCAAATTACAGTCCCTTAAAACATTATGAGTAGAAAGAGGAATTGTTGTTCAATGGGTATAGAGGTTTAGATTTGCAAGATGAAAATGTTTTATAGATTTGTTTAAAAAACAATGTGGCTTCTAGCTGGTTTGGCTCAGTGGACTGAAGGGTCCTGGGTTGGGTTTGATTCTAGTCAAGGGCACATGCACAGGTTGAGGGATTGATCCCCAGTAGGGGGCATGCAGGAGGCAGCTGATCAATGGTTCTCTCTCATCATTGATGTTTCCATCACTCTCTCCCTCTCCCTTCCTCTCTGAAATCAATAAAAATATATTTTAAAAAGTAATAAAATAATGTGAATATACTTAACACCACTGAACTGTACATTTAGATAGTTAAGATGATAAATTTTAGCTGCTCTGTCTGTGGAGTAGGCACTCTCTGTGTCACTGATTCACTAATAAATTCTCTTTCATTTTAAATTCTAAAAAAGTAAAAGATAGTACATTTTAATTATGGATTTGTTACCACTACAAAAAAAATGGGGGAAAAGCACATTATACCTCAATATATGTTTATTAGAGATATACCATATATAATATTTTAGTTTACATTTTTGAAACCTTAAGAGTTATTTCTTAAATCTATATCTTTCAGCATATACTTGCTTTCCTTAACTTCTAACATGTATACTTTCTCCCATTTCATTCCTTTTTTTGCTGCTCATCAGATAGCTTCATCTGTACTTGACTGTTGACTATACTATGTAATATTTAGTAGTGAGAGTTATAGAATCAGATAAGCAGGATTAAAGGCACAGAATATAACATTTTTTGACCATGTGACTTTGGGTAAGATACTTCCTTCTCTCCATTACAATTTACTCATTTGTAATGTAAATAACAACGGTATTTATTTCAGATGCCATGATAATTAAATATTATGCATTTAAATATCTTACTACAGCTCTTAGCATATGCAGACCATCAACTGAATAAAATATAGAATACAGTTTTTAACATTATCTTTTAAATTATATGATTCTGTCTTCATAGTTTCTCTTCTCTCTGGCATGAATCCAAGATTTGTTCTCCAAAGAAAATTATACAATATGAACAAATCTAAGTAAATATGGGCAAATATAAGCATATATTTGTGAAATTAATTTCCTTTTCTTATTGGGCAACAACTTGACTAAATTTATGTGCTTCTCATGTAATTAAAACTGTCATTTGGCCAAGTTCTAGTTCACTAGAAATTGAGCAGAATGGTATGGTCCCCTCCCAGTGCCCTAGGCCCATAACATTTTCTCATTTACTATCATCCATGCTCTCAATATCCTTGCAAGCTTAAGATAACACAGAAAATCTGAAGTCATATCTGTCAAAGATGGTGAAACCATTAGATGGAAAGAGTCTATTTGGAGAAGAGTCACCCATTAAATAGGAACGTGTGTTTTGGACTTTATATAAACAAGAAATTACATCCTTTGCCATCTATGGTAAATATATTTTATGGATTATAAGGATTGTTTGTTTGAGCTGCTGAATAAAGAATCTTAAAGTAACAGTGCAGAGGAATCTCACAAGGCCAGTCCAGCCTGATTTTGCAATCACTGTGGCCGATGATTGCTGTATGGCTCAAATGCTACCCTCTTGTGAATAAGAGTCTTCATTATAGGTTTCCTGGACTCTCCCACCACTTGTTAACTGGTCAAGGGGCCGTAGAAACCTTGCCTTTTTATTTCAGGTGTGGCTTGGGTGAGGGAAGTACAAGTTCAGATATGGTAGCGAGGACTATACAGCAGTTGGAGAGCCTGTGATTGAGCTGAACACAGTGATTAGATTGAGAATTCATTATCAAGGCTTCTTTGGGGAAACGATGTGCATGTTGTATGTATAGGAAGAATGTAAAAGTAAAAATTTGGTATTAAGGAGAGAATATTCCTAAGTTTTAAATAAATAGGCTAGCTCTTCACATCAGTAATTATTGTTATATTGTAAATCAGAAGATGCCTTAATCAATAAGCCAAATTTATTTGGAGTCCTATTCACTAGCACTAGTGGGCCCAGAGAAAAATCTTGCTTCTCAAAGTCTGGGGCCCAATACGGTGGAAGTCTCCCTTATTTATACATTTTTCAGCTCTTTGTCTCCCAAATTTGGAATGAGACTTCCGGACCTTCTGAGAAAAAGTTCTGTGTGCTGGGACAGGGCCGTGAGACCATCACATCTCAAGGCCTGGCCTGGCACCATCACTGACAAGTCTGTCTGGGCATAGTTTATGGCGTCTCCAGAATGGGGAGTAGTCTTATTTTTCCCTATTATTTAAGCAAGCAAGCATTTATAGAAGCCAGAATAGCAGGGTTAAATTTTAAACAGCAGTTTTTACGCAAGATGGAGGTTACTATGCTTCATTATCTTCCCTTCCTTCAGATGCAAAGTTAGTCTTGTGTTTAGTTCGTTTTCCTAGCCAAAAGCCAAAAAAGTTGAGCACCACATAGAACTTTACTTTGCTTCACGCAGAAGTAAGAAATTTCATTTCCAGTCATATTTCATTTTTTGAAGTATATAGTTTTGCCTACTTGTTGGGTGAGGGGAGGTACTGTAAAATGTTACCTCCCATATGTTCAGGTACACAAGGGATTGATAAGCATTATTGATTTCTACCAGTGTTACTACAACATCCAGTTTAAATGCTCTCTGGAAGGAGAGTAAGGGAAGGAAGAAGGGCTATATAAATGCCAGAGGAGCAAACCAGAGGAGGGAGGCTTCTAAGCTAGCAGCCTTCTTTAGCCAAGATAGTAGATACATGTGTTGTAATTTTATTATTAGTAGTATTGATTACTATCATGTGAATGCTTTCTCACTTTCTCCCCTTTCTTCTTCTTCTTCTCCTTCTTCTCCTTCTTCTTCTTCTTCTTCTTCTTCTTCTTCTTCTTCTTCTTCTTCTTCTTCTTCTTCTTCTTCTTCTTCTTCTTCTCTCTCTCTCTTTCTCTCTCTCTCTCTCATATAAATTTACACATTTATATATACTCTGTTTGTATGATATGCTTCAACAGTGTAATATAGTAGTCCCCCCTTATCCACAGTGTCACTTTCAATGGTTTCAGTGACCTGTGGACAACTGTAGTCCAAAATTACTAAATGGAAATTTCAGAAATTGACAATTCCTAAGTTTTAAATTTCACACCATTATGAGTAGCATGATGGGATCTTGCACTGTCCTGCTGCATCCTGCCCAGGATGAGAATCATCCCTTTGTGCAGAATGTGCACACTGTCTACACTACTCACCGTTAGTCACCTCGTCGCCATCTATCACAGCTATCAGATTGACTGTTGTGGTATTGCAGTGCTAGTGTTCAGGCAACCCTTATTTTGTTTAATAACGAATGCCGCATTCACATAAACCTTATTACAGTGTATTGTTACAGTTGTCCTGTTTTATTATTAGTCATTGTTGTTCATCTCTTACTGTGCTTAATTTATACATAAAGCTGTATCATAGGTATGTTTGTATATATAGGAAAAAAACATATATGTAGGATTCACTACCATCCCAGGTTTCAAGCATCCACTGGGAGTTTTTAGAAAGTATCCCCTGCAGACAAGGGAAGGGGCTACTGTATACACATATGATCTATGTACGACTATGATATGTCATATCATAAAATATACTGTGGTGGGTAGATTAATGAACCCCAAATTATCCACTTCCTAATGTGCAAAACCTGTGAGTAAATTACGTTGCATGACAAAAAGAATTTAGCAAGTGTGATTAAGGTTAAGGACCTCAAGATGGGAGGTTATCTGGGATTACCTGAGTGAGCCCAATTTAATCTCGTGGGTTCTTGAAAGTGGAAAACCTTTCCCTGTTGTGGTCAGAGGAAGATGTAATACTATGGGGTCAGAGGTATGTGACTCTGCATGCTTTAAAGATGGAGGAAGGAGAATATTGGCAACTTCTAGACATTGGAAAAGGTAAGGAAGAGGATTCCTCCCTAGAGCTCCCAGAAAGGAACATAGCCCTGCGCACACCTTGATTTTAGCCTCAAGTAAAACTCGTGTTAGACTTACAGAACTGCAAGTTAATAACTTTGTGTTATTTTAAGTCTATAAGTTTGCAATAATGTTATGGCAGTAATTGGAAAGAAATACAAATTTATATATTCACACAGGCACACACACACATAAATACATATATATGATGTTCATAAACAAGTCTAGATTTCACTACAGTAAGATGGTTACCCAAGTTTATGCACATATTCTGCTCCCAGTGTTTTCTGGATATAAAAACCATCATAGCCAGCCCTGACCGGTGTGGCTCAGTTGGTTGAGCATCACCCCTTGCATCAAAAGGTTGCCAGTTTGATTCATGGTCTGGGAACCTAGGTTAACTAAATATAAAATGCTTTTAAACTAAAAAAAATCATCATAATGTATGGTTCATTAACATGTTTTGGAGAATGCTAATTTTTCCAATCTAATTACTTACTGAAATGCTCAAACAATTACAATAGCATCAAGAAAAATTTAGAAAACCTGGGATATGAATGAATAAAAAGTAGAAAGATATCACTTCTAGGTTAAAGAGAATGAAACAATCTACCTTCCCAAGAACAGGGCAGTCTGAACGTTAAAACTGACTATAGTTAAAGCTGACTGAAAAAATGGTTGTTGAAAGTTTTCAAGTCAAGGAACATATAGCAAAATTTTAAAAAATTGGGATAATTTTTTTCTGTTAAAAGGATTTGTAAAATAAGCATGTGATTTGGAAATGCAGATGACTACAGGAGAGAAATGTTGATGTAAATTAAGTTGTATTTCTGGAGGCCAAGGATCAATGGTTTGTTTTGTTCAAGCACTGTATGGGGGAAGAACACTCCCAATTACTTGTGGGAATAGAGAAATGGAGCTAATTGCAGACAATAGATGGATGTTAACACCGTTTGAACACATCAATCACCTGTTCTTTTTATGAATTTTGCCTTTTGTTGTCATGCACCATATAGAGTTGTTAAATTATTATTTTTTTTTTTTGATTTCTATCCTAAATCAAAGGTTATTGAGCTTAGATCTAAGATATCTGTGGTTTATAGCTTGTATTAAAGAGCCTTGAACTTTAAAAATTTACTCAAGTATTGTTCATATGTGAATCTGGTTAGTTTTTAGAGAAAAGACATATAACTTTCACTATATTTTCATAAAAAACTTGAGTGAAGAATCCAAGAATTAAATAGTTGCTTTGAATATCATAATATGGATAAATGACTCTAGAACTAAGCTTTGGAAAATGAAGCTAAAAGTCATGTATTTTTAAAGGTCTAAGGAGAAAAGCAGATTATATTACTTCTCTCTGAGCAGACTTTGTACATCAGCAGCGAGGCTCTGCGTGCTCTGTGTGCTCTGTGTGAAAGGAAGACATAATCTGCCACTGTCCTCAGAGGATTAAAGCTCAAATGTTGTTTTCTTCAATTACATTAAGTTAGAACTTTGAGCACACAAACAAACTAAATAAAATGACTATCTTCGATGGCGGCCGACAGGACTTCAGGGAGGGAGAGAGTGTGACAGAGTAAAGAAGTGAGAGGGGCGGGTGTGGATGTGTGTGGTATGTGTGTGGGTGAGTGGGGGACAGATAGATATCTCAGGAGTCCCAGGGACTGGCAGATCGGGCTCTCCTAGACAGGGAGCCCTTGCTACTGCGGCGGGCATCCCTAGGCTACCTTGGCGTTGGCACGGAACCCATTCTATCTTGTAGAGGGGAGCAATGGAGGCCAGGAGAGCTGCCACACCAACATCCAGACTGACCTTGGACAGCACTCCTAGACCTGTGCAGGGAGCCCTTTGCCAGCCATAAAACACGTGGAACAACCACAGTGCTCTGGCAGTGAGAGGCACAGTACCGTGACCTGGCTCCCAGATGTCTGCAGTGAGTGTGCACCAGACAGACCTCCCAAGCTGTGCCCATAGCCAGAGCCCAAACTGAGCATCATAGGATCCCACGCTTTAGGTGCCTGCACTGTGAGTGCAATCCACGGGTACCCACTCCCCACTCCATTCCTGATCCCCATACAGAACCGCAACTGAGTGCATGCTACACCCCCCCACCAAGACAGAGCCCTTGCCCAGCAAGTGCCCCAACACCAGCACAGACAGACCCTTTGGCTGGTGCACATCCTACCCCCAGCACAGACAGAGCCATAGCCCAGTGTGTGTTATGACCCTGACACAGAGAAAACCTTTATTCTCTGTGCACTCTGCACCCAGCACAGGAAGAACTGTCACCCAGCACATGCCCTACCCCCAGACCAGGTAAGAGCTGCTGGTGCAACCTGGTGTGCCCAGCCACAGGTCACAGGACCACAATGCAAGTGCAATGCCAGAGGGACCTAGGGAACCATCCTGCATTAGAGGCTGGGGCTGTACAGCAAATTGCAGGCCATCACAGAGAGTTGCACACCAGAGGAACTGTGCACCCGCACCCACCAAGCCCAAGAAACGGATAACTGAGGGACCAGAACCTTGGGAGAAGGGGGTAAAACTCAGAACAGAGAATATAAAGGTGTTAAACTCAAGGCAGACCCAGCTCCCAGGGCTAGTGAGTCTAGAATCATTGGACTGCTAGGGGCTTCCACCCCTCAGAAACCAAGTAGAGAAGACAGCAAAAATGGGGAGACAAAGAAACAACCCCCAAAGGAGAGAAAAGGGGTAATCACCAGAAAAGGAACAAAATGAAATACGACAGAAAAATATGACAGAAAAATAATTCAGAGTAAGAGTCATACAGGTCATCAACCGAATGGGTGAGAAAAATCAACCACTTATGTAAGAATCAAGAGAAAATAAAAAGTTATATAGCTAGAAAAAAAACACACACAATGGAAGGTTTCAATAGTACACTAGAAGAAGCAGAGGACTGAATTAGTGAGTTAGAAAATAGGGCAGAGGAACACATCCAATCTGAACAGCAATTAGAGAAAAAAAAAAAGAAAACAGGAGGAGAGCCTAAGGGAGCTTAGGGACAATATGAAACAAAGTAACATACATATAATGGGGTGCCAGAAGGACAAGAAGAGGAGCAAGGATTAGAAAAACTATTTGAAGAAATAATGACAGAAAACTTCCATGATTTTGGGAAGAAAAAACTCACAGAAGCACAGAGAGTCCCAAACAAGATGAACCTCAAAAGACCCACACCAACACACATTGTAATTACAATGGGAAACATTAGCAACCAAGTTAATGTCTTGCAATCTTAAAGGCTGCAAGAGAGAGACAGAGAGTTACCTACAAAGAATCTCCAATTAGATTAGTAAATGATTTCTCAACAGAAACACTTCAGGCCAGAAGGGAATGGAATGAAGTATACAAAGTGATGCAAAGCAAGGGTCTGAATGCAAAAATACTGTATTCAACAAGGCTATCATTCAAAATTGAAGGGGAAATCAGAAGCTTTGTAGGAAAAAAAAAGGCTAAGGGAGTTTATCACTACCAAGCCATCAATGCAAGAAATGCAAAAGGGAATGTTGTAAAAGGAAAAAATAGAAAAGGAAGAAGAAACACATGCATTAATAATAAAAATGGTGACAAATAAGTGCCTATCAATAATAAACTTAAATGTAAATGGACTAAATACTCCATTCAAAAGACATAGAGTGGATGAATGGATAAGAAAACATGACCCATATATATGTTGTCTACAAGAGACCCACCTCAGAACAAGGGACTCACACTGACTTAAAGTGAAGGGTTGGAAAAATATTTTATAGGCAAATGAAAATGAAAAAAAAGGGCTAGCAATACTTATAACTGACAAAATAGACCTCAAGGTGAAGGCCATAAGGATAAGGAAGGCCACTTCATAATACTAAAGGGAGCAATTCAAGAAGATAATATAACTCTGGTAAACATATATGTACCCAATACAGGAACACCCAAATACACACACACACACACACACACAAAAAAAAAAACACAACAACCTTCTGGAAGATATCAAGGGAGAGATTGACAGTAATACAATCATAGTAGGGCACTTTAATACCCCATTGACATCACTGAATAAATCCTCTAGACAAAAAAATAAGCAAAGAAATAGCAATCCTAAATGACTCACTCGATCAGATGGACTTAATTGACATCTTCATAACATTTTGCCCCAAAGCTACAGAATATACATTCTTCTCAAGTGCACATGGGTCATTCTCAAAGATAGACCACATATTGGGACACATGCAAAATCTCTTTAAATTCAAGAAGATTGAAATAATATCAAGCATCTTCTCAGATCACAATGGCATAATATTAGAAATAAACTACAATGAAAACAATAAAAAGAGTTCAAACACTTGTAGGCTAAATAGCATGCTATTAAACAATGACTGGGTTACCAAAGAGATCAAATAAAATATAAAGAATATCCTGGAAACATATGACAATGAAAACACAACAATACACAATCTATGAGACACAGTGAAAGCATTCCTGAGAGGAAAGTTCATAGCATTACAGGCCTACCTCAAAAAATAAGAAAAAATGGTAATAAATTATCTAACTCTACAAGGTAAAGAATTAGAAAGAGAGCAACAAGAAAAGCCTGGAGTGAGCAAGAAGGAAGGAAATAATTAAGATCAGATTAGAAATAAATGACATAGAGACCAAAAAACAAAACAAAACAAACAAACAAACAACAACAACAGATCAATGAAACAAGAGCTAGTTCTTTGAAAGGACAAACAAGATTGATGAACCTCTATCCAGGCTCACCAAGAAGCAAAGAGAGAGGACTCAAATAAACAAAATCAGAAATGAAAGAGGTGAAATAACAACAGACCTCACAGAAATACAGAGGATTGTAAGAAATTACAATTAAAAACTATTCCAACAAATTGGTCAACAGAAAAAATGGACATATTCCTAGAAAAATACAACCTTCCTAAACTCAAATAGAAAGAATAAAAAAAAAATCTGAGTAGGCCTATAACTATAGAGGAAATGGAAGCAGTAACCAAACAACTTCCAGCAAACAAAAACTCTGGGCCAGACGACTTCACAGGGGAGTTTCACCAAACATTTAAAGAAGAACTAAAACCTATCCTCCTCAGACTATTCCAGAAAATTCAAGAGGAAGGCACACCCCCAAGCTCTTTCTATGAAGCCCGCATTACCCTAACCCCAAACAAGATAGGGACACTATAAAGAAAGAGAATTGCAGGCCAATATCTCTGATGAACATAGATGCTAAAATCCTCAACAAAATTCTAGCAAAGCAGATCCAGCATTAAATTAGAAAGATCATATACCATGACCAAGTAGGATTTATTCCAGGGATGCAAGGATGGTACAATATCCACAAATCATGTCAGTTGATGCAGAAAAGGCATTTGACAAAACCCAACACCTTTTCTTGATAAAAACTCTCAGCAAAGTGGAAGTAGAGGGTTCATACCTCAACATAATGAAAGCCTTATATGACAAACCTACAGCCAACATCATACTCAATGGGCAAAAGCTAAAACCATTTCCCATAAAAACAGTAACAAGACAGGAATGCCCACTCTCACCACTCCTGTTCCACATTGTCTTGGAAGTACTAGTCATAGCAATCAGACAACAAGAAGAAAAAATCATCCAAATTGGAAAAGAAGTTCATTATTCACAGATGACATGATATTGTACATAGAAAACCCTAAGGACTCCATAAAAAAAATACTAGCTTTAATAAGTGATTTTGGCAATGTAGCAGGATACAAAATTAATACCCAGAAATCTACAGCTTTTTTATACATCAATAATGAGCTCACAGAAAGAGAAACTAAAAAAAAAAAAAATCTCATTAACCATTGCACCAAAAAAATTAAGATACCTAGGAATAAACTTAAGTAAGGAGATAAAAGACCTGTCCTCAGAAAACTACAGGACATTGAAAAAAAAAAAAAAAAAGAGAGATAGAGGGATACATAAACAAATGGAAGAATATACTGTTCATTGATTGGTAGAATCAACATCATTAAAATGTCTATACTACCCAAAGCAATCTATAGATTTAATGCACTCCCCATTAAAATACCAACGGCATATTTCACAGACCTAGAACAAACGCTCCAAAAATTCATGTGGAATAAAAAAAGACCCTGAATATTTGCAACAATCTTGAGAAAATAAGAAGAAAGTTGGAGGGATCACAATACCAGATATCAAGCTATATTACAAAGCCACTTTTCTCAAAACTGCCTGGTACTGGCACAAGAACAGGCATATAGACCAATGGAACAGAACAGAGAACCCAGAAATCAACCCAAGCCATTATGCTCAATTAATGTTTGACAAGGAGGCAATAGCATACAATAGAGTCAAGACAGTCTCTTCAATAAATGGTGTTGGGAAAACTGGACAGATACATGCAAAAAAATGAAACTAGACCACCAACTGACATCATACACAAAAATAAAATCAAACTGGATAAAGAACTTAAATGTAAGACCAGAAACCATAAAAATCTTAGAAGAATCCATAGGCAGCAAAATATCAGACATATGTCATAGCAATATCTTTACCGATACAGCTCCTAGGGCAATGGAAACTAAGGAGAAAATAAACCAATGGGACTACATCAAAATAAGAAGCTTCTGCACAGCAAAATAAACCATCAACAAAACAGCAAGTAAGCCCACTGCATGGGAGAACATATTTGCCAATGTTATATCTGATAAGGGCCTAATCTCCAAAATTTACAGGGAACTCATACATCTTAACAAAAGGAAGATAAATAATCCAATCAAAAACTGGCAAAGGACTTAAATAGACACTTTTTGAAAGTGGACATACAGAAGGCCAAGAGATATATGAAAACATGCTCTAAGTCACTAATCATCTGAGAGATGCAAATCAAAACAACAATAAAGTACCATGTCACACCTGTCAGAATGGCTATCATCAACAAATCCACAAAGACAAGTGCTGGCGAGGATGTGGAGAAAAAGGAACCCTCCTGCACTGCTGGTGGGAATGCAGGCTGGTGCAGCCACTGTGGAAAACAGTGTGGAGTTTACTCAAAAAATTAAAAATGGAACTCCCATTTGACCCAGTAATACCACTCCTTGGAATATATCCCAAGAAATCAGAAAGGACATATGCACCCCTATGTTCATAGCAGCACCATTTGCAATGCTAAGATTTGGAAACAGCCTAAGTGTCCATCAGCAGATGAGTGGATTAAAAAACAGTGGTGTATCTACACAATGGAATACTACGCTGCTATAAAAAAAGAAGGAATTCTTACCATTTGCAACAGCATGGATGGAATTGGAGAGCATTATGCTAAGCGAAATAAGCCAGTCAGTGAAAGAAAACTACCACATGATCTTACTCATTTATGGATAATAAAAAACATTATAAACTGATGAACAAAAATAGATACAGAGGCAGAGAAGCATGGAACAGACTGTCAAACTACAGCAAGAAGTCTGAGGAGGGTTGGGGGGTCAATAAGAGATGAACCAATGGACTTGTATACATGCATATAGGCATAACTAATGTACACAGACACTAGGGAGGTGAGGGCATGTGTGGGGGTTGTGGGTGGCTGGGGAGAGGTCAATGGAGCAAAAAGAGACATATGAAATACTATATGTAATACTTTAAACAATAAAGAATTTTTAAAAAATTTGATTTTCAAATTGATGTGCTAAATTAGAAATATATATATATATATAAAAGCCTAAGCGACCGTCTGACCATTCAACTGTTCGACTGTTGGACCAGCAGCTATGATGTGCACTGATCACCATGGGGCAGACGCTCAATGCACAGGCATGGTAACATGGAACAGATTGATAAATCTCAGAGGGAAGCGGGGAGAGGGAGGGTGGGAAGAGATTAACCAAAGATCTTATATGCATACTAGAGGCCCAGTGCACGGATACGTGCACCAGTGGGGTCCCACGGGATCGGGCTGAAACTAGCAGCCCAACATCCCTTGAGGGGTCCTGGATTGCGAGAGGGTGCAGGCCAGGCTGAGGGACCCCACCGGTGCACAAATCCATGCACCAGGTCTCTAGTATTTAATGTTTCTCATCAAAAGGCACAGGAGCATGCAAGCAGCCTTCATACAGTTAAAGGCACAATGGTTTTTTTCATCTGTTTGTTTGTTTGTTTGTTTTTTAATTCACAACCCAGGGCAACTGTACTGTGAAAATTAATAAGCTCTAAGTACAGGAATACTTGTAAGCCGTGTCCTCTAACAAGCTTTTTTTTTTTTTTTTTTAATATATTTTATTGATTTTTTACAGAGAGGAAGAGAGAGAGACAGAGAGCTAGAAACATCGATGAGAGAGAAACAACGATCAGCTGCCTCTTGAACACCCCCCACTGGGGATGTGCCCGCAACCAAGGTACATGCCCTTGACCGGAATCGAACCCGGGACCTCCCAGTCCACAGGCTGATGCTCTATCCACTGAGCCAAACCGGTTTTGGCTAACAAGCTTTTTTTAATTTTCCTTCCATCCCTTTACACGGTGACCTTAAGGATGTCATAATAAAAATGGATGATGGTGAAAAAAAAAAGAGTATCTTTCAACACTTTCCTATTCAAAAAGGAAAGAAAGCAAACACTTGGTGTTTTAACTACCTTCCTTTCTGGGCTCTTCATGTGATTGACCTCTCTTACCATTTTATTTACTTAAACTAGCATCCAAAAATTAAAACAGATGGAGTCCAAATCAGTCTGTATGGTGAGCCTGGAAGAGAGAAGCTATACTCAGCATGAACGCAGCTGTGCAACCGGCATCCTCAGGGTCCTCCATTCCTCTTGGTGGGCACATAGCAACAGTGAGAATGTATCTCCAACTTCATTTGGGACAAATGACGTGCTTATCTAAGGGAAAGTGTAGTCCTACAATATTCTCAGAGATGCACAGCTCCTTCTGTTTCCTGTTCTCTGATGGAAACAAAGGCCTGAGTTGGAGAAGACACATGATGGGAGAAGATGGGAGCACAGAGTCATCACTTACAGATGAGCCAGCCCAGAAAAATATTGTGTGTGTTGGTTTCCAAGAAGCCACAGTTATTTGTCTGACCACTGCACGGTGAAGTGTTAAACAGAGAGCACAGCCCTAAACAAACAGAACTCAAACTGAAAGCGATATTTTATGTGGAAGCAAGTCATGGGCATGTGAGACTCAGGGGACAGCAGCGAGCTATTTCTTCGTTTATAGCAACACATCTCAGGGTGTGCACTGTGCAGACTGCATTAGAGTAGGGAAACTTACTAGCAAGTATATGTGGAATGTCTCGGGGATCGGGTATAAACCTGTCAGGAAAGTGAACGTTGATGGTGTGCTGGCATAAGATACAGGGAGCAAGAAGACTGTTGGCCATGGCCTGCTGAATCAATTGGATCACCAGGGGTGACTTGTTAATCATTGGGTTTCCTGAATTCTGCTCCATAGCTACTAAACTAGGTTCTCCAGGGAGCCCTGAGAATCTGTATTTCTAGCCACAAGCCACGCAGGTGATCCTCATGATTAGATACAGCCACAGGGTCTAACCTGTAGGAGAATTACCTGAGCTGGGACCAGTCAGTGAGTGCACTAGACCTCTCCAGGACTCATGTCCACCGGCCCTTTTTTTGTTGGTTTGTTTGTTTCAATCCCTGCCTTATAGACATATCTCCACAAGTCTGATTGTTAAATCCTTATCATGTAAAACACTTGTTCTCTACTGATTAAAATGTCAAGCTCTGACTCTGAAGATGTTAAACTTCCTAAACAAATAGGCTGCTTGCGACAATGTACTTATCTTGGGCACAAAGTGACGGCTGTGGGGAGAATTCACTATTAAGGCTCATACACCTGCAAATAGCAAGTGTATTTGGCCTTGCTCCGTTTGAAGGTGAAATTTAAAAATCTGGGAAGACGGCTCTAAAAAGGAACACTGATGCTTCCCTGGTGCTGGTTTTAGTGGGTGAGTCACTGCTGACTCCAAAGCAATCCGTGGTGTCTCGTGAGGAATAAGACGATGTGAGCATGCACATAAATGTCGCCCTACAAGTGGGACACCGTCTAATAGAGCTTATAATTCTTGGTGCACTTTTCCCTTTGGAGCACTGATGCATTGTTAAAATTGGCTGTAAAGAGTGCATTGTAGTTTTTTACTCTGTCACTATAGCAGCAGAAAAGGAAACAGTGGGCTTGGCTATGTAACCCCAGGGATTTCAGGATTAAAAAAGAAAACAAAACTAAACAAACACCGAAAACTGCATAAATGTGCTCTGTGGGGTAATATTTTTATTTTATGTATTGAGCTTTTAAAACAGTGATGAAAGGCCATAGTAGTTATTGAAGTAAAAAGACCTAGGGGAGAGCCTAAAACATCTTTATTGAAAACTGAGGAATTTGTCTTTTTTTCTTTTAGGAACATGGGGTCAAAAATTTCTTCTAACTTTTTACTTTTATTTGATTTGATTCAGTGAGTTGAGATTAAAGTTTAATACTGTGAAGAAGAAATAGAATCAGGGCCCTTTCTATCTATTATCTCATTCCTGTATAGTCCATTTAGCCCATGTCAAATGTATTGAAGTTTGTTCTATTCTAGGTATATAATATACAGTCATGTGTCACTTAACAATGGGGGTACATTCTGAAAAATGCATCCTTAGGCAATTTTGTCATTGTGCAAACATCATAGAGTGCACTTTCACAATCCTAGATGGTACTGCCTAGTACACACCTAGGCTATATGTATAGCTGATTGCTCCTGGGCCACAAGCTCTGTGCAGCATGGTACTACACTGAATGCTGTGGAAAGCTATAACACAATAGTAAAGATTTGTGTATCTATGCAATCTAAGCATAGAAAATGTACGGTAAAAGTGTGGTATAAAAGACAAAGTGTGTGCACCTGCCTGCATTGGGGGAGCAGACAGAGGGCTGTGGAAGAAGAATAGACATCATGTGGAAGGAAAGGAGAGGGGAAGAAAGAGAAGGGGAGAGAAAGGGTGAGAAGAGATTGAAAGAGACCCAAATAGATAAAGCTCCAGACAGAGATAATAAAATAAAAGGAGAGAGAGGTTGGAAGAGAGGGAACAGAGAGGGAGATAATGTGGGAGCAGGACTAGGAAAAAAGAAAGATAAAGAGAAATGGAGGGAAGGGAAGTGAGTGTGTGTGAGTCTGTGCAGGAGAAGGTGTGGGGGTTGAGGGGGCAGTTCTTTGGCTCCTGGGTCCCTCGCTCCCCAGCCCATGCTGCCTGGTCAGCTCTGGGCTCTGGTCTGCAGCCCAGCCCAGGGCAGTAGCAGGGCAGGTAGGTAGCAATTCTGAGCCTCCTTGTCTAGTTAAACAACCCAGAGTAGCAGTAAATTTCACATTGTAGTCCAGTTCAGCCTTTTCTTTCACATTGCAAACTTATTATAATCTATAATAATAAAAGGGTAATATGCTAATTAGACCAAACGTCCTTCTGGGCATCATTCTGGATGAACCCAGGGCTGAAGTGTAGCCTGGGTCCTTGGTGCCTGCTGGCAGCGGCCGGAGGGAAGCAGACTGGGTCCTGGGTGGCAGCAGCCAGGGGAAGGAAGGCCTACACTTGCACAAATTTTTGTGCATGGGCCCTCTAGTCCATTATAATCTTAAGGGACCACTAGTGTACATGTGGTCCACTGTTACACAGTGCATGACTCTACTAAATATTTATATATTACATATAATATATGCAGCTATAATTGGTACATCATATATGACAATTACATTAGGGCACAAGTTCATGGTCGCTTGTTGTTTATATGCACAAGTCCAACGTGAAGATTATAATAGACTAGAAGCCCAGTGCCTGATTGAATCATGCACGTGTAGGGTCCCCTACACGCTTTTGCTTTTCGCGGTGGAGCTGGGTACCTGTCCCATGGTGCACCAGGCCTTTCAGAAGCTTCCGGCTCAGCGGAGGCTTCTGAAAGGCCTGGTGCCGGAGCAGACAGGCACCCAGCTCCCCCACTTTTGATGGTCCGCGGCCGCTGAGGGGGGCTACCCTGCTGTTGAGAGGCGCAGGGGGCAGGACTCCCGCCCCCTGCGCCTCTCAACAGCCGCTGAGGGGGGCTGCCACGGACACCTGGCTACCCTGCCATTGAGAGGCGCAGCTGGGTGTCCGCGGCAGCCCCCCTCAGCGGCCGTGGATGGCTGTTGAGAGGCAAAGGGGGTGGGAGTCCCGCCCCCTGCGCCTCTCAACAGCAGGGTAGCCCCCCTCAGTGGCAGCGGATCCGTGCCTCTCAATGGCCGAATAGGCCACCCCGAGTCCCGCCACCCAGCCTCCCGCCGCCCAATTGTGGGCGTAGCGGAGTGATGGTAATTTACATGTTACTCTATTATTAGATAGGACTAGAGGCCCGGTGCACGAAATTCATGCATGGGGTAGGAGTGTATGTGTCCCTCAGCCCAGCCTGCACCCTCTCCAATCTGGGACCCCTCAAGATATGTCCGACTGCCTGTTTAGGCCCAATCACGGGATCAGGCCTAAACAGGCAGTTGGACATTCCTCTCACAATCCAGGACTGCTGGCTCCCAACTGCTCGCCTGCCTGCTGCCTGATTGCCCCTAATTGCTTCTGCCTGACAGCCTGATCACCCTCTAACCACTCCCCTGCAGGCCTGGTCCCTCCCAACTGTCCTCCCCTGCAGGCCTGGTCCCTCCCAACTGCCCTCCCCTGCTGACCTGATCACCCACAACTGCTCTCCCCTGCTGGCCATCTTGTGGTGGCCATCTTGTGTTCTCATGGGAGTGGCCATCTTTGACCACATGGGGGCGGCCATCTTGTGTGTTGGAGTGATGGTCAATTTGCATATTACCCTTTTATTAGATAGGACTAGCGTTCCCATTGCAGGAAAAATCCTGCAATAGGGTTTCCTGCTGCACTCTCCCCCGGCCCCGCCTCCGCTCCTCCCTTGTCCCCTGGCCCGCCTTTTCCGCCAGCCCGCCCTGCTCTCCTCCCTTGTCCCCTGGCCCCGCCTCCGCTCCTCCCTTCTCTTCCCCCCGGCTTCCTTGCTTCTCCTCAGCTTTGCTCCCTTCTGCAGCTCTTGGCTTCTTTCTACACTGTCTTGATATGCAAATTAGCCGCCATCTTTGTTGGGTTAATTTGCATACTTGTCCTGATTGGTTGGTGGGCGTGGCTTGGCTGGTGGGCATGGCGAAGGTGTGGTCAATTTGCATATTTGTCTATTATTAGGTAGGATTATTAGGTAGGATGTTCTCTTTTGTAAAAATATATTTAAAATACTATATTACCTCAGAACCATAAAAAAATGTTCTCTGGGACCTTTCACTTACTCCTGAAAGATGCACTTTGTGCAAGTGTCCTAAATTGGGTTTCTCTGCAAACCTTTTCTTCTCAGAGGAAAAGTTTATACATGAGGTCAAGGAACTGAGAGCTAAGTCAGCTCCATGCATTTTGTGTCCACCAGCATGATGCTACTGCATTTCATGTGAATGGGCAACAAGATGGCTTCCCTCTTCACAACTGTCTTCACTTAATCATGCCCAGGTCTCCTAAAAGGCTACCATTGAAGAGGCAGTGCTCACAGAGATAATTGCTTTATTTTAAAACAGAATCCTTTGGGGGTGCAATGATGCTTCAAGTTATTTATCCTTTCTCTTTCGTGGCATTGATTTTATGTCAAGGGTATGATTCCAGCTCTCAGAGGCAAATAAGTATAATTAGTCACTTATTCACACTCGTCTAAAATATGCTGGGTTTTAAAATTTTGTTTTCTGGCTATTGTTTTGGTTTATTTTGTTTCAGGACTCTGAATCTCTGAATCATTTCAACAGACATCTCTTACTCTTTTAGGAATCCCTAGGAAAAAGTGAATGTAAAATAAGGAAAATGCACATGATTTGTTAGCCTAAAGCCTCAATTTCCAACTCAAGTGTAGAACCTAAGTCATGGTAAACTGACATTGACCAAGCAGGACTTTGTATTTCTCTTTTTGAGCCCACATATTTTCATTCTAAAAGTTCTTTTCCTCAGAAATTTTCTCTTCCTACCACCTCTAATATCTGATCAAGATAAAATCTCCCACACAGTCTGCCTACTAAATATCTATAATTTGTTCACTTCTTGTTGCCCCTGTTGACACTATCTTTATCCAGGCCATTAAAATCTCTCATTACAATATTCAACAACCTCCTCTTACCTCACATCTTCCTCTGTTGTCTCCCCAAATCCATTGTCATTGAGGACTCCTTTTAGCTTCTTATTTTCCATCAGCTTTTTTTTTTCTCCTCCTGTTCTACTCTAGACCCTGCAAATGCTGCTTCTATGCTGCTTTGTATTAGGTAATCCTGCTATGGGCATATTGTACTTTTCTTACCACAGCAGCATACTGGTACTCAAATTGTTAGATCTCTTGTCTACATAATGGGTAAGCTCTGTGAACTTTGGGGCAGGGATCACATGATCTTGCTCAAATATGCACCATCAGTGCCCAGGGAGAATAATTGGCAAATATACTTATTTGTGGGGAAACACATTAATGGATAGTGAAGAAAGCATGACAAACTAAAAGGAAAGAAAACTAATGGGCAGGAATAAAAGTTGCTTGACTGCAGGAGTTTTAACACTCCTCCCCCTAAAAGTTCAACCCCTTTGTAACACAGTCCTGTTATATTCTTGGCTTTGACAAATACCAGGAGTCTGCCTAAGGGGTATATTGAGAGTGGGTGAAGGTGAAAAAAGGGTGCTTGAGCCAATTTTAAATGTTAGATTTAATGTTAAATATAATTAGTAGCTTAGTGATTAAAAAGGGGTTCCCTATGAGACAGATTAGTAAGCCAGGGCAAGTGAAATAGGGAAACCAAGACAGATGATTAAGAGGCCAAGTAGTTTACAGCCATCTAGTGAATTACAAAAATCCTATCTTCTCCTCTCCAACCAGAGGATAAACACCTGAAATCACCCTACTCAGGGAGACAGATAACAGAAGTCCAATTAGTGCCATTTGTGCCAACCACACCCAATGACAAGGGAATAAATCTCATTATGGTTCATCAGCATAAAGCTGATAAATATTTTTATTGAGATCCTCCCCTAGAATTCCCACCTTTGGAAAAACACATAAAAACCTTAAGACAAAGGACTCAATGCTTGCTCTTCTCCCCCCACCTCACCTCCTCCTTCCCTTTCTTTCCCTGGCGAGCTCTCTCTGAAGTGTGCCTGTGCCTTTCCCTCCTTCTCCTTTCCCCCAGGCATGTCACCTTTGTCTTTCTCTCTCTTATGCTCCAACATCCCTTCTTTTGCCTCTCTAACTTATTTCCTGAGCCCATGCATCCCAGTTGGCTCACCTTGTCCTACCTGTGATTTTCTAAATAAACGTTCTCTTATAATTGGAGTCTTGGCTCTGAATTCTTTCTTAGCTAGAACTAAAGTATCAAGGTTGCTGAACTGAGGTCTAATCTCTGGTGTCATTTTGTTGCTAATATCTGGAGTCAAACTATTAGATTCATTACAAAGCTATAGGACTTGAGGCAGATTACATATCTATGTGATACAATTTACTCATTTTTTATTATTGATTTCAGACAGAGGAAGGGAGAGGGAGAGATAGAAACATCAATGTTGAGAGAGAATCATCTATCAGCTGCCTCCAGCACACACCTTGCTGGGGAATGAGCCTGAAACCAGGAATCAAACCTCAACCTTCTGGTTCATGGGTCGACCCTCAAGCAGTGTGCCACACCAGCCAAGCCAATTTACTCTTCATAATATGGAAATAATAATAGTCTCAACATAATCATTTTTAAGATTAAATTGGATTATATAATATACATATAAAGTACTTAGAACAATGCTAGACAAAGGGACATCGATATAAATTTAACTATGATAATGTACATGGTGTATTAAATTAAGCATACCTTGAAAGGTTAAATTGGTTTTTAAGTAGGAATATAAAGGAATAAATATTCATTTGTGAAACTTAACATATAACAATAAATTAAATTATCCTGAATCAACTACCCAACTTAAGGGCTTGAATATTACCAATAACTTTTGAGAACTGAAAATATAATTCCCTGTCCCTGTGTTTAACAAAATTGAGGGACAGTTACATTTTTTCTGTCTCTGTTAATCTAGAACAGTCTACTCCACATATATGTATATATTTTTGTTTGTTTTTAGTTTTCCATATCACAATTGTTCTTGCAGTTATAGTTTTATCCCATTATTTATGGTATATCTTATGTTGCAAATTTTTCCAATTGTTTCTTAATAATTAGATTCAGGTTAAAAATATCTGCAAGAATACTTCATTGGTAAAATTGTGTTTATCTCATTATATCACACCAAGAAGCATATCATTTTATCCCATTATTAGTGATGTTAATATTGGTCTCTTTGTTAAAATTATGTCTGCCACATTTCTCCATTTTAAAGTTAACTTCCTTATTTATAATTAAAAAATGAGTCCCTAGATAATTTGAGAATCAATAACCTTTTAATCAATGATTTTCTCATTCATTAACTATCTTTGTCTAAATCAAATACTATATTGGGAGTTTTAAATTGACACTTTTATAATTCTGTCACTTTTACCACATTTACTAGCTGGCATTTCATGTAAAGAAAAAGTTCTTCATTTGTTTCCTCCTCTTATCTTTTTCTTTGGTTTTCTCTTTGTGTATCACTATGGATTCATAGATTTCCTTCAACTGAAATTTACAGATGAAATAGAACAGCTGTACTTTTATTTAAAAAGTTTGCAGAGAGCTACAGAGATGGGCTGTAATTTGAGTCATGTGTATGCCACAGAAATAAAAAATAAATTATTAGGTAAAATCAAGCACTAGGAATCTATGATTATGATTAACCTAAAGTTGAAATATAATTCTTATGATTCAGCATTCTATAATAGAAAATGAGGAGACCATTATACATAATACCATATTATTGGTGCTGAAACCAATAATTAGTAATACTGCTCTTAATTGAGGTGACATTACTCCAAGAAAAAAGGAAAATCTTACTTAAAATATTATAAAAAACATTATTTTAGTGTGGAGATAGATAGTGCTAATAATAAAGCACAAAATTAGTATTTGTTAAATGAATCTGTTATTAGATTTAGGTTAAAAATTTTGCAAAGTTTGAAACTTAACTGGAACATTGAAAGTCCTTTTTCCAAACTACTCAGATTGAATAACACTTCAAAAGAATATTTACATAGGATTTAAAGCACAACTAATAATACAGTTTAAATCTTAAGGTCAAATGCCTACTGCTTGGCATTTAACATGCTGCTGAAAACTAAATTGTAATAGTAGTCACCAAATAAATGTGAGGCCTAGTTAAAAAAGTTTATGTGCATTCAACTCTTTTAATTTTTACAACAACCCTATAAGAATTGGCATTATCATCATCCATGTCTTGCATGTGAGACATGGGAGGAGACTGATAATACTAGAGAGTTTAAATTGACAAAATTCACGGAGATACATATTTAAATTACAAAGTCATATAAGTAATGGGTATTTCCTCCTAATCCAAGTTTTATTTCTTTACCTAAACTCATAATCCCTGTGATATATTGTTCCCTGGCTTTTCATAGCAAATCTGCTCATCCTCATCTGCTCCATTTTGGACCAATTATACCAACATTCTACCAGTCACTAAATATCCATACATTCTTAATTCTTATTTATTTATTTATTTATTATTTTTTAAGATAACAATTTTAAATATAAGATTACATGCAATAAAAATTAATATTTCAAGAAAACTTATTTTAAATATTACCAAAACTGTACTAACAATATAATATCACAAAAGTTGTAGGAAATATTAAAAATCTGCAAATAACAGGATTACTTCTATTATATTCTAAAATATTTTTTTCCCTCTGGCTCTATTTTGGTTCATCAGTTTATGTTGTTCATTATATTCCACAAAGGAGTGAGATAATGTGATACTTACCCATACATTCTTGATAACTGCAGTACCTCAATCCCTGAAGTAATCCATAGTCAAGCCTCTTATATTTATCCAAAAAAAAAATGTCACTTGGGTCAGTCCCTATTCCTCTTCCTTACTTGCTGGTACTATTTAAGTCATAATTGTTATAAACTCAAACTATGTTTGTCTACACCACCACATTTTCTCCCATTTATAACCGATGAAGGTGCTCAACTGCTTATAGAATTAATTTCAGAATAGGACCCAGAAAGTCCTGATAAATCTCCATAAAAAATGCCCCTCAGCTCCATCTCACCTCTTTCCTTGTGCACTTCATTCAAGTTTTTTAGTGCTGCACAAACATGACATGTACTTTTTACACTGCCATCACTCACTTCTTGCTACTGCATCTACTGGACTGCTCTTCCCACCTATACATCTTGTTGAACTCCTATTCAATCAAGACCTAACTCAGCCCTAGTCAGTTTTGCTCAGTGGTTAGAGCATCATCCTTCAGACTGAAGGGTTGTGGGTTCAATTCCTGTAAGGGCATGTACCTGGGTTGCAAGCTTGATCCCCAGTGGGGATGTGTGCAGGAGGCAACCAATCAATGTGTGTGTCTCTCCTCCCACCTCCCTTTCACGCTCTGAAAATCAATGGACAAAAAGTATCCTTGGGTGAGGATTAACAACAAAGAAAAAGGACCTAACTCAAATATTCTCTTTCTGAAAACATTCTGTATATCTCTATCTCTATTTATATATCTATATCTACTCTTCCCCAGGACCTCATACACTGAAATATAATTGTTTCTTTACACACCTAACTCTTTTACTAGACCCTGAGCTTCAAATAAGTCAAAACCATGTATTTCAATTATAGACTATGTTTATTTTATTTTCATGTTCATTGTACTCAACACAATATTAGACACAAAGAAATCGCTCAGAAAATATTTATTGGATGATTGAACATAAGCTGCCCCTTTTCCACAGGGTCTATTATGTATTTTGTTGGGGAAAACTCTTCAAAATGAATTATTAAAGAATTATAAATTCATAAAAAGCAATCATATCTTCTGGCAGTTATAATTTCCCTTTACTCTTCGTTTTCCTTTCCTTTTCTGAGGATGTCACTCAGGAGAAGACCTCTTTTTTCTTCTACAGTGTCATTGCTGTTACTTTTCCAGAATTGTACTATTTCTTTTTTCCATTTTTCTCAGACAACAATAGCTATAATAGATGAGTAGAAAGAATGGTCTTCCAAACACAAAAAAACATATTTGTCCTAGCATTGTATTTAGTCAGGTGTACTTGTTTGTCCCTATGGTGAGAGGTAAAATGCATTTCTCACCCAACCCTCACCCCTGGTCTATTTTAGTGAGGCATCAATGCCAAAGGTATTTATACTGCACACATTAGAGAATTCAAATCAACAGTTTGAGAACACTGACCTATTACAGTAGTGGCTAAAACTTTTTGTAGATGTGAAATCTTTAGGACATGACTCTATTACTTATAAACCTTAACATTGAATTCAATTAATTAATGGATACTCAGTGAGCATGAACCTGTGGCTGACCCTTTGCAAGCCATTCATAGGAATCTAAAGATGACATGCTACCTTTAGGAACCTCAAGACAGAGACTCAAATATCTATTACTGAAGCATTTTATACTATTCTCTCACACTCTTCAGCTAATTATTTTTTTCATTTGCAGATAAGCCAAAAAGCAATAAATAAATAAATAAATAAATAAGAAAGAAAGAAAAGAAAAAGTAAAAAAAGACAAAATTTGATTTGATTAATATTATCAGCAAAGCTAAGTAGAAGAGAGCATAAATTAATGCCTAAGACAGAATAAGGGAGATTTTTATCATTGATTTCTATTATTAAAAATAATCTGTATATTGACATATAAGAAAAATACAGGGATCTGATTAAAGCAGTGAAATAGGAAAAAATTATAATATTCTTTCTATACTACCCTGGCTTTGTCTTTGGTTTCTTTTATCTCATTGTTTTTATGGACACTTTTCAACCCCCCCAAATCAGCGAAGTGCTGGTAAACTGACTATATAGAAATTAAAAAAAAAATTCCTGAGTTGTATCCTTTGCTAATGTCCACTATGTAAATACACCTGCTATGACCAACTTCAAACTCTAAGTGTGGATTTGGTAACAAATGCTAAAATTCAGTTTTTACCAGTCAGCAAAATATGGCTCCCACTAACCAGTGCATTCCTTTCCCAGGTATGCGACTCCACACAGACACACCAACCTCTTACTCTTTCTGCTCCCACCAATGGATACTACATCAGTTTTTAACCCCCAGGTAATAACTGCAGACCTCATAAGCCAATTGAAGTTATCCACAGTCATACATGAATATGTCATCTATTCCCTGAATTGTATAGTTATTTGCTAAAATGGTTAAAAGGCTTAGAGAGATGTGGTTTAGGAAGATTACCATTTATATTATTCATTGTTAAATTGTACCAGTTTAAAATGCATGCATCAATTTCTGATTATGAGACAGTAGGTACTATAAGCATTTTCTTTTTATATTTCATGTGATTGGGAAAACATCATTATTATTATTACTCAAAAGTTAATGCTTAAATAACTTCAGGAAAATATTTAAAAAGCAAAATGAATGTGAATTAAATTATTTAAATAACAATAAAAATGAAATATACTATAGACTAGTACTTTTTAAATGGTAAGCAACAATATGCATTGAATTAAAAAATATAAATTGGCCTTAGCTAGCTTGCTCAGTGGTTAGAGCATCAGCCTGTGGATTGAAGTTTGATTCTGGTCAAGGACATGTACCTGGTACCTCAGTTGCAGGTTAGATCTCTGCCTGTGGGAGGCAACCAATTGATGTGTTTCATTATCTCTCCCTCTAGCCCTCTCCCTTCCACTCTTTCTAAAAAATCAATGGAGAAAAATATTTTGGGCGAGGATTAACAACAACAACAACAAAAAATAGAAATTGGTTCTTAATTCACCCAGCTAGAGTCTGAAAAGGCAATGTGTAGTCACTGAGAAAAATGTTACAATGGCTTTCACAGATTTTGCCACATGAAAATGCCTTTAATAGAAATAAGTAAGAGAAAAATTAAATGGCTTAGTAATTGTTGGTTTTTCAAATGAATCACTTTTTTAGAGTGTAATGCCTTGAGCAGATTTCTGCCCTTGGCAATTAAATTAATTGTGTATTTTAATTTTAATGCTTTCTAACTGCAATTCACTTTGCTCATTTAACACGCCCACTATAGTTCTTTAGACTGAGAAAGGCTGTGACAAAAAGTCTCCATGATACCTTTCTGTATTTTGACCCTGGCTTTTAAAAAAAATAAATTTCTGACCATTTCCTTAGTGGGGTATTAAATATTTATGCTTGTGACTAAATTACTTCATGTGTTCTACATTTTTTAATTGTACAAGAGCATAAGGTCAAGTTGTAAGGAATTCATGTATGAGAGACTTACTCATTACATTTTTTAAATAGTCTGGTAATTGCTAATACTTTATCTCAATTACTTGAAATAGTATAGCCTTTTCATTTCAATTGTAGAGATAGCATGCTCAGAAAATAGTAAAAATATTAACCAATATAGGATTGGAATTTGTGGTTAGATTCTGAAAAACACATGCACCTTGTCAAAGTATGCCTCCTAAAAATCTATGTATTGGTTTTACTATAATATCTTTCAATTGAATCTCCTTTAGTTTTCTTCTTTTATATTAATTACTACATGGCCCTTGGTGTTTGATGCTGTACAGATGTGCAGCATCTGCAGGTTTGGGACTCACTGCATTTAGAATTCAGTGTGTGTGTGTGTGTGTGTGTGTGTGTGTGTGTGTGTGTGTGTGTTACTGATTTTAATCTTCTGTGCTCTTTCAAGACTAACTTTAATCTACAATAATAAAAGGGTAATATGCTAATTAGACCAGACATCTTCCGACATCATTCTGGATGTCCTTCCTGATGAAGCTGGGGCCTGGGTGCTTGTGGACGGCCTGGGGGAAGCCAGCCAGGGTCCTGCGTGCCTGTGGGCAGCCGGAGAAGGGAAGCCTGGGTCCCGGGTGCTGGAGGGAAGCCAGTACTGGCAGCCGGGGAAGGAAGGCCTACTCTTTTTTTTTTTTTTTAACTGTGATATTTTCTTTTTTATTTTCTTCTATATATTTTTTAAGTTTTTATTTATTGAATTTTAGAGAGAGAGAAGGAGAAAGGGAGAGGGAGAGAGAGAAAGAGAGAGAGAGAGAGAGAGAGAGAGAGAGAGAGAGAGAGACATTAATTGATTAATTGGTTGTTCCACTTCTTTATGCACTCATTGGTTGTTTCTTGTATGTGCCCTGACCGGGAATCGAACCTGCAACCTTGGCGTATCAGGACAATGCTGCTATCAACTGAGCTACCTGGCCAGGGCTGGAAGGCCTACTCTTGCACAAATTTTCATGCATCAGGCTTCTAGTACTAAATAAAAATCTCTCGGTGAAGAATATATATTTTTATAATGGTTAGTAGATATTGAATTATCTATTGTGTTCTGTGGTGTCCAAGTTTTGCTTATAGCATTAGAGAATGTGCATTCTAAAATAAGTACTATGCTTTTCACTTTTTTTTCCTGTTTTAACTGGGACTGGGTGAATTTATTATGCATGAGATTTTAATGTTCTTATCATTTGGAAGGAACAAAATATGTTTACTTTATGCTTCAGTTCCCGGGGGGCCCTGTGTTTTGCCTGAAGAAGCTGGAACAAGACTGCTTGTAAAGAATAGACTGCCAGGTTTTTCAACAATAGAAACAATGGTCAAGGTAATTGTGACTTGCATTGAATTACAATGGGTTAGGATTTTAATGTGCCTTCATTTGAAATACTTAGACTACAGTGTTTATAATTCAACTAGCGACCCAGCACACGAAATTAGTGTGTGGCTATGGTCCCTAGGCCTGGCCTGTGATCAGGGCCATCTTCACCAGCTGCCAGCAGTCGGCCCTGCCCCCTGCCCCCCGCCCCCAGCCACCCCTGGTTCCCCATTTGCCATGGTGTGATAGGAGCCTGCTGGCCTGGGGGAGGGACCAAGAAGTCAGCTGTTCCTGCCCACTCGCCAGCTCCACCCACACCGTGGGTTGCCCTTTGTGTGGGGGGCAACTGGTGGGATGGGGCCCTTGGCCTGGTGCTGCTCACATCCCCCACCACCCATCCCCTGTTCCCTATTCGCCATCCGGTGATGGGAGCCTGCCAGCTGGGGGAAGGGACCGAGAGGTGGTCAGTGTGCCTCATAATGACTGGTCGAGTGGTTGTTCTGGTCATTCCACTGTTAGGATCAATTTGCATATTACTCTTTTATTATTTAGGATAAGAAAATACCTATGAATAAAATCAAATCTTTTAGAAATGTCTAAAAAATCGTCCATTTTGCCAGATGCAAAGAATTTATAGCATTTTCAAAATATACATAATTTAGTGCTACATGAACTTGAACTGCACTATGCAGTTCTTGAAGACCCTTCCTATATGTCCATACATACATTTTTACATGCATTGTACCAAATAATTATTTAGGAAAAACTATGAATAATAAGGTGAATCAGAGTACTTATTAGAGATACCAGTCATGCATTCTTGAATGGTTATATAAATCCTTTATTTATTTTCTTTTAAAATTATTCTGTCAGTTAATAGACCTCCAACACAAAACAAAGGAAAACTCTACAGCAAAGATAGTGCAACATTGTATTAATAGCAAAACATAAAAAGAAATCCTTTCCAGCGTTTCCTCTGTTACTGATTTCAAATGTTTGCATTTCATTGGCCCTGAAAGACTTCTATGAAGAAAGGGTGCCAGAACTAAATATATATGGGAAGTGGAGCCCCCTACATCCAATCCAGGGAGACTCATAACTCACAAATCAAATGTTCTGAACAATCTTCAGTGAAGAAAACTGTTAAGCTTTGTTTATCCCATCTTTTCACAAGTGTACTTGACTGGAGAATACTTGCAAATAACCTCTCTAAGACATCCCATAGATACACATTCCACAGTAAATTCTTTCTAGGATGTTATTCAGAGCTAAGCAACCACTCCATTTGTATGTAACCTAAGTTACTTGGTAACCTTCTTACCCTTTCAGCAAGGAAATTGATGCAGATCTGAATTCACTTGGTAGAGGATTTATATGTGTATGGATTACATCTCCAAAATCCCATCTAGCCTCAATACATAAGGGCTGCCATGGAAGAACTCAACTTTTTATAGAAATGTGTTGCTCAATTTTGCAGGCATGTAAACTTTAGGCATTCACTGTCATATCAAAGACCTACACATGTATGAAAAATATTCAACCATCTGCACGGAGCTAGTAGAACTGACTTGAGTACTAATCTATCTAAGACTAACATGTCAGATTTCACAAAAGTTTAGCTTCCCTAGCTTAATTATAACTTTTCTGCTGCAAAGGAGTATGCAATTCCTCTCTCCAAGCTAACATGATCAGAATGAATATCTTGCAAATGACTGAAAAACTTGTGCCATATTTCACCCACAGCCTCCTGGGAGAGAGAACACCAACACCTATGAGGAATAAAATGGATCTGGACTGGTGCAAACACTCATCAAAAGGTGAGAATACTATAGCCTTATCTCCCCACCATAAGGAAATCTGTGTTTTTGTGTTATGTATGTCGACCAAAGTTTGCTATCTAATGCAAACAGGAGTCTACCATCTGGGTGTGGTAAAAGGAAAAACTTTATTCAAGTAAACAATTTGCAAATGGGAGAAACACAGGTACATCTTCTGTAAACAATGGGGCTGCCGCTTTTCATAAAGGTAGTTTCCACCTGGTTCCCCATTTGTGAATCCAAATCACACAGTTCTGATTGGTCCAGATAGCATGGTTCTGATTAGTTAGAATTGTGTGTTCTGATTGGTTGCTATGGGCTGGCTTCAGTATATTGCAAATGAGGATATAGTTGTCGAGCTCTGGTAGGACAGGGCAAGTCTAAGCCCAATGGTGAAATATGAGTCGACCCAGCTGGACTGAGCGCACAGTGTGGCAGGCTGAAGGTTCAGCCTGTAACCTTTCCTGACTTGCAGTTTGCTTGAAAGGCCTTGGTCCTCAATGGCTGCTAGATTCTTGTTATGAATTTGTGTCTAGTTAACCAGGAGGAGTCCTGCTTGGCAGATATATTCTTTCTCAAGGTCACACATGTATCAGATGCAATTTAGATATCTACATTAATAAAAGAGAAAGATGCAAATTGACCATACCTCCGCTACATGCACCAGCCAATCAGGAATGAGTATGCAAATTAACCCCAAAGATGGTGGGTTAATTTGCTGCAAATTAACCCCAAAGATGGTGGGTTAATTTGCATACACAGGCATCCAGCGGCCTGGATCCTTGGAATATCCTCGGAACCCAGGGTGCTCTGAGCCTGTAGGCCCTGAGCTGCCAGCGTCCCAGAAGCCCCAGCCACTCCTAGCCTACCAGCCTTGGCCCAGATTGGCCAGGGGCGGGGCGGCAGAGGATTGAGCAGGGCCTGAGCGGAGCCGGGGATGGTGCCCTGCCCAAGCTGTGGCACAGGCTGGATCGGAGACGGGGGTGGGGGGCCCTGCCCAATCCGCAGCAGAGGCTTGATCAGAGCCGGGGAGCCCTGTCCAAGCCACGGCAGAGGCTTGAGCAGGGCCTGAGCGGAGCTGGGGAGCCCTGTCCAAGCCACGGCAGAGGCTTGATGGGAGCCAGGGGCCCTGCCTAAGCCATGGTGGAGGCTTGAGCAGAGCTGGGGGGGACCTGCCCAAGCTGTGGCGGAGGCTTGAGCAGGCAAGGGTGGGGTAGGGGGTGCCAGCCTCAGCTTGCCAGCAGTCCTGCCTCTGCGCGTTAGCTACAGAAGAAACACCTTTTCTGACCGCTCATTGGCTGAGCTTCCTGTACGCCACTGGTAATGTTCTTGGTAACTTGGGTAATAAGAATCCATGAAGGTGATCTAGGGCTTTTCCACCTCACTCCTGGAGAAAAAAACGAAGGTCCGCTGCTGGAGGGCTAAGAAATGTCATATTCTGCCCTAGAGGGTTTGGCTCAGTGGATAGAGCCTCGGCCTGCCGACTGCAGGGTCCAGGTTCGATTCTGATCAAGGGCATGTACCTAGGTTGCAGGCTCCTCCCTGGCTGGGGCCCTGGTAAGGGCTCATGCAGGAGGCAACCAATCAAAGTGTCCCTCTCACATTGATGTTTCTCTCTATCTTTCCCTCTCCCACACTCTCTAAAAATCAATGGAAACATATCCTCAGGTGAGGATTAAAAAAAAGAAAGAAAGAAAGAAATGTCATATCCTATGAAAGACACATCTTGAAAATGCCTAAAGAAAGTTGTCATTTATTCATGGTGAAGGGACTGGAGTCTGTGTTGATGAAAACACCTTGGCGGCTGCAGTGGCTGGCAGTGGCTGCAGCAATGGGGTGATGGGGCTGGTGCCTTCCCCTGATCAGCCCGGTCGCCTCCTGCAGAGGGAGGCCAGACTGGGGATTAGGCCCGGTCCCCAGGGGGAGCGGGCCTAAGCCATCAGTAGGACATCCCCTGATGGCTCCCAGTATGTGAGAGGGGGCAGGCTGGGCTGAGGGACCCCCCTCCCCAGTGCACAAATTTTGTGCACTGGGCCCCTAGTATTTGATAATGTATATTAATTGTGTGTGTGTGTGTGTGTGTGTGTGTGTGTGTGTGTGTGTGTTGAACACTCCCAACAGAAAATAACTAATTTAAAAAGATTAGGTTTTCTAGGTTTCCACATTATTATGTCAAAATTAATAGCAAGATTATAGAGAAGGTTTCTGTAGGTCTTAGACCCTTCTACAGTTCCTGTCTCCTTGATATTCCTGTTTACATCAACATGAAAATACTGACTATAAAAATATATATATATATAAAAGGTTAAGCAACTTGCCGACCTGCTGACCAGCCAGTAGGTATGAAGCACACTGACCACCAGGGGGCAGACACTCAACACAGGAACTACCAAGCTGTGGTGACTTGGCAGTGGTGGTTCTTGGGTGATGCACCCTGGAACCAGAGAAGAGGGAGCCCTATTCTGGGGTGCATCATCCAAGAACCGCCCTCTCACAATCCATGATCCCTCGGGGGATGTTGGAGAGCGGGTTTTAGCCTGATCCCCACAGGCCAGGCTGAGGGACCCCACCTGCTGGAGGGACCCTGCTCACTCTGCAGGCACCCTTTGAGCCACAGCGCTGCCGCAGGTGCGCCGGACAGGGAGGGACCGTGGGAAGTTGGCTCCAGGGGGTCTCCAGCCCATCTTACCAGTCCCACCCTGCCGGCCACCTTCTAATTAATTTCCTTTCAATGTGCATGAATCCGTGCACTGGGGCACTAGTATAGATATAAAAAAGGGGGATCACCTCAAGTCAGTGTGACTGCATCTGGGGAGAAAAGAAAGAGAACTCTTCTAATGAAGAAGGGAGCCCTCCTTGTTTTATGAAGTCACATATGTCAAGTTCAAAAGACTAATTTTTAGCCGAGTGAAGCTGATCCTTCTCACTCTGAATTTATCATTTCATGCTTTATAACATATAAGTGCAATGGAAATTTTTTAATAATTACTTTCTTGTCCTTTTGGGTTTCTTTTCTGAGGAGCCTCCAGGTGGTCTCTGAGATATACCTAGAAATACGTCAAGTCTTCACAACTCTATTTTAATGTGCTAGAAGGAAAAAAAAAAAATGGGGACACAGTCTTTGAGGACTTTTTACTCTTTCAGGCCCAAATGTACCGAGTGAAATCTATTCTTCAATACAAAAATATTTAGATTACATCATTAAGATAGGGAAGTTTTTATGACACTAAAAAATAAATAAAAGGAAAAATAAATTTAGCAGCACAATAATATCTTCTCATTCTTCACCTTCATTTCTTAGGCAACTGCAGAAGTCATCTGCAATTAATTTTCAACCCCTCTGGGATCACTCAAAATGAATAAAAATAAAAAGACACATTACAACCTAAAGGGTTTTCTGCTTTGTTGGGTAAGAACTCCTTTGGCGGTGGGAGGAATTTCATTGTAGGTTTCTCAAATTTAGTTACTTGGGTGAGTACCTCCTTCCCAATAGGATGCAGCCTGGAGTATAAGCATCCCGGCCCAGTATCTACATGGTATGAAAAGGTGGGAAATAAAACAAAAAAAAATTAAATAAGGAGACTTTTCGCAGCAGATGAAACATAATGGAAAAATTCTATTATTGTTGATTTTTTACCATTTGATTTCATAAAGACTGTTGTCTCTTTATAGCCAAGAAAGATTTTTTTAAAGTACAGAAATAATTACAGGATAAAAGTTATTATTCTGTGTACATATCTACTTATTTTTGAATAAAAAAGCTCAAGCTGATAAATGTATGTGAATATGACTTTTGGAAGATCCATCATCAACTATACAGTTTTTTTTACATTTACTGTGAATTGGTTTTTACCTTGATAATGCATAAGAAAGCAATATCTGCTTTCTTTTTTAAGATGTAAAGAGGTATTTAACAAATAGAAATATTTTGGGGAGAATATATAGAAATATATTCTCAACATTTATTGTTGGTAATTTTTCCTAAAGAAGAACAAGAAAAATGTATTTAAGTGAAATTTATGATTTTGAAAACTTTATTTGAATTGATATCCTTAGTTTCCTTTGCACAAATTTGTTTTAAAGTAATACAAGTAAGTGATTATTTGCTTTCCTTTTCCCATCTTTTAGAGAAGGTATCAGGCTGAAGTGAAATTAGTATCTAAAGAAAGGACTAAAGTTTTACTTGAGTTACATAGTGCATAAAATTGACCCTTCACATATATGAGGTAATTATAGATTTGAAAAGTCATTAGCTATAAAGCAATATTAATTCATAGACAATCGATTATATAATATATAAAAGGAAAATCAAATTTTGTGGTTTGTCTCTTTTCTATAATGAGCTCAAAAATATATCATTTAAAGACCCCCCAAAAAAGCTAGATAGAGCAACCATTGTTTAAACATTAACTCTCTAGTTTTGAGGAGATTACTTGTCAAAAGTATTTTTATTTTCTAAACTCTTTGGGCTAAAGATTTCTGATGGTTGTTCTCTGTTCACAGTATTCCCTAATTTTCTTCCACCACCCTGTGACAATGCAAAAATAGTTCTTTCTTTTTATACTGTTATATTCCAAGTAGTTAAATTATGGACATCAATGGCCTGTTTTAAATGACAGTATTGACACTATTTTTCCTGGTTTACTTTTTACTCAACCTGGTTTTCCTCAGAAATCTCAACAGAGTTCTTTCTTTTCCAACTATTTCTTTTCTTCCTCTTGTTCAATAAAAAGGCACTGTCTTAGTCTAAGCCCTTAAGCTTTTCTCTCTTAACTGATTATAATGCTCTCTGTTACAAATATAGCATTTAAAAAAAAATCTCTTCATTAAATGAGTGTGTCTACCTAGAAATAAAAAGAAGTAGGAGGGTTTGGGGTTTGTTATTCTTTTTCCTTTCTCAAGTGCTCCTAAAAAAAGTAGAGCATGCAGGAAGTATGGCATTGAATTATACTGAGACTTAATTAAGCTTTAAAATGATGAACATGGAGAAGGAGGCCACTATCTAAAATTGAGGGAATTTTAATATTTCAGAAATGGTTTTGTCCTTCCTTTTTGTACCAGTCTGTTTCTCCAAAGGACATGTGTCTTCTTTCATACCTCTCTCCATGCTACTTTCTAATATTTCAAAATTCTCTGGGCTCTTTGCCAGTCTTGCTTCACTCATATTTTCTTTTTTTATAGGTATCTACAATATAGCTTTAAAATTAGAATATCATTTCAGGCAAAAGGAACTGATTTAAAATTGTTTACCTGTGAGAATTTATGTTAAGGTCAGCAAGTGGGCATAACATTTCAGAATTTGAAATGTGTTTGAAACTCCCATTGAGTACGTGTTTATGTGTGTATGTTTGTGTATATCACTGTACAAACATTGATGTATCCTAATTTACTTTAAAAAATTCTTGAGTATAGATACATAAGCTATAGTTAGTAAAAATAGAGATTTTGTACTTTTAAAATAATTTTATAATTTATTTATGTCTCCATATGAAACAACATAGAATACTATTCTAGGAGAAATGTACATATGTACATTTGTTCATTGTTCTATTTAAAATTGGAAATATTAAATAGCTTCCTACTACCCTGAGAGACAGGGCCATTGGAATGTTAAAAATAATATTGGATTGAAATAAGCAAATCAACTGTTTGAATTATAGTAGGATTTCAGAATAAAGGAGTGGGATCTTTTAGGCTATAAGTGATTACATTAAAGCTTTAACCTTGAACTCAATGGATAAACACAAAGAAACATCCCTGATATTAGGTATGTAACCTATACAATACCTATAATTGAACACTAGGTGGCAATGTTTACTCACTTTTATTTTTAAATTTCAGCAATTCAAAAGCTGTACTTGGACAAACTGAACTTTCTTGTCCTCAAGGTTATTTGTGCATCCTAAGACACAGAAAAATCCTTTCGTTTAAAACTGTTCTGGTTTCTTTGTTTTGAGCTCTGCAGAGCTGTGCAGTACATCTCTGAAATATTGTTCTCAGTCCATTAATTGATCCTAGCGGAGAGGGACATACTACAGAGAATTAGCACTAGACCCAGAAAAAAGAAAGAATTTCTAAGGAGCTAGAAAAAACAAACACCCATGATATATAACAACAAGAAAATACCTTGGAATTTGTATTCCTGTGATTTAAACATTGAGGGATGACAATAAATTATTTCTGAATCAGAGTCAATATGGTGAACTTATCTTTCTGATTTTGATTGATGTTCACAACTATTTAATAGGGCAAATCAAATTAAAAATTAAAAACACATTGATCAAAACAGTAAAAACCAAGTAAGTCCTTCAACTGTATTCTAACTAAATTTCCTCTGCTACTTCTTACATTCAGATCTAGAGCTGGTCTTGGGATGTGTGTTGAGTAAGTGACTTCCACAACTTCCTATTCCCTTTGGAGAGCTCACCTCCAACCACATACAGGAAAGGGAAGAGCCTCTGTTGGTGTTAAAGAACTCAAAGGGTTCACTGCTTGGGGTGCAGTTCCAGAAGGAGATGTGGTAGTTTTGCTTACTTGCAGCAGGTAAAGAGACAGGGGATTAATATCCAAAGCTCTGTCTCCTCTGGCAAACTTAGCCGTTGCTTATATTTGGTCAATTGCATGTTGATTTCTTCTTTGCAGTTGGCTACTTTGCACCTAGTTGAGTTCCTGTGAGCTCATCCTGTTCACTACTGCATCTACAAAACACTGGGCTCTATTTTTACAGTTAGCATGAATAACAAGTGGGACCACCCAGACCTCGAGACTCTTGTCCTGTCTAACATTGCTTTGCTGGAGAATATGGGAAAGTTTCATGAGATCAGTTATTTTGGTTTTCTAGTGACTACTTCCTGCCACAGGCATCAAATGTATTAAATGGAAGTGACCCAGAAATTCCCTGGAATGATCATAAGGATTGACGAATGTTCTCCAGGGGAACTCAACTCCAGAATCATTGCCCTATGAGAATTCTAGTTAGGAAGGATTCCAAACTGGTTGTCACACATAGGATGTGTGTTTGATGATATTAGTAGGTTCACTTTAGACAAAATAAGACTGGATATGGTATCTTTTTTTTAGTTTGCCCTAGAAATAGACTTATAATCATTTATTTGCTTTCCCTATGTTCTCTGAATTTTAATTTTTATCATTGTAACATTTATTATCTTACTGTAATTATTTGTACCCTTGGTAGTGGGTTGAAAAGATGGCATTATGAATGAAAGGAGCTTTTAAACCTCTCAGAAATATAGTAAAAATTCTAAGGAGAAAAAGTAGAGGAAAGAATTTTCATCCCATATAGTTTAAGGGAATTAATGACTGCAAGCTATATATACATGCTGGAGCTTACTGGAAATAAGGCAGAGGCAAATCTCCTACCGTACATTGCAATTTTCTTCCATAAAATGCAAGGCGTTATGAGAGATCAAGAGTGAGAGAGAGGAGGAGAGCGAGGGAGACAGTAAATATTAGGCCATCATTCATTTGTTTTATTAAAATTTTATCTCATGTATATAACATGTGTAGACAGTATCTGATATAGTTTTTCCTTGTTTTAAAACTACATAAAGAATCATGTATTTCTTTGTAATTTACATACACATTTTTTTAGTTTTTACTGATTCTATATTAGTTTTCCCTTAATATGTAAATCCACAACTTATTTAGCTATTCATCTCTTGATGACTAACAAAATCCATAATAAAATAAAACTTGCTGTTTGACTAATTTCAGGTATAAGGCATAATTAGTGTTTTTGCAAGCCGTTTGTGATATTTTGTTCACTGTGTTTTTGAAGGAAGTTTTTGTTGAAGACCATTTATAAATTTAAGGTGCATCCCATTAATATGAGTATTGATATCTTAAACAAGGTCAAGATCATATACTACAGTATTCTTTCACTTGTGGCCACATACTTATACATATATATGTGTATTTGTCATTGAAGGTGCTGAATAGGAGGCAATGAACATGGGCACAAGGGAGTCATATCCTCAACCATGAACATGTGCTTTCAGCATTGATCCATAACCCTATACCCTTTTCCTCTTTTGTGGTGAAATACAGGGAAGGGAATAATCATTGACATGCTGTGAGAATGATACATGAATACATAAATGTTTTATCCTCAAACTAATCCATAGTATTCTTGGCCTTGTGCCCTAGCAGCATCTTTTCTCTTTGATCATAAAACACAAGCAGAGAAATATGATTCTTGATCTGTTTTCATAAGACTAGCTAAGCTGTTAGGGGGAAAATAGTATGTGTATATATATATATATATATATATATATATATATATATATATATATTTGTTTTAAATATATATGTTTAATATATATATGTTTTAAAATTTAAATATATATATGCTTTAAAATTAGATAATCTATTTAAAATTAATTATAATCACTTAATCAGCACTTCACCATTAGCTTATTGAATTTTGGTATCCTTGGAGTCTAAAATCTCAGGATCTCAAAGTATTTCTTGTCCTTTAAACAATTACAATTTTTAATTTTTAACAGTTTTATTAAAGTACTAGAGGCCCGGTGAACGAAATTCGTGCAGGGGGTGGGTGGGGTCCCTCAGCCCAGCCTGCCTGCCTGATTGCACCTAACTGCCTCTGCCTTGACCCCACCACTGTGGCTTTGTCCAGAAGGACATCTGGAAGATGTCCAGTCTAATTAGCATATTACCCTTTTATTAGTATAGACAACTTAGAGTGATTCCTTCAAGTTTGAGGGTACAATTTGATGAGCTTTGACAAATATATGCAATGATGCAATCACCAGAGAAATCATGACATGAAACATTTCTATTAATTTGAAATTCACCAGTTCTGTTAATATCCTTTCTACTTCAGGATCCAATACAAGTGTGCTAGTCTCTCAGTCAGCCATAAGAAAACACCATATAGACTGTGTGGCTTAAACAACAGGAATTTGTTTTTTACAGCTCGGGAGGCTAGAAGTCCAAGATCAAGGTGCTGGCAAGTTAGGTTTCATCCCAAGGCCCCTTCTCTTGGCTTCTAGTTAACTACCTTCTTGCCATGTGCTCACATGCTCTTTAGAAAAAGCGATCTCTCTCCTTCTTGTTGCTTAAGGCCACCAACTTTGTTGGAGTAAAGTCCCACCCTTATAACCTCTCTTTACCTTAATTACCTCCTCAAGGCCCTATCCCCAAACATAGTCACATTGTGGGTCCCGGTTTCAACATACGGATTTGGTAAGGGATGCAATTCCGTGCATAACACCAGTTTATCTTATTTATTTGTCATGCTTCCCAGTGCCCTCTGGGCTGTGATATTTTTCAAATTAATTTTGATTGTGGTCAAAGTTAAGGGTTGATGTTCTTTTTATTTTCTTCTTTCTTATAAATGATTGTGACTTGTTTAGTTGAAAAGATATCCTTTCTCTATTGAGTTACTTTGCACTCAATTAAGCATAGACACGTAGGTCTATTCTGGATTTTATATCTTGTTTCATTTGTTAAATGTATGCCCTGATGCCAAAACCACACTCTCTTGATCCCAGTAGCTTTATTGACAGGATTGATAATAAGTATTTTGGACATCCAACTTTGTTCTTCCTTTGAAATATTGTTTTCATTATTTTAATTTCTGTGAATTTATATTAAAGGTATCTTGTTAATGTTATAAAATAAGATTACTTTAGTTTTTGATGTAATTGCATTTAATCTATCTATCAGAGCAGAATTGACACCTTAACCATATTTTTTTCCAATTCTTAAACTTGGTACTTCTAACAAGATGTAATTTTTATTATTTTTCTATAATGTTTGTAGTTTTTATTGTACTGTTTTGAACAAACTTTAAAATATTTCCTATGAATGTTTAATGCATCTATAATTGATTGTTTTAATTCCAGTTTAATTGTTCATGATAGCATATAGGAATTGTTTATTAACCTTGTATTTTGTAACATTATTCACTAACTAATTTTGGTAGCTGTTTTGTAGATTTCTTATGATTTTCTACTTAGAAAATCATGTTGTCTGTGAATAAAGACAACTTTTTTTTTTTAACTGTATGCCTTTATTTCTTATCTTGCCTTACTGCCCTAGCTAAGACTTACAGTACATTGTTGAATAGGAGTAGTGAGAGTGAATATCCTGGCCTTGATATTCTTGCCTTAATGTTATCTGGAGACTTTTCAGAAATAACCTTTTCCAGATTGAGTGAGTACCTTTAAATCCCTAGTTTGCTAAGAGTACTTCTAGCAAATCTATTTAACTTTGCAAAATACATGAAAACATGTATTTTGTTTTGTAGTCTATTATTATAGTGATTTACATTCATAGATTTTCAAATGTTACATAAACTTTGCATTCCTAGGGTAAAAACCCACTTGATCATAATGTATAGTCCTTTATATACATATTTATGATTTTGATTGCTAAAATTTTAAAAGATTTTTACATTTACACTCAGAGTGTTTTTGTTTGTTTGTTTGTTTTTTTGTTTCTTGTAATGGGTTTGACTGGTTTTGGTTTCAGGGTATTCTGGGCCTATAAAATTATTTTTAAAATGTTTCCTCTTCTATATGTTGAAAGGGTTGTTGTGGAATTCTTATAATTTCTTTTCCTGTAAATTTAGTAAAATTTACCACTGAAGCTGTCTTGGTTTGGAGTCTTTTTTTCAGTGGCAATGTTTTTAATGACAAATTCAATGTTAAATATATATGAAGAGAATGCTTGGCAAACTATATTTTCTTGAGTGAGTTTTGGTAATATTTATTTTTTAAAAATTTATTCATTTGATACATTAAATATATTAGAATAAAGTTATTTATAATATTCCATTTTATCTATTTAAAATATGTATGATTTGTTATTGTCCCTTCTTAAATTCCTGACATGGTGTGTCATCTTGCCTTTTTACTTAACTGATTGGTCTGGCTAGAGGTTTATTACTTTTAAAATTCTATTCAAATAACTAGTATTGAAAAGCTGGAAGCAGCTTAGATGATTGATTTAAGTCATATTTTTCTTTTACTTTCTAAGCATTAGTTTAGCTACATCCCATAAATTGTATGTAGTGATTAATTTCCATTCATTAAGATTAAGTGAAAAATATAGATTTTTTTCCTTGTGATTGCTTTAAATTACTCTGAAAACTTGACTACTATTTTACTGTCAAATTTAATACTCTAACAACAATCTTATTTTACCCTGTATATATTAGTGGAAAGGATTATTTGCCTTCTTGAGTAGGCCCTGAGCATTCCTGGTACAAGGCTGGATTTAGATATCAAAAACCCACTTCCCCACACCATGGGTACAAGACAACTCAAACATGTCTTTTTTTTTTTTTAACTCAAACATGTCTTATTGCAGTGAGAGGGCAGCTGTTGTCAGCCAAGTCTCTGTCTGTTACCTGGGTCCTGATTTGAGCTGTGCATGGGAAGCAAAGCAGCCATGGGGGCAGGAGACCTGCCTCAGAGGGGGTGAAGGTTTAGGCCCCTACAAAGTTGGGGGGGTGAGGGTCTGTGCCCCACCTCTGTTGACCCCCAAGTTCTCTCCTGATGGCCCCTCTGCGACTGTGCCTCTCTTAAGTTGTTCCTTCCCTGAGGAATCTTACCCGTCTCTGGCTAGCCAGCCATCCTCCGGAGCCAAGCAGAGTGATGTGAGGTTCAGTTCTGTCTCCTTGGTAGCCTATGCCCCCATAGCCTCCACGCCCAGCACCTGACTTGGGATCCTCTCGCCTGCTGGTTGGGGACCTGGCACTGATCACATATCTTGGGGGACCCAGGTTTCTTCTCCAGGGAGGGCCCACTGGGCGAGAGACAGATCCATGTTACCAGCCACCATGAGGCTTCAACCTCGGCATGAACTGAAAGCTCAGGCAATAGCTGTGGGCAATTGGATTGTGAGAAGAGGGTCCCTCTTGGCCAAAAGGGCAAGAGGGGCCAATATAGAATGCTCAGGTGCCTTCCCAGGGGGGCCTCTACACAGTGGAAGGGATTAAATCCTTTCATGTCCTTTTCAAATTGCTGCCAGACATTCAAAGAATTGGTTTGTAAGTTTGTTTGGGATAATTGTACATTATGCTGTTGTAATTCTAAAATATCAAGAGATGTGTTACCTTTGTCTCCAAGCACCAAAAAGATGATTTTTTATTGATTCCCAAGGGTGCAAGGTACTATTATAGGTAATGGGGCTAACACAAATCTGGGAAAAATTATAATGACATTGTAGAATAATATCATGTAAGGATATTCTTTGCTCTAGGCCATGGCAATTCCATTTCAAACTGGCTGTCAATTTCTTTTTGTATAGACAAGGTCTTAGTTACATTTTCTGCATCTCTCTTTAATTTTACACAGAAAGGAGCAGTGGTTTGATTTTGTGTCATACAAAAGGGAAGCTGGATGGTGACCCCTGTGTAATTATACTTCCTTGCCCCACCCATGGTCCTCCTGGATGACCAAGGTGTTTGGTATTATTGGTGACTACATTAGGTGGGAGATCAGCCTACATAAGGGCTCTTACCCATGAAGGGTCAGGAACATAAGTCCAAAATACTTCCCCATTTGCCCCAGGTAATATTACTGTACAGCTGATGGCTGCTAGCATGGCAGGAAAGACATTCTCAGGTGTTCTTGGGGTTCTGGTTACCTCACAATTTCTTTTTTATTTTTTTAAATTTTATTATTATTATTATTATTATTATTATTATTATTATTATTTACATGTGTCCTTATCCCCCCATTACCCCCACCTCCCACTCATGTCCCACCCCCCTATTATCTGTGTCCATTGATTAGGCTCATATGCTGAAGCATGTTTTTTAACTTTTGACTTTTGTTTGTTTGTAGTACATGTCTGCTGGCAATAAACTCTCAGGTTTTGTTTTTGAATAGTATTTTACTGAGACTACATTTCTAAATTGACTTTTTTTTTTTTTTCAAACTATAAGAGAAAGTTTATTTAGAATGTCACAGAGGTGGAAGAAATGGGCTCAGGAAACAAGTTACAGAGGCAAAAGGAGCCCTTGGAGCTAAGGAGAGAGAAGGGTAAAGATAATGCGCCTGGGGATGGGGATGGGGGAGTGGTGATGGGGAGGGGGAAGGCACTGCTCTCCAGAAGGAGAGCTAGCAGGGTCCTCTGTCCTAAGGTCAACATAAGAACTTTTAAGAACAGGGATTTTAGGTGAAGTCCCTTTCCATGCTTTAAATATATTATTCCATTGTCCTTTTATCTGCATATTTTCTGATGAGAAAAGTTCTTATTTCTTTGTTCAATTCTGTATTCATTGATATGTAATGTGTTTATCTCTCCCTCTCTCCACAATTATTTTTTATTTCAATATATTTTTATTGATTTCAGAGAGGAAGAGAAGGGGAGAGAAAACATCAAATGATGAGAGAAAATCATAGATCAGCTGCCTCTTGCACTCCCCCTACAGGGGATTGAGCACACAACCTGGGCATGTTCCCTGACCAGAATCGAGCCATGACCTCCTGGTTCATAGGTTGACCCTCAACCACTGAGCCACACTGGCAAGGCTCCACAATTCTTTCAAAAACTTATTTTTATCACTTTTTTTAAAGCAATTTGATTATGGGGTGCCTTGTGGCCTGTTTCTATTTTATTCTTTAATGCTCTTCTAAGACCTTTGCAAGATTACAGTTTTTCTGAAATTTAGATACTAGTTGGCCATTATTTGTTAAATTTGTTTCATCATTTTTGTCCTCATATCTTTCTTTCTGGGACTCCAATGTTATATATTTTAGATAACTTGATATTTTTTTTCCCGTGGGTCTCTCATGCTTTGATCATTTTTCTCCAATTATTTTCTCTGTCATTTTTCCTTTGTGCCTCGTTTTGGATAGCTGTTATTTGCTGTTATCCTATGTTTGTTGACGTTTTCTTCACCAGTATCTATTCTGGTATTAATCTCATCCAAAGTATATTTTTTATTAGATACTAGTTTTTAACCATATGAGTTTTATATGTGTGTGTGTTTTCTATAACTTCTGTTTTTCCTCATATTGTTTCTGTTTTCCTCTACTTTCTTGGACATATAAAGCAATTTTATAATTGACTAGAGTCCCGGTGTGGATTCGTGCATTGGTGGGGTCCCTTGGCCTGGCCTGCACCCTCTCGCATTTCAGGACCCCTCAGGGGATGGTGGACTGCCGGTTTCAGCCCAATCCCCACTGGCCAGGCCGAGGGACCCCACTGGTGCACGAATCCGTGCACGGGGCCTCTACTATGCATATAAGATCTTTGGTTAATCTCTCCCTGCCCTCCCTCCGCCCTCCCTTCCATGAGATTCATCAGTCTGTTCCATTTTTCCATGGCTGTGCACTGAGCATCTGCCCCCTGGTGGTCAGTGTGTGTCATAGCTACTGGCCGAACAGTCGAGTGGTCGGACACTTAGCATATTAGCCTTTTATATATATAGATGTTTTAATATACTTGTGGTCAAAACTATAAAGGGAATGAGATTTTACCCCACTTTTGAGATAACAAGTTGGCTTGCCATTGTTTTATGGATGATTTCAGAAAACATGATACTTATAGAGCATAAACCATGGACAGTTTAGTACTCACAAAACTATCAGCAGCCAGAGTCTCTGCATCTTCACCTTGGCTCTTCAAGCCCTATTGCCTCCAGGGCCACGCAAAGAAGGTTGGATGACACCTGCACACAAAATGTGCTGTATTTCAGGGGAGGAACCCTGAGTTGGGAAACCTGAATCTTTTTTAATAACAGCAGGCTTCCTTCAACAGAAAACATTTCTTATTATTGTGGGCATTGAAGATGCCTGTGCTTTGTTTTGGAGAGAGACATTGTCTCTATCTTTCAAGGCAACAGGGAAAACTACCTATCACTCTGAAGAGAAAAAATGCCTGTATCACCAAGGCTGTTCTTTTTAAAAACATTATTGGAAATATGGTCAATACCAAAAAGCAATCAGGGCACTTTACTCACAAGACATGCAGAAATATAAGGGAGCAATGGAAAACAATTACCTCCCAATATTAACATTAATTCAATTTTCCTGTAATTGCTGGGACAACATATTGGTTTTTCTACTCTCCATGGGTCATATTTTCCTGATTTTTTTTGAATGTCAGGTAATTTCTGTTTGGATGCCAGATATTGGATACTAGATTTTGTTGCACTGTTTAAAGTGTTGGACTTTGTTTAGGCACACAGTTAAGTCTCTTTGAGATCAGTTTGTCCCATGAGAGACTCACTTACGAACTTCATTGGGTCTGCTCCAGAGGTCTAAGTTAGCCAAACTATTGAGGCAATAGTGTTCTAAAGATTCTTCCCAACTTCCTGTGTATTAAGAGACCTTTCCATTTCAGCTATTGGGAGCATGAGCTATTCCTTGATTTGTTTGACCTAGAAATTGTTTAGACTATTGCTTTCTGATAGCTATTTCCTGGCCTCAGATACGGCTCCTCTCATGCATGCACTGATTAGAACACAGCCAGAGGCTCAAGGGGACTCTCTGAAGGTTTGTTTTTTTCCTCCTCTTTGGTCAGCTACCTTCTTTCCAGTACTCTTCCAGACAAATTCTGTCTTCACCTCCCTGAACTCTGATCTGTCTGCTTAATGCAAGCCTTGGTTGGTCTTTTTTCTCTCTGTGTGGTGACCTTGAAAACGGCCTGCAGGCTGTCAGCTGAAGCAATTGTAGAGCTCATCTCATTTGTTTTCCTCCTTTCCACATCACACTCCTCTGCTGTCTTTTTTCAATGTGTGAAAACTTTTATTTCATATATTTTCCTTGTCTGTCTAGGTGTTTAAGGGAAGAAGGTAAATCTGCTCCCTGTTACTAGGTCATGGCCTGAAACAAAATAATCAGAAAGGTTTTACTTGTCTCTTGTCTTTTTGCTAACACCCATGTTTTCGAACATTGTTAGCAACTATAGTCACCATGTTATGCCTTAGATTCTCAAAACTTATTCATCTTATAACTTAAAGTTTTTACCCTTTATCCAACTTCTCCCTATCATCCTGTCTCTCCATCCCCCAGCCCCTGGTAACCATGTTTCTGTTCTCTGCATCTATGAGTTCAAATTTTCGTTTAACATTCCTCATATACTGGCAAGTTATACCCTGCAGTATTTGTCTTTGTCTTGTTTCACATATAATAAGGCATTATTTTAAATATGAAACTGTAATCAGAACAGCATGGACACTGAATAATCAGAATGATATCAGCCTTAGGATCACACATGTGTGTACCTGGAAACAGTATTTTTAGTACACACACACACATCCATAAGTGTGTATTTACATACACACTCGAGGCACGATGCAGGAAATTCATGCAAAAGTAGGCCTTCCTTCCCCTGGCCACCGGCACCGGGTTCCCTCTGGCACCCGGGATCCAGGCTTCCCTTGCAGCCCCGGCTTCTTCCGGAAGGTAGTCCAGAAGGACGTGTGGTCTAATTAGCATATTACGCTTTTATTATTATAGATACATACACACATATTTTTCATTACTGAATTATTTTCTACATTAGAAGTAAGCTATCCAATATGGTTGTATATTTACTCTAATTGCATATTAATATGCCACAATTTAACTCATTTTTACTTATATATCAAATACAATGTTGACCTTACAAAAATAATTAACTCCTTTTTCATTATTTGAAAGTAATTTTTTTTCATTGAAAGTCCTGTTGTTTCCATATTTTCATATTGTGGCTTTAAAGTTACAAAACTGGAGGTTCTCATTGGTCTTATCATTCTAAAGTTCAACAACTGAGGAGTAATTATGAATCTCAAGATAAAATAAATATGATTAAACAGTCCTATCTAATAAAGATGAAATGTGCAAATTGACTGTCACTCCATGACAAAGTTAGTGGTGCCCAACAGCCAATAAGGAGGAAATAAGCAAATTGACACGACAAAGATGACGACAGCTGGACCGGGACGCTTGTGTTGTTGCCATGGCGATGACGCAGGCGTTCCGCCCCGCCCTGGCTGCTCTGGGCCTCTGGGCAGCGTGCGCATGCAGGTGCAGAGCGGCCGGGGCAGGGTGGAACGCTTGCTATGAGGGGGGTTGTGGGGGTGGAGGGAGCTACAGGAGGGCAGCAGGGCCGGAGTGAAGGTGGAAGGCAGCACTGGCTGGAGCGAAGGCGGAAGGCGGTGGCCAGAGCAAAGGCCTGGGTGCCGGGTGCCGGAGGGAAGCTGGTGCTGGCAGCCAGGGGGAGGAAGGCCTATTCTTGCATAAATCTTCATGCATCGGGCCTCTAGTCAGTATATAAAGCATTCCTTCTACATTAAAGAATTCAAGGGGTCCTACGATATAAAAGCAATTTGAGAAAGTTGTTTCTCTGAGAAGCAACTTTAATAATTTTCACTAGTCTTCTAGAGCAACTAGCATTGACTGTATGATTAAATTATTGAATGCATAATGAGCAACTTTCACAATTTCAACTCAAATTTATGGAGAAATTCATGGGAAACTAATTGAGTAAAAGCTCAAACTGCTTGCCACATGACAGCCAATTTGTTGAGTGACAAGGTGTTGGGGCAAGGAAAGCAACTTTATTCAGAAAGCCAGCAAGACAAGAAGATGTAGGACTAACATACTAAAGAACCATCTTGAGCAAGTGCAGAATTCTGACTTTTTTAATGTTAAGGGAAAGAGGAAATCAAGAGGGGTTTGAGATCAATAGGTAATCGATGACTGCAGGCATCTGGACATATGCAAGGATTCAAGGGTGATGGTGAAACTTCTTTGCTTTTGGTTAACAAACCCTGATTGCCATGGTCCAGTCACAATGTTCCTATAAATCTTTTGGTTAATAAAGATTATTTTGTACATACCTTCCTCATCTCTTTGGGAAGGTAGTTTTGAGCAGGGATACAGGTTAGATTTCTTTAATGATTAGCATATCTGCATGTAATACTAAACAGAAGTTGCTAACTGGATGCCAGGCTCAAGCAAGAAGTCAGAATGACTGATTATTTTATTCTATTACAAAACTTAGGAATATCAATTAGGGGAAGGATTTTACATACCTAACTTAATGAAACATGCAGTCAATCTCTAAAAACTACTATTGACTAACATAAAGTTTAATAGGAGAGTTTTATGATTATAAAACTAAATTTTAGGCCTTTATACTATATTTTGGTCTTCATAAGATCAAATTTTTTGTTGTTGTTATCTCAACCAAATATAATTATTAATTAAATTCTATACTTTATCCAAGGATAATTCCCAGTGTATAACGATGACTAAAAAACCAATTAATCTCATAAATTTATTTTTCTTAATAACTTTGGCTCAAAAGCAGTAAGATCTTGCCTGGCTGGTGGGGCTCAGTGGTGGAGTGTTGACCTATGAACCAGGTGGTCATGGGTGGATTCCAGGTCAAGGCACATGCCTGAATTGCAAGCTCAATCTCCTATGGGGGCATGCAGGAGGCAGCTGATCAATGATTCTCTCTCATCATTGATGTTTCTATAGCTCTCTCTCCCTGCCTCTTATGATTTTTGAAGAAATCATAAACTACAATAATTATATCCTTAATTTTCTACCACAACTGGAAGAGATACAAGCGAAGGATATTGCCAACAATCACTTCAAAAAAGCATTGAAATGCTGTCATTCTGCATTCTTTCCAGCAGAAATATCAATAGTCACAGTCATGTACTGGAGTCCTAATATTGCAACAGGTTTATTTGATAAACTATACCTGAGAGAATCATTTCCACTGAGGATCTTGTTACCTATTAGTGTATATTAGTTAATATGGAAAGTGGCTAAAAATTCACAGGTTCTGGAATGACAAGGGCTAAAAATATTTTTATTTTAAGGTGAAATAAAAATATTATTTCAGCAAACTTTATTTACCTACACGTTTTTCTTCATTTTTTGCCAACTTCCTTTTCACTTCTATGTGTTTTCATGTATAAAGCTGCAACACTTTAGATGTAGTTGTTCCTCACTTAACATGAAGATATTTATGTCAACATCAAATAGATTTATGATTTCATAACAGCCAAATTTGTAAAAACATAAAAATATTTCCTAATTAGCAAAATAATAAAATAGATTGCTCAATATGAAACAAAATAACCTACTTATAAAGGTGCTTCTTTTTTTTCATAGAGAAGCATACCATCTCCATGAGTCCATTCTTTTGTAAGTGGATGTTAGTGCTTATGAGATAAAGAAAGCAAATGTCACCAGAATCAGACCTATTGGCTGGCTTCCAAGACTTCTACAGGGTACTATTTCCTTGATGACTCCTCCACAGTCAAGGAAGTATATCTAAGACTAGCAGGCTCCAACATAATTTTAATAGGAGCCATGGAATGCATCCATCTCTCCAGTCATTTAATTAAACTGCACTCACAAAACTGATCCATAATATTAGATTTGCTTTCTGGCAATATAGTCATTTCAGCTATAATCTGATATATGCATCCCTAAAAAATCTGTACGCATTAGCAAAAATAATAATTTTTATACATTGTTTTTGTACCATTGGAGCTAATTTGAACTGCCTGAGCAGGCAATTCTGCTTGGGTGGATACTGTCAGAATGAATAGTTAAAATTAATAACAACAGGAAATAGAATGGAAATACTTATATCACTGTAATTATTACATTGCTGATAAATATTGAGACCACGAGAAGGAAGATAAATTATGTGCCTATGGGATCACAGTAAGGATGGAAAGAATTGTGGGACTTAGAGATAAGGCTCAGGATGCTCTATTCAAGAGTTGATGCTTGGTTTTTACTTTCTTAAAGCAGTTGAAAGAACTCCCACTGCCAGTGGCAGCAGCCAAGCCTAATTTTGTGTTTTCTTTTGTTTTCCCTCCTCCCCCAACCTACCGCCACTCTCATTATTCTGATATCCTTTGCTTAGGGAAAAACAAAATCACATATGCACTAACAAAACTACATATTGTACTGATATATTTCTCCATTTGTGAACCATATATATATATATATATATATATGGTTTCAGTCTTTTCTTTCACAACATGTGCATGTAATACTATATATATATATGTATATATGTTGTGAAAGAAAAGACTGAATAAATATAACTTCAATGCCAGCTCCATTCTCTAACATTTAGAAATCGACAAAAAAAAAACTAAACAAGTAAAGTCACATTTGGTGAGTTATAATAAGAATAAGGTGAGATATGTAAAATTCAAACGTTTCCGAGAATCAAGCTAAAATAATGCTTTGTTCTTTACAGTAGGCATTTCTTGCTGATGCAGCATTATACACAATACTAGAGGCCTGGTGTATGAATTCGTGCATGGGTGGGGTCTGGCTGGCCCACGCCCATGGGGCCGATCTGGCCAGGGGGAGGGGATGCGGGAGGTTGGCCGGCCATCCCTGCCCCCATCAGGCCAGTTGGCTGGCTGCAGTGCATGTGATAGCGACCGCTTGTTCAGGTTGTTCCAGCCATTCTGGTCGCTTGGCTTTTATATATATAGATCATTGGTTCAAACTTTGTTGTGAAATTTTGTATGAGCACTTTTAAGCTTCCCCTTATTGCACCTCTTCCTATGACTCCAGGGCTCACGAGCACCCGATTATGTTTATGCATTGTTTCTTATTATATCCTAATACTGCATCATACTTACCATCGAGATCTACTTACCTGAATAGCTTTTATATACTGTGGTGACTGAAAGTTTAACTCTAAATCAAGGTTTCTCACCTTTGACATTTGGGGCTGGATAATTCCTCACTGTGAGGACTGTCCTGTACATTATAAAATGTTCAGCCACATCCCTGGCCTCTACCCAGTAGATTTCAGGTAATGCATCTAACATTCCAGTAGCACCTCCTGTCCAGTTGTGACAATGACAAATATCTATGACACTGCTAAAATCGCCTGGAGGTAAAAAAAAAATTGCACTGTTTGAGACACTGCCCTAAATGGCAATATTAATATAATAGTGAATTAGGGAATTGTTTGTGACTTGTATTTTCCTCCTGCGGCTACATTATAGGCCCTAGAAATAGGAAGGACTAGAAAGCAGACTTTGGCCCCCTCCAATGCCACATCTTAAAAAGAAGGAAGAAATTTGAAAACTAATTGAAATAAGTATGTGTTAGTGACATTTTAATTTCTATAGGTGCAACCTTAGAATATTGGTTATCACTTTTGTATTCAAGGTTTAGTTAAAGTTATGTATATGTGTTTATAAGTTTTCTATTTCTCTTTTAGAATTTATTTTGCTAGTGCTTACCTACAATAATAATATTAGAGATAATCTTCCTGCAAGATTAAAAAAAGATACTTCATGGTAGTAATCAGACATTCACAATGACCAACTTTTACAAACTATTGTAATCCAAGATATTATTTTCCTGTTAGATGTAATATAACACTTAGAAAAAGATAAAATATATCTGTTGAACATTATCTCATCTTCAAGAATCTTAATACATATTAAAATAATAAATGTTATGTACTTCTATAAAGAATATTGTTCAACAGTTTTTAAAGCCATATATTCCAGTGTTTGAAATTTTCTGTATATAACCTTTATCCTTCAAAACTGATAAGAAATGTTTTCCTAATGTTTCCTATTTCCAACTGAATACTTTATTTTGCTCTATTTTTTTAAGAATATATAGTGTTTGTACTTGAAGCAAAAAGACATGAAGGTAGAGCTTTGTAAAATGTAGTTCTATTACAAGTTGAATAGTTTTAGACTTTAGTTTACATGATTTTTTTGTTTTATCATGTTCCATTTGTGGTACACAAACATCTTGCTCTCAACATAAGGGTTCCAACTTACAAGGTTATTTTCTTTTGTTGAATTTTTGTTTAACCTTTCTCTGCTTCAAATCCTCTATCTGTGAAATAAATATGAAAATAACATCTTTACATACATGTATGAACAACTCAAGAGTGACCAATCCAGAGTGGGTATTTATCATTCTCTATCACAGGTTAGAGAAAAATAATGAATTTTAGTCAAACAGAAGAGTCAAATGCTATGTCTGCTGACTAGTGTGTGTGTGGAGGGGTGTCACTTATCCACTTTAACATTAGTCACTTTGTCCTATAATGATTCTGCTGATGTGGATCTATCCCTGTGGATCTCACCTAATTCTCCATGTTGGCAGTCGGCTCTAATAATGGGACTAAGACAGGGAGAACATATTTATGTGATGAATGAGCTGAGCAGTCAGGCTTTGGGGGGGGGGTTAAATCTACAGAAAGGAAGCCTATCTTTTATGACAAACACAGCATCCTTGGTATTTGCTGTAGGAGTAACAATAAATAAATTAGTTGACATCCATGAATGTTATTTCCTTTACTTCTAAAATTAGAGTACCAGTATCTACTGTGAAAGTCATACTGGTACCTCCAGGAATAGATTTATAGTATTCGGGACAGAGCCAGGCATTTACAGAAATATTAATTTTCCTTAAACACATGGGCTCAAACTTAAACATGTAAATCACCAGAGGGCTCATTACAACACATATTTCTGGGCTCTACCCTAGCATTTCTGATTTAGTAGGTCATGCATGAGAACTGAGAATTTGTCATTTCTGACAAGTTTGCAGGTGAGTTAATGGTCATGGTGCCACCCTTTGGGAACCATTGTCCTGGACAAGCAGTTTTGCAGGACAACTTGTGTCCTCCACATCAGATTCAAATATATAACTAGAATTCTCATGTTAAAATAACAAACAAATACAATAATTCTTATAATAACTTCTGATTTTCATTTTAATATGTTGGTTGTACCATGTGTACTGGGGTTAGTTTAGTGGTAAAATTAATACATCACACCATTTACATATTTTAGAAAGGCCTATACCTTTCTAATTCTATTGGCCTTTCTATTAATGTTTAGGACAATATGAAATCTGAAACAAAAGGTAGTAAATAAAATATATAAATTAGAAATGTTACATCTATGCTTTACATTTGTGCTTCAAATTATAGTTACTGTTTTTATTTCTTCTTTTAATTATCTTTTTAAATCTCTATTTCCTTTGCAGGCTACACTGGTGTTTGATAATTTAATTATAATTTTTATTTGAAGCTGTAATTAAGTTAACATACTTTAGATTTAAGGCTGGGTTCTGTAGAAAGACTACATTTCTTTTTTCTTTTCAGAATCAGGAAGGAGATAGCAATGTCCTGTCCTGGGACTTCTTCCATAAGGTTCCATCATAGGGATTTTGTTAGGGCTAATCCAATTTTACTTAGAATCTTTATGTGGTCTGATAATCTAAAGAAAGATGCCATTGGTATGTGTTATCTGTAATTTTTTAATAATATTAAACTATGTAGGATGCCAATTATTTATTTTATTAAGTCTAATTCACTTACTTTTTAAAAAATTAGAACATATTCAAATAGATACATATACACAATCATGTTAAAGTAGGATTCAATTTTAGCCTTGTGATTTTGAAAATGTATTTGATTCTACTTCAAAGTAGATAATTTATATCTTTCATAGAAAATTAGTTTCTATTATTGCTCTAATATTGCTTTCATGCATATAAATTTGCAAGAATAATATTTATCATCAAGCCTGATTCAGAGGTCCATAACAATGGATCACTAGCAAAAGATACTTTTAGAGGAATGGGGGTGGGGGTGGGGTGGCGGTGGCAGAGAATAAAACCAATACTATATTCTCTTATTTAATTCTGATTACATTCTGTGTAATTGAAGAGGGAAGTAACATTAAAGATTTGTCCTGCCAAAACCGGTTTGGCTCAGTGGATAGAGCGTCGGTCTACGGACTGAAGGGTCCCAGGTTCGATTCCGGTCAAGGGCATGTGCCCTGGTTGTGGGCACATCCCCGGTAGGGGGTGTGCAGGAGGCGGCTGGTCGATGTTTCTCTCTCATCGATGTTTCTAGCTCTCTATTCCTCTTCCTTCCTCTCTGTAAAAAATCAATAAAATATATTTAAAAAAATAAATAAACAAATAAATAAAGATTTGTCCTACTTAAAAGAAAAAAGTGTTGTAAACAAGTCAAAATAACTTCCAGTGAAGCAAAAACATTAGGTACTTCAAGCTTTTCATCAATTCCTTACTGTTGAATTCTGGACAGAATCTTTTTTCTAGCTGTGAAATTTGAGTCTAATCTAAGAGTAGTGGTCAGTTCCATGGTTTTAGTCAATAAAAGAGCTTTTTGTAATTAGTATGTGCCAACCATATCCAATGCTTATTTTACCATAGCACTCTCCTCTTCTCAGGAAAGAATAATGGAATGTACCCGTTTAATATTTTATTTCAATAACACACATCAATCCATTAGTCCATAAAGTAGATTAAAACTAAAACTAGCAAAATTTTCTCTTTTATAGGCAGTGCAAGCCCTAAATACAAATTTTGAGCTTTCTAAGACATTTGATTCTGAAAATATAAAGTCAAATAAAATGACAAAATCAACCAAAATAAAAATAGGCCATAAGAATGAGACTAAGAGCCTGAAAGAGCACTGTAATTTTAAGAGAGTTGTGTTTCTTATCCCAATTATTAGTTTAAGCTATTGGGGTAAGAATAGTTAACAACCTGGTTGATATTCAGGTTCTTGAAAGGATATTGGTGTAGGGCATGCCTTTGTGTCTTTATGTCGCAAAACCAAGAACATACTTTACTTCCAAAGTTTTTTTTGATGTTGTTTTGTTTTTTCTTTACTTTTAATTGGCATTTATCTCTCACTTCCTGAGTGGTCTATGGAAGGTTTACTGGGGTGATCACTTCTTGAATACTAATTCAATGTTGACAACTCCTTTGAAGAACATTTTAAAATATTTTCTTAGCTATACATTCACTTTTCAGTGATCATAACTTTAAAATAAATAGTTTGAATGCTACCAATTTTCTGGCAATGCATATTTGGGATGATGTAATATTTTAAAATATTCATGCAGATATGATATGATATGATATGATATGTAATGTTTGACATTTAAAATGAAATGCAAACTTGGGAAACAAAGGAAGTCATAAACTCAAAATTCCAGGGGTTTATGCAGTTAATACTTTCACATAATTATATTGTGTTTTTATTTGTCCTCAAATTTTATGAGGAAAAAAACAGAGGGCATATAAAAATGGTAGAGATTTTATGAAGAAAATTCCAGGGTTTATATAAAGTCAGTGCAGATCTAATTTAACTCCAGCACCTACCTCTGGAGTTCCATATAGTCATTGATTTTCTCTAAAACTTGTCCTGTAGTTTATTGCTTTCATTTATTCACACCATTTTTTTCTGTAATAGCTAAACCCTGTCCTTTCTACCTATTGAAATCCTATTTATCTGTCAAGCTTTAGCTAACATGTCACCTACAAAGAAGCAGTTTATGACATCCCCCAGAAGTTAGCAGGGATTGCTCCCTTTTCTAAATCCACGTAGTATTTGTATGCCCCTCTTCCAACAGGTTACCATGTATTATCATAATCATTTGCAACCCATAATGATTTTATTCTTCTTAAGGATAGATATTCATTTTTCAGTCCCCAGAGTACATTGAACAGCTTTTAGTAACCTATAAACCTTTTGGTAAACAAGTGAGACATTTCTTGTCTTCCATAAAGTTCAAGAAAGAATACATTTCACTTGTTAATTAAGCATTTATTAAAAGATAGAGATATTTTATAATTTATTTACATGTATTGAACCACTTAACCACTTAATTCTCTTTGTGAGAGATTGATTGCATTGATGGCTCTAATTTTTTATCCATTCCTACATTCTGAACCTTACCACTCACATGACTTTGCAGCTCTTGCCACCAAGAGATGATTGTGTCTCATGTTTAGGTCTGTGATCCATCAGAAAGAAAGAGGGGGTGGAGGAGGCTTGAAGAGGATAAAGAGGATATATGGTGATGGAAGGAGACTAAACTTTGGGTGATGAGCACACAATGCAATAGCAATATACAGATGATGTATTATATTGTACATTTGACACTTATATGATCTTACTAACCAATGTCACCATAATACATTTAATTTTTTTAAAAGAGGATGATTTGGTGGCTTGACTTTATTCCATGTTTAACATCTCTCATCAGGTACTTAAACATGCCTTAGCCTAGGCAAGCCTTGGAAAGCTGATAGCCAACTGATCCGCACCCTAATATACCAGGAATCCAGCCAAGACCAACAAAGCTATCAGACAACCATTCCAAAATGTGTTAGCAGTAAATACTTTTTAATGTTTACTACTGTTTTACTATGATGCTTCTCTGAATGTTCTTGCAATCAACTACAGGTCTGAGTGTTTTGTCTTTTGTTAAAAAGTACTATGCCTTGTACCTTTGGGTACTGATTTCTATGCATCAGCTTTAAGTTAAGGAATCATTTAACTATCAGACCATACTGCTGGACTGGGTTAGGTTTTCCAGCACATTTATCTTGGAGCGAATGGGTTCATGAGACTGCGAAGCCCTTGGAGCAGAAGTAGAACTAATCACATGTGACTGAATGAACTGATTGTGGGTTTTGTTTGAAACATTGTTGGCTTTTTAATATTATACTTTTTGAATGTATAAGGAAGACTTTTCTTGTTCCCCTTAAGCTATTTATAAAATATGGCAATTAGTGGACTATGTTATTGTAAACAGAAATTAAACATTCTAAATATACATTTTCTCTCTGCTTGACCACTCCAGAATCTGGTACCTCTTATTCAGCTTTCTTATATAGTGACATGCTTGTTTGCCTGGGTCCAGTGTGAATCCGTCCTTCTTGTTACTCGGACTAGATTAGAAACATTAGACATATAACAAAGGCCTTACCTGGAATGTCATATTTGAGAATAATGCTCATTTGAAAGGTATAACTAGACACTTTAAAGGAAATAAGCTTCATGCTTATAAAGCCCTTTTGAAAAAAAACTGGCCTGATACCTGACCGACAGTGTTCATGGTCGTTTGTGTTCCCATTAAGAAAGGTCACTTATATTTTAAGGACGTAAGAAGAGAGGAATTAAACCCAAATTTATAGCTAACATAGGGTAAATATTGCTGTGAATACTTGGCTTGAAAACTTCTAGCACAGAAAACAGGAGGGTAATATGGTAAGTTACCATTCTTGCAACACGTATGTAAAAAAAAAAAACAAAAAAACCAACAGGCAAATCTGATAAGACCACCACATTTTATGATGAAGAATACAATACCTTTGATATTATAATTCATAAAAATGTGGAGTAGTGACTATAGAGAGAAATTTCATGTTTCAGTAGAATAGCATGCATAATCTGAAACACGCCCCTCTTGGAGGAGGAAGTTTTAGTTTTATCCTGCAAATTAGACTGGACTTGTTACCTTGTCCAAATTATCAATCCCTTTCAAATTTTAAGTTATTCCAGTTTTCTTCAATATGTAACTACATCCCTCCAAATTAGAAGTTTTAAGTATTCAGGTTTCCAGTGCTTGCCGTGGCCACACCCATCCTGGCCACTAATTTGTTTTCAGGTACGATTGGCAGGCAGGTGGGCACCTCCTCATATCACCTAGACCTTCCTGGTCATGCACCTAAACTGTCTCTGTCCAGTCCCTTCCCCCATCAATCAGCAGGGAACAGAGTTGGAGAATGTTAAATACGGCCTTTGGCAAAGCTATATAAATGGCATGCCTATATTATCCGGTTTTCCCTTTCACTCCTTTCCTGTTAAGTAGTAATTAGGTTATTATAACGGCATCATTATGAGCCTTGAAGAATCATTTAGCAGACCAAGCATGGGCCCAATATCTTCCTGGATAAACCATTATTTTGGTAAGTCCTGAGAAATGCTTAAGTAATAATTGCTGTTATACAATAGATAACTAATAAATTTCTTATACTAAAAAAAATCATTTAAAAGATATAACTTTAATACATTTTTATAATAGCATTTTATCAGATCAAGAAGCTGTCAATAATCATTAAGAGTTTTTCTGATTCTTTTTAGAATCTTCAAATATATGCTCTGTTTACAACCTCATCATATTTCACAATTAGCTCTAAGAAACTTGCAGCCCAAATGAGTAAGAAGTGGTTTCAGGATGTAAAGCAAAGTTGTCATAGGCAGAGTGTCTCAGGAACTGAAGTAATTAGCTTCTGATCTACCATGCCAGCTTACAATGCAGTTTTCAATGACTGCAAGTATTATGGTGACTTGGCAGTTTTTCTTAAATTGGACTTTGATTTTCAGACTCGAATTGCTGAATTTGCTTATTGCCAGGAGAAGCTAATTAGAAATTTCTCTATGCAAAAGTTGATAAATGGGCCCCAATTTGGTCATTCAATCTAGTCAAGTCAGGAAGAATTATGGACTTTCCAAAGGAAAAGTAAGTGATTATGTCAACATAGCAGAAATGGGAAATATATATTTTAGTTATCATTTTTAAAATAAAATAATATAAATTGAGAATTCATAAAATGAAAATTTATAAAATGGGATTCATAAAATTATAATAATATGTTAAAGAGAAAGGTCAAGCAGCTAAAGCCAAATGTTAACTTTATTGATTCAAAATATTTTATCAAAATTTATGCTTTTATCCCTAGCTGCTTTGGTTCAGTGGATATAGCATCCGCCTGTGGACTGAAGGGTCCTGGGTTTGATTCCAGTCAAGGGCACATGCATGGGTTGAGAGTCAATCCCCAGTGGGGGGCGTGCAGGAGGCAGCCAATCAATGATTCTCTCTCATCATTGATGTTTCTATCTCTCTTTCCCTCTCCCTTTCTCTCTGAAATCAATGAAGTACATATTAAAAAATTTATACTCCTATTGCTAGTAGAAGAATTACTATATATTTAGTATCAATTCCACCAACTTGAAAAACATGTTATAAAAAAGCTATTCAAAGAGAGCCATATCAAAGCCTTCTCTCCGAAGTCTATATTCTAGTCAATTATTTGAATAAATTTTCAAATTGAAGTTTCAGAAAGCATTGTGTCTATCCATCAGTTATGTTGCAAAAATAATTGACTACATAATATTTGTTAAGCCTAGATAGATTTTTATGATCACCAAATAGATACAAATATTTTGCAGTTCCACATTCTTTACTACAACTTAAGAACAATGAGTTTTTCAGCCTTGTCTAAATGACACAAACACACAGTTTCTGGAAATAGCTGCTCAACTTTTATGGTAAAGTTATGGGTGTGATTTCGTATTTCATAAGAATAACTTTCCAGAAAAACAAAAACAAACAAACAAAAAAACTTGAGTGATAGTGTATCAGTTAACAGATTAAGCTCTAAGAGAAGAAGAACTAAATTTAAATCTTATCTTTTTCTTGCTTTAGGATTTAAACATGTTATTTATCCTATAGTTCCTTTTTTCCTCATCAATACGATTGAGATTCTTAAGTTTAATTTGCAAACTTAGTATAAAGATGAAGTATACTAATGCAGGGTATCCCAAACTTCTATTATTTATGTTCCACTCTCACAAATTTTCCTTTCTTCACACCATCCTCAATGAATTATTTAGTATTTTTAAAAGCTTACCCATATATATAATATATATAATTACAAAAATGTTTATAAAATTAATTAAGGAAAATGAACTACTATTATTGGTGGTGGCAGTGAAAATGGCACCAGGTGTTAGATTGGTGGAGTCAGAATGGACCTGGGTTCACCAATTGGTACTTGAATTCTGGCTAAGAAAGAATTCAGAGTCAAGACTCAAACTATTAGATAAAGTTTATTTACAAAGTCACAGAGGTAGAAGTGAGCAGTACAAGAAGTGGGCTCAGGAAACAAGTTATGGAGGCAAAAGGAGGGCCCTTGGAGCTTAGAAGGAAGGTAAAGGTAACCTGCCTGAGGGAAGAAAAGGGGGACCAGAAAGATGGGGGCATGCTCCTGAGAGGGAGAGTATGCTGGGTCCTCCTTCCTCCTCCTTAAAGGGTGAGGATTTTAGGGGCAGTCCCAGAGGAGGGTCTCAGTAGAATGTTCATCAGCTTCACAGGCCTGTCCTTTCAGGTTCTGGTTTCTACTGATTGGTCCGCACCAAGGCAAGGGATTATTAGTCAGTGCAGATGGTCCTGCTTTTGCTCCTTTTCTGGGCCTGGAACTGAAACACAACTGAAGCCAAGATGTTATCCCTAGGGGTTAATGTATAAGGGGGTGGTCCTGCCAAGACCCACATGGGAGTTCCATGAGTCCACTCTTCAGCCCCTTGTGTCTCCTCCAAGTGGGTCTACGGCACGACTAGCAACATGCCAGGGGAGGAAAGGTCAGGGAGGGGTCTGAGCCGCATGAGCAGCTCGTGAACAGTGACATGCCAGGGGAGGAAAGGTCACCCTGGGGATGAGGTCTTTGTTTTCACAGTTTTGCCCCTTGCTAGGCATCTGGGGCTTTCCACCCTGGTGACCTTCTGTACCTGGTCTGCTCTTGTCTGTCTATCTACCACATAACCATAAATGGCAATTTACTTTAAAGAAAAAACAATCCTATATAATAAAAGCCTAATATGCAAATCAACCAAATGGCGGAACAACTGGTTGGCGGGGGGCATGGCTGGGGAGCGGGCAGCACAGGCCAGCCAAGGCAGGTACCAGCAGGCAGAGGGAGGGAACGGTGTTGGGGGGCGGTGGCGACCGGTAGTGGTGGAGGGGTGATCAGGAGGTGGGGCAGGCCGCTCACTGGCTGGTGCTGTCCCCCGATTGCCCCTCCCATCACCTCCTGCAGAAAGAGGCCACCAGCAGTGGTGGTGAGGTGATGGGGGATGGAGCCGGCTGATCGCCAGCTGGTGCCATCCCCCAATCGACCTGCAGGACACCTCCTGCAGAGGGCTCCTAGTCTGTGAGAGGGTGCAGGCTGGGTGAAGAACCCTTCCCAGGTATTTCCCCAGGGGCCACAATCGGGGGGCCGGCCAGCCAACCTCCCAGGTTCCTCCACCCAGCTGGACGGTTGGTCCCCCAATAGGCCTTGATCACCGGCCAGGCTGAGGGACCCCATCTGTACATGAATTTGTGCACCAGGCCTCTAGTTAAATATAATTAAGTATAAAATGTGGGACAAAAATAGCACAAAGTCCAGCAGGGAGAACATTACAGTAAAATATTGAATCTTTTTATGCTCAGGGAATGTGGTATAAATCACACTTTGAAAGAAAACTATGGTAAGTTACATATATGTATTATAAACACTAAAACAACCATTAAAATAACAAAACAAAAAGGCAGAGAAAGAAGAAAAGGGAAAGCAAACAACTAAAAGGACAAATAGAAAATAATAGTTAAATTTTGATAGATTTAGCCCTGGCCGGTTTGGCTCAGTGGATAGAGCATCGGCCTGGGGACTGAAGGGTTCCAGGTTCGATTCCAGTCAAGGGCATGTACCTTGGTTGTGGGCACATCCCCAGTAGGGGGTGTGCAGGAGGCAGCTGATTGATGTTTCTAACTCTCTATCCCTCTCCCTTCCTCTCTGTAAAAAAAATCAATAAAATATATTTAAAATTTTTTTGATAGATTTAACTAATTGTATCAGTAATCACATTGTACTAGTAAATAGTTGGCTTAAGAAAAATAAAGACCTAATTAATTGGAGAGATATATATATTGTTCTCAGTTAAGGAGGCTTACTATTGTTAGATGTTAATTCTTCTCAAATTTATCTTTATATTCAACACATTCCCATCAAAATCACAGTATAATTCTTTGAAGAAATTAAAAAGCTGATTCAAAATGTATATGTTATTCCAAGGTCCTAGAATAACCATGCCATATTTGAAAAGAACAGAGTTGGAGGTCTATCTAGCAACAATAGCAACAAGTCTAAACAAAGTGTTTCTGTATTTATCACATCAGCATTTAGAATATGCTTCTTTATCAACTTTCCAAATACCCATGATGATCATTTTAAGAGATACAAATCTGATTTAATTGTCTATGTTTTATTTTCTTCTTTAGAGTGAAAAACTGTATTTATGTCCTTTTAATGTAACTTTCTCCTTGCCTTTTCTAACATTTAGTCATACTAAAGTTAGTGCATGATGTTTAAAAATACAGGTAGCAAGATTCAGTAGAGAACAGATATTCATTTGGTTAAATGCTCTTCTGTGGCTAATGTATCCTCCATAAATACACTATCTCTTATTTCTCTGTAACAAATACAAATCTATGTAAAATATTAACATTCATAGGTTAAATTTGAGGGATATAGAATCATAAAACATATTACATATTATATTCCCAGGGCATATTGATTGCTATCACACTGGGGAAAGGGAAAAAAAAAAAAAAAAAGGCCTGATATAGAAACAGTGACAGAAAACGATAATAAAGAACTTTTGTCAACTGATTTTAATGTAGTGGTAAATGAAGCATTTATTTTTATCACCTGTCAAATGAGAACTCATTTGTTTTAGAGAGAGAAATACCAGACGTTGTAAAATGAGACACTGAAGGGAAAAAAAGTCCACATCAGTGAAGGTGTTCATATAGTCACAGACATTTAGATCCTTGATGCGTGAAAATATTATTTACAGATATGTGAGGTGCATAACAGTTTGGATTGAGGCTTGAACTAACCACTATGTCACAAAACATTAATTGTCAGTCTTACTGCTTTTATATGACATGTGTTAGTATTAAACAAAATAAATATTGGAGGATACGTTATATAATTTGCCAAGCGTTGAGGTTTTTGAACACTACTTCATACAATTTGCTTATAAAAGAAAAGTTTGTAAGCTGCTTATCTTTCAGTTGCCTTATATACACACTAACCATCTCTCTTTGCCCTGCTGGGAGGTCCTGGAGAATGAGCCCTGTGAGCGACTTAGTCTGGACCCCAATGCCCTCTGGCTGCCTGTTATATTTAGGCTGTGAACTTACTGGCCAGAAACCTGAGGGCAGGTGAGAGGGACATCAGCCATGTCTTCTCTATTCTCTCCCTGATTTTGTATATTTCAGGCAGTGGTTATTATAGCTCTTCTAAGTCAGTTTCTCAGTAAATGCTTGTAATACTGTTTTTCCCCTTAACACTACAGATTTAGGTGTTAGACTCGCATCTCACAGGTGCTTTTCTCCAGATATAATCCATCAATTTTTTACACAGCACCGTAAGAAATTTTAAAACATGCAATAGCTGACTATTTAGTTAGGGGCACTAACTTATTTTCCTTAGATTATCAAATAAAAAAAATGACAACAATCAACACAACAATATCCGTCCGGTGTGAATGAATCAAAATGATACCTATTTTTTTGCCAGATTGGCAAAAAAATATAATACATATTTTTGCGTGCTGCAGAATTTTAGTAATTAGTTTACATATGCCATGAGATAAAAAAGGTTGAAAATCATGGCTTTAGTCCATAAATATGTAAGCGGTCCCTTCATTTGGACCACGTGGGGGTATTCTGTTTCCTACAGTAATGCTAACTGATAAAATATGTTAAGTATAACAAGGACATTGTACTACATATTCATAGTCCAATTACCAAACTCAGAAAACTTAACATTAATTTTAACATTAATACTACTAAAGCAAAAGTTGCAACAGTCCAAGGTAAACAGGGTAAGAAAAACGTTCTTCAAGGCTGTTGTTACAATAGTGGAGAGAGACCAGAAAACAATCTGAAGTAAACTCCCCTGAAATACAAAACTGGAGAGTTTCTAAGAGTTGGGGTAGTCCTCTGTTTTCTAGTTGACCTTACCAGAAGGAAAAGGAAACTTTCCCTTCCCATTATGACCGGACATAGTTTATAGCATGACTAGAGGCCCGATGCACGAAATTCGTGCACGGGGTGAGGGGGGGGAGGAAGGGGTCCCTCAGCCCAGCCTGCACCCTCTCCAATCTGGGATCCCTCTCACAATCCAGGACTGCTGGCTCCCAACTGCTCGCCTGCCTGTCTTCCTGATTGCCCCTAACCGCTTCTGCCTGCCAGCCTGATCACCCCCTAACCACTCCCCTGCCAGCCTGATTGATGCCTAACTGCTCCCCTGTCAGCCTGTTTGCCCCTAACTGCCATCCCCTGCAGGACTGGTCACCCCTAACTGTCCTCCCCTGCAGGCCGGTTCACCCCTAACTGCCCTCCCCTGCAGGCTTGATTGCCCCCAACTGCCCTCCCTTGCAGGCCTGGTCCCTCCCAACTGCCCTCCCCTGCTGGCCATCTTGTGGTGGCCATCTTGTATCCACATGGGGGCAGGATCTTTGACCACATGGGGGCAGCCATCTTGTGTGTTGGAATGATGGTCAATCTGCATATTACTCTTTTTATTAGATAGGATAGAGGCCTGGGGCACGGGTGGGGGCCAGCTGGTTTGCCCTGAAGGATGTCCCGGATCAGGGTGGGGGTTCCCTTGGGGCGTGGGGCGGCCTGGGCGAGGGGCCTGTGGTGGTTTGCAGGCCAGCCCTGCCCCCTGGCGACCCAAGCAGAGGCCCTGGTATCTGGGTTTTATTTATTTTCTACAATTGAAACTTTGTAGCCTGGAACAGAGCCAAGCCTTCTGCTTGCTCCGTGGTGGCAGCCATTTCTGTTGGAATTTATGTATCTTCTATAATTGAAACTTTGTAGCCTTAAGCTGAGGCCTGGGCCAGCCAGGGTGTGTAGGAAAGCTTGGCTTCCTCCATTGCCGGGGGAAACCCTAGCCTCCTGCTCTTTCCAGCTCCGGGGTTGCCACCATTTCTGTTTGGATTTATGTATCTTCTATAATTGAAACTTTGTAGCCTTGAGTGGAGGCCTAGGCCGGCAAGGGCAGGCAGAAAGCTTGGCTTCCTCCATTGCTGGGAAAACCCAAGCCTCCCTCCTGCTCTCCGTGGCTGTAGCCATCTTGGTTGGGTTTATTTGCATGTTCACTCCTGATTGGCTGGTAGGCATGGCTTGTGAGTACAGCAGAGTGATGGTTAATTTGCATATTACTCTTTTATTAGATAGGATGCTAGCTAGACACACACTGAAGTTAGGTCCCTGCCCTGCAGAGACCAGGTACTCCATCCTCCTTGATGATTACATTTCAAGGCAATAGCTCCAAGGTCCTTGAGAAAGACAGTCCTGGTTTGTAAAACTGACAAGAGGATTTACAAAGATTTACATTTCAAAGAAGCAGAGAAAGGATTTGCAATGATAAGATTACTAAACTAGGAAAGGGAGGGCCTGGAATACTAGTAAGAAGTAGGTCATAGCCTAGAGTCAGGAAGAAGCCTAACTTTAGTCTAACTGAGGGAAATGTTCAGACCATCTTGGTTGATACAATATTATTAACTATATTAAACTAGTAGCCCTGCGCACGAATCTGTGTGCCAGTAGCTCTCTGCTGCCCTCCACAGTAGCTCTCCGCCTGCTGCTCCACCCTCCTGTACCTCCCCCTGCTCCCCCTACCCCTAAACCCCCCATAGCTTGCTGCCCTGCCCCCTCCTGTATCTCTCAGTCATCTGCTTGTAGCTCGCTGCCCCACCCTCCTGCTGATCCATGATCCGGTTGTTATGTGGTAAGTCATTACGCACCATTTGCATATTACATCTTTATTATATAGGATATTAATTATTCACTAATAGAAAATCAATATTAAAATGTCATCCCTTGTCCCAAAGTGTCCTTATAGCAGTTTTAACAATCTGTGATCCAAGAAATAAACATGGATTGTGTTTAGTTTGTATGGGTTTTTAGTCTTTTTAAATTTAGAAAAATGCTTTAACTGTTATTTTTGTATGACACTGACATTTGTAAAGAGTACACACCAGTGTGTTTTTCAGAAGTCCATCTATACTGTTTTTTAAAAATATATATATATTTTTATTGATTTCAGAGAGGAAGGGAGAGGGAGAGAGGGATAGAAACATCAGTGATGAGAAGTAATCATTGATAGGCTGCCTCCTATGGGGGATGGAGCCTGCAACAGGGCATGTGCCCTGACCAGGAATTGAACTGTGACCTCCTGGTTCATAGGTTGATGCTCCACACGGGAAGGGCTATACTGGCTTTTTATTATGTTAGCACATACGTAATATAACACGTAGATATTATCTTTGTCAATTTTTATAAATGAAGAAATTGAAAGGGAGATTAATTCTATTGACCCAAATCACAGTTTCTAAGTAACTAGCAGGGTCAGGATCTGATGCAAGTAGCAAGATTTATCACTCTTAATCATAATAATGTATTGTAATAATGTCTAACATATCCCAAATATGAACTTATCTTGTCCTATGCTTATTAATCAGCAAAACTGTGGTCATGGCATATATTTTTCACACATTACCTACATATACAGATGCATATATACATACATACATAGTGTGCTTCTACCTGCTAGGCTTTGTTCTCAGGCCTTTGTACACAGAAATGCATATAATCAAATCACTACCCTAAAAGAATATTAATGTTGACAGATTAAAAGGCAGGCAATCCAAAATAAGGCAATAAGCTAAATATTACATTTTATCGAATCAGTTTAATACAGAATTAAAATCCATGAATGATTTCTTGAAGAAGCATTCATTCTTTTTTCCTCATAGTTAAATTTGCAAATACCTAACAATATATGCTTACTTTTACTAGTAATAGATTGTTAACTAAAACAATTTAGTGATTATATTAGCAATGCATTTACCTTCAGCAATTTTAAAATTTTTGGTTTAAAAAGATGGTCTGAACATTTTCCTCAGTTAGACTAAAGTTAGATAGGCTAGGCTATGACCTACTTCTTACTAGTATTTTAGGCCCTCCCTTTCCTAGTTTAGTAATCTTATAATTGCAAATCCTTTCTCTGCTTCTTTGAGATGTAAATCTTTCTAAAGCCTCTTGTCAGTTTTACAAACCAGGACTGTCTTTCTCAAGGACCTTGGAGCTATCTCGCCTTGAAATGTAATCATCAAGGAGGATGGAGTACCTGGTCTCTGCAGGGCAGGGACCTAACTTCAGTGTGTGTCTAGCTAGCATCATGCTATAAACTATGTCCGGTTATAATGGGAAGGGAAAGTTTCCTTTCCTTTTGGTAAGGTCAACTAGAAAACAGAGGACTACCCCAGCTCTTAGAAACTCTCCGATTTTGTATTTCAGGGGAGTTTACTTCAGATTGTGTTCTGGTCTCCACTCTATTAGCAATGAATTTAACTTTAGCAATTTTTAAATCTTCACACAAGTATGAAGAATAAATCAAAAGTTCAAACACAGGCTCTTTCTGTTTAATATGAAATGGTAAATTAACATGAAGTGTTGACTGCTTCCCTAAAATAACAGCTTTAAGTAAATTACAAAAGTGAGAGAGAAGCATGGATTTGACCAATGGATATGAACAGTGAGAAATTTCAATGTAGTTTAAGGACTGTCCAGAGCCTGCATGGAGTAGTGGAACCTGGTGACAGAACAACCCCAGATCAGCAGTGAGGATATAGTTTGGGGGATGACTTTTAATTTCTGTCCTTACATCTTTTCCATAAGCCCAATCCACCCATTTTAGTGTTGGTGTGAAATGTCAGAGCTGATAAAGGACCCCTGTGGAAAGAACCAACTTCTACATCAGAACTGATGAATCATAGTCCAATATTTTCAGTTCTGATTTTTTTCTAAATGATTTATGGTTGAGACTTTTCCAGAGATATTGCCAGTTCAGACTCAGCAAACAGGGGCAATTGATTATAGTTCTGTAGTGCCTGGTGCTCTTGAGCCCTGGGATTCATTGCCACTCATAGTTGACACAGAAAAGGGACAAGTCCTGGCCAATGTGGCTCAATTGGTTTGAGCATCATCCTGTACATCAAAAGGATGCAAGTTCTATTTCCAGTCAGGGCACATACCTAGGTCGTGGGTTTGACCTCAGTCTGGGCGCATAAGGAGGCAACCAATTGATACTTCTCTCTCATTTCAATGTTTCTCTCTCTCCCACTTCCTCTTTCTCTCTCTCTCTCTCTCTCTCTCTCTCTCTCTCTCTCTCTCTCTCAAATCAGTAAAAACATCTTCAGTGTGCATTTTACAAAAACAAACAAACAAACAAAATGGACAAGATCAGCATATAAATAATATCATTTAAAAATATTGAAAGAAGATCAATTCACAAGTCAATTAATTTGTTAAAATGAGTAATGTTCAATTAGAAAATATAAAAACTATATTAGCAACAAAAACTATAATACCTAGGAATTAAAAAGGAATTCATAAGATCTAAAAAGAGAAATGCTTTATAACTATAATAAGTGAAAAGACTTGAAAATATGTCCCATTCTATTGATTTGGAAGACAATAACATAAGATATTAATTTTCCTAAGATGAATTTATAAGTTCAATGCAATCTCAATGCAAATTCCAACTGGATATAAGGCATTTCACAACATTATTCTAACATGTGATGAATAGTTCATAAACATTCAAGTTAAACTCTTTTAAATTGTGTGTGTGTTTTTAAGCAAGATCCCAAGGCACAAACCATGAAGAATAAAATTGATGCATGATTAAATAAAATTAAATATTTCTATTTAATGAGAGCAAGATAAACTGTCAAATGTTATATTTAGGAAAGTTATTTGCAATATCTAAAATCAATATAGGCTAATATCTAGGTCATATAAAATCTCCTAAAAACCAATAAGAAAAGGGAGAAACCAAAAGAGAAAAATAGATTTTAAAAATGTAGTCCATAGAAGAATAAAAGAAAAAAACAAAACATGTCCTCAAACACATTAATTAATTAATGCTATTTTAAAACAATGTTGCTCACTACTTTGTACTTTTCAGATTAGCAAAAATTATACAGTTGCACAAGGCCGCATGCTGTCAGGGATATGGAATATGGAAGTTTCAAGCACTGCTGGCGATGACAAGATCTGATGCAGCCATTGCAGAGAGATCTGCCAGTATGTGGTCATAGAAGCAAGTGAACACTGTATCCAGGAATCTTATCCTTTTAGTAGATATCCATAGAAATCCTTACACACTGAGAAGGGTATAGATACTATTACAGGTTGTGGTATTGAGGTATGAGAGAAAACCTAGTTGCCCATCAAAGGGCAATGTATGAGAATAATTTAATGAAGCACATAGTTGAACACTGTTAATATTCATAAGTAATATAGATATATTTGTAAAATTTTATTTGAGTATAAAATAAATAAAATGTATGAGGGCTATTGCACAATGCAACTAAACTACAAATACACACAACCAATGTTTAAAGAACACATACAAGTAAAATAATCATCAAATGCATTAGAACAGTTAACTATGAAGGGGACATGGAAGGGAATTAGGCTGGGAAATAAATAGCAAATAAATGTGACTGTTGACTAGGGAGGTACAAAAATATTTACCAAATGACTTTCCTTCCTCACAAATTTGACTCTCAAACTGTGAACCCAAAATGCATTCCAGTGCAACATATGGGGACTTTAGAGAGGTGCATTTGATCATCACCTACTAATATGATGGGATTGTGTCCTCCAATAATCAATGAAAATGCTTCATGTTGTACAAAACCAGGAATTTTTTTCTTTCTTTCCCTCCCTCTTTCTCTTACTCTCCCTCTCTCTTTCCTTTCATTCCTTTCTTCCCTCTTTCTTTCTTTCCTTCCTTCCTTCTCCCTCTCACTCATTCATTTATTCATTCATTCATTACAATTTAACACTTTGTGATGGTGTACATTGGTTACAACAGTGGGATTTCTTTTTAGATCCATGAATCAAAATTGCTAATGTACTTTTTGTTGAAAAAATAAAGGGGGTAGGGAAAAGAACGTGATAATTTGATTTCAGAATATCATAGCTTAGATGTAGGAAAATACTTGCAGCAGATTATTTGGGGAAAGTCTGGATAAATTTTGGATGACATAGATCTGGGAATTAGTGTGAAACAAGAACTAAATAAGCGGGGGGTGGATTACAAGGCTATTTCCTAGCTATTGTGACAGCACTGGTAAATAAAATTTTAAAATAATGGTAAAGGTATAATAAAGATAGAAACTAAAACAAAAGAAAGGAAATAGTACTGGTTCTTCTAGTTACTGTAAAACTTGATGTTTCTGTTGTTGTTGCTACTTGAGCATAAATGGTGTTTATTCATAAAGGAACACAGGTATTCATTATCCAAAAGACTCTACATGTTATAGAGACTATAACCAGGTAACAACAAAACACAGCTTGTATTCTGTTAAAGAAAGAGCGGGGACAATTGAAAGATAAGTACGAGCAGAAGATCAATTAATCCTTGCTAGCATCAATTCTCAGAATAAATGATCAGAAGAGTGCATCACTTAATCTTTGCGGAAGAGATTATTCCACTCTATTACAAACTTTTGCAAGTAGACACCTCCAGATTGTATTATAAGTAACAAGTCGCAATGGGTAAAGGTGGAAATGTAGCAAACTTAGCTTGAAAAAGTGAAACTGCTCTATTCATTCTTCAACTTACAAATAGAATATTATTTCCAAAATAATAGGAATGTTAAGGACACAAGCAAAACTCGATCAGCAAAGGGAAAATAAGAGAGCAGCCCTCATTTGGCACTGTGGATACAAATCATGCATCCCCAATTTCTGGAACTTTATGTAACCTGGCTTTGGGGGTTGCAAGAAAACATGCAGAGAATAGTCACCACATGAGTGTTAGATGATCAGAAAGATGGAAACTGTTCCCCTTCAGCAACCTACCTCTGGACAAGATGGCATTAAAGTGAAAATGAAGAAAAGGAAGAAGGACTAAACCAGTGAAATTGTTTATATGGCTATTGTAAAATTAAATTAAAATTAAATTATGAGAATTAAAACTAAGACAAAATTAAGTTGATGAGGAGTTAAATTCCTTCTCCCTTGGTTAAAGAAGAAAGAACCTGAAAATTATTAACTGAAAGACAAGGATCTTCTAGCATAACAGCTGATGGGAGGAGCCAAGGTCTTAGCAGTGGTGTATGAGAAATGGTTACCAGGCATATGCATAACTTTTGGAGATGACTGGACTGGATATAGGTAATTAATATGCAATACCCATGGGAGATAGAGAGCACACTCTAAGGGACCCACAGGTAAAATGTAGATAGGCTCTAGCAGAAACCTGAAAACTATCACAGGAGAATATTTTGTGTTATGTCACCATTACATTAAAGTATAATTGAGATGGTATTGTGAGCAACTGGAGAGATCTGAACATATTGTTTATTAAATTAGAAATGAGCCAAATTTACCCTTGACCCAATTAAAAGTGAACATATGGAAACCTTTGAAATTTCCCTGGGCCTCTTCTTGAATAAAAAGCTATCCAATGTAGAATTCTGAGAAGGCAACAAGAGTATATTCCTCTGATTAAGAAAGAGGTTGAAGTGAGAGTATTGATTTCCACTACCTTTTTTAACAGCTCCATCTGATAGATACACAAGGCAGTTGGTTCGTGGAGCCTGACAGGAAGGCTTTTGGGGAGCAAACAGGCAATTTTCCTGAGAGATTTGTCTGGAAGAGATATGGTAAAACCTCTGTAAAAACAAATGCACCAAGACAAGGGTTATTGATACATCATAATAGATTAGACTTGCCCCTTCTTTACCATTCCTTTTTTTAATAATATAGCTAAACAGTATCTGCTTTTATGTGGAGTGGACTTCAGTACACTTTCACAATTCTTCCAAAGGAATATTTAATTCACTGGCACACTGTCATAAAATAGTACAATAGCACTTAGACTTTCAAATCATTGGAATCCATTGATGCATTAAGTTGAAAATATAATGATAATTGTTTTCTTGGAGAGACAGAAAGATACGTATAAGGACAGTAGTCACCCATGTGACAAATTAAGATGGGCTGATCTAACCAGACAAAATGCAGGATCCAGCAAAGTCTATGAAATGTTGAACAATTATAATGTGCTGAAGTCTCTCCAAATATGAGAAATAGATTACTATTTTTAACTGACCTCCTGAAACAAAAAGAAGTATATAAACTAATGAGGTGATTTGAGTTCTGGTGAATCATCTTTCTCCTTTAGGGATCATGCTGAACCCTATCCACAAGGTCCTAAGACTTGTATTTGAATAGGACCTAAAAATGAGTAAGTAGGTTTTATTCATTTTTTTTTACTGTTTTTATTTTTAAAATATATTTTTATTGATTTCACAGAGAAGGGAGAGATAGAGAGAGAGAGAGAGAGAGAAACATCAATGATGAGAGAGAATCACTGATCGGCTGCCTCCTGCATGCCTCCTACCAGGAACCAAGCCCACAACAGGGGCATGTGCCATTGACTAGAATTGAACCTGAGACCCTTCAAGTCCTCAGACTGACACTCTATCCACTAAGCCAAACTGGCTAGTGCAAGTAAGTAGTTTTTAAAAAAGAAATAGATAAAACATTGTTTGTAGAACCTTGTGATTTAAATAGTGATTTAAATAATTTTAAGTCTCCAAAATTAAAAAGAATAGAGAATGGGATTTTGGCAGGAACTGAAAAGTACACTTCAGTGAAGATTGTTTGAATTTTGGATTTGAAATATACCTATTGGAGCCACTCAGTACAAGTGTTTTACAAGACAATTAGTAGCTTGCTACTGGGCATAAAAGAGAGATTGCTTTTTAACATAAAATGACATCACAAATCTCTGAGAACAGAAAAACCTGTCATATGTGAAACATCAGAGAAATATTTGAATGAAGAGGCAGCAGTTTAAGATGCAAGATCATGTGACAGGAAAAGTTAAGGGGAGTCCATTTCCTTTCTGAAAAGTCTGCTTCAATTACTATAGGGCCAATAATGGAAACCCCAAGACCTCCTTGCTCATATTGTTGCATGGTTTGAACTGCATTATTTTCTATTGAAACAAGGAAAAACAGGCTTTTGATTTACTGATGAGAGTCCCGGGATTGAAGGTCATGCTGTTGTTTGGAAATCAGTGAAAATAAGCCCTGCAGTTGGTCAAATCCAGCTGAAGGGCAGTGGGGGTAAATTTACATCGTAAATACAGCTGAGTGCTCAGTGTTGAGCAGTGTGAGAGGAATTAGAGATATATTCTCAGAAAAAATATTAAAACATTCCCAGACTCTTGGACTAGATATAATTGTCTTGAGATGCAGTCAAGCAAATAGACCCTGATGATATTGGGTGTTTAGTTACGGAAGTACTTGTGGAAATTTAGACCCAGTAGTTGGCACACAAGGGGACTGGGATTTTAAGGCAGATGCCTTGGACAGATCCTTAGTATCAGATACCTGGGTGAATGAAATAAGGTGACACAATGGTGTTCAAGAATCCAAAGATAGAATCAAATTATGAAAAATTAATTTCACATTCAGTGAAATATTGCTATATTAAAGGATGTATATAGTATCATCAGGAAAAAAAGTACCTGAAGATAGCTTGCAAATAATTTCTTGAGGTTAAAGACCTATGGCTATTAAGTGAATTATATTGACATTTACTGCCCAATAGACAATTTTTTAAGGTAACTCCCATTTTTGGTGATTTTTTAAAAATTCCAAATTGCACACATTCCCTGAAATCCAATGACAAAATTATATATGATAGTTTAATCAGCACTAGCTTCAACAGGCCAAGCACAAACATTAGGAATAAAATTCAAAATTCTGAATCACACCAAAAATTAACATCCTGGAGGCTTGTCTTCATGCAGAAGAAGATTTGATAACTTTAATATGTTACTAGGGGGAGCCCTCTTCCAAGACTAGTCATGACTGGTGGTCAGTATAGAAAGAAATAAAACAATTTATGATGGTTTGAGCATGTTGAGTTCATAGAACACCACATGTATCAAAATGCTCAGGAAGGGCATGGACTCTCACCAAAAAGAGCTAATGATTCTTTTACCTTTATGAAATCTAATCTTATAAAGTCCAGTGGCCAGAAACGCTAGAGGTCTGAATGGTTGGTTGCTTGTAAAAATAGGAATGCTATGCTGAAATTACAGCAGAGCATTACTCAGGAGAGAGGGTTTTTAATTGTTTTCTATTACCTCAGGTATTATGTATACAAAGGGAAACATATATTATTTCTGATGGTTTACTTTTACTTATGTCAGCAATGAGAAATTAACACAATGTTCTTCTTATGGGGCTTCAACTTCTGGAAGCTTAAGTTGGGGAGAGCCTATTATCATATCTGAAATATAGTTATCTCTAGAACCTAATGGAATCCAGAATTTAATGAACAACTGCACAACTTCTAGGCAAAATTGCAGGCATTAAACATGTCATTTCTGTAAAGAAGGAGTGGGAAATGGTACTATATTATTACCATTATATATATAAAGTACCCATATATATATAAAGCCAGCGACCGGAACGCCAGAATGACCGGAACGACCGGTCGCTATGACGCCCACTGCAGCCTCTCACCCCAGCTGGCCCCACCCCTGATTGGCCTCTCCCACCCTAATCGAGGGCAGGGCAGCTGGCCAAAACCCCCCGCGGGCCTTTCCCCCAGCTGGACCCACCCCTGTGCATGAATTTGTGCACTGGGCCTCTAGTATAACTATAACAAAGGTTGGTAAATTCTAATTGATTTTGTATTTTATTATTTTTTAAATTTATCTCTATGTTGAAAGTATTACAGTTGTACCCCCCTTTTTTTTTCCCATTGACCCCTCCCACCTGACACCCACCCCTCCCAGACCTTCACCACACTATTGTCTATGTCCACGGGCTATGCATATATGCATATAGGTTCCCAGTTAATCTCTCCCTACTCCCCTCACCCCCTGCCACACACACACACACTCCCACCTTCTCTCTGAGATTTGACAGTGTATTCCATGCTTCCATGTATCTGGATCTGTTTGGTTCTTCAGTTTATTTTGTTCATTAGATTCCACATATGAGAGATATCATATGATACTTGTCTTTGTCTAACTGGCTTATTTTGCTCAGCATAATACTCTGCAGGTCCCTCCGTGCTGTCTCAAAGAATAAGAGATCCTTCTTTTTTACAGCTACATAGTATTCCATGGTATAAATGTACCACAGCTTTTTTATCCACTCATCTGATGGGCACTTGGCCTGTTTTCAGATCTTAGTTATTGTAAATTGTGCTGCCATAAACATAGGGGTGAATATATTCTTTCTGATTGGTGTTTTGAGTTTCTTAGGATACATTCCTAGAAGTGAGATCACTGGGTCAAATGGAATAAAAATTATGTAGATTATTATCTCAAGAACTGAAAAATATTTTGAGGAATTATTCTGATAAACCTTAAATGTTATGATACCTATGGAAAATGGTCAGAAAAATAAGTCAATTTGGTCTTAGATTACAAATGTAATTAATTACTTCATCTATACATATTACAAGTTTCAAATAATTATAGATTACAACAAAAAGAATATTGACATAAAAATCTAACCACTAAGTTGTACACCTGAAATTAATACAAATTAAAATTGAAAGAAAAAAGTATACACAGTAGTCCCCCCTTATTCATGGTTTTGTTTTCCATGGTTTCAGTTATCCATGGTCAACCACATTTTAAAAATATTTTATGGAAAATTCTAGAAATAAATTTTTAAAATCATGTTTTAAATTGTGCACCATTCTGAGTAGTGTAATTAAATCTCATGCCTTCCATTCATGCCACCCATACTTGAATCATCCCTTTGTCACCCACATCCGCACTGTATATGCTATCTGCCCCTTAGTGACTTAGTGGCCATCTGGGTTATCAGATCTACAGTCAAGGTATTGCAGTGCTTGTGATTAAGTACCCTTCACTTACTTAATAATGGTCCCAAAGTCATTCATATACCTTTAATTATAGTATATTGTACAATTGTTATATTTTATTGTTAGTTATTGTGCTTAATCTCATTCTGTGCCTAATTTATAAATTAAACTTTATATATGTATTTATAGGAAAAAACATAGTATATATAGGGTTCAGGACTATGCGTGGTTTTATGTATCTACTGAGGGTCTAAGAACAGACAAGGGAGGTCTACTGTACAAATATCTATTAAGGGAGATGGTCACTATTGCAAAGAATTATGTAAGGAATTTATAATCTTCATTAGATAGCTGGTGAATGACATGCAGTTAAGAGTGTATTGATTCCTTTGTAATGCATTGCTCTCTCTGTTAGCAACCTCTTTGCCTTGTGTTTGATCAGTAAATACTTATGAAACTCCGGTCATATTTAATAAATTGCTGTTTCCTAGATATGTCATGTTTACTCTTACTTCCAGGCTTATCACAATGTTATTTCCTAGAAAGAACCTGCTCTTTTTGCCTCATCATCTCTTAAACATTTTTCAAATTAACTTCTCATGGAAGCTTTCTTTATCCCTGAATTTGGGTTAGTGCTTTTTTATTTGCTTCTCTATAACTATAATCAATTCTAGTCCAAATCCCCACTTACTTGTTCATCTTGACTTTACACCAGAGTGCCTCAGAGTGCAATTCACAGACCACTGCATCAGCATCACATGCGAAGTAATTTAAAAAATGTGTGTCCTTGGATCTCATCCTAGATTCATTATATCAGAAACTCTGAAGCCTGGGAATTGGCTCAGGTGACTCCTATGAACACTAATATTTGAAAAACCTGTGCTCTATTCTATACTCTTAGATAGTTTATGTACTAAGCCTTCTGACATAAAGTCTGATAAAAGTATAGAACTTCAACTCTGCTTCTGAATCCAGTTCGTTTCCTACTGTATCAGATTTCTTGATCAAGAATAATTTATAACCCATTTAATAGGAATAATAATAACAACAGTAATAAAATAGCATGGCCACAGCATTATGATTAAAATTTTTCTATTACTATAAATCAAAGACTATTTAATAATTATATATGGACAAGAGTGGGTAGAATTAAAATTAACAATATTAATTTAGTGGAATAGTTCTAGTTTGCTAATATTAAATTACTGCATTAAATAAATCCGGAATAATTGACAGTTGCAACATAGGAGGAAGCGAGTCACCTTGGTACTCCCAGCCCTGGCCTAGAACCAAACATGCAAAACGCAGGCCACAGCTCTCCATCCTTAATGTCCCACCAACTTACCATCCTGCGCCGCTCCCTTTAGGAAGGGCCGAGGAAGGAGGCTGCCATGGCCTGGCCTGGCCTCTAGCTGGTGGGAATGTAGGAGTGTGGGTAGAGATGAAGGGGATCTCATTCAAAGGATCCACAGTAACAGAGAGAAGGAAATGAGAATGTAGGAGAAGTTACAGAACCCAGCAGGGCAGGTGAAGTGGTGGGCGGCATCCTCAGTGCGGTTGCCCTGAGCAGCCACAAACCACTTTCGTTCCAGAGCTCAGGGCTCGCCTTGGAGGCGTTATTACAAATCTTACACAGGTCAGCCGGGTGGAGCAGTCATGGGAAAAAGGGTGTCAGAGGACCCTTGCAAGGCTGTAATCCCCCCTCCAACCCTCAAATCCCCTATCCTCAATTCCAACCCCAGCAGACGTGCCAGTTAGATTTGCAAGGACAGGATGCCTGGCAGTGGGCCCAGCGCTGCTCACAGTCCTTCTCGCATAGGTGCTCCTGACCATCCACAGTGAACCGAGCTGAAGTTGCAGATCAGAACACATCCAGGTGGGCTCCCCAGCTTGTGTTGGCCACACAACAGGCATTCAGCGAGTCCTGAGAAAGGGAGGCTCAACAAGATGAATCCTAAATGTGTCCCCACTCACTGCCTGAAGAGACTTTCCTGGAAGTAGTGCAGAGAAGTGGAACTCTGGCAGATCCTGCCTGTCACTCTGAGTTGAGCAGATAAAATTCAGAGTCTGTGGAGACCAAGGCAGTGGTTTTTAGTACAAATAAAATAGAAGCTTTACAGAGAGAACTTCAGAGGTCAGCAGAGAATCCCCTTCAAGGATGGGATGCAGCTGAGTACTGATCAACACATGTTTGAGGGAAATCCCTGAGGCTAGGAAAAGAATCACCTGAAACATGCTTAGAGAAACCAGGCTCCAGAGCTCAAGGAGAGCAACGAGTAGTTTGTGTTCCAGCAGCCAAGGTGGGAAAATGTTGTAAACCATGGAGGATTGTGTACTCAGAAAGGTATCGCCTCAGTAGTGGGATAAAATTAGCCCAAGACTAGAGACTTGCTCTTGCCCTATGTAAGATTCAAACTCTTTTCAAGTAACCTAATTGGGTTGAAAACAAGGGTATTTTAGGCATATTAAAATACCAAGTCCTGCCCTGCCAGTGTGGTTGAGCATTGACCCATGAACCAGGAGTCATGTTTTGATTCTTGGTCAAGGCACATGCCTGGGTTTTGGGCTCAATCCCCAGTAGGGGGTGTGCAAGAGGCAGATAATCAATGGTTCTATCTCATCATTGATGTTTCTCTATCTCCCTCTCCCTTTCTGTTTCTGAAATCAATAAAAACATTTTAAAAAAATAGTCAGTCCTCAACATATAGGCTACTTATTTTTCCATAATCAAGTTTCAGATTTTAAATCTCTATTTAAAATATAGCATTTAAAAACAATATTTAGTGTAATGTGTTTTGGAAATTCTTATAGATTTATTTGCTATTAAAATTTTAGTTTTCTATTCATACCCGATGCATATAATTTTTACTTATTGTTATTTGGTGGATGTGCCTTTGTTAATTGTACTCTTAAGAAACAATAGTGGTAATTGAGGTGTTACTTTTTATATTTTATCTTACTATGAGGCATTTGGGAAATGTCAGGTATTGTTTTTATTTTCCCAATCTAGTACTTTTCTTCTGTTACATGTAATGAATGGCTCCTTTAAACTATTGATTGCTGCTATCTGCAATCTACATTTATCACTGCTGCATCTCTGTTTTCTACTGCATAGTAATTTGCTCCTCATTTATTTATTTTATTACTCACAAAGCTAAGAATCATAAACACCCTATAATAGGGGAATCTAAAAGGTGCATATTTTACATGATATTATTTTATGAGCATTTTATTTAAGGCATAAGTGGATTTAAAATATAGATATTAACAGAGGGACAAAAAATTTCAAAAGAGGGTTAAGGAAATGAAAATAAAATGTTTCAAGGTGTTACCACTGGTGATGGAAAGCAAACTAATAATATTTCTCTATTTAACAATATTTTATAATATGCTCTCAAGTATATTGAGGTTTGTAGGGCTGCTCTAATTCCACTTATTTATGTTCTTACTGTATGGCCTTTTATTTTTCTTTCAACCATTGAGTTACCCTTATCCTTTCAATTTTGTTTCAGTTAGCTGAGTTTAGGTCTTGTTGATTGCAGCCAGGGAAATCTTGACCCACAGAGCTTTCAGGCCACGAACACTCAATTATTATTGTGCATGCTGCACATGTTGGCAATTTCTGGGTAGCATTCAAAAATAAAAAAGCATACATTTTAAGGAATTGAAGATATGGTAGAGATCTTTTTTAATCCTCACCATGGATATGTTTTTATTGATTTTGAGAGAGAGAGAAACATTGATGTGAGAGAGAAACATATTTTGGTTGCCTCCCATACTAGTATGTTTTTAGACTGGGGTTAGAACTTGCAACCTAGGTATGTGCCCTGATCAGGAATCAAAACCACAACTTTTTTTTTTTGGTGTAAAGGACAACGTTCCAACCACCTGATCCACCCCACCAGGGCAGATATGATAGAGATTTTAAGTATACATTTGTATAGTGGGTATTTCAATCATAACACTTTAGACAAATTTCAAAAACATGTTTGACAAAATTCCCAAGCCAGTATTCATAATGAAAGTCCATGAACAAAATTTTATAATGAAAATTTAGGCATATGCTGATACTGTATTCAATGATTTGCTTTTTCACATATTTTCCAGAGGAAATCTAAGACAAAGGGGGAAAATAAGTATTGCTTAATTAGATCTTCTTGGATATAAAAAGTTCCTGGACTTTATGACCTTTTTTCCTTAAACTGTTATCAAAGTTCCATAAACTTAGCTCCCATTATTGTTCTTTAAATCATTAATTATTCTAAGCAAAATTAATATCCTCAATTACTACATGGTTGAAATATGTGTGAAGTCAGATAATTTGTTTAAATAGGAAAGAAAATGTGCAGTTAGCTATGTAGTAGTTTAAATTGCTTGGCTGATCATTCAATAATCAGCCTCATAACAGCCAAAATAAAATATTCACTCTTGCCTAAAAGTCCAGAAAATGGATATTTCAACTGTTTAAAATTTGTAAGCTCTCATATCAAAATTGGGTTGATGCTAACTAAATTCACAGGAGATTGATAAATAAATCAGATTTTCAATATATTAATTTATTCCAGTGATCACATTTCTAGCTTGGCTAGCTCACTTCCTGGTATTTGAATTATATAAGAAAATTAATTATTGATCAAAAGATTGCCTGATGACCACCGAATGAAAGAATAGAGAAGCAGATACCCTCAAGAGATATTTCATCTATTTCAAGAAGATGCCTAGTAAATTATTCCTACCCCACAGAGCAGAGAAACTCTCAAGGGGCCAAATTTCTCATATCTCCTCAAATTATTTCTTATCTCTGAAGAGTGATGAATCCATACTGCTGAATTTTGCTTCTCTGAAATTTGATTTTTTAATCTATCCTTTTCTCTGTTGACAATTCATTCTTTTGATACGTTATCATCACTGAGCATACTGCTTATATTGAGTTATTTACATAAAAAAAACCACAGGAAATCTTTTCCTGCTCTTTTATAATGAATAATTTGAGGAGGTTTACCTGTATCTTACATTAAGAGTAAACCATGAGACCAAGAAGCAATTGAAAGTGCTTCAAGCAACTTAGACTTGAACAGTATTGAATCAGAATCTGGAATCCAAATGATAAAGTAGCTAAAGATGTTGGAGTGGATATATCTCCTGTAATGACAATAACAAAAGCATTGGAGAGAACAGCAATCAGTAATTAGATAAATCCTTCAGAGATGATAATGTGTGATGCTGCTATTGAAATGGCCTTTCTAATTTCAAGGAGGTCATTAGGATTCTGGGGTGGCACAGGCCCAGAATCAGTACTTTTGTCTCCAAAACAAGGAAGGTAAGGCTCCTTGATATCCAGCAGAGGCTAGAATGGTAATGGAAACATTCTGATTTGCAGGATTCTTTGATGGGGGCTAACGGATCATTAGACAAGTCATAAGTCTCAATTTCAAAGTTTGTCAATGGATCCCCATATAACAAATGCCCTTGTGAGCCTAGCTTCCTATCATGAAATGGATATCAACTGATCTACCAACCATGAAGTTGGGCACAATCAGCAACATTACATTATCAATTAGAAGTGGTACATTCCAGTAGGGTTTCTGGTTTTCTGCAGACATAGGAAAGTTCTGTAAGCAAATGGTTCAAAATGTCATCTACTTCTGCATCACTCTCATTCCTCCTTCAGCCCACAACAACAGGGAGTGTTTTCTGTATCAGATGCATGTATCAGGTGATTTAGGAGAGAACTTTATAGCAAATAGCTCTGCATAATATGCTAACACAAGTCAGAATTGCTGCGAGTTGCTGAGCCAGACTCAGAAGTACTCCTGAAGTCTTCTTGAAAGATAAATTCTCCAGGTGGGCAGACTAGCAATCAGTGCATTTTGTGGTCACTTTGCATTAAATAAAGAGACAATGTGAGGTTAAATTCTACTTTGATAAATGGAAGGTGGCTAACAATATTATCAGCTAGTGATCGATTTAAATAGATAAAGGTTGAAGGATTTGTGATTTATTTCATGACAGTGCAGTTGCTGGTTTGCTTGTCCTAACTCCCATAGAGGAAAAGGATAACATTTGGTTTAACACTAAACCCCGCGCCCAGAGCAGGCCATGCAATCAGAACTCAGGATACTGTTATCCAATATTCAGTTTGTTGAAGACACAGTTCAAGTGTTAGCTAATCCAGACGTTTGTTATGATTTTTGTGATTCTCTTTGAAGAGTTACTAGTACATCTTACTTTAAAAATTCTACCATTGTATTGTTTAACTTTTCATATTTGTATTACTTTTATCTCACAATTCACTGCTGTACATTTTACTTGTTTCTTTTTCTATGTATAAGCAACCCCATGCCAGTTTACCAGTTAGTCAATATGTTAACTGCATCAGCAATAATAATAACTATTTTACTGAATGTCTATTATGAGAAACAAGGACCAAAAGTTAATTAAATTCTAAACCAGTGAGAGGCAGAACCAGTATTCAAATCTATATCTGCAAACTTCAAAGCCAAACTCTTTTCTATATTACACTGCCTTATGTTTGAGCTGCAAAACACCTAAAAAAGAAGGTCTAAAATTATTTGTAGATTCATTGTTCACTTAGTTTTAGCTCTCAGAATGACTCGGAGTGCTCAGTAGAATTGAAGGAGCAGGGGGACAGCAGGCAAGGTTTTCTGGAGACCAGGTTCTGGCCCGAGGTACCTGTGCCTCCTTGGCCAAATCAAAAGCTCTTTGGGCTGAAGTTGCCAGATGATTTCAAACTAAAATAAAAGGTAAAACTTGCTGCTAAAAAGTGAATATTTGATATAAGGAAATTTTATATTTTATAATGTATATGTTTTATATTTCATTATTGTTTAATAAGCAATTTTTTTCATTTTTTCAAAAACTCATTCTATTTCCAAACATAAAATGAATATTGCAATGTAAAGTTCACTTATTGCTGATTTATATCACAATCTGTTGTGACATTTTATTGTAGACTACGTATGATACTAAAATATCTCTTCATACCAACAATTGAAAAGGGAAATCAAAAAGAAAATTGAATATATTTTAAGAAATTTTGAGCAACAAGTTTATTTGAAAGGAAAAAAAATCATTTTTCAAAAGAGTATTTTTCTCTAAAGAGAAGGGTACATCGTTTCCAAAGTACTAATTTCCTTGTAAAACCAATTTGGAGGAAGCTCATTTTACCATGGTGACAAAATCTGGATGTAGATTACATCATCAGAAAAAGGCAATTTTCCATAATCAGTTGAGCTCAGGACACTCTGTTACATTGAATATTTGATACAAAACTACTTTTGCAGATATTTGGGAATATTTGCGTTCTAACTCCAGGCTTCAGAAGTATAAGAACAAACTAAATTGATGAATAATCTCTAGGCAAAGCAAATCCAGCTTTCACAACAATGAAGCTGTCATTATATATTTTTAGGACTTCGTGAACTAAGGTTAATTACAAAGAACAAAGTGGCTGAGAAAAAAAGACCAACTGTAATTAATTTAAAAAACCCCTACATATGTAATACTTTAAATAATAAAAAAGTAACTGGAAAATATACACAAAATGCCTCTATGTGACTTAAACACTCCTACTTTAAGTTATATAAATATTTAAAAAATACTTCCTGTTTATCAATCAATTTGGTTGTTAAGAAACAGTTACTTTGAATGCAGAAATTAGTAAAGTTTACATGGCATTTATAAAAAGATGCAAAAAATATTAAAACTCCCTGCTTACTGCTGATTACTGATAACACTACATGTTACAGCCAAGCATGACCCCTAAGTTCCTACACAGTCACAACGAAGTTCCTGTTCCTGTTAAACACTGTAGAAGCTAATATAAATGAAGACTTATGAGAATGTCACAGAATTCTGAAGTTCCCAATTTAAAAGCAGAAAAGACGGTGTGTTATTTATATATCTCCCTGAATTCTTGTCCATGTGATGTTTTCCTGGTTTATTTTATTAAGAGATAGACCTGAGAAAGAATTACCTAGGTGTGTTTATGCCAATATCTACCTTTTAGTGTTTCCTTTTCTGTATCTAACCAGTGGGTAGATTACATGAGTTTTATCTAAAAGAAAGGATAACCATCAAATTCATCCTCAAATTTTCATCTTCTAGAATTGCACATTATTATTTTTATACTTATCTTCTTATGAAACAGGAACACATTTTGTAGATTCATACAGTCTAAACAACTGTACATGGTAAGTACATAATTTTAAGTATCCTAAAGGATATCACATTCTATCAGTTGTTTTCATTCCAATATTGTACTCACATAAAAAAAAAAAAAAAAAGGTGATAGAACTTTAGTTACCACAGTTTACTTCTCGAAAGGGTTAACTTAACAACCACAAAAATGTACCCGTAGACCATGTATGGGATCAATGTAGTAGTTTTTAATATCTTCTCCACCCTTCAGTTAAACTCTGTGCATCCTAAAGTTGACTGTAAGGTAAGAAAGATGATCTCCATTGTCAACATCATTAGAATCAACCACAAACTGGCTTAGTAGAAAAATAACCTCTACATATGAAAAAGTGCTTGACTTCACTAATTATCAAGGAAATGCAAATCAAAACCACAGTGGCTCTTTGCCACATGTACTGGGAGGATGAAGACCATTCTCAAATAGTTGACATTCCAGTAAATGTTGACATTGCGCTGAAGGGATGCACAGTTTTTCTGTAGGGACTTCAATCACATCAATGCAAAACTCAGTTTCCTGGAAAGAAAAAGAAGAGGCTCTGGGTTGACAAATGGTTAGGAAATAGAAAGGAACTGGCTACTGTTTACATTATCTGCAGTCATGTACTGGCCATGACCAAGGGTGTTCCACTGGGCTACCCTTATAAGGCGAGATCTGTGTATGCTCACTTGCCCATCAGGAGAATGGTTCTCTTATTGAAATCAGAAACTTCTTGGGTGAAAAATAGATTTTCAGCATTCGAACGAGGTCAGCTATTACTTATTTAGTGTCTCAAACCCAGAAAGATGAGTTAATTCTTGAGGGGAACAAAATTGAACTCATATCAAATTCAGCTGCTTTGATTCAGAAAGCCACAACAGTTACAAACAAGGATATCAGAACATTTTGGGGTGGTATCTGTATTTTTGAAAAAGGAACAGTTCAGCAAGCTGATGAAGAAGAACTAAGTTGTCCAAGTACAGAAACAGCAAAATGCTGGAGATTCTTCATACTTATTTGCCATTATTTTATAGATGCAATAAAAGCCATTTATTGCTAGATATTTTATTCTATTTGTTGCAATTGCAAAATGAATTATTTTTTCCCATTTCTGTTTTCTGAAATTTCATTGTTAACATTTAGTGATGCAGTGGATTTTTGTACATTTATTTTGTATTCTGCAACTTTTCTGCATAATTGACTATTGTTTCTAATAGGTTTATGGTGGAATTTTTGGGGTTTTCTACATAAGGAGTCATGTCATCAGCTAAAAGTGACAATTTTACTTCTTTACTCCCAATTACTTCTCTTTCTTGCCTGCCCAGCTGGGGGAAGTGCAGTTTTCTTTTTGTAGGTCCATGTCCTCGTTTTAGATAGGAACTTTAGGTCTAATACTCTGCCATTTGCCCTGGTCTCCAGTTTTAATCTTGGCTATAAAACTCTAACATCTTGGCCACTGAAATCAGCAAACACTTTCAGGATGGCCATACTGTGAGCATCACCTAAACATCCTTATCTCTTTTTCTCTCTCTAAAAGACCGTGGACTTAAAAAATTTTTCAATCTTAACTGTGCATTAAAAATATTTATTTTATGTAGTTGTTTTTGTGTGACTATTGAAAGATTTTTGAACATAGAATATATATAATATTGTTAAAAATAAATGTTTTCCCTCCTCTAAACTATCAAAGTTTTGTTTTTATCACCCAGGACATGTCATTTTAATCTTGAGGCTCTGAGTACTGTAAAGTTTCCTTTACATATCGTTATTGGTAATTGAACTGACTCACAATATGACTGTTAATAGAAGTTCATTTGTTAGAATGTTTACTGTAGGCAACTCAATTAATTACCAAAGTTTCAATAAGCAAACTAGTATAGTGATAATGAATTTACCATGTAAGACTTCCATTAATTGATTCTTTGGGTAACTGAATTTTATATCAATGACCCAAACTCATATTTTAAGCAGACACATTAAAAAACTTTTTGTTTTGGTACATATGTACTGGGAAAAAAAATGCTTATTTCTTTCTTACCCAAGTAAAAGGAGTTTTCTTCAACTAATTTATGAAGTAAAGAATGTAAGATATTCTTATAAACCTTAAAAGTTAAACAACAAAGGTTATCAAGCAGCAAATGCGTTTATATGGGAATAGAAGAGGAATTGCAATTAGGGACGTGCAAACTATGGTGAACCATGTGCAAGTCTGAAGAGACAAAAGGAAGGTCAGCTTTTATTGGGTTCCGAAGGAATGTGCAGAGGGTTGTTTTGGACAGGTGTCCTTTGGTGAGGAGAGTGCAAAGTTGCAGCAGTCTCTTATTGGTGGCCAGCAGAGGGCAGTCGCAGTTGCTGAGAGAAACAGAGAAGAAATCTTGTTGGCTATGGATTATGTGGCCCTGACAGGTGGTAGTAGATGAGAGCTCTCCCCTCAGGGCTTTCCAACTCCATTTTGAATGAGATTTCCTCTTTTCGTTTTCATATTCTTTAACAAACTTTAATACTTTTTCTTTGCATTAAGCTGAAGTGGTCAATGACAGCATTGTAGATTTAACTAAGTATGCCTTCAAGGATGAATGATTTTAATTGATAAGAAAAAGAGAAGAGGACCATTTCAAGAAAGAAATATTCAAAATCAGTCATTCCTTCGCAGTCTTCATCTTATTGGCTCTCACAGAAGCATTTTATACAGTCTATCACTTTATTCTTTTAAAAATAATTTTAAAAATAATATATGTAGTTCATGTGTTTCCCTTTGGCTTCCCTCCTAATCCACTGCCTACTGCTGGCTCCTTTTTTTCAACATAACTGTGTGATGTGAAAAGGCCTCCAGAATTCACTCATTGGGTCCTTTTCTTTCACTGCAATCCTTTCCTTAGTTAGTTGATAAAGTGCTATGACTATAAATGCCATGTATGTGTATGTTCAAATATAATTTTGAAAATGACTTTCTATGGAGTGATCTCAGGGGTGGTTGAACCCTATCCTCAACCTATAACACTTCTAGTTATGTTAGTGAATGTGAGTGAATTGCACAATCATTGATCCAATACTTCAAGCCCCAAATCTCAGCTTTCTCCCTTTCACTATCTCATCACTTGCAATCCAAAAGCAATTTCTTTGACTCTACCTCCAAACTATATAATCTGTTCACTCCCTACTGTCATAATAATTTAAACCACTATATTTCTCACTTGGAAAATGGCAAAGGAATTTAACTGCTCTTTCTACTTACATTCATAACTTGCTACAATCCTTTCTCCCCCCGTCCCCCCTTTTTTTTTATCTGGAGTAATCTTTATAAAAACTTAAGTCAGATTAGCTCACCCTACTTCTTAAAACTCCCCAAGGCTTTGCTTTATTCTTGGAGTAAAACTAACTTCATTGCTATATACTGTAAAGCTCCACATGAGCCAGAGTCTCCCTATATATTTTCTGACTCCATTCCATACAGGATTCCCCTTAAATGGGGGAATCCACTGCTTAATCACAGTAGATTTCCATTTATTACATAGGAAGTAAAATCTGAACTTAAGCTGTTCCTTTGCTCTTGAAAGATTTTGTTTTAGATCTTCACATGAGTGACTACTTAAGTCATTCAGATTTCAACATATTTCCTGAAAATATATTCCAGCTCACAATGACAAAGAGCCCACACCACTTCTCCCACACACAGAACACTTTACCGTATCACCAGCTTAATTTTCTTCATGGAGGTTGCCCTTATGTGAAATTATCTTGCCAGTGTGTTTATTAGTTTATTGACTGAACATCACTACTAGATTATAAATTTCAAGATAACTAGAAGCTTGTCTGTACATATTAATCAAGAATACCAGATGAGCCCTGGCTGGTGTGGCTCAGTTGGCTGGAACATCCTCCTGTACACAGAGAGGTCTTGCATTCGATTCCCAGTCCGGGGACATACCTAGGTTGTAGGTTCAGTCCCTGGCTGGGGTGAGTACAAGAGGCAACCAATCTCTCTCACATCAATGTTTTCCTCTCTCTCTCTCTATCTCTAAAATCAATAAATATATCCTCAGGTGAGGATTAAAAAAAAGATGAAAATGAACTTACCAGTTTGAAGGGATCATGCACAAGATTATTCTAAGTTGCAATATTGAGGTAGAGTGTAGTATAAAGACAGAAAGTAGACTGACTGGGTTTTCTGGAGGAACAACTGGGAGAATTTAGATTTAATATTGTAGACAATAGAAATATGGTTCACATTTTGCTTTAAACTGGCAAAAATAAGACCTCTTTGAATAATTTACACAACTTCAGTTCCCATGGCCTGCAGAATTATTTATTTAGTGTAAAACATGACAAGTAAGCCTATTTAAAAGAATATGTAGGGTAATAAGTGTTTGTTTATTTATAAGTGTGCTACATTTTAATCACATGAGTAAATAATGAAGAAGTATAAAAAAGTAAAAATACTTTATCTACGTCTCTGTTAGATAATTTTGTTATCACTTTTATATTTTTTCTGTTTAGGAATTCTATTGTGTTTTTACCTCAGAGATATTTGAAGTCAAAAAGTAAAGGCAATTTGGCCTTTACTCTAGGGATTTATAGTAGATGTTTGCAATAAAGCAATTCAACCATAAAATATATCTGCTAAAAGGATGGTTAAATGACTGTTATATAAGCTCTCTGACTCTTCTTTGAAAGTTACCATAACATTTTCAACTTTACCAACACAATCACTGTTAGGTAATTACTTAGAAAATGTTATTTTTAGTTACTATTTTTAAGAAAGTCAGAATTATTCTTCTTAGCAATCAGAAAAGAGATCCTACATACTTACTCAGAATAAACTAAAACAATAATGTTTACAAAGAAAAATTGGAAGTAGAATAACTAAAAATAAAGTTAAAAGGAAAAAATAAAATAAGAATTTACATAATACATTTTCCAATTGGAGAAATGGTTTTGTTTTTATTTTCAGCTGTAAACAGAAAGAATAAGAATTACTTTGCCTATAATAGTTGATAGATGGACAGACAAATCGGCATTAATCTAATTTAACATACTCATCTAATATTTGTTGAATTAGTACTGTGTATTCAAACTTATTATTCATTTTTAATACAAAACTCATACACTCATGATGAACAAACATAATTAATACAGCATGACACTAATGAAGTTGTCAATAATGTAAACGAAACTGTTAACTTATATGACAAATAAAATAAACCTAACACCAAAGCTCTCAACAATAATTTCAAAATAAGGAAGCCAGTGCAGAAATTGTTTTACTATTGAAAACAAGGTGGCCTTGAACAGGTAAGAAATTCAAGGGATCTCACTCTGAAATTGAGTAGTTTTGTTCGGTGTCAGTAAGAATATTTGCCAAATTCCTAGTATAGTGAAATCCCTATTAATGAGTCAACTGGCCAGATAAATCAGGAATATACTTGCATTTAAACAAAGTTATGTTTATTAGCTTGCTGCAGCCAAGAAGAATACACACCAGAAGAACCATGTCTCATTTCAAAAAAGGTTAGTAGGAAAGGTATTATTACTGGGTTTAGGTTTACTGAGTGATTCTAATGAATGAGCAGGGAAGCAGGGCCCATTTTAGACTGAACATGTCATAAAAGAGAAGAGGTAACCAGTTCAGTAATCTCAGTTCAAGATGATACTATTTGTGTCCACAATCTGTTACAAGAATGGTTTCTTGGTTGTTTTGCAACTTTAGTGTGTTTTCATTAGGTTGTGTTAGAGATTATTTTGTATTGGCCTGTCCATGTCCTGTTGGAAAAAGTTGGTATTCTTCAAGAATAGCACATTCTGATTTTCAGGAGGGCTGAATTTCAATTCTGTAAGCCAAATCACTTCTGCACAAAATTTCCTTGGGAAAATTAATGTTGATTTGAGAAATACCCACCTGACCCAGATCTCTCTCTCTCTCCCTTCCATCTCTCTTCAACATCCCATACGAGCGTTCTGATAGCACAGTAGCTTCACTACAGTACCACTGAACATTTTACAAAGCAGCCCAAAACTCCAAATCTGAGTTTTCCAAGAGGCAGGGCACATAAAAATCTGTCCCCTTGGTTAAAGAGGCATTGGAACCCACATATATTCAAGGGGGAGAGAACAGAGACACCATCCCTAAGTGGGAGTATTGTGAAAGGACTTGTGACCACATTTAATATGCTGCATGTAGCTAAATGAACAATAACATACAAGTTATATTGTTTCACACATTAGTGTACTCAACAGGGATTTCTTTTGTTAAAATGATTGGGGGGAAAAACTAGAGAAAATATTTGAGAAATAATTTTCAGTCAGGGCAATGACACCACTGGATTAATTTAAGAATAGTAGTGACTAACTCTGTTGTTAAACCCATGCAGTTACTGAGAAGAACATTAACTGAAATTGAGCACCCTTAGAGAAAATAGACTTTGAACTAATTATTCTCCTGGAAAAAAAAGAGAAAATGATTTTGGAGATCTCTTTTATTATTGATAGAATACAGGATTTGTTTTTCTATTTCAAATGAATAAAATGTTCAGAGTTATACATTAACAAGTAATTTCCTCAATTGCATTTAATTTCTAATGAGAATTCACATGCATTTTGTAAACCACACCATAATGAGATTTTGGATACATTCTCCCTATAAACACTGAGTAACATAAGTAACTATTTTAAACTCTTTTTTTCAAGCCTAGCATGAATTTTAAAATCTGAGAGATCATTGGTATCCTATGTAATAAAGAGGAAATATGCAAATTGACCCTCACGCCCTCACAAGATGGCTGCTTACAACCAGGCTGGCAGAGGTGTAAGTGAGGGACGACCAAATGACTGAACAGCAGGCTGCATGGGTGACCAGGTCAGGAGGGGGGGGCAGTTGGGGGAAACCAAGCCAGTAGGGGTGGCAGTTAGGGGTGACCAGGCCGGAAGAGAGGAGCAGTTGGGGGCAATCAGGCTGGCAGAGGGAGCAGTAAGAGGTGACCAGGCCAGCAGGGGGGGCAGTTAGGGGTGACCAGGCCAACAGGGAGGGCAGTTGGGGGTGATTAGGCTGGGAGGGGGGCAGTGTCGGGCGATCAGGCCAGTGGTGGGGGGCAATTAGGGGTGACCAGGCAGGCAGGCAGGTGAGCGATTAGGAACCAGCGGTCCAGGATTGTGAGAGGGGTTCCAGATTGGAGAGGGTGCAGGCTGGGCTGAGGGGAACCTGCCTCCTTGTGCACAAATTTCATGCACTGGGCCTCTAGTTAAGGATAAACTGTTATATTACAGCTAGAGCCCTGAAGCTGGTCTTGCTTTTCTTTATAGACAATAAATAACTCAGTAATATAAAAAAAATGCAATTTATCTCGTTTGTTTAAAATAACTTAAATGAAATAAATAAGTGACCCTATAAAAAGAAAGGAGCAACTGATATCAATGTCTACTTACACAACAGATGTGCCTAGGCCTCCTTCTTTCCACTGGTTTAAAGATGCTTCTAATTTATGATTTACACTTATAGTCCCAAGGTCAATCAATTAGATTTTTGCATGTGTAAGTTACTCTGTCTTGATAAGAACCCTTTTTCTTTTTCTCCTGTACTTTCAGAAAGGGCTTTTTTGATGAAAAGTTGCATATACTTTACTATGGTGTCTGTCAGTCACTCCTGCTTTTATATGTAATCAACTACAAAAAAGTAGAAGGGAATTTCAAACTCAGTGCACTCAACCTATAAAGTTATAGCTCTTATGAGAGAGAAGAGTAAATAATCTTATAATAGCAAGGAGTCAACTTTTAAAATACCTTTATACATATGCATGAAAAATGCTTTTAAAATGTCCCACACATTAGAGGAATACAATGTTTTGGTTTTTGGTTTCATACAGTGAAAGATATGACTGAATTAATAGGCACTAAGTTTTAATTCTCTAACACTATTGAGGATTTTGACTCTCCAAAAAGACAAAGACTAAAATTATTCAACTGTCACCTATGTGATGTGTTTCAACTGAATCAATTCAATTATGTAGAACTGACCTTCCCATTAACCTAAGTCCATAGCACTTGATGATATATTTTTTCCAACTCATAAAACATTTACTATTGTTCCTCAAAACACTCCTAAAGCCACCATGAGACATAGATATAGTTTATTTTTATAATAAATAGTATTTTTTAAAATCCTTAAATAAATTTTAGCAGAATCATCTCTATCTCAAACATGTAGAGTATGTCCTTCAGAAAACTGACATCTCATCCATTTTCAGAGATGCTTCAACCCTTACAGCGTGTTGGGGACTTTTTTCTTCCCCTTCCTTGTCTAAACCACTAGAATTTTAAGCTTCCTCTGACCTGTTTATAAATAACGAGGACGGGGGCCCTGAAGTCTGTTCTCGTTTTCTTTATCAACATTTAATGGAAAGAGGGGAAGGGAAAGGAGAATGCATGCTGTTAGCTATTATCTTTACAAATGACTTGTTAGCCTTTTATTTGCCTGCTCATGCTTCAAACACTCTAAGGACATTTTCAGAATCTCGGTAGATGAAGGTTCAATCTTGAAATGCCTTGACAGGCTGCATCTTCCTTAAGAGATTTTGACATGATATTAAGCCATAGTTACAAGCCAGTACTTGAATGGGAAGCCCTGGGGAAATCTTCCAGAGCTAGAACACAGCATTTACAGCAGGAGGCAGGTATCTGCACCAGTGAAGCAAACAACAATATGATATATTTAGTATCGAAAATGGAAGCAAAACTACTGATTCTTCACCACTGGGGACAGTGGAAGAAGTTGAATAAGGAAAAAAAATCCATCTTTTGGGGCCCCTGAAAATGTTAATTTACTGACAGTATGAAATATACTCTCATCACGGCAGGTGCACACAGAACCAGGTGCTGCTCTCAATATTGTCTTTGAATTTATGTGTTTCTTTTGTAATGATAGGATGTGAGGCAGCTGTACTGGCCATGTGGAGAGAAAGCAAAGAGCTTTTAATTAGCAATAAGAGGGCTGTTAATTTCTTTTGGGATCTCACTTTTCTGTCTGTCTTTTTCTCTTTGCACTTTTATTAATATCTCAGCAGGAGTTTCTGCATGTATCAAAAAGCACAAAAAATTTTTAAAAAACAGCATACTATGGTATATTCAGGGTAGGGATTGTATGCTATTTAGTGAGTAAATTTAAGAAACATAAGTAAAGGTTTTTTTTGGAGATTAAATATACAACCAATATAATATAAATACTACCTTGAACATTCTTGTACTAATAACATCATGTGATCAAATTAAGAAATAAAATATACTCATTATTATTATAGTCAATGAATCACCTTGTTCGATTTTTAAAAGTCTGAAATATACATATGCAGTTAATTAGAAAGTTTTCATTTTAATTTTAGCATATTTAAGGATAAAAGCAATTCAATATCTAAAGTGTTACTATCATTAAAACTAGGATAATTTTTTCTCATGATATTATTTTGGTATATACTTTTTGTACATTTTATAAGAATGCTCTATACACTTTAGGTGTTAATAAGTAATTAGTAATAATTATTCATCATCACTATGCTAGAATTATAGCTATATATACATATATATATATATATATATATATATATATATATATATACATACTTATTTATTCTATCTGGACAAAATAAGATTTATGTTTTAAAAAAGTGTTCTGTATTTAATTGTGGCCATCAGATAGAGATTTTATTTTTAGTTACTAAAAATAGTAATATTTTTTTCTATTCCCTACTTCCATTTCAGAATTATAAGGATTTTTTCATATTTTCCCAATGCTTTAAAGTCTATTGTAAAAGCATGAATGATTTTTCATTTTATTATTTTGATTATCAGCTTTCTTTCTTGCTATACTTAACCCTAAATTTTCACTAAACAACATAACACAATTTTTAACTAGTAAATGAATTGCTATAAATGGGTATCTGTAACAGTGTGATCATGTTTTTATAATGGTTTAATATTTCCTTTACATTTCTTTCAAAAGCTAACTGTTTTTGTTTTTTAAATCCTCACTCAATGATATATTTAGAGTGGGGAAGGGGTGGAGAGAGAGAGAGAGAGAGAGAGAGAGAGAGAGAGAGAGAGAGAGAGGAGAGGAGAGGAGAGGAGAGGAGAGGAGAGGAGAGGAGAGGAGAGGAGAGGAGAGGAGAGGAGAGGAGAGGAGAGGAGAGGAGAGGAGAGGAGAGGAGAGAGAAACATAGTTGGTTGCCTCCCATACTCACCCTAACTGGGTATGGAACCCACAACCTAGGTATGTGCCCTTACTGGGAATTGAACCTGCAACCTTTTGGTGTACGGGACAATAATACAACCAACTGAGCCACCTGGTCAGGGCTCAAAAGCTAGCTTTTTAATGTCATATAACTAGAGCATGGGCAAAGATAGATCCTACATAACCCAGTTAGATCAGGAAATTTGACTTGATCTGGATCTTCAAATCATGTATCCTTAGAATAGGCAGATACAACCCTTGCTGTATTCTACCACTCATTTATTAGTTTCTGCCTTCATTTTATAACTCATTTTTATTTTACTTATTATTTTCAACTATATCGGGTGAAAACTCAGAGAACAAACTTTCCGATCCTTCATCAATGTCAAATAGTGTTAATACAAATGCATTTGAAAGTAATTTCCTACCAAGCTATGTCTAACATTATTCTTTAGAACTTGTCATAGTTATTCCACCTTTCCGTAGCTTTCAGCCTGTAGTGAAATATCGAAATGGAAAAACTCCTCTTCTATATACTGATAAATATTGGACTCACTTAGAAGAGTTTGTCTCAACAAATTAAAAGTCTTTATTCCGCTGCATGGTAAGATAGGTATCTCTTATCCTAATGAGACATTGGTATACTTTTGCTATTCACCTCATTAATGGATAAAAACAATGAAAATTTACTTTATGCTCACATGTTACCATCAAGTACAGTTGAATACAAATGTATAGTCATGTAATTTAGTTTACACTACTGAAAGGAAATTAATAAAAATTGAAAAACTCCAATAAGTTTGTCTTTAGATTTTGTAGATATATTATTACAGATTTAGTAATATATTCATTATTTCATATCTTTTAAAAAATAGATGTTTTTGTTAATTCTTGTTTGCTTTTCATTCAGAGGTATGTAAAATATTGTCTCTTTTGATTATTTTATTTTTATGTTTTTTAATTTATTTTTTTCTTTATTGATTAACATATTACATATGTGTCCTTTTCCCCGCATTGCCCCCACACCCCTGACTCATGCCCTCAACACCCTGGTGTCTGTGTCCACTGGTTAGGCTTATATGCATGCATACAAGTCCTTTGGTTGATCTCTCCCTCTCACCCCCTCCCTCCCCTACCTTCCCTCTGAGGTTTGATGGCCTGTTCTGATCTATGCTGCTCTGTCTCTGGATCTGTTTTAACTGGAGAGCATTATGCTAAGCGAAATAAGCCAGCCAGAGAAAGATAAATATCATGTGATCTCACTCATTTGTAGAATATAATGAACGACATAAACTGATGAACAAGAACAAAAACAGATATTTTTATTATTTTATAATTCCATTTATATTAGAGGGAAAATATAAGGATAGTTTTCTGAATCATAATAATGAGGATATTACTAGTGTTCCAATATAACAAAAAACTAAATATTGTATGTTTAATAAATGTGTATATTTTAGAGCAAGAAGAAATCTTAATTATTGTCTAGTACAATAATATCTTTTTTGAGGCATAGAGAGAGGAAGTTACTTGCTAGGATCTCATATTTTATACATAGTAAATCTGATGTTAGAAAAATATCTACAGCTGTCTGTTTTTCTGATAGTTCCAACAAGCCATAAAGATTGCAAATAATGCTTTTGTGGAGATTCTTATATTACCTTTTTATAAATATGCTTATATGACAGTCAGTATGTTATGTTCCTCTATGACTCATTGTTAAATGGAAATCATTGGTTAAACTATTAGTTCAGAAGCTACTAATACACACCTACTTTTCTAAAGTAGAATAAAAAGTTTTAACTTTTTTCTAATATGTAACCTCCAATATTTGCCATAAAATGTTTTTCACATTTTATGCCTATAAAATATCATAGAAGCATAAAATGGATCATTTGGTGTTTAATTAACGGAACTTCCTAGGTGAAATGCAATTGTTTTGCTATTTGTCAACATGAAAGAACTTAGAAATTCAACATTAATATTTTAACAGACATGTCTTATGAAACAGAATGGTTAATTTGGAAAATCTTGCAGTTTCTGAAGAGAATTGAGTCGATTCATTTTGAAACAGGCTCTAACTTTTTTGTTTCCAAAGTCAGCAGTAATGCATGATTAATTTGGTCCTGTGGGTAAATATTAATTCTATCACAGAAAGAAAAATGTTTCAAAATCTCATAAAAAGTAGCCAGGTCTGCCTTTGCCATACAAATATATGAAGCATTTATTGAAAGATAAATATTAAAATATACATAGAAAAGAGAAAAGCTTGCAAAAATTGATTGACATCACAACCAAGTTTGCATAAACATTATACCTATTATTTATCATACTTTATTTGATGGAGATCTTTCACAAGCACTATCTCCTTTAAATATTGCAAGAACTGGGGCATTTAGACATAATGAGCAACTTATTTCTTTTTCTTTTTCTTTTTTCATTTTATACATGGAATAAACCCTTACTAAAAATATGTACTTCTTAAACCACATACAATTTTCTAATGTTCTCTTCGGTACTTTTCATCTGGTATTTTTGGTGTTTTAGATTCTCAAAAACCCATTAAGGCAGCTCTTATCCACATTATTGGTAAGGAAACTAAGATTCATAGAGCATAAAAGAGTTCTGTTCTACAATATGCTGCTGCTTCTAATATAAATCAAGGTTTAGTTTTTCACTGCTGCTATTCCCTCCTGCCCTTTAAAAGACAATTCAAGTATCATCACTTGTATGAATCCTCTTCTCAACTTTGTTGCTTTCCCTCTGCCTTTCCTTGATACCATGTTAATGATAGCAATGTCAGTATTTGTATTTTGATTTCTAATTATTTCACAGGCATTCTGATAAGCATTTCCCTTCTATTGTGGCACTGGCCCTGGTGATGTTACATTTTATTGCACTGATGTCATATATGAGGAAACTGGAGAAGTGATTGAATGAATGGGTTGATTGCTAATTATATGGTCTCCCTGTTCACATAAAAGCAAGTGCTGCTTCTCTTCACATGAGTTGATGGTGGCTAAACATTTTTTCAAGTTATATCAGAATCCTACAGAATCCTTCTTTCCACCCAGGAGAGAGACCATTGTTTGTAAGCTGAGCCAATATTTATGAATTTTGAATCAGAAAGGAAAGTAAGAATCCAGTACCTTTGGGGGGAGAAGCTGACAGTGTAATACGATTGAGCTGTGAAAAGTGGTGAAAGACGGTTTGAGAGAATCACAACCAGCAAAGAGAAGCTGAATAGTCAAAAATGAGAAAAAAATGTCAGTTAATTAAGGTCCTAACCTGAGATGTTTTTGGATCTCAGCTGTTACATTGTCCGTCCTGCAATTTTATTTTTTTACATGTGCTGATAAACTATCCTCACCCTCTTTTTACGCAAACCGCTGTATCCCCAGCTCTGCAATGGCAACAGAGATGCTTCTTCCCACTATTTGGAAAAAAAACCAATGCTGATACAGAATGTCTGCCATATCTTCCAAGCACAGTGCATTTTATGTCTTTCTAACTAGTATTTTGTTAATATGTTTTGTCACTTATAATCAATGTCCTTTTATAATTTATCCTTAATTTAAATCTTTAAATTGTGTAATTGCTTCCTGCAAGGTAGCCTTTTATGGTGCCCTATAAAATAATTTACTGACAGATAATAACTGATGATATTCCAAAAACTATATTGTTTTATAATTGCATTTTTTAATGAAAACTAACAGCTAGTCATCCCCCTCACATACGTTATCAAGTTGATAATATAGCAGCTGTATACATTTACAAGGATTTTTTTCTTATTCACTTATTTATCCTTCTTTATAACTCAAATGTGTGTATATTTTAAACCTTTAAAACCATAGGGGAGATTTTATTTAGATGTAAGTTAACTTCATTATGCATGTGAAAAATTAGTGACAAGACACGATATGCTCCTCTTTGCAGTAGAGAAATTGAAAGTTTAGGCAATTAAGGCTAACTCCAATATTAGTTGATAAATACAATTTTTATTCCTTATTTGTTGCTTTATCATTTGCTTATAAGGGAGACTAGGTATTTTAGGATATTTGATTTTGAGGATCATGTTATAGATAATTCCATGACTTCCCCCCCAAATTTCAGCCAATGGACCTATTAGAGATCTTTCTGTATAGATGAAATGGTCTGACTAAGTGGTTTAAATTTTAGAGTTATTATTAGGTTTTGTAAGTTCTTACACTTTGTGTTGCAAATGGGAAGTTCTTATTAAGATAAGCAAATAATTTCAATGTATTTTTAAATGTACCTATTCTACTTGCCACATTTTACCATGGAGAGTTTAAATATTATCAGTTTACCAACAAAAGAGGAAAGTAGAGTAATTTATCATTTGGAACATCCATTTGCTTATTTTTCTCTAACATTCTACAAGAATTTACTGAATAGATTCTTTCCTTCCTATGAGGAAAAATAGTTGAATAAGACTCATTTCTGTCCTTAAGTAGTTCAAGGTGTATTAAAGATTCTAGGAAAAACACAATATTACAATGTAGAGTGATAAATATTATAATAGAGGATAGCCCACAGAGAGTTGAGAATGCAAAGAAGTAAGACAGTAAAAACCACAGCAACTTAAGCCTGGTTTAGTGAGAATTAGATTCACAGGGGAGGCAACACCTTAAGTTGCTTTGAATGTCAAGCAAGATTCCTGAGTCAGATGAAAAGGAGAGATCCAGAAAAGTTGTAGGTATTAGCTTTCCTTAAATGGAGCTACATCTCGCTAGGAGTAGAAGAAAGAATGAGTATGATACTTAGTGTATGTATGACTGTATTTGAAGATAATTTAGTTCACTGTGATATGTAAAAGTTTTGAACAAATGTAAGTAATAGCATAGAAACATTCATATGACAAGAGGAAATTACACCTAGACAATGGGATAGGCAGATGGCAGAAGCCCCAAAGTAGACTATATATGCATGGCTCTTCCTCGGCGCTGCCTACGGAGGTGGCAGCCATCTCCTACTCGGCACCATGGCTGCCCTCAGACCCCTCCTGAAACCCAAGATTGTCAAAAAGAGGACCAAGAAGTTCATCCGGCACCAGTCAGACCAATATGTCAAAATTAAGCGGAACTGGCGGAAACCCAGAGGCATTGACAGTAGGGTGCGTAGAAGATTCAAGGGCCCGATCTTGATGCCCAACATTGGGAGCAACAAGGGCCAGATCTTGATGCCCAACATTGGTTATGGGAGAACAAGAAAACAAAGCACATGCTGCCCAGTGGCTTTCGGAAGTTTCTGGTCCATAACATCAAGGAGCTTGAAGTGCTGCTGATGTGTAATAAATCTCACTGTGCTGAGATTGCTCACAGCATCTCCTCAAAGAACCGCAAAGCCATTGTGGAAAGAGCAGGCCAGCTGGCCATCAGAGTCACCAATCCCAAGGCCAGGCTGTGCAGCGAAGAAAATGAATAGTCAGATTGTGTACACATTGTATTTGTGTTAATAAAATTACAAAATTCTGCCAAAAAAAGAGAATATATATGCATGCAGGTCCTTATGTATATACATATGTGTCTATTTATTTCAAAAAGCTAAAACAAAGCAATAAATTGCCCTGGGATGCAGATAAGAGAACACAGGCTCTGAGGTCTTGCCTTCCAACTGAATCCATCCACACCCAGCATATGACTTGTAGCAAGAGAAGTTAGCAGTGTTCTCAGAGAAGAGCCAGTTTCTAAGTCTTGGTCATTTCATTAAGAAAGATATGCTGACTGGCTTGTTTCACTTAGCATAATGCTCTCTAGTTCCATCCATGCTGTTGCAAATGGTAAGAATTCCTTCTTTTTTTATACAGCATAGTAAGCCAGTCAGAGATAGAAAAAATAGCACATGATCTCTCACTCATTTATGGATAATAAAGAACATTATAACCTGATGAACAAAAAGATAGATACAGAGATAGAGAAGCATCAAACAGACTGTCAAAATACAGCAGGAAGGCTGAGGAGGGTTGGAGTGGGGAGGTAAGAGATCAATCGAAGGTCTTGTATGAATGCATACGTCATAGCCAATGTACACAAGACACTTGGGGGCGGGATGAGGGCATGTGCCAGGGGGTAGGAGAGGCTGGGGGGAGGTCAATGGGGAAAAAAAGGAGACATATGTACTACTATTTGTAATACTTTAAACAATAAAATAAAATTTAAAACAATAGATGTGCAGATGTTCAGTATGAAAAGGGGAGTTGTTAGATAGAAATATTGTACTTAAGTCAAGAAGAGGCTTAGTGGACTAAAATAAGCAACACCAACAAGAGTTTCAGAGAAGGAGTTGATGTCTATTTGATCAATTTCTGAAGCAACCAAGTTTATCTTACGAATTGCAATCTAAAATAAAATTAAACTTCAAATCATTTTGAAGTATGCATAATATAATGGCCAGTTAGAACACTACTATTTTAACAAAGATCTTCAAGTTTCCTTATGCTCTTTTCCTGATAGTGTCAACTATTGTTTGTTGTTTGTTTTATCTCCAGAGCTCTCTCTACCTGCTGAGAAATAAAAATGAAAGGCCTTTTTCAATTAAAATTAATCTCAAATATAAATCCAAAGCACATAGTCTCTCCCATACACACTCTTTAGTGATTGTCTTTCCATCTACAAATGAACAATAATTTAGTATTTTTTAATCTAGAAGAATAACTTCATTTACTATCTAGTTGAACTTGTAGAAAGATTTTTTTTTTTGCCTGAAAGAGCTTCAGATACAAACCCTGGAACCAAGTCCAGAAAACCACCATCAAAGTGTGCCTGCAAGACAGTTCTTATTTATTTTAAGTTGAACTCATATACCTATACTTCATTGATTGTACAGTAAATATGCAATGCACTTTCTTTATTCTTAAACGCCCACATTGGGTAACTAAAAACATATCTTACTCTGGCCTATCAAATATTATATGTGTAGCCAATCATATTTGAATATTTGAATAAATATGATGAAAAGATGAATGCTTGATGTTCCAAATTGAATTCAGTCTTGAGTGAAGCATTAATTCTAAGGCTGTAAGATAATGACGATGTGTGCTGTTTTTGTGTGTGTGTGCAATTTGCACATATTTTGAGAGGCAGAGCTGTTGAAACACTTTAGCACTAACAGCACTCTTTTTTCTTGACAATATTTACCCTGACATTTCTATTACAAGAAGCAAATATGTTATTTCTGCTATTATTCAGGAAATGTCTCAGCAGGATGAAAAAGAATCATATTTAAGAACTTGCATGGAAATTTGACTTTGGGTGGTGAATACATAATACAATATACAGAGGATGTATTATAGAATTGTACACCTGAAACCTATATAATTGTATTAATCAGTTAACCCAATAAACTCGACAAAAATTAATAAAAATATAAGTAATAAATATAAATTTTAAAAAAATTCATGGAAATATTTCACATACTAGGTGGCTATAGTTATCACAGGTCTGTGCAGAAAAAAATGTTCACAAGTTAAATGTGTAGGTAAGGCTCTCACCCATCCTTGATCTCTGCACAAGACTATTGATTTCATTAAGGATGCATTATAGCCCAGGGTCTTTAAGCAAACACATTTTCCCCTAAAATCAAACAGAGGAATAGGCAAAGAATTCTCTTTCATCTATAAATTATAAAGCCAAGTTCAAGAAATTTAAACTACTTGAAAAGTAGTATTTTATTTCTTATGTAATGAAATTATAAAAAAATAAAAACTCAATGCAGACTCCTTGACTGAGGAAACTATAATATTTTAATACAAACCCGGGAATCTATGTCCAACCACATTTAATTACAAATGAATAGTAGAATGTACAAACTACTAGTAGGATGGATGTACAAAACCAGTAGCAAATTTTATCTCAGAGTAAATGTTTATTAAGTAGACATTTATTTTTAGGAAAAAAAAGCAATTTTAAATACTATAAGTACACACACACACACACATCTCAATTTCCTTAAGTTACCATCATTTTCATCATTTTAGCTAAAGAACCAATATATCTCTTCTAGTCTAGGGAAAATGTTACAATGATGGCTCTGAAAATGTGGAAACAAAAAATAAATTCTTTTTACATTTCTATTCTATTATTCTGTTTAAAATGAGAAATGACAAATCTGTAGTCAGTGTTTACTTTGAAATGTTATTAAATGACAGTGATACAGAAAAGTACGGGTTTAAAATATTTCTGACAATATTCCCTTGGAAGATGGTATGAACTTGTTACTTTAAAGCCATTGACAATATTTATCCCGCCCCCCCCTTATTATTATGGCTGGTAAACTAATATATCTGCTTTTGTACATTCCCAGCTTATATGATGATCATGTTAAATAGATGTAGCTAATTAAAAAATGTCCAAGTTTTGGGGTAGGGTAATCTTTAAAAATTAAAAATAAATAATAATAAAATATACATTTTCATTAGGAGAGAATACCTTTCCATTTCCCTTACCCTATCCCTTTATCTCGCCTGGATCTGAGATCCAAAGCTGGAGCTACAACGGCCATCTTCTGTCTATAATTTGAAAGCCACATGTTAATGAAAATGAAGAGAGTAGCTCCTGGATTCATGCCCTTGAACTCAAAGCTTCCTATTGCTTTAGTGCCTAAAACTTATCTAAGGTTTAAATAAATAAATTCATGACTTATGTATGCTATTATAAAGGGTTTTCTGTTAATTGAAGAAATACAGCTAATGTTAAATGATATAAGCATGAATAAAATGATAAACCATCCATCCTCTATAAATGAAAGATTTTTTCCCATATTGAACTCTTATTTATTTCTTCAATTCTGTGATATGAAGAAACACATCAAAGGACACTTGTTTTATACATTTTCCTCATGTATAATTTGACACAAATTATACCCCAAAACAGTAGTGTGATTCTTTTTAGTTTCTTTTTGTGAAATGTGAACCACCTAGTCATGTTAGTTGTTCTACTATTTTTAAAATGCTGGTAACTTTCACTTAGCTATTCAAAATCATCTCAAACCCTTCAAACACTCTGTGGGGGGTGGGGAGATATAAACAAAATGTCATCAAAATACCGTTATTCATTATTAGTACTAGTATAGTGTTAGTATTAAGAGGGTAATTAGAAAAATAATTGAAATACACCATGATTTTTTACGGAATGGAATGTAGACTTATAGAAAGAATTACAGGTAACTTATCTGGACTTGTTAGTTGCTACATATATTTGATATACCTCCTTGCTTAGGTGAATATAATCTATTATTTATATAGTATTCATGTAACAATAGGTTCAAAACATTTTACTATCAAATTACCATTTTATTGGGAAATAAAGGCTCATTTAGATGTTTTACTTTAATATAATTTTATCATATAAAGAAATATATAATGCCTGGCTTTGTAGATTCAATATACAATATATTGTACACAGTTATTTTAATTTTGAGTATTAAACAAGTTTATTGGTTATATATGTGATAAATATATGATATATATTTTATCTTCATTTGGAATATTGATGTATTATTAGTCTGTGATTTTAATGGTTACTTTAAACCATACTTGTACTCTGTAGTTTAAAAACTTAAAAAAAATAACATCATTCATCAGTTTTATTTCCTTATTAAATAGAGCATTTTATTTCTATCTGTTCCTGACACTTTATAATAATTCCATGTAAATGTACCATATTAAAAGGATATATTATTTAAAATTTAAACATTTATTTTCTATAACAGGAATTATGTTACAAAAACAAATACCAACATCATGATAGTCTATTTCTCCCTTTGACTCTTGAATATTATTAAGGAGAAAAAGTAGCCTACTAAGTTTTTCCACAATTTTTGAATTTATTTGAGTTTAAATTCTCTGCAATGACTAGATAGCGATGTTAATTCGATCATGATGCATAATGTGTGCAGGCTAAAGGACAATCCAACTATAAAAAGTCCTATTTCAGTAATGTTAATGATTTCTGGCTTCCCATTTTTTGTAATTTAAGAAGTAGCCTGCAGAGTTTCTTGTTTTGGCTGTCACATCCACCATTATATCCCTATACCTATGATATGTGTGTATCAATGCCCATAATACCCCAAACGTATTGGGTAAGTGATGATGCAAAACTAGTCATCCTGAAATCAGAGGTACAACAAGTCAATTCTTGTTTTTTTTTCTTTTCTTTCTGTAAAGCAGTTTAAAATTACTAATTAACAACAAATTTATAATATATATTTGTAATTTCTTTTTGCAAAGAAAACTGTACATAATAATAGTATCATATATCCTTGTTACCATTAAAGAAAAATCAAGAAATTAGAATAAAGGCTCTCCCAACCCCAAATTCATGTATTCCAGTTTTGCAATTGAACATCAGTTTTACTATACAAAATGCATGCATGAAGAGTTTTTACATAACTCGTTTTATTGCCTCTGTATTATACGTAGAACTCTAAATAAATAACCATGTTAGGTGCTTTAAATGCAAAGATGGCTTAATTTTTGAGAAAGTGCATTTTAAGTTGACTTTAAAGTTGTTTTTTTTTAATTAGGTTTGTGAAGAAATGAATTGGTTATTTTTCTTAAGGTTTACCAATGCACATTAACATGCCTCTTGCTGCCAAAATTTGCTAACAAAACACAATTATGTGGTAACCAGATTCTTATAAATTCAGTACTAAAAAATAAAAACCGCTTAAAATAAATAAAAACAGAAATACTTTTCTATATGAAATATAGTTTACTTGGTTAGGCTTGATATATTTATTATAATCATTGAAATATACAGTAAAGAGGAAGTGTATGATACATGTTAGGCTTTGGTGGCTTGAGCTTAAGTACAGCTAATGTTCCAACTTCTGCCCCACCATCTACAAAATGTGAGGTGGTGAGAAATTTAGTCAGCACGCTGTGGCCTCAAAGTTCCTATTGCAAAATGAGAATTATAACAGTAGTTGCATGGAGTTAATGAAAAAAGCATGCAAAGTTTCTCTCCTGAGTAGTATTAAATGAGTATTATTAGCTGGCAATGTTATTTTCTTTCATTTTAAATTAATTTCCATTCAGATTTTTTAAAATGGGGATTAGAGCTGTTTCCAGACTAGATGTGCTCTGGAACTCATCCTCATCAAATATTGTGCAAAAAAACAGCTTCACTTTGGAGATATTCAGTTAGGTTGCCAGATAAAATATACACAGGTAAATTTGGATATTCACAATGAGGGCCCCCAGATAAAATATGTCCATCTAAATTGCAATTTCAGATAAATAATAATTTTTAACTTGATAATGTCCCAAGTATATGTTGAACATATTCATCACATAATTAGTTTTTTTTTTCTAAAATTCAGTTTAACTGAATATTCTGTGTTTTATTTGCTAAGTCAGGTAACCCTATTCACAATGCAATTAGCATTTAAGAAAACATTAGAAGAAAAAGTGTTTAAGTTGGTTTAACCCAATTATCCTCAAAATTTATTTTACCACAGAATACTTTTGACAATACAACCTATTAGTATGTTGACGGACACAAGTCTGAAAGAGCTGTTTTAATCTCATATTTTAATTTTACAGGTGAGAAAATGAAAAGAAGCTAATATACTAAATTTTTCCTAACAGTAGAGATCAGTTGCTAGTTACCTAATCAAGTTAATCATACTCTCTCACTTTCTTTCAGAAAAATTGTCATGTTCTTCAATGTTATCTATAGTGATCTGAGAGTTCTGAAATAATTGTATGGTTATTATAAGTCAGTGATTTGTACATATTTTCATTTAGAATTCAGTGACTTACATGGATTACTTTATTTACTTTATTCACATTGTCCATTGTTTTGTTACTAGAAATGTATTGATTACAAAAATCTATAGAATTAGTAAATTTCCAATTTAATGCATATTCTATTCCAAAATCAATTGAATATATATTATACATGTACTAGAAGCCCGGTGCACGAAATTCGTGCACGGCGGGGGGTTGTCCCTCAACCCAGCCTGTACCCTCTCCAATCTGGGACTCCTGGAGGGATGTCCGACTGCCCGTTTAGGCCCGATCCTGGGACCGGGCCTAAACGGGCAGTCAGATATCCCTCTCACAATCCAGGACTGCTGGCTCCCAACTGCTTGCCTGCCTGCCTTCCTGATTGCCCCTAACTGCTTCTGCCTGCCAGCCTGATCACCCCCTAACCATTCCGCTGCCAGCCTGGTTGATGCTTAACTGCTCCCCTGCCAGCCTGTTTGCCCCCAACTTCCCTCCTCTGCCAGCCTGGTCACCCCTAACTGCCCTCTCCTGCAGGGTTGATCACCTCCAATTGCGCTCCCTTGCAAGCCTGGTCCCTCTCAACTGCCCTCCCTTGCAGGCCAGGTGCCTCCCAACTGCCCTCCCCTGCTGGCCATCTTTTGGTGGCCATCTTGTGTCCACATGGGGGCAGGATCTTTGACCAATGGAGGCAGCTATATTGTGTGTTGCAGTGATGATCAATCTGTATATTACTCTTTTATTAGATAAGATAGAGGCCTGGTGCACGGGTGGGGGCCAGCTGGTTTGCCCTGAAGGGTGTCCCGGATCAGGGTGGGGTTCTCTTGGGGCGTGGGGTGGCCTGAGCGAGGGGCCTGTGGTGGTTTGCAGGCTGGCCACGCCCCCTGGCAACCTAAGCGGAGGCCCTGGTATCTGGGATTTATTTTCCTTCTACAATTGAAACTTAGTAGCCTGGAGCAGAGCCAAGCCTGCTGTTCCCTCCGGGGCGGCAGCCATCTCTGTGGCAGTTAATTCACCTTCTACAGTTGAAACTTTGTTGCCTTAAGCGGGTGAGCCCGGCCAGGGTGTGCTTTAAAGCTTTGCTTCCCCTGTTGCCGCCGGCAACCCTGGCCTGCTCTCTCAAGCTCCATTCTGTTGCCATTTGTTTGAATTTGTTTACCTTCTATAATTGAAACTTTGTAGCTTGAGTGGAGGCTTAGGCCTGCAACGAATATGGAAAGCTTGGCTTGCTCTGTTACCTGGGAAACCTTGCTCTCTGTGGCTGTAGCCATCTTGGATTGGGTTAATTTGCACACTCGCCCTGATTGGCTGGTGGGCGTGGCTTGGCTGGTGGGTGTGGCTTATGTAGCGGAGTGATGGTTAATTTGCATATTACCATTTTATTAGAGAAGATATATTCACAAAACACCTAAAGCCTACCTGAATTCATTGTGGAATCTTGGACAAAATCACATCAGAAATTCAGAACCACTAATTTGAGTGCAGTGAAGAAAGGAACAAACCAACAATTACAAAAATAAAACTCCTTATTTCAGTAGAAGTTTTAAAACACAAAAAATTTGAAATGTGATAATTAGGAAAACTCATATTTTGTATTTGTTTTAGCCAAAGCATTAAAATATTTTGGTCAAATTATTTATAGATTTTATGTAATTTTATGTAATTTTAATTTCTGGATTAATTGCCATGCTACTTGAAAAATAATATATTTTGCTTTAAAGTTAAATTAGAAAATGGTTTCAATCTCCCTTAGTCATAGTGTGTACAAGTGTGTGTCTGCGCATGCGTGTGTGTGTGTGTGTGTGTGTCTTCTTGAGTCACTGCTTAAGAATCCCCAAGGTAATTCTTTTCTTAGAATAATTTTGGTGGAATTTAATGGCTTGTCCATGCAAAGGTTATATAATACTAAAAAACGATTTAAAGCCAGTAGTATGTGAAAATAGCCAATTTTTTAATATTTATTTTTAACGCGTGGGTGTTCATGTAACTTAAGAAAATCACTCCTGGGTAGTTTATGCAGTGTGATGCATTTTTAAAGTTCATGTTTTCCCTAGAAATTGTCTTAAACCCTATAGTGAAGATTAAATTCTTGATCTCTCTTCCATGTGACAAATCCTAGCTTGTCTAGAAGTTTAAAGCCTAAAGCATGCTTAAAATAACAGGTGCATAACTCTTGAAATAAGCTGTTTTCTAGTATTTCTGTTTACAATAATTGCTTTGAATGCTTAGAGTTATTGAATCGTGGAAATCTGTATATATATATGAAAATATACATATATATATATATATATATATATATATATATATATATATATATAATATTTACTCCTGTAAGAGCTTCAGGGCTATGTATAATTCTCTGTAGAAATAATCAAGATAGTATATTTATTTTACTTCCCAAAACATGTAAATATTATAGTTAAGTTGGATACTTAATTTATCATATTCAGGGTAATACTTGCATATAACTCTTAAATGGCAATAGGTTGTTTGGTAGCAATTTATATTAAAATTATCATTTAAATATTTATTTTATTAATTTTATGTTGTCTTTATTAATTATTTACTCTTAATAAAATAATTATGCAACTAACTAAGTCATGATTGGTAATTCCTATAATACTCTGATTTAAATTAAACTTTATATTATCAATTTATTTATGTTGGTTCTAATAAAAATAAAAATTAAATAATATGTTGATAATGATTTATATTTATTACTGTTGTTTAGCCACATTGTTGGCTTTCTTTCCAGAATATACTTGCCTGACAGTGAATCTTCTGACTTTAGCATATTTTGAAATCAGGATAGGTTGAAAAATTCCCAAAATTCTATTTTGCTTAATCTACTTACTTGGACTTTTCCCTTGCATTTTACACTCAGTAGCAACAAGAAACCAGGCTGCACTTTCAACACTTTGCTTGGAAATCTCCTCATTTAAATACCCAAGTTCATTACTTACAAGGTCTGCTTCCCACGTTAACTATAGGTACAATTCTGCCAGTCTTTCTGCCACTATAAATAAGAATCACCTTTCCTCCAGTTTCTAGTAACATGTTTCTCATTTCCTTCTGAGCCTCCCCAGTAGTATTTAACGTCGTATTTCTGATTCTCTTTATGATGGTTTAGGTATTATCTAAGACTTGAGGCCCGGTACACAAAAATTCTTGCACTTGGAGGGGGCGGTCTCTCAGCCTGGCCTGTGCCCTCTCGCAGTCCAGGACCCCTTGGGGGATGTCCACCTGCCAGTTTAGGCCCACCCCCCAGGGGATCAGGCCTAAGCTGGCAGTCAGACATCCCTCTGGCAGTCCACGAGCCCTCGGGGGATGTCCAACTAATGGCTTAGGCCCGTTCCCCACGAGAAGTGAGCCTAAGCCATTAGTCGGACATCCTTACCACTGCCGTGGAGGTGGGAGAGGCTCCTGCCACCACCACTGCACTGGCCAGCCATGAGCCGGCTTCTGGCTGAGTGTTGCTCCCCCTGTAGAAGTGCACTGACCACCAGGGGGCAGCTCCTGCGTTAAATGCCTGCCCCCTGTTGGTCAGTGTGCACCATAGCAACCGGTCATTCTGCCATTAGGGTCAATAATCCTTTTGTTATATAGAATGATATAGATTTTCTCCACGCTGATTCCCACATTTTTCTGAGTCCTCACTGGATGAGTCTGTAACATCTATAATTCTTCCAATAGTTTGCTCAAAACAATCTAGGCTCTTTTGCACATTAAAAAAAAAAATTCTTCCAGCCTCTACTCATTATTCAATTTCAAAGTCACTTCTGCACTTTTTGCTATTTGTTACAGCAACTCCCCACTTCTAGATATGAAAATCTGTATCCGTGTCCTATTGCTGCTAAAACAAATGACTACAAACTTTGTAGCTTAGGAAACCTAAAATTTGTTGTCTGAACAATTGTTGGGGTTAGTCATCTAAAATCAAGGAGTTGGCAGGGCTGTGTTCCTTTGGGAGGTTTCATGGGACAATCCCTTTCCTTGGCTTTTCTAGCTTTTAGAAGCCTCTTGCATTTATTGCTTTGGCCTCTAGCCAAGAAAAGGGATCTGGAAGAGGATCCAATATCATATAAAGGTAAAAATGTATAACATTAAGCACTATCTTTTTAGTTTATGCTTTCAATTTCTGGAATTTTGTAAAAGTGAGAGTCAGCACTAAGAAGTGGTAAGACCGACTTCTCAATGGGATAACTTTTGAGGTGATCAGCTTTTAGGATCTATTACAAAATTTTGACTTACATTACAGTATAGATTTTTTTTTTTCATATAGGTTTGTAGTAGTCAGTTTTTTAATAGTAACAAACAACCCCTTAGACGGAGTGGCTTATGACAATAAAACTTATTTTTTACTCATGTTAGATGTCAGCTGTTGTCATGTTTTGCTCTGCTTAGTTTCCCTAAGCAATGCTTGGCTCTGTTACCCATGTTTTGTTATTCTGGGGTCTTGCTTGAAGGGTTAGCACCTATGTAAAATATACCCATTCTCATGGCCACAAGAGGGAACAAAAGAGTTAGCCCAAAATGAATCATCTATCAAAATTCTGTTTATAACTAGTATACATAACTGGTTGAGAGCTTTAGTCCTTACATTTAGGTCTTTGATTCAGTTGGAGTTAATTTCTGTATATGGTATAAGGTAAGGGTCCATCTTCATTCGTTTGCATGAGGATATTCAGTTTTCTCAGTACCATCTTTTGATATGAGAAGTTTTAAGTATTGGGAGGAAATAATCAAATTTGCATTTTTTAAAAAGTTAAATTTAGACATTCTGAGTTTGAATTAAAAATGAATGCAAATGGTAGCAGTTAGGAACCTCTTTCAGTAATTACACCTTGGGCTGATGGTAGATTGGAATAGGATTACAGAAACAAAAGATGGAGAAAATAAACAGATTTCAGATATATTTTGGAAGTTAAAATAAACATGATTTAAGGAGGAATTTTCTCTAGACAATGGAGAGAAAGGTGTAAAATAAAACACATATTTCTAGCAACAGAGGGTATATGTATAATGGAACAGATGGTAAGAGGGGAAGAAAAAATTCAAAAAATTTAGGATTGCAGGTAGATTAAAAACTTAGTTTTAGGTGTTAAATATGAAGTATCTGTGACACACCCAAGTAGAGATGTCAATAGACTATGGATATATAAACTAAAGATAGACTAAACATAGAAATGAGGTGACATCAGACTATAGGTAACTTTTAAATTCCTGGAAGAAGCCAAGATTTTCTAGTGTTTAAAGTCATTCAGAACACATTCTGAAAAGTCCTATTGATTAGTCAGGGTTCTCCATAGGAACAGACCTAATATAATATCTATTTAGATATAAATATATAGATACTAGAGGCCTGGTGCACGGATTTGTGCACAGGTGGGGCCCCTCAGCCTGGCTTGTGCCCTCTCACAATCCAGGACCTCTCGGGGGATCTTGGACTGCCAGTTTTGGGGATTGGGCCAAAACCAGCAGTTCAACATCCCCTGAGGGATGTAGTAGTACATGAAGTGGCAGGTGGCTGGGAGAAGCCAGAGACTGGACCAGGCCCCACGCAGCTCCAACTCATCCTGGCCCCACTCCACCTGCCACCGTTTGGTCATCTGAACGGCATTTCCACTGTGTTAGCACACTGACCACCAGGGGGCAGCTCCTGCATTGAGTGTCTGCCCCCTGGTGGTCAGTGTGCAACATAGTGACCAGTCAAATGGTCAACTGGTTGCTTGGTCAACTGGATTTAATATATATATAGATATATTTGTTAGTGCCAGATATTTGGGCATCCATTAACCATCACAACTGTATGCAAGATATAATGCTGCATATCTAAAAATAAAGGGTGTAAGAGATCATTTCTGCCATCGTGGAATCATTAATTTATTCCACTAGGGAAAAAAGGGATTTAATAAAAATTTAGAATAATATGAAAAGAAAGTAGTATTCAAGGAACTCAGAAAAAGGACTCATAACTAGGCCTCAGTGGGGTGGGCTACAAAAACCTTCCTGGAGCTATTGTGTTGGTGAGGGAAGCAACTGCCAGTATTTCTTTTCCTTAATAAACGGGAATGAGGGAGGGGATAAAGCTATGTGGTGAAGTACAGACCTTGGCTTAATCACAGAGCATGGAGATCAGTTATATATCTCTAAATGTTTAGATCAACAGAAAATCCAACATATGTATTTTACCTTAAGTTAGAAATAATAATATGGTAACAATAATTCCACCCATGTTCATATTATATCCTTATATTATTTAGTTATTATACATTTTTATGGGAAAGAAATAAAAGTTATAATTTAATTTATCATATAAACTAATATAAGCTTGAACAACAAAATTATATGTATTGAATTTGATAATACTATACTTTTGGCAAAACAAAGTGATGTCTTTTTCATCATATCTTAACCTATTGATGATGAGTTCAAATTATTTTTGTATTCACTTATCAAATAAGATTTGTTTCCCATCCAAGAAAATAAAAGCATTTTATTTAGCCAAGCATTTTCCTAGTGATGTTCAGATGGTTTCTTTATATTAAACACAATCCAATGAATTATGAGTTTTCACAAAGAATTGGAAGAGAAGAGTCTTGTCTATTTGTAGGACATAACAGAGAAAGGCAGTTCACCCATTTGTGTTGTGGTGATTTATGGAAATAATTTAAAGGGAAAAAAATGCCTGCTGGATTAAGAAGGAATATGGTCATTGAAAAGCTTTATTAATACATAATTCATACATCTATGCCAATAAAGGAAGAATAAAATCCACAGAGAAAAGAAAATTATGACAAAATAGAAAATTCAAAGAAAGAAATAAAAAATGGAAAAGTTTAAGTAAAACAATGTGACTTCCTTTGATATGAAGTGGAAAAAACAACAACAATGGCTTGACTTGAGCAAATAGGCATTTGTGTTAAACATTTCCCAGGGTGAACTCCAACAAATTATTGGATAATCATTGTAGAACCCTCTCCCCTTGAGTGGTGTGGAAATTGAAATTTGATTCTAGCCAATAGAGGGTGGTAAATGTGTTGGGAAGGTCACTTCACTATTAGTTTTATTACACATTGCAATTAGAAGACTTTGTCTTAAAGCCGGAGAGAGAGCTCTCTGGCTAGCCTTGCAGAAGTAAGCTGCAAAGATATTGCTGCGACATATGTCTGTTATTTTGCTGCCTATGGAGTCTTGTAGGATTTTTATGGCTTCCCGTCTTACATTCAAGTCCTTTAGCCATTTTGAGTTTATTTTTGTGTGTGGTGTAAGTTGGTGATCTAGTTTCATTTTTTTGTATGTATCTGTCCAAATTCCCCAGCACCATTTATTAAAGGGACTGTTTTGACTCCATTCTATGCTCTTGCCTCCTTTGTCAAATATTAATTGAGCATAATGGCTTGGGTCGATTTCTGGGTTCTCTGTTCTGTTCCATTGATCTATATGTCTGTTCTTGTGCCAATACCAGGCAGTTTTGAGAACCGTGGGTTGGTAATATAGATTGATATCTGGTAATGTGATCCCTCCAACTTTGTTCTTCTTTCTCAGGATAGCTGTGGCTATTTGGGGTCTTTTTTTATTCCAGATGAATTTTTGGAGAGTTTGTTCTAGATCTTTGAAATGTGCCATTGGTATTTTAATGGGGATTGCTATGGAGACTAAGGAGAAAATAAACAAATAGGATTACATCAAAATAAAAAGCTTCTGCACAGCAAAAGAAACCATCAACAAAACAACAAGAAAGCCCACTGCATGGGAGAACATATTTGCCAATTATATTTCCAATAAGGGATTAATCTAAAAAATTTACAGACAACTCATACAACTTAACAAAAGAAAGATAAACGATCCAATCAAAAAATGGTCAAAGGATGTAAATAGATACTTTTCGGAAGAGGACATACAGAAGGCAGAGAGACATCTGAAAACATGTTCAAAGTCACTAATCATCTGAGAGATGCAAATCAAAACAACAATGAGATACCATCTCACACCTGTCAGAATGGCTATCATCAACAAATCAACAAATGACAAGTGCTGGTGAGGGTGTGGAGAAAATGGAACCCTCATGCACTGCTGGTGGGAATGCAGACTGGTGCAGCCACTGTGGAAGACAGTATGGAGTTTCCTCAAAAAGTTAAAAATGGAACTCACATTTGACCCAGTAATCCCACTTCTAGGACTATATCCCAAGAAACCAGAAACACCAATCAGAAAGGATATATGTTCATAGCAGCACAATTTACAATAGCTTAGAACTGGAAACAGCCTAAGTGCCCATCAGTACATGAGTGGATTAAACTGTGGTACATCTACACAATGGAATACTATGCCGCTATAAAAAAGAAGGAACTTTTACCATTTGCAACAACATGGATGGAAATGGAGAGCATTATGCTAAGCTAAATTAGCCAGTCAGAGAAAGATAAATATCACACGATCTCACTCATATGTGGGATATAATGATCAACATAATTTGATGAACAAGAATAGATTGATCTAGAGACAAATTGTAGGGGAGGGAGGTTAGAGAGCAACCAAAGGACTTGTATGCATGCTATTAGCATAACCAATGGACACAGACACTGGGGCGGTGGGGGCTTGCCTGGGGTGGGAATGGCTGGGGGTGGGAGGGTCAATTGGGGAAAAAGGAGACATATGTAAAACTTTAAACAATTAAAAAAAAAAAGAAGAAGAAAAGGCTGCAGTGTTTGGGAGGCTCTGTGGGTGGCTTTAGGGCCTGATGGTGGCTTCTATCAAAAGCCAAAAAGAACCTAGGCCTTCAGCTATAAAACAAGGAATGCAATTTGACAGCAAACTGAGTTTAGAGACCTATTGTTCCCAGTCAACCACCAAAAAAAACTGTAGCTTGGCTGACACCTTAATTTCTGCTTGTGAGACCCTGAGCGGCAGGACTAGCAAAACCAGGCTGGGACTTCTAAACCATGGAAAACGAGATAATTGTATGATGCTAAATGGTTAAGTTTGTGGTAATTTGTTACACAGCAATAGAAAAACAATATGGCATTTATGTGAAGGTGGCTAGTACGTGAGAAGAGTGAGTCATTTGTCCATGCAGCCTATTTTCCTCTGATGGCATTTACTGTTCAACTTAAAAAGTTCAAAGTGATTTTCTTCTTTCTATTTAGAAGACAGCAACCTCAGTGAAGCTTGTCCTGGTGAGTGAAACTTAAGTGCAGCAATAGGATATTAAATATATTTGAAGTGTATACGCAGCTTGAAATTGTACTTGTTTCATTTTTAGTGCAGTATAGCATGTTTAACTGCCTGATGCCAATTAGCCATAATGAGAATTATGGAGCTAAAGCTCAGTGCACTACATTGGAAATGGACTTGTTGTGGTTCTTACTGACTTTCTGCTTTTTCTTGAAGGACATATAAACTCTTAGAAGCTTCTTTATTTTTTCTGCCTAAGAAATATTAGTTACCTTTATTTGAAATTCTTACTTAAAACTCAAAATAATGCCTACCAGATTTAATTAATAAAAATAGTTTTTACATCTCTTCATCAGGCAAAACCTGAAGTTAGCATAAATTTTTAAAATACGTTCATTTTGTTAATGTTAGAGAGAGAGGAAGAAAGAGAGAAGGAGAGAGAAAAAATTGAGTTGCCTCCCATACATGCCCCAACCAGGGATTGAACCCACAACCTGTACACGTGCCCTGACTGGAAATCTAACCAGTGACCATTCAGTGCACGGGATGATGTTCAACCAACTGAGCCACACTTGCCAGGGCAAGTTAGCTTAAATGTTGATGTCTGCCTTAAATTAACTCAAAAATATATAAAACATTCTAAACAGATTTCTTTAGTTTCTTCAGAATTGTTAGTATGCATACAGCCTATTTTCATTTCAAAATAATTAGGGATATAAATCTCTCAAATAGGTATAATAGGGTCAGGGTGTTGATATAGAATTCTAGGTAATATAAATGATAGTGTATAAAACTTCATCAGAGTTGCTAATTGTTTGCAACATTTGAATTCAGGTAGGAGTTTCAAATATGAGTATATTCTCTGATATATTATTTTGAAACTAGAGGCCCAGAGCACGATATTCGTGCACTGGGGTGGGGGTGGGGTGTTCCTCAGCCCGGCCTGTGCCCTCTCACAGTCTTGGACCCCTTGGCTTTGTCCCGGGGGGATAGGGCCTAAGCCGGCAATCAGACATCCCTCTCGCAGTCCGGGACCCCTTGCTCCCTACCTCCAGCCTGCAGTGGAGGCCGGGGAGACTCCTGCCAACGCAACGTGGCTGCACTCACCAGCCCTGAGAGGCTTCTGGCTGAGCAGAGCTCCCCCTGTGGGAGCTCCCTGACCACCAGGGGGCAGCTCCTGTGTTGAGCGTCTGCTCCCTGGTAGTCAGTGTGTGTCACAGTGACCAGTCCTTCCCCTGTTCGGTCGATTTGCATATTAGCCTTTTATTATATAGGATATGAAATAAGATAAGACTGGTATCAAACTAAAAATCTAGAGCATTTCATTTGGAAAAATTAAATCTAAAGGAAAAAATACCAGCCCCTCTCACCCCTCCCAACTGTGACACACACACACACACACACACACACACACACACACACACAGAGTTACTCTCATAGAAAACTCAGAATTCTGAACAGAAACCTCAGGAATACTTTCCTCCCAAACCACAGGATGTGAACTAAATAGCTGCTTCTTTGAAGTTTTGTATAACAAATAAAAGGTTTCTCACTTGTATTATTTCAATAAACACTTATATAGCAGTAACATTGGATAAGCAAAACAAATTAGATAACTAATCCTAAAATGTAGTTCTTTGTGTATTTTTAAAGAACTCACCATGTTGCTCAATGATCAGAATGCAGAAGAAACTGAGATTAAGGACACAGCTTTTTTTTTTAAACTCTCTCTGATTTAAGATTAGTTTATTGGCAAAATAGGGAGATTCTGGCTAAGTGAAATAGAGATGAAGAAATGTTACTTTTTAGAAAGGTAATTTTCTGAAAATAACTCATGAGTTATGACTCCGAAATTCTTTCCAGGGAATATGATAAAAATGTGTGCTGTAAGTTATGTGCATAGTACAGCAGGACACGCCTTTCTCTGTCTGGAATACTTGTCCACCTCTCACTGTGGCAAAAACCTGGTCATTCAGACGTGACCATGAACTCATTTTCTCAGAGTGCAATAGGATTTGGCTAGGATTTCCTCAGGAGTACGCCAAATGAGGGCAAGACCAATTGTCACTTGTTCTGCCCTAGAAATTGGTACTTGTTTCATGACAAAATCAGGATTCAGAGAGTCTAAACCTCTTGTACAACTGTCTGAGACATACTTAGGGGCACACAATTTCTCAATAACTGTGTTAGCTGAGATTGATTACTTCATAGAAACTTGATGTATCGGTTCCTGCTGAAAATTTGAATACAGCTTATTTGATGACATCTTGTATCTCAGGTACTTTAAGTAACCATCTATATTTAAAGACCTCCAAGCTCACGTATTCCACCTTAGATTCTCACACCCATATTCTATTGTGTTTCCTCTATCCTCATCTATTTTCCCAGCCAGTCCAGAACAGTTCACGCTTGTCTTCAGAGTCCCTATTCCACAGCTAAATTATTTTATATCTTTGACTTCTCCAATCTCAAAGTGAAATCTGGAATTCCTCTATTATATTTCTGTTAGGTTTTTAATATCTACTTCATTAATATTATCCTGAATTTATACATAAGGTTTCTGTATTAGATGGATTATTAACACTTACATGGTAATTGTACTATCTCCCATTTACCTTAGTTCTTATTCTTGGGGAATATGCCAAGAACCATATGTTATCCTACACATATCATGGTCTATACTATAGGTGAGGAACACAGAAATATGAATTTTATCTGATTATATACATGTCTTCTTCTTCCTCTCCTGAAAGAAGAAAGAAAATCCTTTGCTCCAAAGGAAGAATCCTGAGCTAGTACTCTAATCTAGAATGTAAATAAATTTCTCCAGAGAAAAGGTAAGTCCTGGGTGTCAGCCCCACCCCCTTGATATAGAAAATATATTTCCATGAGGTAATTCTCTATACAGTTCTCTTTCTGGTAAATCTCTATGCAGTTCTCTTTCTGTTTAAGCAGTCACAAATTAAATTCCATTGATTGTTCTTTTAGTTCTGGTCCCAAGTTTTAGTAAGTATTTTTCAGAAACCTCAAATAATCTAGAAACAAAGACATATAATCCATGGTTTTTCATCTGCTTTATTTACAGGCTTTGGAAATGGAAATTCTTTATTAGGTCACAATTCTCAGACTTTACACTATAATTTCTAGATAATCACTCCACCATCTGAAGATAAACAATTTATTCTTTTGAGATTCATATTAAGCATCTCTTTTTTCATTGCCATTTCATTTCATTAACATCTACTTTTATCCTCACCTTTTTCTTCCTTTATCAAAATTTGACACTCTGTGTAACACAACTCCCTACCCAACTCTCAGAACAATCTGAATTATTTCAAATATATTTAGGTAGGATATACATAAAAACTTAGAGTTTTATAACTTTTTCATATAAATATAATATTTCCCTGCATTCCACTTAAGCCCAATTCACTCACCTGTTGATATGGATACTTGAAGACCTTGTTATCATTTGTTATTTTATGACCTCTGAAAGAATTAATTCTGCTGCCTCAAATACTTACCTCCTTTAATTTTCGTTTCATTAATCCCATTGGACATGATGTTTTTACCTCACTGAATGTTTTATAACTGTGTTACTCTGTGTTAACTAATCTGTGTCCCATTGTCTTGGTTATTTTTTCTACGAGAGTCAAGTCATGATGAACAAGATCTGCCAACTCTCTAGGCGATGTGATTTTCTCACTTGTTCCTTCAGTACCCCACATCTTTTTCCAAAAACTCAACTGTAGCTCAATGTATAATCTTATTTTTCTTAAATTGCTCATGCCTTAGGCAGAATATTTATTGAGAGAACTGTTCATATTGCTGTCATTACAAAATTATGATCTACAATCTTTATTCACAACTGAATTTCATAAAAGCCTCCAATTTAGTTCCAATTCATTCTACCACATTATATTAACAATTATTCCCCCAAGTTTCTTACTTCAATATCTATACATCACATTGCAAATACTCTGTCTTATTAAATTATGAAAATAATGTAGTATATTGGTTGTGTTTCTTATCATGGAAAGTGCTGTTTTTGTTTTTTGTGGGTTTTTTGGGTTTTTTTTGGTTGTTGTTATTATTATTTTTTTCCTCCGGGTATACTGCTATACCAAATTTCTGGCTTCCTAGTAATTGCATGTGGCCTTATTAATTAAAATCTGGTCAATGGAATATGGGGAAAAGAGATATGCTACATTCAGGTGTGGTTTCTAAAATATCTCTTTTATGATTCCCATTTGTCTATTCCTTTATATTTTATCTGGATATAGAGAATTTATGAAAGGACACCATGTTTCTAGAAGATAACCAAGCAACAAATTGGAAGGGGGCCTAAGTCTCTGAAATATCATTATTATCATATATTACTGCATAATAACATATTCATCTCCAAAGTGACTTAAAACAGCAATAATTTATTATATGTCATATTTCTCTGGGTTGACTTGGCAGTCCTTTTGCTTTTTGTGATGTTAATTGAAGGTCTGGGATGGCAGAACACTCAAAAATATCTTCATTCACTGGCTGAGAGTTGATACTGGCTGCCAGCTAGAACTTCAAGTGGGCCTGCATGCTCCAAACCTCAGATTTCCTCCACATGAGCCTTTGCATATAGGTGTTTAGACTTCCTTGCAATATCGGTTTGTGTTTAAAAAGGGAGCATTTCAAATGGCAAGTCAGAAGTTGGAGAACTCTTGATGCCCTGTCTAATAATTTAAATATTGTTTTTTTTGCTTCTTTTATTAATCAAAATAAATCATTAGGCAAGGCCTGATTCAGGGGGAGGTAAAATAGGCTCCACCTTTCAATGAAAAAAGGGCAAAGCATTTCTAGTCATCATTAACGGAACATAGTCCACTTCCAGGTTGTAAATTCTTTATGTATATCCCTTATGTAAAATACATTCAATTCTTCCCCAAACCCTAATCGCCTCTTTCCATGATAGTATGAAGTTTAGTCTCATAGTACACGTTCTTGTCATTTAAATGTGATGAGATGTGGATTAAAGCTCTCTTGGGACTATCATGTTTGCAGTGACCTAAAAACTAGTGATATCTGTATCCCAAACACCACATTTCCTAGCAGACAACACATGATAATTAATATAGAATTTTGAGCATCACAACTCCTTCTTTGCTGGCAAATATGCAAGTGATATCTCATTATCTGCTTATCAATGCTAATTAGTGCAACAGAGAACTATTAATGCATGTAAAATGGGTAGAAAGTGATATATATGTGATTGTGTGTGTGTGTGTGTATGTGTGTGTTGTATGTGTGCATGTGCCTAATATGGAGTACCTTGATGAAATTCTAAATAAAGTTACCAGGAAATGCATCACCATAGGACAAATTTAGAGTAAAGAACTGAAGAAAGTAATATAGTAAACCATGCAGTAATTTAGTAGTAACAGAGTAGGGTAACTTTTTAAAGCTCTTACAATAATTTCATTGTGGGATGTTGGTGGTTTGGACCAGATGATAATATTGGAGGGGGTAAAAAGTGATAACATTCTAGATAACTTAAAAAAATAGTACCAGTAGAATTTCTTGGTGAATGACTGGGGCAGGAGAGAGAAAAAGGCCAAGTAAGACTGACCCCAAGAAATTTTGCATGAGAAGAATTAGAGGAATAATGTTGCCATTATCTAATTGGGCAGAATATATGCAAGATAAAAAGGTTCAGGGTGAGGGGAATTCAAAATTTAAGTTTTAGATAGGTTTAATTTACAATTATTATCAGAATTCCAATGGAAATTGTCAATAAGAGTAAGTGTTTGGACTTTTGAGCCTAGAACTCTGGTTCAACTGTAAGTGCCCATTCAATTGAGTTAAAGATAAAGATATGACCAATGGCTAATTGTAATGTGATAGTCAGTTGCATCCTTGACAGGGCGGTTTTACTGGAGAAGTGGAGATAAAAGAACGGTTTGGGTTTATTCAGTGAGAATGGAAGGAAAACAATTGGAAGCACTGTATTTTGACAACTCTATATCTATAGCATTAAGGAGTCTTGCAGTTCCCAATGATGCCCTGAAGCTGACTTACACATTTTTAATAGCATCCCATCACTAAGAAATTTTGTCCATTGTCTTGCTCATCACAGGACATTTAGATTTGAGAATCTAAAGGTCCTACCCACATATGGGGAAACTATACAAGTTCAAAAAGGAGTTAGAATTATACCCTGATATAGGAACTGTTGATACATTACAAAATATTCAATCAAAATTCTTGTTCAGAGCAATTCTGATATTTTCAGGACAGTTATCTGAAAATAAAGCAGCCTGATTGAAGGTCAAAAGGCCAAATCCATTACAGGACTTTTCTTTTTAAAACTCACTAGCCAGGAATAGTTCACAAATCAGGAAGTAGGAAGAACATTTTGAATTAAAATATTAAGAAAGGAAAAGTTGATTTCTGTTCATTTCCTTTGACAGAAATAGAATTATATTTCAACTAATTAGTCCATTGTGTAAATGGACAGACTAAATACTAGTTATATGCTACTTAAGCCAGACTAGATGAATCAACATTATTGGAGTTATTTGAGCTTATGTCCAGAAGAAGCTTTTTACTCTGAGGCCTATGAATTTGGTAAATGAATGCTCTTCTTTTCAGTGGCTTTCATTTTTCAGTGGCTTTCATATAGTAGAAACTGAGGATTATCAGGCAGGACTGACCTTATATAACCTTCTGAAATACATGAGGCAAGTACTAGGTACATGACAACACTTGGTCCTCATCTAGCTTCTCAGTTTGCTCTTGGAGGTTCAGAAAGTTATCTTCTTACTACAATATTATCTTCCTTAAAATGTTCTTTGGTTACTTTCCTCCTTCTCATGCTTACTCATGCTCATTAAAATTGCACTGTGGCTGATTTCAATGAATTGTTACAAACTTGGTGGCAATTATTTTTTTCATGAATGTTATTTTAAGATAAATAAATATGTTTTAGGTTTGGTCAATTTTTGCAAAGGTTATTTTCATTGGAGGGGGGCTTTATTTTGTGCTAAGAAAAAAACAACAACAACTCTATTCGTATTTTATTAAGTAGGAAAATATGCCAACAAGAAAATTGATATACTTCTTTTATACTAAATATTTCATGCCTTTAAATGTTTGAATCCCATCAGCAGGAGAGTTTTCTAATATCTCCTCTTGAAATTACTATATATTTCAGTATCTATCATGATACTGAGCAGTTTTAGGCTTGCTAATTAGGAGTAGAGCAATTGGAAATAGGCATTGAATGATACTCAGCCTAATCATTCTATGGGAATCTAAATGTTAAAGGAGTGTGGGAAAGAGGAGACATTGGTTAGAAGTAACTATTTTCCCAAAATATACATTTTTTTAACCAACATATCTGGAATGGACCACTAAATTTATTCTCCTCTGCTCTGCACATGTATTTAGTTCAAAGGATGTTGAGCTCAATACATTTTCATTAAGCCATTTAATATTTATTTTTCTCATTGTTGAGATTGTCTCATATGGTGAGATTCAAGGGTACACCAAATGGAGTTTTGTCCCTCAAAATATAATGGACATGAAAATATTTTGAAGTAAAAGGTAGATGTATAATACAGTGCGATAAATGTTGTAATAGGGATATGCATAAATATTCTGTACCCAATTCAGGTTAGGAGTAAGGAGTCATGGGAGATATGTTGAAAGAAGTCTTCCTGCCCTGGCCAGGTGGCTCAGTTGGTTGGAATGTCGTCAAAAAGTTTTAGGTTTGATTCCCAGTCAGGGCACATACATAGGTGTGGGTTCCATCTCTGTGGGGGTGCATCCAGGAAGCAACTGATATGTTTCTCCCTCCCAGTGATGTCTCTCTCTCTCTCTCTCTCTCTCTCTCTCATTCCCTCCCCCTCTCTCTAAAATCAATAAACATATCCTCAAGTGAGGATAAAATAAAAGTCTTCCTATATAAAAAGATGACTTGGCTGAGATCCTAAGGGCAAAAAATTGGTAGTCCAACCAAGTACATATTTTAGTAGTTCTGTCTTGAGAATATCCCTTTCACAATCTGGGACCACTGGCTCCTAACTGCTCACCTGCCTGCCTGCCTAATTGCCACTAACTGTCCCCCCTGCTGGCCTGGTCACCTCCAACTGCCCCCCTGCCAGCCTGGTCACTCCACGCAGCCTGCTGTTGAGTCATTTGGTCATCCCTCACTAACGCCCCTGCCGGCCTTGTCACCCCAGGCAGCCTGCTGGTTGTTACTGTTACTGTGACAGTGTTCCAGACAATTTGTATATTCCTCTATTATTAGATAGATGATTCCCTGATTTAGAAGTTTTTTTCACAATCATGGGGGAAATAATATTACATACAGTTGTTACAAATGAGGTGTAAATTAACTTTTGATTTTTCTGGTTGTCAAAATGGGAAAAAAAAGCCTTTTTACATACTGCTCATTGCTAATAAAGAAGTTTGTATCAGCTCTCATAAATAAAAAAAAGTTATGTCTTGGCAGTTTGGCTCAGTTGGTTGGAGTGTGATTCTGTACAACAAAAGGTATGGTTTGATTCCCATTCAAGACAATTACCTAGGTTGTGGGTTTGATCCCAGTCTGGGCACATATAGGAGGCAGCTGATAGATGGTTCTCTCTCACATCAATGTATCTCTCTCCCTTTCTCTCTTCCTTCCTCTCTGTCTAAAAACAAACAAACAAACAAACAAACAAACAAAAAATCTCCTCCTTGGGTGAGGATAAACACAGACACACACACACACACACACACACACACACACACACACACACACACACACAGGTTCTTCCTGACAAGTAGCTACAAAAATAAATATTGTTTTTTAGTATCTCTTCCAGAAAGGATTTAGTATAATCCTTTTTCATTTTAGAATAAATCTTCTTGAGTTAACTAAGAATAATACTTTCTCAGATCCCTCTCTCCCTTCCCAATTGGGATTCCATTTTTCCAAGAGTATTTTTGCCAAAGTGGTAGGTAAAGTCATAAGTCTCCTTTGGTTTTAGATTTTGGCAATGTCAATAGGATCCTTATTTTTATTTAATATTTTCAATTTCTGCAAAAATTGATATAGTTAATTACAGTAATCATGGGATAAAATAAAACCAGCTTTATATTTTATAGCACTTTTGAGAAAAAAAGGAAAGGAAAAAGATATTAGTAATGGCATTAATAACTTAAATGAAAAATTATATTTTTTGTGACACAAAATATTTGCTGGTAGTAGGCAAAACACAAATAATCCTATAGAATTTTCTCAAATAGTTGTTATTTAATAAATAAGTACCAGTAATCATGGTTCTTGGTATTTACCCAAATGAACTGAAAACATGTCCACACAATAACCTACATGTGATGTTTATATCAGCTTTATTCATAATTGCCAAACTTGAAAGCAACCAGGATGTCCTTTAATAAGGGAATGAATAAATAAACTGTAGTACATCCAGACAATGGTATATGATTCAGCATTAAAGAAAATAAGCTGTCAAGCAACGAAAAGACATAGTACTAAGTGAAAGAGCCAATCTGAAAAGGCTGCATACTGTACGATTCCAATTATATGACATTCCGGGAAAGAAAAAATTATGGAGACAATAAAAAGATCAGTGGTTGCCAGTGTTTATGGGGTAATGGATAAATGAATAGTCAGAACACAGGAGATTTTTAGAGCAGTAAAACTATTTTAATGATACTACAATAATGGATACATGTCATTATATATTTGTGAATACTCATAGAATGTAGAACAACAAGTGAATACTAACAAACTATGGATTTAGGGTGATGATTGTGTATCATTGATGCTGACATATATACCACTGTAGTGGGGGATGTTGATAGTGGATGGGAGGTTGTGCATCTGGTGGGGAGAGAGTATATAAGGAAACTTTCTGTACCTACTACTCAATTTTGCTGTGAACCTAAAACTGCTCTAAAAATAATGTCTATTAGTTTTAAAATAAACATAAGCTTAGAAGTTAAAAATATGCAATGCTTATATATAGTCCCAATCATAAAACATTAAAGTTAATTTTACAATGAATGAGAGGATGACCAAACAGGGAATATATCCTTTATGGTAGAGAGCAAGCTTTTTATTCTGATTAATATATTTAGCAAGTTGTATCCTTGGTTCACTAGCACTAACTTCATTATTTTTTGAAGCTCTAAGTAAGTAATTTTACAACACCATCTATATACTTGAACAGTTTTAGTTACAAGGGAATTGCTTCCTCTCCAGCACAAGAGTACTTTTCTAATTTTTTCCTCAGATCTGAGAAAAAAATACCACATTTAAAAAATATTTATCTTAAAGAGATGGAGACACAGGACCCTATGTTTCTAACTTTTATAGTGGCTTATTTTTATTGGTCTTACACAGGTGATCACTTTCTCATTCTTGAAATATTGCTTCCTCTGTTTCTTTTCTTGTTGTGGTTGTTGTTTGTGACACCACACTCCTCTACCTCCCTCGATGCTTCATCCCAGTGTCTTGGTAAGTTCCTTCTCTTTTCACTTGACCTTGGAGTAATTAATAACTCTTGCATCCATCCATTTTCTTCTCTATGTATGTGTTTTTCTAACTAATAGGATCAGGTTTTTCTGGTGTTTTTTTTATGTCATTTAACATCTCTACCAAATTCAAGGCAAATGGATGTTTTACATTTTTACTTGGATGCCTACATGTCAATTAGACTTACTCCTTGCCTAATCTTTCACATCTTATTAAATGGCACCATCAGTCTCCCATCCACATACCCAGGCAAAACCTAGGAGTCTTCCTGGATTCCTTTCTTCTCCTCATATCACATACCCTACTCATCTGCAAGTTCAATCAGTGCTACTTATAAAATATTTCTTGAATCAAAGCACTTATATTTCAACTTCTGCCACTCTATCTTAAATCACTATCACCTCTAACCTAATGTGCTTTAATAGCTTCCCCCATGCTCTCGTCTACACTTGTCTGTATAAAATCTGTATTCACAGAAAAGCCAGTAAGTTCTATTAAAGATGAAAATGCGGTCCTGTCGTACCTCCTGCTGAAAATCTGTTGTTGTTTTCTCATCTCAGAAAACCTCTAAACCAGTGGTTCTCAACCTTTCTAATGCTGCGACCCTTTAATACAGTTCCTCATGTTGTGGTGACCCCCAACCATAAAATTATTTTCATTGCTACTTCATAACTGTAATTTTGCTACTGTTAATGAATCGTAATGTAAATATCTGTGTTTTCCGATGTAAATATCTGTGTTAGGCTCTACAGCAGCGGTTGTAATCGTAATGTAAATATCTGTGTTAAGCTCTACAGCAGCGGTTCTCAACCTGTGGGTCACAACCCACAGGTTGAGAACCGCTAACAGGGTTGCCTAAGACCATCGGAAAACACAGATATTTACATTACGATTCATTAACAGTAGCAAAATTACAGTTATGAAGTAGCAATGAAAATAATTTTATGGTTGGGGGTCACCACAACATGAGGAACTGTATTAAAGGGTTGCGACATTAGAAAGGTTGAGAACCACTGCGTCTAAACACTTTACCAAGGTCTGTAATGTCCGGCGTGATCCTCCCTCAGTCAACCTCCAAGATTTTGTTTTCTGCCCTTCTTCCCGCTTTTTACTGATTTCCAGACATGCTGGTCTTCTGTCAGGTTCTGGCATATGTCAAACTCCTTTCCATTTTAGTGACTTTTCACTTGTGCACACATTCACCTACAATGATTTTTCTAACCTTTCCATGTGTACCTCCTTCAGGCTGTTCAGGTCTCAGTTTAAATGTCATCTACCTAGAGATACTGTCTTTGATAATCTATGGAAAGCATTGTCTAGTCACTGTCTCTTCTTTTAACATCTCTATATTATCCTCTTAGATGTTACTTTTCACATCTCTTTTCTCGAGAATTTTTATTCCAAAGAGAAAGAACTTTGTATTATTTACCAACACATTTCTAGTGTAAAGCAAAGTGCCTGGTCTCTAGAAAATAGTGTTTGCTGAATAGTGCATTGTGTGCAAGGCATTTTTCAGATGGGAAGCATCACAAGAGCACTGATGTAATGACTAGTATTCTCACTAAAACTTCCTCACAAAAAATGCTTTCAAAAGGATTGTGCTATTGTGGTTTTGTGGTGTTTGTTTTCTTTGAAGACAATAATCCTTAGTGAAAGGGAAGGACTAAAACTCAAAGTATTCCAGGAAGATTCATGATAATGTGGTTTATATTATTAGTTACCATTGGCCTGGATTCATGTAAATATAGTCCTATACACATAAAATTTACAGTTTGGAAAATTTGGGGGCCAAGAAATCTGAAGACTGTATGAAATCTATGAACCTTCGTCTCACTAAAAGCACATATTCAAGTGCCTTGCATGCTAAACTTTTCACATAATGTCAGAGACTTCACACAACATGCACCATACATCCATGATCTTCTTTTACTTGGTAAACTCAAGATATAATAGAAAGATTAAACTGTCCTTTGAAACAATTATCCATAATGGACATGTGGTCTCAAAGTAAAATTTAATGGGAGTTTTTAAGCAGTCATCATGGGGTTACATTATCTGTCAGGGGTCAGAGATCCAGGTGATCCATGTAATTATTTATTGAACATAGACCCATACAGGTGAGTACAACATTTCTTTAAAAATATCAAGTAATTTTACTATGAATAATACATTAGGCCTGGGAACTACAAAGATGAATATGAAATAGTTGATCCATTAAAATGTTATAATTTTTAAGTCAAGAGAGACATGTAAATATATTATTTCAATATAATGAAATACATATAACAATTTTAGTACAATGGTGAATATATTGACTTAACTAGGATCATTATAGAGTGATTAGAGGTGTTCTATTAAGCTTCCTGAGATGAATCTTAAGTTAGTTTAAAAAAGAACAGAGATGGATAATAGGTATGCATAGAGGGTTTAGAATAAATTGAGTGAAGGAAAGAAAAAATGCTTGGCATATAGAAATAGAAATATTTTGGGACAAGAAATTAAATTTTGAAGTCAAGATAGCAATATGTGGAGTGGGTGATAGGTCACTTAAGAAGTCTAAGCAGGAATGGGATAGTTAAAGTTGTACTTTAGGTAAGTCACTCTGACTTCATTTTGGAGAATGGATTGGAAGCATGTGTGCTACTAGTTTAATTAGGGGGTGAATGCAATAGTCCCGTTTGATATTATTAAGGCCTGAATTAGGTCAATAGTATTTGAGATGTGTGATATATTAATTGCTAGGACTTCCGTAACAAAGCACTGCAGATCGGGTGACTTGAACAATGAATATTTATTTTCTCAGAGTTCTGGAGGGTAGAAGTCTAAGATCAAATGTTGGAGGGGGTTTTACTGTGAGGTCTCTCTCCTTGGCTTGCAGATGGCCTTCTGGTGTCATCATATGGTTCTCCCCTGTGCATGTCCATGTCTTAATCCCCTCTTCTCACAAGGATACCTAATTCACCATATTGTATTAAGGCCCATACAATTAACTCACTGAACCTTAACTTCCTCTTTAAAGACCTTCTCTCCAAATACAGTCACATTCTGAGGACTTGGCATTAGCAGTTCAACATAAGAATCAGGGTGTGTGTGAGGAGGAATGGACAACACAATTCAGCTCAGAAATTTATTTTAAAAATACTTAAATGAAAGGAAAATGGGGGGAAGATGGAGCAATGGTTTGAATCTAGATACTTTTCGAAATTGTTATTATTGTAAACACAAAATTGTCTCTCTCAAAAGGTAGATTGAATGATAGACTTATAATATTCCTACTTATCTGAAATTTTTGAGATATACCAAAGTAGGTGCTGCTTACTATGAAGCAGAAAAGCAAAAACTAAGTAAGAATAAAACCAAGAACCAGGGGTACTGACCAAAGCCATAGTTCTTACCTTGGATGCATGTTGGAATCACATAGAGCTTCTACAAATATCTTTATGCCTAGGGCACACTTTAGCACAGTAAATTATAATCTATGGGGTAAAGAGATCCTGAGCCACAGGTGTTTTAAAAATCTCTCAGGCGATTCTTATGTGTAGTGAACATTAAGAACCACTGACTAGATTCAAGGAGAGGAGGGGGTGGAATAACAAAGCAACTGGAAAAAAATGGAGGTTGCAGTCCTTATAAGAGTTGAGGGTGCAACTAGGAATTGAACACAGATTGAACAAGTTAAATGTAAGGGGTAGGATTTAACAGTGGTCTATGCAACAGAGAGCCTAGTCAGGCAGAATTTCACAAATATGAAATTACTAGAGGTCCGATGCACAAAATTTGTGCAAGAGCAGGCCTTCACAGCCCTGGCTACCTCAGCCCTAGCAACCCTGGCTTTGTCTTGAAGGTCATCGGGACAGTTGTTCTGCTGTTTGGCCATTCGGTCGATTTGCATATTATGCTTTTACTAGAGGCCTGGTGCACGAGATTCGTACACTAGGTGGGGGGGTCCCTCAGCCTGATCTGCACCCTCTCACAGTCCCGAAGCCCTCAGGGGATGTCCGACTGCCATGGAGGCGGGAGAGGCTCCTACCACCACAGATGCGCTCGCCAGCCTGGCTTCTGGCTGAGCGATGCTCCCCCTGTGGTATTACACTGACCACCAGGGGGCAGCTCCAGCATTGAGCATCTCCCCCCTGGTGGTCAGTGCGTGTCATAGTGATTTGCATATTAGCCTTTTATTATATAGGATTTTTATAGATTTCTGTAACTAGAAACATTGATATCCTGTATTCTCAGAACAGATCCTACATTATGGAAATTACTCATTTTATTAATCATCCTTTTTTATTAATGATGCATCCATGTGTGTGTAAGAACATGTTAGTGTTATGTGATTTTTACCAGTGAAGCTTCTGCAAATATTAAGATATAATTGCTCCTGTACAATGCACCACAGCAGAAACGCCTGTGTGGAGATAAACACTGGCAAACCTGGGACTCAGGGGCACCAGTGCTCTGAAGCAGAGGCAGAGCCTTCAACAAGAATGTACAATCAGAGGATCACAGAGTGGATGTCTCAGAGAACCCACAAAATCACCTAGGAGAAAGAGTCAGTCTTAGGCATTTGCCTAGCCCAGAGAGCCAGTCTGGTACACATTTCCCCAGTACCCTACCTCTGCTCTTTCTCTCCTCTCCATTGCACCCAGAAGCATCAGAGGCAACAGTTAGCAAATGGAGGAAGAAGTGAGTGCTACTGGAGAATCAGCTTCACACTTTCTGCTGGGGCTTACAATAAGCCTGCTGGGGCTGGGAAGGAAGCTGCTTATTGATTGAAGAGTGAAGTGCTGATTGAGTATATTGGACCAGAGTTTTAATGACTAAATTGATTATGTGCATTGTGATTTACAGTGACCACAGGAATTTTGGCAAACTAAAACAGACCAGAAAAGTTATGGGACCTGACCCAGATTCATACAGAGGAAGGGGAAGGATTATTAGTTAAAAGAGACATTCTATGACCAAAACTTAAATTGATTTTATGATTATACCTGATTGATCCTGATGTTTGATGCTCCATCCCATTCATTGGTAATGAGCAAGAGGAGAGGAGTACAAGAACAGATATGGCCTGAAAGAAAACCTCTCCTCTAAAACCCTCACAGATCAGAGCAGTTTCTAAGGAGCATGCTGATCTGTTCCTTCCCACATGGCCCCCAACTGCTTTATTGGGGCACACGTGCTCCTGGGATCACTCTGCAGTCTCACATCCATCAAGCTTTCTGTTTCTCACATTCTCACCTAGCTGAGTAAATTTTTTTGTGTGCTGACTTAAAACCAAAACACCACCCTCTAGCTCTGTGGGGCTGTAGGCATTCCTAGATAAACCTTGATCTGTGGCCTCAGTGGATGCATCACTTAAATATTTTTGTCCTTTCATACCTCTTTTCCCATTTCTTTCAGTAAATTGTATCCTTAAGAATTGTAAGTGATCTTGAACTTGACAAAAATGTAAATATTCTATTGTGTTTCCCATGGGGATCTTACACTATACATTTTATTGTCACTTTATAAAGAAAATTAACATTGAAAAGAAAATACGTATTTATTAGGTTCTAAAAGGTTAACAGATTTAGTCTAGTGCTGTGGTCACATGTGCAAAGTAAGCATGTTCCACAGCATGACTGATCTGCTCATTTAAGCTGTCAACGATTGGCATAGATTGCCTCAAGACTGATTCAGTCCCAGCAACAGTTATCAATAAGGAACATAGTCAAAGGTATTCATGCTTTTGCTGCAATCTACTTCACATGCAGATGCAACTTGTGTTCCTAAAGTGATGGGATTTAGATAGTGTGGCAGGCAGCATATGCTTTTTATAAGTTTATTTTGTGAGAGAATATGATTTTTGTTGGTGGAAGTGTACTGGAGTTAAATAAAACATCTGGGAGAAAATAAGAAATATATTTTACTAATATTACTAGACCAAGCATAACCTGAAAGAGAAAATAAGATAGTTGGTCAGAGTAAATTCCACACATGCAATCTAATTCTAGTTCTGGCATATTAATGAAGTAATGTTAGGGTCCTTAAATAAAATAAAGTCCTAAAGTTTCTGGATTTGACTTTATTAATCACTCATACTATGATTGATGAAAATACTTAACCATTCTAGCTCGTAGTTTTCTTGTTTGAAATATGTGTGTGTTTAGTCTACCTCTGCGGCTCTTTGCTCCTTTAATATTCTCTATATTGTTTACTGAGTTACTTTTACTAAACTTTACTGTCATCTTCCCTCTCCATGTCCTCTTGAAACTACTTGATGTGTCTGAGTCATGAGTTCATTATGATGTCTTAATTAAGAAATATGTTAAACTTGGATATAAGAGTACCAAACATGTAGAAGTTTTTTTCTCAAAAATTAAGGGGTAAATATATTATTTTTTACTTCTGGACTTGGAAGACATAAAATGTTTCCAGAAAATAAAACATGAAATTAGAGTTGAAAAATATTGTTTACTGTTTCTCATGCCTCCTATTTTTTCTGTGCATATTTTTTCTATACATATGACTGCTATGTAGTTAAGTTTACATAGTATACACCCTAGTGAATTAGTGTCTTATTCAATATTTTATAAACAATATTAACAGCAACATAATATTTTATTAAATTTGATACAGGCTCAATGATTTTTTAATTTTAAACAATTTTTTCTAATTTTATATTAGTACTAATGTTGTGATAAACATAGTTGTAGATAATGTTTATAGAGTATCACCCTAGAATGTAAAATATCTGTAGTATTGTCCAAGATGCCTTAAATAATAGAACTTACCCACTTAGGATGCATCAGCCAGCTAAAGTTTCTTATATTTTTTTATTCCACAGAGCTAAGCTCCATTTCCCCAACTGTTCTAGCAACATGCTCAATCATCACTGTGCCACACAAGACAAAACCTCCAAGGCAAAATCCTTTGCTTGGTAATTGCTATCTATGGTCTGAATATCCCATATATTTAAATCTAATGCCCAGTGTGATGGTATGAGGAGGTGGCCTTTGGGAGGTGATTAGGTCATGAGAACAGAGCCCTCATGATGGGTTTGGTGCCCTAGACTGCTTCTTTGCCCCTCCACTGTGTGGTTACAATAAGGACAGCTGTCTGCCAGGAAGCCAATCCTCAATAGATACCAAAACAGCTAGAACCTTGATCTTTTATTTCTGGACTCCAGAATATGAGGAACCAATTTCTGATGTTTATAAGCCACCCAAATTGCCAGAACAATTTTCATTCAGTTTTCTGGCATTAATTTAAATACCTCTTCATAAGCAGAGCCTTTATTTGTCCTCTTTATAAATCTGCCTAATGCCTTGCACTTTTCCTTTATAGAATTTAGTGGTGTCTCTCTATTGTATAATTACGTATTTCATATATGTCTATTTCATTAGCGTATGCTTCATAGGAAGAATGATTGTGTATGTTTCACTCACTATTGCATCACCAGTGTTTAGCAATTGGTTTGTTACATAGCAGCCTGCTGATCGTATTTCAGTGGTTTTCAACCTTTTTCATTTCCTGGCACACATAAACTAATTACTAAAATTCTGCAGCACACCAAACAATACATATTTTTTTTGCCGATCTGACAAATAAGTTAGGTATAATTTTGATTCATTCACACTGGATGGCTATTGTTGTGTTGGTTCTAGTCATCATTTTATTTGACAATCTAAGGGAAAAGAGGTCAGGATCCCTGACTAAATAGTCAGGTATTGCATGTTTTAAAATATCTTGCAGCACAGCAGCGTGCCTTGGCATAATGGTTGAAAATTGCTGCCATATTGAAATAAATTACATGTTTACATTTATAAAATGTCTCTCTAAAGCTATTATCATTATCCTTTTTATAAGTGCTCTACAGATTCTCCAAAAGAATCTCACCAAACAAAAAATAAAACATGAACAGATACAGTGAGCTCCTTCTCAGTAAAGAGTTGATAGTGTGGCTTGCAGGGATATGGAGAATGGAATGTTGAAAGGTAAGCTTAGATAAGAGTGTAAAGAATGCTGGATTTTGTTCATTTACTTATCCAGCATACGCTTCTTGAGCATCTCTCATGTTAGGTATTGTGAGAAAATCTAAGGTCATTATAAACTTTAAGGCAATTAAATTTTCATCAAATATTTTTTTCCATAAATGAACACAGCTTATTATCTCCTCAAGGGCTGAGGAAAGTTTACACACGCTTTGTAACAATATGTCAATCCCCTGGTTTCTTGCCCACTAATACCTGTAACATTTAATAGGGAGACCTGACCTCCCAGACTCCTTTCTGAATAACAGTAATAAAAACAACTGAAAACTGTGAATAAATGAAGGAGATGGATTAGCAGTGCTCAGAGAGTTTTAAGACAAATATTCTGAGATTTAACAAAGGCTACCCAACAACCCTCCATCCCATTATCCCTTATGCACAGGAGAGGAAACCCACAAACACATTCAACAGTGCAAATTGTATCATAAAAACCTTTTTGTGAAATGAGACAAATATTTCATAAAGGTCAAAGTTATTCACCTGTCAACACAATTTCTTCATGACTTTTGTCCCTTATTCAAATGGGTCTAAGAAAGACTTTGTAGCAAAGGCCTTATAGTGCTCTCATCACATCTTCAACTCTGATTGTCGCTACACCTGTAGGAAACAGAACTACTAAAGGTAGATTTACCTTAAAGTTGGCAGGTTTTCACCTGAGTTAAACACCTGACTGTGTCATTCCACATTCCGCCCCAGGTCCTCTCCAAGCCCACAGAAAATTTCCCTGCCCAATCAGTTCTTAGTTTCCAGGTGTCAGCCAATTTTTAAACCCAGAACTCATTGATTTAGAGGGAGACTGAGATCCCTTGAGGAAAGACTAAAATCATTGCAAGTAGACGTTCCTTTCTGGCTTCTGGAAGGCTATGGAAGTGTGGCCCACGAATGTGCATCTTACTCCCCAGGTCTGGCCTCAGGCCGCCCCTCCCTGCAACCTTTGTTCCAGAGATGGTTCCCTTGCACCTGGCTGGGTCCTGTGGGTAGGCACCTCCCTAAACGGGGCAGGAGGGCAGGGCAGGGTGGAAGTGGGGCAAGGTGTCCGTGAACATTGTGTTTGCCTGACAGATGATGTGAATCAGACCCCTAAAGAAGCTTGGGAGGAGGGATCTGTTGCACCAAAGCACCCAGGTGTTTCTCATTCTGGGACACCTGAGCTTGTTCTTTAAATTTCCCAGTATCCCTTGCTACCTTGCAATCGGGCTTTCTCTGAAAGAAAAAGATGGAAAGTTTGAAGGCCCTAGCTAGAGACTCAGTTCCCTTTCTTCAACTGGTAAGTTCATACCCATCTGTTTTCCTTATAGGGTCCTCAAACCCCAGGGTCACTTTGCGTCAGCTCTAATTGTCCCAGAGCTAAGTGGAAACTAAAGACACACAGAGCTGGGAAAACTTAGCTAACGCTCCCTGACTTGCCATGCAAAGCTATATCCTCCCCACTGCAGCTTGCTGATACTCTGTTTGATGGCGGAAACTCCTGTGTGGCCCTGCCTGCTGGCCTTCTTCTAGAGTTGTAACGGAGTTCTGCCTTCCTTTATCCAGGGTGCCAGTGTTTTGAAGCCCATCATCAAAAGAAAGTTTAAGTATATAAAACAACTAGTGGCCCATTGCACGAAATTCATGCATGGGAGGGGGGTGTCCCTCAGCCTGGCCTGCACCCTCTCCAATCTGGGACCCCTCGAAGGATATCCTACTGCCGGTTTACAGGGATCAGGCTTAAACTGGCAGTCGGACATCCCTCTCATAATCTGGAACTGCTGGCTTCTAACTGCTCACCTGGCTGCCTGCCTGCCTGATTGCCCCTAACCACTTTGCCTGCCAGCCTGATCACCCCCCAACTGCCCCTTGTGCCAGTGTGCTCGCCCCCAACTGCCCCCCCACTGGCCTGCTCACCCCCAACTGCCCCCCTGCTGGCCTGCTCACCCCCACCTTCCCTCCCCACTGGCCTGCTTGCCCCCAACTGCCCTCCTGCTGGCCTGCTCACTCCAAACTCGACCCCTGCTGTCCTGATCACCTCCAACTGACCCCCACTGATGTCCTTCTCACCCCCAACTGGCACCCCTGCTGGTCTACTTACCCCCAATGGCCTCGCCCCCCACCAGCCTGATCATTCACAACTGCCCTCCCCTCTTGGCCTCTAACCACCTCTACCTCGGTCCCGCCACCATGGCTTCGTCCAGAAAAATGTCCAGAAGGTCTCCTGGAAGGTCTCCCAGTCTAATTAGCATATTACCCTTTTATTAGTATAGATAGAGGCCTGGTGCATGGGTGGGGGCCGGCTGGTTTGCCCTGAAGTGTGTCCCAGATCAGGGTGGGGGTTCCCTTGGGGCGTGGGACGTGGAGTGACCTGGGCAAGGGGCCTGTGGTGGTTTGCAGGCCAGCCATGCCCCGATGGGGTGAGGGTCCCCACTGGGGTGCCTTGCCAGCCTGGGTGAGGGGCTGATGGCTGTTTGCAGGCTGACCAAGCCCCCCAGCGGGGACCCTCACCCCATGGGGGTGTAGCCAGACTAGGTGAGGGACTGAGGGCTGTTTTCAGGCTGGCCACACCCCCTTCAGGGTAGGGGTCCCTGCTGGGTTGCCTGGCCAGCCTGGCTGATGGCTGTTTGCAGGCTGGCCATGCCCCCTGGTGACCCAAGCTCTCAGCCCCTCCAGTTTTTCTTTTTCTTTTTTTTTTCAGCACCTCCTTGAGCAGAGGCCAGAGCCGGCTGGAAGCAGGTATCTGGGATTTATTTATCTTCTATAACTGAAACTTTGTAGCCTTGAGCAGAGGCCAGGGCTGGCCAAGGCAGGCAGGAAGCTTGGCTTCCTCCATCGCCGGGGCAACCCAAGCCTCCTGCTCACTCCAGCTCCATGGCCGCCCCCATATTTGTTGGGTTAATTTGCAGACTCGCTCCTGATTGGCTGGTGGGCGTAGCTGGTGGGCGTAGGGGAGGTATGATCAATTTGCATTTTTCTGTTTTATTAGTGTAGATTGCCTCTGTGAGCAGGATGCAGTAGCAACAATGGATGCCTCTCAGATAACTTCTTGGTGGGGAGAGGGTCTCTTCTTGGCTTACTAATTGGTTCCCGGCTATGGAAAGAGGGGCTTAGGGTGGATCTGGGGCTTTGGAGAGCTGGTTATTTAGAATTGTTCTTTGTCTTTTGGTGATTGCCACATCTCTCCTTAGAAATTGCCACAAATTCCTCAGTGCCAGGATTTTTTAAAGGAACTTAAAGGAATGGAACTAATTGGATAAATACTAGCACAGGTGGGAGCTTCTTCAGGGCAATATGAGTGATGGGCCATTTGAACCACACTTTCTAGGGTCACAACATGTGTTGGGTAGAGGACTCTTCCAGAGCAATTGTCACTTCTTTGGTGTCAGTGTTGCTTTATTATTATTTTGGACAGAACGCTCATTTTTTAATTTGTTTCTGACAAACCCAGAGGAGGAAGGTGGTTAGCTCTGCACTGTAGAGAAATGCCCCACCTCCCACCCCCAGTCTCATTGTCCATGTTTTTCATGTGGGGGTAGGTTCCTAACCATACTGCATTGCAACAGGGATTTATGAGAAAGATAGAAGGAGGTATATTGTCAGATACTGGGGTGGGTTATTAACCTCTAGTGAGCAGATCCAGAATGGGGGTGAGAATGAGAACCACATATGCTATGTGAAAGAGCAGGTATTTCTGAAAGCCACGCTTTCGTCTCTTTTTACATGTTATAAAAATATCTTAATTGTGTATCATTCTTTTACGACCTGTTTAAGAGCTATTTTGTAAAAGAACTGTGTGAGCTTCCCCAAAGCAATGGTATCATAACTATATTTGAGAGTAGATAAAACAACAGTAAGATTCATATATTGAGAAAAAGACAATATAGATCTGTGGCATTTGTGGAATTGCCTTAAAATATTTCATAGAATGGAAAATATAGGGAAATAGATGGAATTCCTATCTCATCAGGCACGTAAAGCTAACTCACAGATACCAGTATAACTTTCCAATATACTTAGGGGATAGGTCCACATTGAATTCATCAATATCATTTTGCATGTATGTTGTTTGACTAATGCACTCAGAAAATTTGTTTGGAGTTGCTTTGCACCCTATTTCTCTGGTAACTTTTTATTCAGATCACCATGGGAGTAAAATTTAACCTGCCAAAATATTATTGCAGCCCTGTGAATTTGCACTTTTCAATTACTTTGTCTTCTGAATTCATTTTTCATTGAATTGGGCCACTGTAAAAACAACAAAAAGTAACTTTAAGCTAAATTGAAATATCACTATGTAATTGTGTAAAAATAATTCTGTGATTACCTTCAGACAACCATCTTTTAGTATTCCCTGAAAGGCCAGGTGACTGGATCCTTTTTCTGTGATCTACCAACTATTCCATTCTCCGTTTCCCCAGAACAGAGTAATTTCCACAACTTAAAAGCCCATATAAGTAGAAATAAATAGTATTTTTGTAAATAGGCTGCTCATTTTCTTATGTATTCTATTTTAAAGACATCTATTAATGTGTTTTTTGTTTTATTGGTTATTGTTTAGTTTTTGTTGCTTGCTTTTCAGCATGTTTTCTGCTGACTGACCTCACTAGGGAAATTTAAAATACTGCATATTTCTTGAAGTTCCTTGTAATTTGATGAATATTAGAGCAACTATAGTCTTAGCTTAATATTGTAATACTATGAAAAAATTTAGGACAGAATCTCCATCATAATGGCAGCATGAGGAACTAAAACTTATTTGAAGTTTGGTGGGTTCTACTTATTCTAAAGTGTTTCTAGTAAAATATTACATGATGCTACTTATATAAAACTAGCGTTCCCGTTGCAGGAAAAATCCTGCAATAGGGTTTCCTGCTGCACTCTACCCCGCCCTGACTGCTCTCCTCCCTTGTCCCCCGCCCTGCGTTCTCTGCCAGCCCCCCTGCTTTTCTCCCCCAGCCCCGCCTCCACTCCTCCCTTCTTCCCCGGCCCCGCCTCTGCTCCTCCTTTCTCCCTGGCCCTGCCTCCGCTCCTCCCTTCTCCCCCGGCCCCGCCTGCTCAACTTCCTTCTCCCCCGGCCCCGCCTCCGCTCCTCCCTTCTCCTCCCCCAGGCTTGCTTGCTTCTCCGCAGCTTTGCTCCCTTCTGCAGCTCTTGGCTTCTTTCTACACTGTCTTGATATGCAAATCAGCCGCCATCTTTGTTGGGGTAATTTGCATATTTGTCCTGATTGATTGGTGGGCGTGGCGTGGCCGGTGGGCATGGCTTGGGCGTAGCGAAGGTGCGGTCAATTTGCATATTTGTCTATTATTAGATAGGATTATCTACCCCACATTAAATTATTTTATGATCTTGCTAGAGACCCAATGCACAAAAATTTGTGCAAGAGTAGGCCTTCCTTCCCCCGGCTGCTGGCACTGGCTTCCCTCAGGCACCTGGGACCCGGGCTTCCCTCTTCTGGCTTCTGGCAGGAACCCGGGACCTGGGTGGCTTCGGTCCAGCCCCAGCTTTGTCAGGAAGAACATCCAGTCTAATTAGCATATTATCCTTTCATTATTATAGATTTACCTTAAAGAACATAAATTAATAGTCATAGTGCAAATAATAAAATTGGATATTTACATGGGATCTGTTTCTTAATTCTGTGAATATTTGAATGTATCCGTGTCCTACTGGTAGGTATTGGATTTTTTATAGCTACTACTAGAGGCCCGATGCACAAAATTCGTGCAAGGGGCTCAGCCATTGCAGCTGTGGTGGCTGCCTCAGCCCTCGAAGCTCTGGCTTCAGCCGGAAGGAAGGACGTCGTTAGGTCGTTCAGCTGTCCGGTCTAATTAGCATATTATGCTTTTATTATTATAGATGCTTTCTTTCATTTAATAGTATTATTTCTCCATGTAAAATATATTTTTCAAAGCAGATTAAGATCTTCTTAAGAAATTTTTCTTTAAATTAATATTTTGAGTAGTTTTTAATTTGTTAGGAAATTAGCCATACACACCTTATTTGTGAGTCTATTCTCAACTTTTAACAGAATACTATCTTCAAATAAGAAACACTTTAAAAATTATTTAACAAAATGTTAGTGAATTAGTGAGGCAGAGAGTTTGGGATATTTTTTAAGGCACCAAATGGTTAGGTTATAATTACAGTCTTAGCCTAATTACAATAAATTTTGAGATCGTTTCCAAGAAACATTCATGTGGTAGATATAAGTGTGTCATTTTAAAAATTACTTGAAGGAAAAGTCTCTTCTAAGATGTCATCTTTGAAATGTTGGTAAACTCATATAAAAATGTATTTCAATTATTTTTACTCAAAGCATAAATCAAGTGTTTCCATGTATTTTTTAAAAAGTGATTATAAAGCGAGAAACCATATATGTCACTTCAGAGGCTTCAGAAACCAAAATAATACACAGAGCAAATGTAGCATTGTAACTAGTTTTGACTTAAATACAGAACTTCTGTACAGTTGTATAGTTGAATATTTCAAATGATGGTAAATCAAAATGTTAGACTCTTTCTTAAAAAAAAACCCACAGCACTCTGCTAATTGTTCAAAGGACTATAATAAACTTTTGATGTATGAGCTATATACCTGTTGCAATAAGAATAGTGTGACATTATAGCCGAAACCGGTTTAGGTCAGTGGATAGAGCGTCGGCCTGCGGACTCAAGGGTCCCAGGTTCGATTCCGGTCAAGGGCATGTACCTTGGTTGCGGGCACATCCCCAGTAGTGGGTGTGCAAGAGGCAGCTGATCGATGTTTCTCTCTCATCGATGTTTTTAACTCTCTATCCCTCTCTCTTCCTCTCTGTAAAAAATCAATAAAATATATTTAAAAAAAAAGAATACTGTGACATTATAGCATTTAATAAGAATTGTGATTAATATGTAATTAAATAATTTATAGACATAGAAAAGGAAAATATTGTCCATAACTAATTTTTTTATCCTTTATAAATGCTTGACTCAATATGGCTTTATATTTATTTATGTTTATTGCTATAGTCAGTACCCTCACCATTGCACTATTCTTTCAATAGGAGACTAATTGTACACAAATAAAGGTATATTATATTTTCTATGTATTATTTTTATCAAGATTTTATGTATGTAATTTTTTAATGCATATGCTAAAATATAATTTTGAGTTTGTACCTGTCAATCCCTTAAATGGATTCTGTTCTTTTTCAGGTGTGTGTGTGTGTGTGTGTGTGTGTGTGTGTGTGTGTTTTAACTGTTTTTACTGCTATTTTTTGTCGTTGTTAATGTTTTGAGAGATTTAGATGTCTTTAATTTTTACTTTCTTCACTCTCTAGACACATGAGTATCATTAGAAAGCTTTAGCAAATGAAACTCTAGATGGTTATAGTACTATTGCAACTTACATACATATATCAAACATTATAGGCAGCCAGTGTTAAATAATAATTCATGAAAATGTATTGGAAAACATCCTGTAAGTGAATTACAAGCTGATTTGAAAGTAACACTAAATTCAATATTAATTTTGACTTTGTGTTTTAAGAAAATCAAAGCATTATTTTTTTAAATATTTTATTGATTTTTTACAGAGAGGAAGAGAGAGGGATAGAGAGTTAGAAACATGGATGAGAGAGAAACATCGATCAGCTGCCTCTTGCACACCCCCAACTGGGGATGTGCCCGCAACCAAGGTACATGCCCTTGACCGGAATAGAACCCGGCACCCTTGAGTCCACAGGCCGACGCTCTATCCACTGAGCCAAACCAGTTTCGGCCAAAGCATTATTTTTATAAAGCATACTTTGGGACAAAAGTGCTTTAGGAATCCAGAGGATGGGTGAGTTAATTAGGTATAGAATATTCATAGTCTGGGGAGAAAGGAAAAATAGATTTTACAAATTTTGATTGAGTACTGGTAGGTAACATGCTGTGCTGCCTTTACATCTGGTAATATCGGAAGGACCTTGAATGGCATGACCACAACTCCCCCCCCAACCCCCACTCTGCTCCTTGGCTAAGGCCCCTGAGTCAAACAGCACTCCTTATCACATGGGACGCGTGCAGTTCCTACTTATTCCTCAGAAGCAGGTTTCAGTTTGCTGACAGCCTGCCGAGTTATTCAAACAAGACAATCACATTTTCCCATGAAAATCAAGGGTCACCTTCACCTCTTGATACTACAAGCCATCTTCACACAGCCCCTGGTTGTTTACCCTTGAGCGCAGCCCTTGTGTGGCTCCCCACTGTGTTCAGTGTCCTCCACCCCTGAGCTGTGAGAACATGTAATCAATGAACTTCAACTTCTGTCCACCTCATCTGCCCAGTGTTGGATGTTGTATGTTCAAACATCCACATAACCCTATGGTGGGAATCCCCCTCTCATTAATGGGGTCAAGAGGAGGTGATTAAAACATACACAAGAAAAAGTATGTATGATTTCATTACAGGGAAGATATAAAGGGAAATGGAATAAAGAGGAATTCTAGACTCAGGGAGAGTCCCAACAGGATATGGAGACAATTTTTAATGGCAAAGGGAATACTATATGAGTAAATCTAGAATAGAGAGAACATGATACATTCTAGAAACTAAAATCAGTCAGTACTGATTACAAGATATTCCAATGTAGAAAATTGATTTGCAGCAGTCCAGAAATATTCTAGGTTTTGAAGTAGCTTGTAAGACATAAGCAATTTATGTACCAAAGACCACCAAAGGAATGTGATACTGTCAAATAATTGTTTTAATAACCATGCTCACTGCAGTTTGGATAACTGGAAGAATCAAGGGAATTAAAGAAAGCACACAATATCCATGTAACCCTCATTGGTGAAGTTTATTTTGATGACGTATTATCTCATTGTTATACATTGGATAGCATTTTCTCTTACAACTAGCATACTCTCTGTGCAAAGACACTTTCAGATTAGACAAATATCCTGCAGCTTGTTTCACTATCTGGACTTAGCAACTACTAACAATTCTTGCCTGTACCACTATATACTTTGATATTACAAAAACATAATTTTCCAATTGAAGTATTTTCACTACTTTTATTAGTCATCATTCACCCTCCTATAAGCTCATACTTTTCCTTAATTATTTATTTATCTATAACCCATATGTGTGTCTATCATTGATTTTGAGTCATGAATTCTTATTTCGAATAATTTCTAGTTATTACCGTCCAAAATCATTGTGGTATTTAAATGTTTCCTAGATTTGGCTCATGGAAGACTCCTCTAGCTAGGTCCAGTGTCCTTTAGATATTTGCCAAATTTGTTTTTATTCTTAGGAACTCCCTTAATTTTTGGCATGAAGTGATGAAAAAAAAAAAAAGCTGGAATCAGAGAAATGTCATTCATCTCTGTGTCCCATCCACTCTGTTTATCCATCCTTTGTTAGTAAATAATTCCATTGCATCCTGTTTTATCATTCCTGGGTTTCTTACTGTAAAGATGAGAGGGCTCCGTTGTGTTTTCTTATTTCTCCTCCTCTCTTAACAAAAGTTTGTGTAATTATACTAACTACAATTTGCTGTTTTCACTAAACAGTATACCATAAAAGTAGCCTCTATTTCAACAAAACATTTCATCAAAAGATTTTTTAAAAAATACTTAGGTTTTACTGTTCATATTTTCAGGTAAATTCACTGTATGATTTGAAAAAAATATCCTTTACCAAAATTACTTCGTATTCATTACACACATTTTTAAATTTTGTCTTTTCCTGACCTATTGATATCTGCAGATGAGAAACATTCAGGATTACAAAGGGTAAATTAAAGATGGAACAAACATTTCATTCTCAAGAGAGAATAGAATGATCTATTATTTTGGTTGAAAATACTGGTCACATTAATAGCTGCTATTACAAATATCATTTACTATATATTTAATCACAGTTCATTCAAGATTTATTGAACATATATATAATCTATATTGCTCAATTTGCAGGTAATGAAAATGATTATTTTATTGTATGTTCAAGCTATAAAAAGCAAATTATATGTAAGAAAATGCCTATACTTAAATATAAATATTAATTTCATTTAAACCAATCATACAAAATAAATTATATTTATTATTTGCTTTATTTGAGCTATTAGAATTTGCCTGAAGTACTATTATATTATATCCCATCTTCTTCTGTAGGATCTTTTATATTTATTTTGCCAGACTGCTTTCTTTCTATTTTTTTTTTTTTACCTACCTGAGGTCATAATCTAAGAAACTTAAAAAATTATTGCAACAATTGTAGGTTCACATGAAGTTGCAAGGAAAAATACAAAGAGATTCATTGTACACATTTTCCAGTTTCCCAACGGGTAACATTTTGCAAAACTATAGTTATAATATTACAAGAGGATATTGATATTGACACAATCCAATACTCTTATTCACTTATTTTCAATTCCACTTCTTCTCGTGTGTTTTACATACATGGTGTATGTATATTCAGTTCCATATGTATTTGTCACCTCTGTAGGTTTCTGTCTCAACTATAAAAGTCAAACTCCTGCAGTTACCACAGGATTCCTTCTGTTAAGCTTGTATAACCACACCTGTGTCACTCCCACCCCTTGCCACCCTCTGTCCTCTGTCCCTAACCCCTGGTAATTATTAGTATGTTTGCCAGTTTTATAATTCTGTCAGTTCAAGAATCAGAGATTCGCTTTTTCAGTCAACCTAATTCCCTGGAGTTAGAATAATTGTGTATACAAGGTTGTTCTTCTTTATTGCTAAACAGTATTCTAACATGGATGTATTCGACTAGTTCCTTTAACCATTCACCTGTTGAAGAACCTAACTCCCCCTCACATTTAGGCTATTACAAATAAAGCTACTATAAACTTTTGTTGTAGGTTTTTATTTGTTTCTGTGTTTGCTTGTTTTTGTTAATGCTCACCTGAGAATATTTTTTCTATTGATTTTAGAGGGAGTGGAAGGCAGGGAGGGAGGGGGGAGAGAGAAAGAAACATCAATGTGAGAAACATTGACTGGTTGCCTCCCGTGCAGGGATCAACCTGCAACTCAGGTACATGCCTTTGACTGGGAATTGAACCCGTGACCCTTAGGTGGGCTGGGCAATGCTTTAACCACTGAGCTACACTGGCCAGGGCTGTGTGTAGGTCTTTTGATAAACATAAGTTTTCATGACTTTGGGGTGAATTTTGAGGAGTTCAGTTGCTGGGTTGCATGATAATTACATTTTTAGTTTCATAAGAATCTGATAAACTGTTTTCCAGAGAGACAGTTTACAACTCCACTAACAATGTACCAATAATCCAGTTTCTTCTCATCCTCACAAGCATTTGGTGTTGTCACTTTATTTATTTACTTTTTACTTTAGCCATCCTAATAGGTGCATGGTGATATTTCATTTTGCTTTTGGTTTGTGTTTTTGAAGGTTAATAAATCTGAACATCTTTTCGTTGGCTTATTTGCCACTTGTATTTTTTTCTTTTTTATAACTTTTCTATTTTAGAGAGAGGGAGGGAGAGGGAGAGAGAGATAGAAACATCAACGATGAGAATCATTGATTGGGTGCCTTCTGCATGCCCTACACTGGGGATCCAGCCCAAAACCAGGACATGTGCCCTGACTGGGAATCAAACCGTTACCTCCTGGTTCATGGATCCACACTCAACCCCTAAGGCATGTTGGTGGCTTTATGTCACTTTAAATGACTGTTTGGTCATTTGAACATTTTCTAGTGGATTTTTTTGTATTGTTGAGTTTGGAGACTTTCTAAATATATATTCTTGAACTAGTCCTTAGTTATGTGATTTGCAGATAATTTCTCTACCTCTATAGCTTACCTTTTTCATTCTCTTCACACTGGTTTTCAGAGAACCAAAGTTTGTTGTTTTTTTTTTTTGATGAGGTTCACTTTATCAAATTTCTTTTCCTCTTATGGATCACACTTTTGGTGTCTAGTATAAGAACACTTTTCTTTGCCATAAATCCTTAAGGTGTTCCCCAATATTTTTTTGTAATATTTATGTAGTTGTACATAGAAGTCTGTGATCCATTTTGAATTGTGTGTGTGTGTGTGTGTGTGTGTGTAAGATAGGAAGTTTAGGTCAAGTTCAGTCTTTCACCCCTATGAATATCCAATTGCTCTAGCATGATTTATTGAAAAGACTGTCCTTTCTCTATTGAATTTCTACTGTAACTTGGTCAAAAAATCAGTTGAGCATATTTGTGTAGACCTATTTTTAGGTACTCTGTCCCATCGATCTATATGTCTCTTCTTTTGCCAATACCACACTGTCTTGGTTAGTTGTAATCATATAACAAACCCTATTATCAGGTAGAGTGATTCTTTCCACTTTGTCCTTCTCTGTTAAGGTTAAACTCTTTTAGGCTATTCTAGGACTTATCCCTTTCAATATTGATTTTTTTCAGAATCTTGTCACTGACTACAAAATTTCCTTGCCTGAATTTTTATAAAAATTACATTAATGTGTAGATCAATTTGTAGAAAAATAACATTTTTACTATGTTGAGTCTTTCAATCCATGAGCACAATATGTCTTTTCATTTAATTAGGTACTTTTTTTTTCTTTAACCCATATGTTGTACTTTTCAGGGTATCAAACCTGTACAAGTTTTGTTAAATGTAAATCTAAAATTTAAAAATTATTTTGGAGAGAGTATAGATAGTATCATGTTTTTATTTTCAAATTTGGCATGGTTGTTGTGATATATAGTATTGCAATAATTACATATAACTATATGTTTACACACACAAATATATACAAATTAGTATATAGTAATGTTATTGGTTCTTGTGACATCTTATGCCCTGGGAACTTCCTAAAGTTATTAGTTCTCTAACTTTCTTTTTGTACATTTGTTATGTGATTACAGCTCTGTCATTTACAAATAAATATAGTTCAATGCATTTCATTTTAAATCTGTATGCCTTCTCCCCATTTGCCATATTAAAGTGGTTAGAATGTCTGGCACTAAGTTGAAAAAAAATTGTGGTGAGGTTGGTATCCTTGCCTGGTCTCAATCTTAGAGGGCAAACATTGTCTTTCACCATGAAGTATGATTTTACTTGAAGGTTTTTATAGATGCTCTTTATCAGGTAGACATAATCTCCCTCTATTCCTCATTTTCTGAGAGTTTTTTCATGAATGGGTATTAGCCCTTGTCAGATAATTTCCTAAATTAATTAATGTAATTTAATACATTTTCTTACTAAGATGTTAATATGATGGATTACATTGATTAGTTTTCCTATTTTGAAGCATACCCAAATACCAATATATCAATATATATATCAATATATATATATCAATATATATATATCAATATATATATATATCAATATATATATATATATATATATATATATATATATATATATATATAACAATTTGTCATGGTGTATACTACTTTTTATACATTGTTGGGTTAGTCTGCTGATATTTTGTTAAGGATTTTTGTGTCTAATTTATGAGAAACATTAGTTCTCAATTTTGTATTTTGTACTTTTCGTCTAGTTTTGGCATGATGGTTATATTGGCCTAATAAAGAATTATGGTCCCTCCTATTATATCTTCTCAAAGAAATTGTGTAAAATCATTCTCCAGTGGAACCATCTCAGCCTAGAATTTTTTTTTAATGGAAAGCTTTTAAGTTACTAATGGATTTTCAGACTGGTTATAAGCCTAGCCATATTATCTCTTGTATCTTGATTAAGTTTTATTACCATACTAGAGGCCCAGTGCACAAAATTCGTGCACAGGGGTTGGTGGTCCCCTCAGCCCAGCCTGCACCCTCTCCAATCCGAGATCCCTCAGGGGATGTCCCGGGAATCAGGCCTAAACCGGCAGTCGGACATCCCTCTCACAATCTGGGACTGCTGGCTCCTAACTGCTCACCTGCCTGCCTGCCTGATCTCCCCTAACTGCCCCCCTCTGCCGGCCTGGTTGCCCCTCACTTCAACCTGCCAGCTTGGTCACCCTTAACTGCCCCCCTGCCAGCCTGGTCACCCCAACTGCCCCCCCTGCCAGCCTGGTTGCCCCTAACTGCTCCCCCTGCTGGCCTGGTTACCCCACACAGCCTGCTGTTTGGTTGTCCATCTGGTTGTTTCAGTCATGATGGCCCCTGGCTTTTTATATATTAGGATGGTCTTAGAGGAATTGGTCCATTTCTTCAAAATTTCAAATTTATGTGTACAAAGCCACTTAAAATATATCCTTATCTTTCTTAATAGCTACAGACTTTATAGTGTTATGTTTGTTTCATGTCTAATATTGGTGATTTGTGCTTTTTTTCTTTGTATGTTTTTTTACATTTCCTTTAATCCTATCATTTATCTTTCCCCTTCTTTTGCCTAGTTTGGGTTTATTATGTTATTTTTCTGCTGTTTTTTTTTTTGTGTGTGTGTGTGTGTTTTTAGAGTAGGAAATTAAGTTATTGATATGAGAACTCTTCTCAATCCTGTTGTTAGCATGTAGTGATATAAATTTCTGTCAGCACTGCTTTATATGAATTTCTCATGTGCTCATATTTGTTTTCATTTTTTATTTTTATTTTTCTTTAAGATACTCATGGCTTATTATTACTTTTTAATATTTATTGTTGAAAGTATTACAGATGTCTCCCTTTTCCCCCCTTTGATCCCTTCAACCCCACATGCCCCCACCCCTAGGCCTTCATTGCATTATTGTCTGAGTCTGATAACAATGGATTATTAAAAAGTGTGTTTTTAATTCCTGTGTTAAATTTTTTTAATTCCTGTTGTCTTTCTCTTAATTTCTGGTTTGGTTTCATTATGGTCAGAAAACACACTAAGTATGATTTAAAAGTCATTTACCTTTGTTTTAAGGCTGAGGATATGGTGTATCTGGTTGAATGCTCCATGGTGGTTTAGTTTCCCATGGCTGCCATGACAAAGGCCCATGAACTGAGTGGATTAAAACAGCAGAAATGTGTTATCATCTCACAGTTCTAGAGTCTGGAATTCCAAATCATTTTTGCAGGTCCATGTTCCATCGGAAACCCATGGAAGTATCCTTCCTTCCCTCTCCCTAGCTTCTGCTGGTTTGTTGGCAATCTTTGGTTTACCTTGGCTGTAGATACATTCCTCTAATCCTTCATCTTCCCACAGTGTTCTCTGTTTTCCTGTCTGTGTTTTGTTTCCTGTTATAAGGACATAAGTCATATTGAATTAGGGGCCCATCCTACTCCATTATGATCTCATCTTAACTAATTGATGAGATCTAATTGGGTAACATGAGCAATTACCATATTACCCAATTAGATTACATTCTGAGGTATAAGGAGTTACGATTTCAACATCTTTTTTTGGAAGGACACAATTTAATTTATAAGTAACACATCAGCAATTTAAAAAAAGTGTATTATGATGCTATTGAGTGGGGTGTTCTAATATGTCAATTAGAACCTGTTTGTTATGTTATTTAACTCTTCTATATGCTTACCGATTTTCTGTCTAGTAGTTCTATTAGTTATTAATAATGTATTGTTGAAGTCCCCAGTGGTAATTGTGGATTTCAGTTATATCAACTTTTGCTTCATGTGTTTGGGGGACCTGTTTCTTGATATATATACACATTTAGTGTTGCTTTGACTTTCTGATGGATTATTTTATATTATGTAATATCCATCTTTGTAATAATTTTCTCTGTTCTGAGTCTATTTTATTAGATATTGATATAGTCACTCTTGCTATTTATGACTAATATTTGTTTGCTATATATTTTTACATCCTTTTTAGTTGCCTATGCCATTTAATTCAAAGTGAGATACTTATAAACATATAGTTGGCTGGTATTTTTTTAATCTACTCTGCTATTCTCTGTTTCTTGATTGGTGTATTTAGACCATTTACATTTAAAATATCTGTTGATATGTTACACTTAAGTCTTCCATTTTAAAATTTGTTTTCTATGAATTTCCTCTGGCTCTCATAACTATTTATCTTGTTTTCATGAGAGTTGCTTGAGCATTTTTATTTGGGATTCTGTCTTCATTTATTTATTGTGATTTTGAGTATATAGTATTTCTGTGTAGTTTTCTTAGTAGTTGTTTTGGGTATTACAAATACATTGTAAATTTTATCACTTTGATAATGTGTGGAAACCTCAGTTCCATTTAGATTTTATATATTTCTCACATTTAAATAATATCATCTTGAGTATCAGATGATGCTGTAATTTTGTTTCAATTATCTAATATAATTTATAAACTCATGAGGAAAAATATAGTATATTCTATGTACTCACATATTTGTTGTTTTTATTGTTCATTCTTCCTGATGTGTCAAGATTCTTTTTAATTTTTCCCCCACTTTGGTTCAAGTCATCTAATTATATTGATCCACTCTGATCTTAATTACTGTTTCAATAAGATAAATCTCATAGTACCTTTCATAAAATATCTTACAAATTCAAAAATGATAACTTAAAATTACTTTAAAATATATAGTTTCCCCCCCAAAATGTATACACACACTTTGAAAAATGTAAAGGTAATGTTTACTAAAATGCATTTCATTTTCAAAATTGAGCTATCAGCTGTTAAAGTGTGTATACATTTTTGGACATACTGTATATTATTCTGAATTCATAAATTTTATATATAAATATTTTCATCAAGGAAACTGTGCCATATTATTCTCATTTTCAGCAGACATATGACATTCTTGTGTATTGTGGAATGCACACATTCTTCTATTCATGTATCAATGTGAAAATACTCAGATTCTGCAGCTATTTCATCAGTTAAACAGGAGACAAATAGCTTCATAGAATAAAGTCAAACAGAACAAGAAAGAGTGGAGGAAAAAGACAGAGTGGAAGACCTAAAAAATCAAGTAACCTTGTGTGTTGAAAAGATAAAAGAATGTCACTGAAATCAGAAAATCAATACTGTAATTTTAAAGCATATTGATTTAGCTTGTGAAGCTATGGCAACAGTCTAAAGAATGAGGGTAAGAAATAAAAAAAAATAAAATAAAAAAAAATAAAAACTGCCTTATTTTATTTGGACTGAAGTTGTGTGTGTATACTAGTATGCATATGTGTACTGAATTAACTAAAATTAAATATTTGCCCCCAAATTTTGCATTTAATTCAATATATGTTATCAGTGACCCTCATATAATCAGTTGATCATATTGCAGTATCCTAAAGCTACAGAAAAATAATTTTCAATAATTGAAATGAGATAATTTTGTAGAAATAAAATTAGGCACATCTAATTTTTCTAGTTTCTAATTTCTTTTATAACTAAACCAGAATAGCTATATTTTAAAATGTTTACTTTATATGAATTAAAGTAAAGCCAAAAGGTGAGTATCTGTAGAACATAGTTTTAGATGCAATGTCATTTTAAAAACAGGTTCCAATATAAAAGCTTTTGTATAACTACAGTAGTTGGCACAGTTACCAACATCACTTATAATGGAAACAAAGTAATATATTTCACATTAGGAGGTTTTGTTAAATTTTATAATTTCTATATACATTTATAAATAAATAAATGCAAAATATAAATGTTGGAATGTATCTCGATTGTTCGTGTTTTCTATTTAATTACTTAATATAATAGTCATATATATATATAAGTATTCCTTATATACATAGAATTATTGAAAGGAAAACTTGAAATATTCTGGATGTAATTTTTTATATGGGGAAAATACCACCGTAGGCACCAGGTTGTGAATCATGACTACTATATTTAACCAAATGCCATGAGCCATTCTTTATTATAGTTAACTAAGAAGCATTCCAAACTGGGGATATCTATAAATGTTTTCATTAGAGTAGATCCAGCATCTTGTTTATAACATTTGGATAAATGAATGCTAAAATAGAAAGTAATTGGCATAGTTCAGAGTGAAATGGTCATAGTTGAGAACTGTGTTTTATTTTTATTCTTTTTCAAGTTTACTGAGATGTAATTGGCATATAACTTTGTGTAAGTTTAACGTGTACAGCATGATGATTTTATACATGTGTATATTACAAAACAATTATAAGTTTATTTAACATACCTATCACTTCATGTAATTAACTTTTTTGGTATGTGTGGCAAGAACATTTAAATTTTATTCTCTTAGCAACTTATTTCCAGAACCTATCATTTGTTTGTCCCTAATTTGTACTATTAACAACATATGTTGTATTTTTTACATTCTAAGTGTTTTTAAGAATCAATGACCTGGGCCACTGTGTTCCTAGCTCCATAATGTCTTCCTTTTAACCACAGCTCATATACCACAGTCCCCAAAAAAAGGATTTTTGATGCCCATTGTCTAAAATATGTGTCCTTTCATATGTGGTTATGGTTGTTTTTACCTTTCTCACTCCAAACATAGTGTTAAGAGAATAGGCTCAGAATTCTTTACCTGGAGTTCAACGCCTCATTCTATTATGTTCTTTCTGTGTGATCTTGGGCAAGCTATTTAATCTTTCTGCCTCTTAGTTTTTGTCTGTAAAATAATAATATGAGTACTCAGCTAAATTTTGGAGGAATAATTATGTAAAATAATTGTGAAGTTTTTCCACTGTATATCACTTCCTATGTAAACAGTAAGATTTTAACTTTTTTACTTAAATATATAATAATTGTCAATTTCCTTTTCATAAATCTTTGACACAAGATCAAATTTTTCAAAGGCAAGTTCTGTCTTTTATAGCTGTCTACAATGCCAGATAAAGCAATATACAGAAGCACTTAAGCAAAATTCTTAATGAAAATATATCAAATTTTCTTAAAGTGATCTAAATTACAGCACTTTAAAATGCATCTCATAAGACACAGTTTTTGAAATGGAAAACTTCTGTGCATCCATATTAGATAATGGGATTTTTGGAGGCAAAGATTTCAGGATTTAGCATTTCTTCAATATGTAAATATTTTAATGACTATTGATCATTGTTATGCATAAAACTTATATTCTCATCTTTTTTATACCTAAAACATTAAGTACTCACAAACTGTTAAAGAAATTGATAAATGAGTGTATTTTTAAATGATTCTGACTTTCCACTTCACAGTACATGTTTTTATGTTTAATCCAGACTTTTATCAACTTGGGGTGATAATCACTTCTGACTAGTAGCCAAAAAGATCATATTTACAATGGTCTCATGAATATGGAATAATTTTGGCATTGGAATTCATCCTCAAATGAGCTATGTTCAATATGTGAATATGTGTTTGTCATTTTGCATATATATCTTATGTTTTATTCATATTTTGAGATTTTAATTTTAAATTAGAATAAAATTGCTAACAAGATATATACATTAATACATCAATTGCCTTCTGAGGTAGGCATTAGTGTTGTTTTCAAATAAAGAGATTATGGAAGCAGGAATTTATTTCCAAGGTCACAGTATAAAGTACAAAACTAATATATGGAAATAGTTATCTGACTCTCAAGGACGAGTTCTTATACACTATTACAAATTGAATCAGATACCAAAATCTTACATGAACAAATTTGGACTCATGGATATAATTAGTGTATCTTTTTCAGTGCAGTCTCCACTTTCAAAATTGATTTTTTTTTCTTTTCCTGACTTGCATGGATTAAGGGGAAATATTTCATGTCTCTATAAGCCATAATTTTAGAAGTTTTAATTTTTAAAAAGATACATTTTGGGAAAACTAGAGAGAAAAACATTTGCTCTGTACAAGGATTGTTTTCTAATTATTAGGAATATCTCATAATTTAAAAAAATCCTTTTATGATAGTCTTCACGTTGGCTAGAGCTGTTGAGGCACTAGGAGAATATAGTTAAGGAATTTTATGAATAGGCCATCTACACTGAAATTGGGTGCACAGGGAAAATAATTTCCTGAGGCCCCCAGGGGAGGTATCACGGAAAGTTTCATTTCTGTGTCATTAAACCCCTGAGTTTCCAAGGTCCCATCTCCTTCTGTCTCGCCAAGGAAAAAGTCCCATCTTGTCTTCAGCAGGGCAAAGATCAAAGCTAGTTCCCAGAATTTCTGCTCCATATTTGCTCAGTCCAGTCCAGTCCAGCATTCGGCTAGGTTAGCTTGCATTCCCAGCTGCAGTCCATTGGGTGTAGAGTCCACATGGCCATGAAGGGAGCATGAGTGAGTGTAAGGAAGCAGGAGAAAAGTGAGAGGGACACAAGAGACAGAACCCCTTTGTGGATTTTAACCTTCTATGATTTTGTGCACTTGCAATGGCTCCACCCTTGTGGTCAACCACTTTTTCCCAGGTTAGACTGACAGGCAAGTATTTTCTCTGTGTCATCCTTTACTGCGCATGTGTGCATGCTTCCATCTTTCCCCTGGTTGGACCCCTTCCCCAGTGATCTGCAGGGAATGGACGGGATGCTCCCTGGGGAGTGTGAAGTTGCAGCTTCCTGGTGAAGCTGCCCAGATGACCATGCTTATAATGTCTGTCCTCCCCTTTGCTTTCTTCCTATTATTAATATTAATAACTTGCTAATTACAACAGTAACACTACGGCTGTGCAAAACTGTGATTTGGTTGCAAGATACATAGATACTTCAACAATTAGTTTCAGAAATACCACATAAACTTGGAAGCCAGTAGGGAAAGTGTTTTTGGTACAATGGCTTACAATTTTGCCATGTTAGAGTCTGCATACTAACTTCATTTTTAACAACAGCCCTCACCAGATCTAATGGCTATGTATCAATTCTAGAACCCAAACTTAAATCTCAATAAATTTCTAGGAAAATTATGCAGTTTGAGAGGGTAGAGGAAATTGGCCAGTGAGAAAGGTAGTATGCTAAAATATTTCATTATCTTAACTAGAAATAGTATCAAATAGAAAGAAAGAGTGGAAAGATTATAAGGACCATCCAAGAGTGATTTCCTGGATTTAGGATTATGAAACCTTATATTATCAAGACATTGATTCACGTTTTGATATTGTTTCTTTCCACTTGCTTCCTTTCTAACATTCTACTACACTAATAGGATAAGAGTCAAAATTGAAGTTACCTGCTGCTGGGTAAGTCAGATTTTGAATTACTGCTAATGGTCCTAGTCATTAGTATAATCAACCTGGATGATCAAAATGATACTAATAAGGAAAGCACCTATTGCCTCAGTTTTGTTTGTTTGTTAACTTCCCAATGCCTGAACACTAATAATAAAATCTCCCAGCTCCCTGACACAAGCACCAAGGATAAGAATTAGTTTCAGCATGTGTGACATTGCTGCTAAGTCTGTCTACATGAGGAAAGAAAGAGGGAGGCTTTACTTGCATAGGAACCTTGACTAACACATTCAGCGCCTATTGAATTAAAGAATGAATGTTAAGTAAAGTGTTGGTCATTTTACAGAAGCACAAAAGAAAGCTGTCTTGTAATTCCCTTTCTGGCAATTCTAAATCATAATTGACAATTTTGGTTACATATTTAAAAATTAAAGGTACAGCACCCAAACCAGTACCTGGATAGAGTTATAACAATGTTGGTTTACTGTAATTCATTTAAAATATTATAAACCAAATGCTGGTTTATAATACCTCAGATATTTTTGTCTTATTTATGTGTTTTAGAGGTTCCCATTCAGATTTCTCACTTAATGAAAAAATCTTTGACACGTTATCCTATGAAATATATTGATAAGCATGAAAATTAAAGTTCTCCCGAATCAAGTGTAAATGTAACCTATATAATCTGCATTTCTTTATCTTATCACGGATCTTAGTATGTTCAAAAAAAGAAGGAACTTGTATTTTGGTAACTAGAACATTTTTAAAACACAAAGGATTTAGAAGTAGTTTCTCCTCTGCCACTTGCTAAATACACAGATTTAGACAAGATTTTGCTCTCCTTTAATGGAAAAATAACTATTAAAACAGAATTTTTAAGAGAATTAAATGGAAAAAAAAAAGTACATGAAAGGCTAAATGCCTGACACTAGGTAGGTATTCAAATTGACAGGTTTAAAACAAAACAAACAAAAATGACATTTTAAACTAGTATTTTGGGGCAAAGGTACTGCAGAGTCCTATCCGAAAAATCACATTTTATGACAGCAATTAGAACACTCCAGACTACTCAGTTATCTTTCATTCTCTCACACTTCTACTTTTCAGTCTGCTTTCTAGTCTATTACTTTCAATCATCTTTAACTTCTGAGAAAAAAGTCTTCAGGTATTGCTTCCTCTTTAGTTTATAAATCCACTCACAAATCTTTATTTTGACATTTACTCAATTTAGGTGACCACAACCTACAATCAGAATTGATGTAACAGTCTATGAACTAGTGCCCCTGCCCCTAGTCTGTTCTCTTCCAATTCTGCCCCATCTAAAATCCAAAGTGTGTACTGTGACCAGAGTGCTATTTAAAAATATAAATGTGATCCTATTATTTTCTCTTTTAACACATTTTAATAACCCTCCATTGCCCTACAGAACAATCCAATCTCAGCATAATGTACAAAGCTTTTACTAATTGTGCTTGACCTTTTCTTCATCTATCACCATCTTGCCTTGGCCTAGGTCATATAGTCATTTAAATAGTGTGCACTTGCTAGAATGTGTTAGACCTTTTTGTTTCCTCACCCCAGTGTCTATTCATCTCTTCCACTTTTTTTTTTTAATCCACCTAGCTTCTACTTCTAGTCTCTACTTCCCACCTGGATTTGGTGTCACTCTTATGTGTTCTCAAAGCATCATCTATCCTGCTAGGGAATACACAATGGCTTATTTTCTTTTCCGTATCTTCCAACAGACAATAGAGGTTTTGAAAGGAGACATAGTATTTGATCCTCTACTGGAGCTCAGTAAATATTTGTAGAATCAATAAAGAGTTTGGGTTAGAATTATATTTTCTCACACAGAAATTTGATTTTGGAAGCTGTTGTGATTTCAGTCCTTAAAAAAAAATCTAGCACAGAATTATGTTTTGAATAACCTTATTAATAAGGTTTCTGTTTGCTTCTACACAAATAGGAAAACATGACTTCATAGTTATATTTTTCAAGATATGTTTATTGTAGAAATACCAAATGCCTTACCATTCATATGACAACAACTCAAATTAGCACTACGAATCGCTGCTGAGCAGAGCCAAAATTTAAAGCCAAGTAAAATGCTGACATATCAATTTCTCATGAATTCATACATAGAATATGGGAAATGTACTACTTTTAAAATAACAATTGCCTGAGAGTCCAGTGGATTGCATTTTAATGAGTTAATGTCTAAAAGGACACTACAGAAAAACCAGCTGATATAACTGCTCCATATAATTGGGATAATATAATGAAAACCCTAACTAGCAATTGCAAAGTAATTGCCATTAGATTCTTGACCTCTGTTAACATACAAACGATTTTGTTTTGTACTCTTACTTTTGATTAAGTATCTAAATTTTATCTTTGACATTTTGGTTTTAATTAAGTTTCAGAATTAAAATTATACATATTTCATTATGTATATTTGTGTGTGTTCATATATTTTAAACTATGTATATGTAGTGTATATACATTTCATCATGTTGGAGGATCTTACTTTCAATTTATAAAAAATGCAGTATCTGTGCAGTACAATAAAGTGAGGTGTGCCTGTAAAAAATTAGAATTGAACTTTAAGTATTTTAAAGGACATCCTAATAATTCAATAGTAAGTTATGTGGCACAAAAGAACCTGTCAAGAACAAATATTAACCCCTTTATCAAGTTGAAAGATAAATTTAAGAAGTGCAAAATTTAATGCTTATTGTGTCAATTGAGGCACAATTTAGCAGCAAGAGATGGAAAACACAACCAACAGTGACTTAAAAATATGGGAGGAATATCCACCCTCCTGCAAGATATTCAAGAAAATGTGAATGTGTAGTTAGCTCTCTAGTTCAAAGAAGTCAGAATCAATGCCTTATTTTATCTTTCTTTCATAACATGATCATTTCAAGCTGCAGAATACACATTTATCTTAAGAATCAAAATAAAGTGGTAAACATGGAGACCTTGTATCTGGTCCTTTAACGGAGAAAGTGAAATTTTACAGAGGGTCATCATATTTCTGAAGTATATCATTGACCATAATTGTTTCTCAGGTCACAATTAGCTATTTTTTTAATGGTGTTTAAAAAAAGGAGAAAGAAAAAGAAAAAAGAAAAAAGAAAAAGCGTTTAGATTTCCAAGCCTCAAAAGGAAAGGTAGGCAAGGAAGAGAGAGGAGCAAATGGATTGTGTTTTATTCATCATTATATGATTGAATGCTTTCAAATCATATTTTTCATTTTATACCTCACTTATAGAATAGGGGAATTACCTGGTTTGTATAAGCAGGATGGGGACAAGAACACCATTTAAGCATCTTAGACATTGTGTATTGTGTACTCTTTACATAGGACCATATGTCCTTTTACTGAAACCATCTATATAATAAAAGCCTAAGTGACCCTTACAGCGGAAGGACCAGAACAACCGGTCGCTATGATGCACAATAACCACCAGGGGGCAGACACTCAACACAGGAGCTGCTCCCTGGTGGTCAGTGCTCTCCCACAGGGGGAGTGCTGCTCAGCCAGAAGTGGGCTCACGGCTGGCAAGCGCAGCAATGGTGGCGGCAGCCTCTCCTACCTCTGCAACAGAGCTAAGGAGCAGTGAGCCGAGTGGTAAGGAGCAGCTAGCAGGTAGACAGTAAGGAGCGAGGGGTCCTGGACTGGGAGAGGGCACAGACCAGGCTGAGGGACGCCCCCTCCAGTGCACAAATTTCATGCACCGGGTCTTAAGTGTAGGTCTCTACTAAAGCCATGCTTCTCCCTATCCATATTATGGTGGTTTTCTTCCACTCAGAAAACTTTTTTTAATAGGAGGTGTCTTTCACCTTTCAGCATAATGGCACTATTTTAGCCCTCTTTATCTTCTCAACCAGATTCTGCATGATAGACCATATTAAATATTGTGATGAATTAAAAGGTGACTGATGGGGACTATTGATCATATGAGGCATATGGAGTGGAGGCACATATAGAAAACCTGCTCAAGCACCACTCAATGGGGAAAACAGAATGAGTAGCACTTATATATCCCACTACCACTAGCTATTCCACTCTGGGTGGTTCAATGGAAATTTGGAATGGCTGGACATCAGACCCCAGGAGCGGAGGAGGCTTTAAGCTACATTTCTAGTGAAGACCTTGCCCCTACCTCGGTATAATGGCAGGTTGGTGTGCCACGCTGTAATCCACTGCCAGCTGAGTTTCTGTGATTAGAAGTAGCCTCAGCCTCTCTTCAGCATGATGGAAGACCTGAAGCACAAACACTTTGGGGCAGCTATAGGACATAGTAAGCCAGCCAAAGGTCACATCAGCAATCATTGTTGGGGGGCAGCAGCCCCTCCATGATATGATCAAGGACCTGGGATCCCAGTCTTGCAGTTGACCAGAATCAATTGGCTAAGTATTAGGCAAGAACATGTTTCAGTAGAGTATTACAGGAGTGCAATCTTTTGAGAGGCCAGACTGCAAGAGATCAGTTAATTTGGGAGGGAATGGCAAAACAATGTAATGTAATATATTTTAAAATGTCAGCTTAAAGACAATATTTTAACTGGATTAACTACATATACCAATTACAAATCCTGGTAAGAATTAGGGTCTTCATTTTAAAATGGCATAAAATTTGATTTTCCTGACAAAGTTTTAAAAATATATTATAAAAGTGTATTAACATTACATTTCTAGCATCCGTAAAAAAAAGCTGGCAGGTTGTGTTGCTCATATAATAGAGAAATTAAATAACTCCTGTGAATATTGACAAAGTTTGAAATGGAAAATAACATTTTTATATGTTTTTATTGATTTCAGAGAGAGGAAGGGAGAGGGAGAGAGAGATAGAATGATGAGAGAGAATCATTGATTGGCTGCCTCCTGCACACCACCTACTAAGGGTTGAGCCTTCAACCTGGGCATGTACCCTGACCAGAAATCAAACCTGGACTTCCTAGTTTATGGGGTAATGCTCAACCACTGAGCCACACCAGCCAGATGGAAAATTACATTTTTATATAACATTAATTTAGAATTAAAGTATTTTTACTTTACTGAGAAACACATTTTGAATTTTATTTTGAATTTTGTCATTATATTAGAGAATAAGTTTCAGAAGGATTGATATTGTAAATATCTGCAATTACTAAAGCATTGCAAATGTTATTAAAACAGTTGCTGTCCTAGTAACTTAAGCTGTTCCTATTAATGTTCGTCACTCTTAATTCTAATCTCCAATTACACCTTAACTTTTAAGCAAAATTATATACAATTATATCTATTTTTACATATATACTTCAAACAGTGCTATATTTCAATGACATTCCCTGAAGGAACATACTTTTTAGTACCTTAACATAAATCAAAACTGCCACAGAAGCAGCACTGGTCATTACCTCAGATATTTAATAACTTCTGGTAGAAAGAAAAGATGTGACTAAAATTTTTAATTCAAGTGGGAATGGTCTTTTGTTCCAAATACATACTTTCTTTTTGAATACTGAGGGTCTTATTGTAGCATCTTATAAATTCTTAACCCCTTGGAAATGTCACTTCATAAAATGCCAGACATAATTAGTAATTGGAGAGTGTTATCATTTATGGGGATGAAAGCATTTATCTCTATAGAAAATATCCAAACAAAGTCATAAAACAGAAATCTTGTTTACCAACCCCCCAGCCCAACTGAGTGGAGATTTCACAGGCTAAACTGATGCCACCTCAGGACTAGTTAGCCAGGACCTCAAGGCAGTAGGCTTGGTGCCCACTGTCATGAAAGACTGTAGAAATGAATCCACCAGGCTCCCATTCCTGCTGCTGTGAGAAAGGACTCTACCCTGTCCCTGTCTAAAGTCATGCCCTCAGCTGCTCTTTGGATTCTGTTCTTGACCTTCTTCCTGAAAATTTTACCTTTACCAATCAAATTTCTTTCTTACATATTCCATCAATCTCTCTACACAATTGTCCCAATTGACTTTTTGTTTTTATTGAATTTTATTGTGGTGACATTGGTGGACATGAACATAAAAGTTTCATGTATGGATTTCTAAGTTACAAAATCAGTATATAGCACCATATGCCCACCACCCAAAGTCAAATCTTCTCCTGTCACCTCATTTTAAGACCCCCTTCCCCCCTCCTCCCTCTGGCAACCCCCACACTGCTGTTCGTGTTTATAACTTCTAGTTTTATATCCCCCATATGAGTGAATTCATATGGTTCTTAGCTTTATCTGACTTATTCCACTTAGCATAATGTTCTCAAGGTCCATCCATGTTGTTGCAAATGGCACTATTTCATCCTTTCTTATGTATTCCATTGTGTATATGTGCCCCATCTTCTTTATCCAGTCCTCTATTGCAGGGCACTTTGGTTGTTTCCATGTCTTGGCCACCGTGTGAGCTGTGTTCACCCTCCTGGTGTAGCTGAGTGTTTACTGCTGTTGGCACGACTATGGGAGGGATTTACCCCAATGATGATCAGCTGCAAGGACAGGCTGCAACCATCAACCATCATGGAGGATCTGCTGTGCACGGCCCCATCCCACAGAGCAGTACTTAACTTCAGTGGGGTTCTGTTGCCCACTAAGTCCACTCCTTAAGTATGTAGCTTGTGGAGGTGGGCAGGGCTCAATTGTAATCTGAAGCTGTCCACCAAGTATGTGGCTCTGCGGCTTCCTGGTATTGGCAGGCTAAGGTAAGCTGCACCTGTATTCTGCCCAGTGCCACCCAGCATAGAGCTACAAAGTGATCTGCAGAATGGGTTTAGTTAGCCAGCTGCTAACCAAGACTGGCTGCCACTAGTTCTAGGCCTGGGGTCACTTAGAAGTACAAGGCACACTGAGGACAGATGCTGCTTGTTTGAGAGATTTGAGGAAAATCTGAAGCATGATCCAAGACAGGCCATTTGTATGGAAACAGCTTGGGCGGGCTCATGGGGGCAGTGTCTTAGGGGATCACCAGGGAAGGGCAAACAGTGTTAGCCAGGATGTTGGAGACTCAGTGAACATCCTGGTAAATCTCATACCCATTAGACACCATTAACAATCATCAGAATATTATTGCCTTGGACTCCAGCAGCCCTGAGTCTCAGTTATAATTCCTGCTAGTTTTATAGCCAGAAGTTATGGAGATTTATCTTCCTGGAATTGGAACCCTGGGCTGGAAGGCCTGGTGTGGAACTGGGACCCTCATTTTTTAGGGGGTACCTCTATAGTCAAGATATCCCTCCTGATTTTTATCCACCACATGTGTGTGGGGTTCCAGCCCATTCCTCATCTCTGCTCCTCCTTCCAGTCTCAATGAGGCTTCTTTCAATCAGTAGTTTTAGACTTCACTCATATTTCAGGCAGTTCTGAATGATGGTGGTTCTGTAGCTTATTTGTAATTTTGATGTGGTTGTGGGAGGATGCAAGTACCGCATTTACCTATGCCACCACTTGACCCAAAGCCCAAATTAATAGGTTTTATATTTTTCTTCTGTATTTAAGGAATTTCTCCCAAGTTCCTTCTTCCTTTTGTTGATAATTACAATATCTTTCAGTAAAATATACTTTCTTTCAGCACTAATCAAAAGCCCAGGTGCCAGATACTGATAAGGACATGATGCTGAGCTCCATTGCTACCCTTGCAGAAAAACAATATATAGGAAGCAAATGAGGGCAATCATACTGAACCTTAAATGAGCTATATCAAGCTATTGTTTTACAACAGACTCTTCAAAGCTCATCTTGTTATAATATTCCTGATGAGATATTCCAGCTTATTAGACAGAAAAACTGTTATAGCAGTAATGTGGCCTCATTTAACAATATTAAACCCAAATGACTATCAATGTTCAGAGATCCTCTTTGTCACAGTAATAACCTTTATTTCACATTTTAATATTTTTTTCAATGTCAAGGGCCTAAAAATTAATTTGAGTTTTCTCTCATAACATACAAAGTTGAATATTTCACTTGTACCCAGTGAGTTACAGAAAAGGACTAGTGAAGTTTTTTTTGTTTTGTTTTCTGGATAGAGAATGAGTCAAATCTCATATTTGATTCCAACCTGATTTATAATTCCCTAAATAATAATTATTTTTTCTAATTGTGGAATATTGTGATCAAATCAGTTCTAATATTAATCATGAGTTTTAAGATATTTCTTGGAAATAACATACAAAATAGATTTTAGTTAGATTTATTTAACAAATATTTGGACCATATTAAGTTAAAATCTAAAGTAAACGTGTCACAATCAAATGTCAAAATACACAGCAATCTGGCTTTTTCAAAGAAGGAAAAATCTTAAACTCTAAATATCTCTTATTGAATGTAATATAATTTAAAAGACCTTTATTTAAAACCATCTTTGCATAAGATGAAAAGTAAAATGTTACATATTGCCACCAGTATTAAATATTAAGTATTCATTAAACAAATATTTCTGCTTGGCAATACTTAATAAATATATGGAAATATAAAACTATATTCTCCCTGATGAGATAACAATAGTCACAAAATGTTAAAGCATATTGTAATAAAAATATTGACATTGGTGATGTGCAGCAAACAAACACATAATACGAGAAATAGTAATATTGAGCCCTTCTTGGGTAGCTTTGTAGTTTTTGTCATCTATACAGATGAAACAGAAGCTTGCTTCTATGATGTGATGATTATGATGGTGAAATGCTGGGACCCATTCAGGATTTGTTTACTCATGTATTCATCACTTAATTCCTTAATGTAGTTATTAAATTCTATATTCCACATCAAAAGGTTATAGAAGAAAAGACTACAAAAAATTAAATAATTTTCTCAAGTTCACAAAAGCAGATTGCTTGTTTCTAACCCCCATCCCCGTTTTCCTTATTGAACTATATGGCCAAAATAACTATAACAATGATGCCTGTTTCCCTCTAACCCCCATTTATCCTGAAACATTCACTTATCGAAAATGTTTTATTAATCAATAATTTAACTTCTTAATTAATTTTCTTTAAAAGTCAGATAAGATGGTGACATTAAGACAATATATTTACCTGAGTCCAGAAGCATGCCCCCATCTCTTTAACAATTCTTTTCATTTTCCCAGATAGAAAACACATTTAGACCCAGTTGGGTATATGTAAAAATAGGTGTATGCTTCAGTAATATCTTTATTTGTTTAACATTTATTAAACAGAGTGATTCTTTTTTTTAACATAAAATAAAATATTTTATTTTATTTAAATTAATAAATCTTTATTGTTCAGATTACAATTGTTCCTCTTTTTCCCCCCTATAGCTCCCCTCCACCCGGTTCCCACCCCACCCTCTGCCCTTACCTTCACCCCACTGTCCTCATCCATAGGTGTACGATTTTTGTCCAGTCTCTTCCCGCACCCCCCACACCCCTTTACCCCTGAGAATTATCAATCCACTCCCATTCTATGACCCTGAATCTATTATATTCACCAGTTTAGTCTGTTCATCAGATTTTTTATTCACTTGATTTTTAGATTCACTTGTTGACAGACATGTATTTGTTGTTCATAATTTTTATATTTACCTTTTTCTTCTTCTTCCTCTTCTTAAAGAATACCCTCAGAATTTCATGTAATCCTGGTTTGGTGTTGATGAACTCCTTTAGCTTTTTCTTATCTGTGAAGGTCTTTATCTGACCTTCAATTCTGAATGATAGCTTTGCTGGGTAGAGTAATCTTGGTTGTAGGTTCTTGGTATTCATCACTTTGGATATTTCTTGCCACTCTCATCTGGCCTGCATAGTTTCTGTTGAGAAATCAGCTGACAATCCTATGGCTGCTCCCTTGTAGGTAATTAACTGTTTTTCTCTTGCTGCTTTTAATATTCTCTTTTTGTCTTTTGCTCTTGGCATTTTAATTATGATGTGTCTTGGTGTGATCCTTTTTGGATTCCTTTTGTTTGGGGTTCTGTGTGCTTCCTGGACTTGTAAGTGTATTTCTCACCGGGGCGGGGGGGGGGCGGGTTTAGTCATTATTTCTTCAAATAGGTTTCTTACTCTCTCGCTTCTTCTGACACCCCTATAATTCGGATATTGGTATGATTGAGGTTGTCCCAGAGGCTCCTTACACTATCTTCAAATTTTTGGGTTCTTTTTTCTTTTTCCTTTTCAGGTTGAGGGTTTTTTGCTTCTTTGTATTTCAAATCTTTGACTTGATTCTTGCGGTCCTCTAGTCTGCTGTTAGGTCTCTGTATAATATTTTTTATTTCAGTCGGTGTATGTTTGATTTCTAGTTGGTCCTTTTTCGTATCCTCAAGGGTCTCGCTAGATTTATCAGCCTTTTCTAAGAAATTCTTGAAAAACCTTATAACCGTGGTTTTGAACTCTATATCCAGTCGTTTGCTTTCCTCAATTTCTTTCATTTGTGATCTGTTTCTTTGTCTCCGCATTTTTGCTGCTTCCCTGAGTTGGTAGAGTAGCTTTGTGTGGTAGGTGTCCTATAGGGCCCAGTGGCTCGGCCTCCCCAGTTACCTGAGGTAGACACTTTTGGTGCACCCCTTTGTGGACTGTGTTCACAGCCTTGTTGTAGTTAAGTCTTAATTGTTGTTTGTATCACTGGGAGGAATTGACCTCCAGGCTAATTAGCTGTGAGGATCTGCTGTGTCTATGCTGGGAGAACTTCAGTGCTGGAGACATGCTTATGAGACAAGACTTGCAAAATTGCAAAAGCCTGTGCTCAGCTTGGATGGGGCGGAGTCTCAGGGCGGAGCAGACAGCCTTGGCTTCCCGTCAGCCCTGCCCTATGAGGCCCCTGGGTCTCAGTGTCCCTTGGTAATTGCTGCAAGCACCTCTGAGAGAAAGCCGCCCTCGAGTTTCGCCTGCTGCCAGACAGTCCAGTTTCTCCCTGAATGAGTCTGGGTTCCCAGAAACTCACCCAGAACTGGATTTCAGTGCAGTTGGGAGCTTCTGTCTCCCTGCTGCTTGAGAAAGCCAGCTGCGCACTCAGCCGCCTGTGCACTCAGCAGTCAATCCTCTCTGTGCGCTCACGTGCCTCTGGACCTCTGCCTTCAGCAGCTCCCCTGAGTCTCAGTGTGCTTTCTCTTTTCCTGAAAGTCCAGATTCCCCCCAAATGAGTCTGGGTTCCCAGAGTCTCGCCCGGGACTGGAGTTCAGCGCAGTCGGGAGCTTCTGTTTTACTCCTGCTTGAGAAAGCCAGCCACGCACTCAGCCACCCATGCACTCAGCCGCCCATCCTCCTTGCGCATGCGCATCTCCGTACCTCAGCCTTTTGAAGCTTCTCTGAGTCTCAATGTGTTTTCCTCTTTCCTTCTAGTTGTAGAATTTCCACTAAGTCAGCCTTCCTGTGGTTCTGGATGGTGTCCGTTTTGTCTTTTAGTTGTGGTTTTGAAATTGTTGTGTGAGGCAGTAGTTTAGGTGTTTACCTATACCGCCATCTTGGTTTCTCCCCAGAGTGATTCTTAGCACTGAAAGATTTTCACAGGTGATGAGTAGGATCTCATGTGATTCATCCAGTGTATACTATTTCAGAAGAGAGGCATGATTATTCCCACATACATGAGAGTGAGGACCTCACGCTTTACAGGAATATTTGTTCAAATCTGTGCCGATTAAAAAAAAAATGTTATAACCACATGCATGTCTTTGATCAAAATAAGATTATCAATGACAGTAACAAAACCAAATTTGAAGAAATTTAACAAATATAGAATTTTAGTTTGAAAGAAATAATGAAAATAAATAGTACAATAATTAGTAAAGTTGATTTGGAATCAGAACAATTAAGTATCATTAAAACTTTAAAAAATTCTGATCTATTTCAGTATACTAAATCAGAAGTATAAACTAGGAATTACATTTTTTTTTAAATTTCCCAGATTATTTTGATATAGCTAATTCCAGCATTTGGAAACCAGCTGAAGTTTTAATTTTTTTTTATTTGACTTGTAGGGAAGCCATGTTAATTTCTTATACAAAGTGTCGCTTGCTTTTGAATATATTCAAAATTTTTTAAATTATACAAAATTTTCTAGTCTTTTCATTGATCATATAGAACAGTGATGGGCAACCTTTTGAGCTTGGTGTGTCAAATTTCACCAAAAAACTGAGCATAACTCGGGTAGTGTGTCACTTTGAGGAAAAAACTAACTCCAAGACTCTAGTCGCAAATGTTTCATCCTCAGGAGCAGCAAATGTTTCATCCTCCTCATGCGACCACGTGTCATCAGAAATGGCTACGCGTGTCAGTGCTGACACGCGTGTCATAGGTTTGCCATCACTGATATACAATTACTTTAATCTGGTACTATGAATATACTTTTTCCTACAATCATCTATTGCAATATATATCACAGTCTCCCTATGTAAATCTTGGAGATAAAGATGAAAGGGAAATCCATGAATTAAATTGGTGGGAAATAACTCTACTACTATAATTACAAACTTTTGGAAGGATGAAAGGAAGCAAATACTTTTGTGTGTAAAAGGGTAGAGCTATATTTAACTTAGAAAGATGGTTCATCTCTGTTTGTGTTAGATAACTAAAACAGTAATAGGGATCAAAATAAATAAATGAAAATGCTGTCATACTTATGTATCTAAAAGTTTACATTCATATGAATTTCATTAACACATGAGTAAAACAAAAAGTGAATGAAGTTCCCAAAAGTCATGGATTAGTTTGAAGTCTATGAAAATGCTCTTTACTTTTTTTTAAGCACTCTAAGAATTGTAATTAGAAGATTTGTTAATGACTTGTTTTTGCCAATTACACATATTTTGTGTTATTCTCATTTAGGATTGAGTAAAGTTATGAATGATAAGAATACTTATTGAAATGATAGGTTATCCCATGTAATTAAGTATATTTTAGCATTTTATTTACTTTAATATTCCCATGGTGGCTTCTGGTGAGTAAATATTTAATTTTCTTCCATATTATATATATACTAGTAGCCCAATGTATGAATGAAGATTCGTGCAAGAATGGGCCTTCGTTCCCCTGGCTGTCGGCACCACCTTTGCTGTGGCTGGAGCAGCCTTTCTGCTCTGGCCCAGAGCTGCCTTTCTGCCTTCCCATGCTGCCTAGAGGCCCGGAGTGGCTGGGATGTTGTGGAATGCCTGCATCCCGCACTGTCCCTGGCTGCTCAGAGCCTGCATATGCAAATCAACCTGCCATCTTTTTTTGGGTTAATTTTCATACTCACTTCTGATTGGCTGGTGGGCATCACGAAGGTATGGTCAATTAGGATGTTACTCTTTTATTAGGTAGATGTGTGTGTGTGTGTGTGTGTGTGTATGTGTGTGTATCAGGCATTAATATTGTGAACTATACAATCACTTCTTAAAATTGCAGATCGTTGAAGTTTGTGTTTAACTTCCTATTGATCTATTGTCTAACAGTCTAATTGAACAAATGGACATTAAGCATATGTTGTGTACTTCTCACTGTAATAGATAGTGGGGAAACTGTGGTGAATAATGCAATCCTATATAATAAAAGAGTAATATGCAAATTGACCATCACTCCAACACACAAGATGGCTGCCCACATGTGGTCAAAGATGGCTGGCCCCATGTGGACACAAGATGGCAGCCACAAGATGGCCAACAGGGGAGGGCAGTTAGGAGGGATCAGGCCAGCAGGGGAGGGCAGTTGGGAGGGACCAGGCCTACAAGGGAGGGCAGTTAGGGGTGACCAGGCTGACAGAGGAGGGAAGTTGGTGGCAATGGGGTCTTCAGGGAAGGGCAGTTGGGGGAGGATCCAGGCCTGCAGGGGAGAGCAGTAGGGGGGGACCAGGCATGCAGGGGAGGGCAGTTAGGGGTGACTAGGCCTGCAGGGGAGGATAGTTAGGGGCAATCAGGCAGGCAGGGGAGCAGTTAGGCATCAATCAGGCTCGCAGGGGAGTGGTTAGGGGGTGATCAGGCTGGCAGGCAGAAGTGGTTAGGGGCAATCAGGAAGGCAGGCAGGTGAGCAGTTAGGAGCCAGCAGTCTTGGATTGTGAGACGGATGTCCGACTGCCTGTTTAAGCTCGATCCTACCGGGATCGGGCCTAAACAGGCAGTCGGACATCCCTCGAGGGGTCCCAGATGGAGAGGGTTCAGGCTGGGCTGAGGGACACCCCTCACCCCCCATGCATGAATTTTGTGCACCGGGCCTCTAGTTCTTTTAGAAACTCACAAGTTCAGTGCTTTGGTTCTTAATACATACATTACACTGAACCCCACGTTAAGAAATAGTTTTTAATATATTACTGGTTCTTACTAGTCAGCACTGATTTTAATGGTAAGAATTATAAAGAATTATACTAACCTCTCTCCTCAGCCAAGACAGACTGCTATTAATCCCTCAAATAATGGCAATGCCTTAATATGATTATTGTCTAATTATTAGTTTGGAGACAAGCCACTTTCACCTTTGCAATGTATTTCTTTTATTCTTTATCCTTTTGCTAAGACTCTCTCAATTTTCCACTACTATGGGCATCACAGAATGCATTGGCTGTCTTAAATAAAATAACTGTGAAATAAATATTTGAACCAGAAAGTTTTCTATTGACCCAGAGGTTTAAAATTAATCCCTGCACCAAATAATGTTCTTAGAGCTGACCAGAATGCAATAGTGTCAGAAAGAAGAGAGGAGCTCTAGCTGGTTTTGCTCAGTGGATAGAGCATTGGACCTTGGACTGGAAGGTCTCAGGTTTGATTCCAGTGATTCTCTCTCATCATTGATGTTTCTGTCTCTCTCTCCCTCTCCCTTCCTCTCTGAAACCAATAAAAATATATTTAATAAAAGAAAGAAAATAAAGGAGAGAGGAAAGGATATCAACACAAAAGAAACCTTATTTTCCTTTAGTTTATGGATTCATAGATAGGAAAAACAGACAATTTTTTGTCATGGAATATGTTCAACTTTTTATTATGTACCATATAAAATGTTAAAAGCAAACAGTGCTGTTTTACAGTGCCCCACGCCAATTATGTATCTCATACTAACACTATTATTTTATTATATGGCTTAAATTGAACATTAATAATTTAACCTTCACAAATATTTGCACAAGATAAAAACTATTAAAAAAACTTTGGTAACTTTCTGCTTTTAGAAAAAAGAAATTTCTGTTTCCTCTACTATGTTAAGTCCTTCAGTGCTTAATTTGTTACACGTAATATTTACTCTTATTTTCATTAAGACATGCACGAGAAAGATATGCATTATCGCTCTAATAACTCAGAATTGAGACCCGAGTAACAATTTTAACTATGAAGGATTGTGAAAGCACATGGCTTTCTTTTATTCTCATATAAAGCAGTTCATAACATCTCACTGATAGGTTTAATTGTTCATGCTCATTAATTTTTTGATTCAATGTTCTTTTAGTTTTGAATCTGAAGGACTTAATGTTCCAAAAGAAAGTTGGACGGTGAAAATATACAACAAAAGTTGTCAATCTCTACAGGAATTAAATGAACCTTTTTCTTTCTGAAAAAAATATAACTACATGTATTTCTTCATGCAGCTGCCAAACTGAACCATGACATGACATAGCCAATTCATTCTTTTCAGCTGTCTTCATGGTGGATCCACAAGCTCTGTCCTGTCTAAGCTGGAATTGTTTTACCTACTAAAGTTAGATGATTCTCGTAACACGCATAAAAGCTGCCTGTTTACTGACCTAGTTAAATGACATGCTTACCTTTGTAGAAACAAATGATAATCCCTCTCCCACATACTGAAACACACACCTTAACAAATCCATCCATCACGAGAGCTGAAGGATTCTATATTGTCTTTTATATTTAACTAGACAAAAGCAATAACACAAATAAGGAAATCTCTTTTTTCAGACATTGGACATCTCATCTATTCAAGTACTGTCTAGAGTTAAGAAGACAAATTACTTTTTGTACTTTTGAAAAGTACAAAAACAAAAGTTAAAAAATATAAGAGCTCCCCCCCCCCCAAAAAAAAAAAAAAGATGTAACGTAGATTTTTAAATATGTGTAGATAGTCTAGGTAGTTTTCTGTGCGTTCTGAGCAAACGTTTTACTCTTTTATTTTTAAAGGGCAACCATATTATCAACAACTAAATTCCACAACTTAGTCATCTTTTTAAAAGCTAAGAGCAGTGTTCTCATTCTGGTGTGAATGCTCTGAAGGGCAAGCCCCATCGGTTCTGAGGGGTGCTCTGCTCTCACCTTGCACGCTGAGAGCAGAACATCATTGCACTTAACATCACTTACATCAAAATGACCTGCTTCTCTTTCTTTATCCCTGAAGTAAAAACTTTATTTTTCTACAGTAATTTCATTGTCACAAAATAGTTCAGATTTATTTCATCCTAATATATAAAAACCCAGGGTCCGTAACATCCAAAATGACTGAAGGCTCAACCAACCGGAAGTCAGTGCTGGGTTGCTGTGGCAACCCAGTACTGACTGCTACTGCTGCGGGCGTCCCAACCCAGCACTGACTGTGGATGGGGCTGCGGATCAGGCCCAGAGAGAGGCCCGGGGAGAGAGAGGCAGGGTCTGATCTGTAGCCTTCATGGCAGCTGTTGATCAGCACTTGCCTCTCTTTTTTGCTTCAGGCCTGGACAGCAGCTGTGCCTCTCTTTCTCTCAGGCCTCTGCCTCTCTGATCAGGCCCGTTGATAGGCCCGGAGACGCTACTGGCATAGAAACTGACCAATCAGAACCAAATCTGAGTGAAGTGTGAGGAGCCAATGGCCGCCTGGGAGGCAGAGTTTTTGATGCTGACTGGCACAGAAACCAACCAATCAGAACCCAATCTGGGTGAACTGCGAAAGCAGAACCTAAGATAGGGGCTGAGGAAGGCTTTTAAGGGCAACAGCTGTTTGGTGTAAGGTATAAGAAAGCAGTTCACTTTTTTAATGACCGGTTTGGCAGTATAGTGCATATGGCTGGCTATCAGTCCAGATATAGGGATTATGTATTTTTGTCTTCCAAGAGCATCTCCTCCTGATGAAAAAGTCTCCCTCACCCCCTTTTAAGCAATCCTATCCTATATAATCAAAGTATACTACTTAAAGGCTAATATGCTAATTAGACCAGGTCAACCGGCCATCTTCCGGATGTCCAACTTCCTTCCGGACAAAGCCATGGTGGTGGGGGCCAAGGCAGAGGCCGTTAGGGTCAATCAGGCTGGCAGGGGAGGGCAGTTGGGGGTGAGATCAGGCTGGCAGGGAGGGCAGCTGGGGGCAACGAGGCCGGAAGGGGGGGCAGTTAGGAGTGATCAGGTTGGCAGAGGCAGTTAGGGGCAATCAGGCCAGCAGGGGAGATCAGTTAGGGGTGAAATCAGTCTGGCAGGGGAGGGCTGTTGGGGGCAAGATCAGGCAAGCAGGGGAGGGCAGTTGGGGGCAACCAGGCTGGTAGGGGAGTACAGTTGGGGGAAGATCAGGCTGGCAGGGAAGGGCAGTTGGGGGAAGATCAGGCTGGCAGGGAAGGGTAGTTAGAGGCGATCAGGCAGGCAGGCAGAGGCAGTTAGGGGCAATCAGGCAGGCAGGCAGGTGAGCGTTTAGGAGCCAGCAGTCCCAGATTATGAGAGGGATGTCCTGGATTGTGAGAGGGCATAGGCCGGGCTATGGGACCCCTCCCCCACCCCAGTGCACACATTTCATGTACCGGGCCACTAGTTTTTCTATACTTTAGCTGTTTTTCAAGAATTTAAAATATTCAGAACTATAATTATAAAATTTTATAAAATATTTTTTAGAATATTCTTTATATTATAAAAAATAAGCACCATGAGCAATGCTATAGGTGTCTAAGTTTTACAGTGTACTATTCACTACTATATAAGTAAATATTATAGTGATGAGAGATATTACATTTTTATTGAATAAATGGATACTCTATTTCATCTTTAAAATCTAAATTTTTATTGAATGTCTTGATCATTAAAACAAAAACTCCCACTAGCCTTAGATTATATAGTAATACATGATTTCTAATGATGTGTTCCTAGTGCATGTGGACAGTAGCAATGACTAGTATTTTGGGCTATATAACACAATAGAATGTAAATAAACTACAAAGGGCAGAAAATTTTATATGCAGTTAGACAGACACAAGCAGAGCAATGATGATGGGCCACATACAGAAACTGACCAGGGCAAAAGTCCCAGATGCCTAGCAAGGGCAAAACTGGGGAAACAAGAACCTCACCCCTAGGGTAACCTTTCCTCTCCTAGAATATCACTGGTCATGTGGTTTGGACCCCTGACTTTTCAATTGTTAGGAAACTTTCAGAAATATACCACATGGTTGGGGAATCCTCTAGGAATATTTTTACCTGCCTCATGAATATTTTATTTCATTTTTACTCTTTTGTTTTAGTCATCATAAGAGATTATCAGTTCCTTGATGGTAGTATTGTATTCTGATTGTGTGTTTTCTATGCTGTTACTATTTTAAGTACATGTATCTTGGGTACAAGTCGAAAGATTATAGATATGCACCCAACATGAAAATTCCAGAACCATAATAGACGTTTAGTAGAGTTAAGCATGGTAGAATTAAATTTCAGGCACCCTTGTCTTATTTCTGATCTTAGAGGAAAAGCTTTCAGCTTTTCACCATTGAGTGTATTAGCATTGGGCTTGTGATATATGGCCTTTATTATGTTGAGGAACATTTCCTCTATACACACTTTATTGAGAGTTATTATCATAAACACATATTGAATTTTGTCAAATGCTTTCTTGCAAATATTAAGATAGTTATGTGATTTTAATCCTTTGCTTTATTAATATAGGTATAGATTGGGGTGTTGAAACAGTCTTGCATCCCTGGAAAAAAAAATCATGTGATTATGACATGTGTACTTTAATGTATTATTGAATCCAGTTTGTGAATATGTTGTTGAAGATTTTTGATAATCGGGGATTTTGGCCTATGTTTTCTTTTCTTGGGCTTCCTTGTCTGGTTTTGGTATCAGGCTAATGCCAGCCTTGTAAAATGAATTTGGAAGAATTTAAGAAAGATTGAAATTAATTTTACTTTAAATGTTTGGTAGCATTCACCAGTGAAATTGTCTCTTCCCAACCTTTTTTGGAGGAGGTGGAGAGGTGGGGTTAATTACTGAGTCAATCTCCTTACTAGTGATTCATATATTCAGGTTTTTTATTTCTCTGAATCAAGCTGGGTAGGTTATATGTTTCTAGGAATTTACTTGTTTCTTCTATGGTGTCCAATTTGTTTGCATATAATTTGTGCATTGTAGTCTCCTTTATCTTTTATATTTGTGTGGTATTGATTGTAATGTCTTTTCTTAATGTTTGATTTCTTTTATGAGCTCTCTCTTTTTCTTGATATGTCTTGCTAAAGGACTGTCAATTTTGGTTGTTTTCAAAGAACCAGCCTTTAGTTTCATTGATTTCTCCTATTTTATGTTTTTAGTTTCTATTTCATTTATTTCCACTCTGACCTTCATGATTTCTTCTAATTTTGGACTTTGTTTTTCTTTTTCTAGTTCCTTAAGGTATAAAGTTAGCATGTTTGAATTTTTCTTATTTCTTGATGTAGGCAGTTATTGCTATGAACTTACCTATTAGAGTTGCTTTTGTTTCATCCTATAAGTTTTTGGTATGTTGTATTTACATTTTAATTTGTCTCAAGGTGTTTTTGATCTTTGATTTCTTCTTTGACCCATTGATTATTCAGTAGCATGTAATTTAATCTTCACATATTTGTGAATTTTCCAGTTTTCTACTTTTATACCATTGTGGTCAGAAGAGATGCTTGATATGATTTTAGTATTCTTAAATTTAAGGTTTATTTTGTGGCCTAACATATAATTAATCCTAGAGAATGTTCTATGTGCTCTTGAGTAGAATGTGTATTCTGTTGCTTTTGAATGGAATGTTTTATATATATATATATATACTAGAAGCCCGGTGCACGAAATTTGTGCACAGCGGGGGGTTGTCCCTCAGCCCAGCCTGTACCCTCTCCAATCTGGGACTCCTGGAAGGATGTCCGACTGCCTGTTTAGGCCCGATCCTGGTGGGATCGAGCCTAAACGGGCAGTCGGACATCCATCTCACAATCCAGGACTGCTGGCTCCCAACTGCTTGCCTGCCTGCCTTCCTGATTGCCCCTAACCGCTTCTGCCTGCCAGCCTGATCACCCCCTAACCACTCTGCTGCCAGCCTGGTTGATGCTTAACTGCTCCCCTGCCAGCCTGTTTGCCCCCAACTTACCTCCTCTGCCAGCCTGGTCACCCCTAACTGCCCTCTCCTGCAGGGTTGATCACCTCCAACTGCCCTCCCTTGCAAGCCTGGTCCCTCTCAACTGCCCTCCCTTGCAGGCCGGGTGCCTCCCAACTGCCCTCCCATGCTGGCCATCTTTTGGTGGCCATCTTGTGTCCACATGGGGGCAGGATCTTTGACCACATGGGGGCAGCTATATGGTGTGTTGCAGTGATGGTAAATCTGTATATTACTCTTTTATTAGATAAGATAGAGGCCTGGTGCACAGGTGGGGGCCAGCTGGTTTGCCCTGAAGGGCGTCCCGGATCAGGTGGGGGTTCCCTTGGGGCGTGGGGCGGCCTGAGCGAGGGGCCTGTGGTGGTTTGCAGGCCGGCCAAGCCCCCTGGCAACCCAAGCAGAGGCCCTGGTATCTGGGATTTATTTTCCCTCTACAATTGAAACTTTGTAGCCTGGAGCGGAGCCAAGCCTGCTGCTCCCTCCAGGGCAGGGCGGCAGCCATTTCTGTGGCAGTTAATTCACCTTCTACAATTGAAACTTTGTAGCCTTAAGCGGGTGAGCCCGGCCAGGGTGTGCAGAAAGCTTTGCTTCCCCTGTTGCCGCCAGCAACCCTGGCCTGCTCTCTCAAGCTCCATTCTGCCGCCATTTGTTTGAATTTGTTTACCTTCTATAATTGAAACTTTGTAGCTTGAGTGGAGGCTTAGGCCTGCAATGGCTATGGAAAGCTTGGCTTGCTCTGTTACCTGGGAAACCTTTCTCTCTGTGGCTGTAGCCATCTTGGATTGGGGTTAATTTGCATACTTACCCTGATTGGCTGGTGGGCGTGGCTTGGCTGGTGGGCATGGCTTATGTAGCGGAGTGATGGTTAATTTGCATATTACCATTTTATTAGAGAGGATGAATTTAACATGTTATATTTAAATCCATGTATATAACCTGTTGATATGTTAAATCCATCCTATATAATAAAAGGCTAATATGCAAATTGTCCCCTTGACCAGGAGTATGACCAGGAGTGGGGCCGGCCAGCCAACCACCCATGGCCCCTCCCATGCACAAATTCGTGCACCTGGCCTCTAGTCCTCTCTAATAAAATGGTAATATGCAAATTAACCATCACTCCGCTACATAAGCCACGCCCACCAGCCAAGCCACTCCCACCAGCCAATCAGGGCGAGTATGCAAATTAACCCCATCCAAAATGGCTACAGCCACAGAGAGCAAGGTTTCCCAGGTAACAGAGGAATCCAAGCTTTCCATAGCTGTTGCAGGCCTAAGCCTCCACTCAAGCTACAAAGTTTCAATTATAGGAGGTAAACAAATTCAAACAAATGGCGGCAGAATGGAGCTTGAGAGAGCAGGCCAGGGTTGCCGGCGGCAAAAGGGGAAGCAAAGCTTTCCGCACACCCTGGCCAGGCTCACCCGCTTAAGGCTACAAAGTTTCAACTGTAGAAGGTGAATTAACTGCCACAGAAATGGCTACCAACCCGGAGGGAGCAGCAGGCTTGGCTCCACTCCAGGCTACAAAGTTTCAATTGTAGAAGGAAAATAAATTCCAGATACCAAGGCCTCCCCTTGGGTTGCCAGGAGGCGTGGCCGGCCTGCAAACCACCACAGGCCCCTCGCTCAGGCCGCCCCACGCCCCAAGGGAACCCCCACCTGATCTGGGACACCCTTCAGGGCAAACCAGCTGGCCCCCACCCGTGCACCAGGCCTCTATCCTATCTAATAAAAGAGTAATATACAGATTGATCATCACTGCAACACACAATATAGCTGCCCCCATGTGGACACAAGATGGCCACTACAAGATGGCCAGCAGGAGAGGGCAGTTGGGAGGCACCCGGCCTGCAAGGGCGGGCAGTTGTGAGGGACCAGGCCTGCAAGGGAGGGCAGTTGGAGGTGATCAACCCTGCAGGAGAGGGAAGTTAGGGGTGACCAGGCTGGCAGAGGAGGTAAGTTGGGGGCAAACAGCCTGGCAGGGGAGCAGTTAAGCATCAACAAGGCTGGCAGCAGAGTGGTTAAGGGGGTGATCAGGCTGGCAGGCAGAAGTGGTAGGGGCAATCAGGAAGGCAGGCAGGCAAGCAGTTGGGAGCCAGCAGTCCTGGATTGTGAGAGGGTGGGATCGGGCCTAAACGGGCAGTCGGACATCCCTCCAGGAGTCCCAGATTGGAGAGGATACAGGCTGGGCTGAGGGACAACCCCCTGCCGTGCATGAATTTCGTGCACCGGGCTTCTAGTATTATATAAGAGCTTGACAATCTAGACGTGCCCCTTGCGCAGCAGCTAGAGCAGGGTATAAGCTGCTTTTGGGAGTTACCAGTGACTGATATGTGGCAAAGAGAAAGTGCAAGGATGATGACCACCAGCCTCCATCGCCAGAGAGAACCCAGCAGGCCCCTAGATGTGTGATAAGTTAGAGGCCTGTCTCTCTGGCCTACTGAGCTTTCACAGAAAGTTTGTACACCTCTGAATTAGCTGATTCTGTGCTGGGCTTGGGGTGAGTGAGTTCATGTGCTCAAAGCCTTTAAAAGCTGTTTCTCCTTTTACTATACTTTTGTGGGTCTTGTGGACCCTAGTCCAGTTGGTTTTTAAAACTAGATGTCTTGGGGGCTTGTCTTTCAAATGTAGCATTAAAAGTCGGGGTGTCCAACATGGGGTCAAAACCTTTACTCCTCAGGGAGAAGCTCCAGGTTTAAAGTTCCCTCCCAATTATGGGTCCCCATTCTGGGGGGTCTCAGCCTCTCCTGCCCACTTCAATGTGGATTTTTCTCATTTACCTAATGTATAGGAACTACTCAGCTAGTTTTAGTGGTTTTTCCAGAGAAAGTTGTTCTATTTTGTCTGTGGATTCAGTGTGTCCATGGGAGGTGGTGCATTCAGGACCCCCCTATGTTGCTATTTTGAACAGGAAACTCTTGTTTTTCATTGAAGAAAAATGTCCTCACTAGAGGAGTTTTACAGGAGTAATTTTGCATACCCTCCTTTGCTACCATTCATTTCTACATCTTTTTTATGAAATTGTTTTGTTATAGATCAACAGGTACTTCTTGTGATAAAATTCAGTAGACATACCCATGTGGTCATACCCATGAACTCCATTAGAGCAAATGCTAATTCCATTTACTTCCTCTTGATATTTTCTACACTCTTTTCTAAATCATGGTGTTTGGTTTCATTTATAACTCTATAAACATTCTTCCTTTAGCTTTCCCTTCACTCCTTATTGGGGCTGAAGAGTATATTGGTTAAGAACAAATATTCTCAAAACTGGGTATATGGCTTATGATTTCCATTTACTTATTTCATCTGTTAAAATGTTGATTTTAATATTGTACTTACATTGTAAGTCTGTTGTGTATAATTATTGGATAGAATAATATTTGGTACTTTCTTAGTACTAGTCAGAGTTGTTACCTCTAAATATTTTCTGTCATAAGAATTATTATAAAATATATTCTTTATTCACATCCTCTGAACTCTGGGTATGCATCTGAATATGACATTCAAGTTACCTATTGGAATTTCCATATTCTTTAACTTATTAAACTACCACCTTTCCTTAGTCTACTCTCTCCTCATGCCAGTTTTATACCTGTTTTCAAAAATAAAGATAAATTTAAAAACACACACACAAAATAAAAGTAAAACAACAATAACAACAACAAAATGATGGTCTCTCCAGAGAGGCTGTGGGTCATATTTACATGACTTGTCCTCTACTTATTTCCCCTAAGTTATCTCTCTCTCTTTCTCAATAGGATCATTCCCATTGAGAGTGAATTACCATTTAAAAATAGTCCATTTTAAAGGAGAATCTTTTTCTTGACTCTTCAACCCACTGAAGTTCTGCTTTCTCTTTCTCTTTTCTTTATAGAAAACATTTGGAAAAATATTACGTGCTTGTTGTATGCCTACTTCCCCAGCATTAATTTCTTTTTCAACCCATACCACTCTGTGTTCTTTTCCTCCTAATCTGTTTGCACATTCAATGGTCACATCTATGTCCTCATCTCATTTTTTTTCAGTGTCATATATTGACATCTTTCTCTTAGAAATATTCATTTAGTCTGTATTTCACCTCATCTATGCTCTGCTTTTTCCTTCTGACTATATATTTTTTATCAAAAATTTCTGAAAATGTGGGTTTGATTTTTCAGAAATCAATCCGTTTGTGTTTTTTTTTGTAATTCTTTCCTATTATGATGATTCAATGTACATTAATCATTTAATGCCATATATATGCCAACCACTCCCAACATTATATGTATACTAGAAAAATCTAAGTATCCAAATAATATATTTAATTATCTACTTTGCTTTTGACCATGAATGTTTAATAGGTTTCTGAATAATAATGTATCTAAAACTTAACTGTTATTGTTGCCCTATTTTACTTCACTGACTTTTCCTTTCAAATAGATATAAGTAAGGTCAAAATTTGCCTTGGATTTTCAAACCCAGAACTGTGAGACTCTTAATTTATTTCCATCATCCTCTTCATTCATCAATCAAGTCTATAGATCCAACCTCTAGATGTTGTAAAAAAAAATCAATCTACTTTTCTCCATCTGCACTTACACTACTCTAGCGAGGCCGTAATATCATGTCTAGACATCTTGAGATGTCTTTCCTTAATGGTCCATCTCTGTCAATCTGGTCCCTGTCAAGTGCATTCTTTAACTATAAAAGTGCTCTTTTAAAAACATTAAGTGACTCATTCCGGTCTTATTCTCCACATTCACCAATGTATTCTCATTAAACTTAATATAAACAGGACCCTCTTGTATGTGGTCTATAAGCCCCTACACAATCTGTGTCTGGCCCTCTAGAAACATTATTAGAAATGACTCTCCCCTTTACTCATTATGCTTAGTGAAGACTTTGAAAATTAGAGGCCTATGGATGTTGAGAGACAATACTCTGTATGTTTCTAATGATTTCACACATCTTACAAGCAGAGACACTGACTGTTCATTGTTCTAGACAATATTTTCATACCATGTTCATATCATGAACAGCCTTGGAATATAGAGATAGCCTCCCTCCAGAGCAAAAAGTTTGCTTAAAGCCTTGGAAGAGAAAGATAGATCCAGAGACTACTCCCATAACAAAATGACAGATATATGCTGGTATCAGCTGGCCCCCTTGCACTGATCAACACAGATAATAATAATTCGATTACTGTTATGTGAGCAATAAACTGTCCTTTGTACCGACACAGGAGCCTCACATCTTGCAGCATTGCTGAAACTGTCAAAGGCTAATTGTTAGATTGCAAGTACGGTAAAATCCTAGGCTCTACTCCAGTCTTCTTTATTTTTATTTTTATTATTTAAAGTATTACATATGTCTCCTTTCTCCCCGATTGACCACCCCCTCGCCACTCCCACCCTGCAGGACAAGCCCCCACCACCCCAGTGTCTGTGTCCATTGGTTATGCTAATATGCATGCATACAAGTCCTTTGGTTGATCTCTTACTATCCCCTCCCCTGCCTTCTCTGAGGTTGGACAGTTTGATCAGTGTTTCTTAGTCTCTGGATCTATTTTTGTTCATCAGGTTATGTTGTTCATTATATCCCATATATGAGTGAGATCATGTGACATTTATTTTTCTCTGACTGGCTTATTTCACTTAGCATAATGCTCTCCAGGTCATACTACCCTGCTATAAAAAAGAACAAACTTTTACCATTTGCAACAGCATGGATGGTCCTCCGGTCTTTTTTTAGTTTTTATTTAGTCTTGATAGTAATTACTATGCTGTTTGTTTTTTACTAACTTGACTTATTTGCCAATATTGCAAAATGTGAACATTTCATGTAAAAATCTTGATCAAGTTCCTCTTTGAAAATCAGAACCTCTGGCGAATCTGGCCCCTCCTTCACTCATGACGAAACCCGTCAGGTTGTATGTAACTCCTATCTTTATGAGTGGCGTGCACTTTCAATTCACCAGAGATCACCCCCTCTTATTGTTACATTGGTACTAAGATCCACTGTCACTTGCCATTTATCATTGAACTAGCACTGTTACTCTCAGTATAGCAAAGTTGAGGGAGAAAACAAAAGATGGACCCAGAAGACTAGTGTATCACAAAATTAGGACACAGCATATGTTTTTGCATTAATGAAAAATATTCCTATGTTTAATATGCAATCAAAAAGTGTCCTTTTAGGAAGACTATAATTAAGACTACATTAATATGCAAATAAATTGTATCTGGATAAAAAGAATGCAACTAAGACGAGCTTCTATTCCACTCATTTACCTAACTGGCCCCAATAGACATTGAGTTACAACCTTTGCTCTCACCAAAGTGTCCTGCTTTCAGTTCATAAAACAAACCAAGAACCGTCCTACTTAGTGCCCTTTCGTGTTATTCTATCGGCCAGGAGTGCATTTTCTGTGGATCTTCACAAAGCCTGCTTCTTTTCATGCTCCAAATCTCGGTTTAAGTATCATCATCTCAAAGATGTCTTCTCCAAACATCTGTTCTAGTTAGATCTGCCATGGTCATTATCTACTATGGCACATTTTCATGACCTTAATAGCACTTTTCTACATTTTTAGATTCATATTGATTTATTTGCTTATATAATGTCTGTTTTAGCACTAGACTCTAAGTACCTTAAGGAAAGAGACCCTTTCAGGTTTATATATAGAATATATATAGCAAAGCATGTGACCTTATTTGATTCAATTTTGGATAAATAGTCTTATAATGCATTCATGCTTCCTAAGGGTTGAGCTTGGCATTGAACAATTTTATTAGTAAGGTTGGAGTGCTGGGGTGTTGACCTCTTAAGAATGTCATCTATTGTGAAGTTTGTCCTAACATAAAGAACTCACTTCAGTAAAAAGCATAAATCTCTAATTACTTCCATTAGATCAACAGATTGTCATTCTCTTTTTTATAGAATAAACATTGTTTACCATTTTCATTAGTACACTTTCTCTTCAAAAATGCCTGTTCTTAAAGTTTTCAATTTCATATTCTTCAACCAGGGCTATGCCAGGAGAGCCTTGTTTTGTGGCTTTTTCTAAATTTCTGTGTCATTTAAACTACTTGGCTGACTTAAGGCTTTCAACCTGAACTCTCTAAAATAGACTTGGAAAAAGATGCACACTCTACTCTCATGAGATGGGCAAATTGGCTGGATCAAACTACCCTTTATAATATCCCTGATTACATGCTCATGAATATCAAGTTAACAAATAAATAGGCTAATTAATTCAATTTGGATTTCAAAGTTGTGCCTCCCTTTTTTATTATCCTATACTAGGGGCCCGGTGCACGAAATTCGTGCACTGAGGAAGGGTCCCTCAGCCCAGCCTGCCCCCTCTCACATACTGGGAGCCCTCAGGGGATGTCCTACTGATGGCTTAGGCCCACTCCCCGTTGGGAGAGGACCTAAGCCGCAGTCTGGCCTCCCTTTGCGGGAGGCAACCGGGCTGATCAGGGGAAGGTGCCAGCCCCATCACCCCGCTGCTGCAGCCACTGCCAGTCACCGCAGCCGCCCAGGTATTTTCATCAACACAGACTCCAGTCCCTTTACCATGAAAAAATGACAACTTTCTTTAAGCATTTTCAAGTTGTGTCTTTCATAGGATATGACATTTCTTTCTTTTTCTTTTCATCCTCACCTAAGAATATGTTTCCATTGATTTTTTCCCCTTCCCTCTGATCCCAGGCTCAGCCCTTGCCCAAGCCTAAAGCCTCCAGCCAGGGGGGACCCCTGGCACCTCCAATCACAGGCTCGGCCCCTTCCCAAGCCTAAAGCCTCTGCCCCAGGCTTTAGGCTTGGGAAGGGGTTCCCTCCACCTGCACCTCCAATCGCAGGCTGGGCCCCTTCCCAAGCCTAAAGCCTCTGTCCGATGGCTGGCTGGGAGTGCTGAGGAGGTTCCCAGGACCCAGGTATGTATGCAAATTAACCACCATCTTTGTTGGGTTAATTTGCATACTCACTCTGATTGACTGTGGGCGTAGGGGAGGTACAGTCAATTTACATGTTTCTCTATTATTAGGTAACATAATAAAAGGCTAATATGCAAATTGACCGAATGGCGGAATGACTGGTCGCTATGATGTGCAATGACCACCAGGGAGCAGAAACTCAACGCAGGAGTGTCTGTTCCTGCATTGGCTGGCCAACCTCCCCCAGTCCCTCCCCCGAGCCTGCCAACCTCCCACGGTCCCTCCCTCCAGCTGGTCCCTATCCCTGGCCAGCCACCTCTGACTTGCCCTGATCAGTGCTGGCTGGCAAACCTCCCGCAGTCCCTCTCCATGTCCCCTCGATTGGCCCAGCCCTGATCATCGGCCAGGCCTAGAGACCCAACCCGTGCACAAATTTGTGTACTGGGCCTCTAGTGTATTTAATAAATAACTTGATGTTTCATACTTCAATTTTGAAAGCTGGCTTGTTTTCTTTCCTTTTTAAAGCTTCTTTAAAGCTTTAGGTGGTTTCTGTTAGTTATGGACTTATTTTGTATACCCCACATTCATATGTTGAAGCCATAACTTTAACTGAAAATCACCACCAATTCTAATGTCAAGGAGCTTACCCCTTTTGTTTTCTTCTAGCAGTTTTATGATTTGGGGACTTACATTATAAACTGGGACTAGCCCAGTTTAATTATTCTGCATTACCATTTACTGAAGGGTCTGCCCTTCCCGGATTGTATATTCTTAGCTGCTTTGTTGTAAATTAATTGAACATATATGTGTGGGTTTATTTCTGGGCTATATATTGATCTAAGCCAATAACATACTGTTTTGATTACTATAGCTTTTTAATACCATTTAAAATTAGACTTTTTCTGAGGTTTTCATATTACTCTTTTGTTTGGAACACATTCATTTGTTTCTTCATCTTTCTGTCTCTTTGTATTGGTTTTTATGCATTGATAAAACAACCACCTCTCCCATGTTGAGGATGGCCTATTATAGAGATGAGCCTTATTGTTCAACCCTTTACTAGCTTGCTCTTGGTTATCTCTCAAACCTTTAAGATTGTCTAAGCATTCTATTTTTTAAAAATATGTTTTTGATTTTTAGAGGAAGGGAGAGGGAGAAGCATCATCATTGATTGGCTGCCTCCTACATGCCCCCTGACCAGGAATCAAACCAGTGACCTCTTTGTTCATGGATTGATACTCAACTTCTGAGCCACATAGGCCAGGCTCTATTTTATTTTTGGTGGCTCCCAGTAGTTAAGGGTGTGCCAGGATCTGCCAGTGTCCCATAGGGGAGGATTCCAGTCAGCATCTAGATTCAGGTTAATTGGAAGACAGACCCTCTGTCAGCAGCTTTAAAGTGTGTAAATGCGTGCAGTCCTGTGGGACCAAAAGCCTGGGTTCCATTTTCACAGAAAGACTGGGTGTGCTTTAGTCTGCTGTCTGTGCTGTGCCCTGGGGGTTGTGGCCAGCCAAGAACTGTCTCTTTGTTTGGTACAGTCCCATCGGATCCAGAAACTCAATCCCCACTGGTCACTAGAGCCAGGTGAATGGGAAACATTTCCTAGCAGCAGACACATGAACTAGGGCACCAGATACATGTCCAGGAGATAAGAGGGGCTCTGGGTTTCAGTAGAAGGAAGACACAAATATTATACAGGACTTCTGTGGTCTCTAGAGAGGATTAAATTGGGCCCTTTTATGTGTGTTTAAATAGAAGCTGCCCCTAGGCCTCTTTCAGAAAAATACTGGGCACCTCAGTCTGTGTGGCCCCTTTTTTTGTGCCCTGGGAGTGGTAGCCAGCTAAGAACCATCTCCTGTGCTCCAGTCCTATGGGACCCAGGAATGCAGGCTCTGCTGGCCACCAGAGCCAGGCAATCTAGTGGGGTCCTTAGTGGAAGCTCTACAAATTGAGGCACAAGATGAGGGTATAAGCTCTTTTCTGGGAGATACCAACCAACTGGAACAAGGTCAAGAGAGAGCACCAAAGTGATGTCTACGAGCTTCCGTTCCTGTTCCCTTAGAGCAGCTTAGTAGGCTCCTAGTTGTGAACCCAACCAGAAGTGCGCTTCTTAGGACGAAACTCCAGGAAACAGTAATGGGCAACTTTCAGAGAAAGATGGGGTTGAGCTTCAGTCTGTGGTCTGCACAGTGCCCTAGGGGTGGGAGCCTGACCAACACTGTCTCTCAGATTATTATAATCCGTGGGATCCAGGAAAGCAAGGCTCCACATGTCAACAGAACTAGGGGAAGAAGAGGTGCTCCTTGGGTGGTAGCTGTAAGGAAGGGAACCAGGCACAGGCCAAAGCTCCCCTCTGGGCGATACTGTTGCTCTACAGTGCAGCTGGAGTGAAAATATGGCACCTGCCCACAGGAGCAAGGCAGGGGGGAGGGCACGTGGATGGTGTCTGCCAGCCTCCACCCAGACAGTGTTTCAGTAGGTCCCTAGATATGTCTTACATTAGTTATCTGCTCCAAAGCTTTAAGGTGAGCCTCTTTCACAGAACCTTTGGGCAGTTTTCAATTCACTTACTTTGCACTAGGCCTTTCAGTGGGTAAGAATGCATGTGTGAACCCTTTAAGAACAGTTTCACAGTTCACTATAGACTTTTTTGGGGGGGTTATAGATGTGAGCTCTGTTGGATTTCAAAGCTATGTTTTAGGGCTTTGCCTCTCAGATGTAGGACTTAAAATTTGGCGTGCCTGATATAGAGTTTAAACCTGTTACTACTTAGGAAAAATCTGTGGGTTTTTAGGTCCCTCCTTATTTTGTGAGCCACTGTGTCAGGCGTGGGGTTTATGGTGAGAGTATGTGTCAGCCTCTCTTACCTGTATTGATGTAGGTTTTGTCTTCATTTGCCTGATGTATAGAAGTCACTCAACTGTGTTGGGTTTTCCTCAGGGGAAATCGTTCCACATTTATCTGTAGATTCATTGTGTCTGTGGGAACAGATAAGTTCAGGATCTTTCTACAGCAACCTTTACATGCTTCATTCTCACAGCATTATTCAAATAGGTATGGGTTTGGAAAACATAAAGTGAGATAAGTATATGTATGTACTAGAGGCCCAGTGCATGAAATTCATGCACGGGGGCGTTGTCCCTCAGACCAGTCTGCACCCTCTCCAATGTCGGACATCCTTATCACAATCCAGGACTGCTGGCTCTCAACCACTCCCCTGCCAGCCTGGTCGCTCCTAACTGCCCTCTCCTGCAAGCCTGGTTCCCCCCAACTGCCCTCCCCTGCTGGCCTAGTCACCCCCAACTGCCCTCCCCTGCAGGCCTGGTCCCCCCCAACTGCCCTCCCCTGCAGGCCTGTTCCCCCCCCAACTGCCTTCCCCTGCTGGCCTAGTCACCCCCAACTGCCCTCCCCTGCAGGCTTGGTCGCCCCCAACTGCCCTCTCCTGCAGGCCTGGCCCCCCCCAACTGCCCTCCCCTGCAGGCCTGGTCACCCCTAATTGCCCTCCCCTGCTGACCATCTTGTGTCCACATGGGGGCGGCCATATTTGACCACATGGGGGTGGCCATCTAGTGTGCTGGAGTGATGGTCAATTTGCATATTACCTTTTTATTATATAGGATAAGTTAATGTAGAATGTGTTCAGAAAGAACCCAATATGAGGGAGTATAAAAGCTGAAGTGGGCAAAGAGAGAAGTTAAGCTCCAAAATTATTTCCAATAGTTGTTCTCTCAGAGAGCTCTTTATATATAAGTGAAAGCAAGGGACCAGTACCTCTCTACAGAGACCCATCATTGACCCACACTGCCTTCTGAAGGGACTATGACCTTGACTAAAGCAGCTCCTTAGGTTGAGAGCATTTCTTGGAGAGGGACTCAACTGTGAGCCATCAGCAAGCCATGCTCCTGGCACTGGAGAATCAGTGTCCTGGTCTTGAAAGAGGCAAGATCTGGATGGTGCACCCACAGAATGTCCTATAGTCCATCCTTTACAGCATTCATATAAGCCTAACCAATGGACACAGACAACAGGGGGGTGAGGGCATGAGTGGGGGAGTGGTTGAGGGGGTAATGGGGGGATAAGGACACATATGTAACACCTTAATCAATAAAGAAATTAAAAATAAATAAATAAATAAAAACATAGTTTCTTCCCATCTGAAAATGGCTCCTCTAGGATTTTGGTGCCTTTGCTTCTGCATTCTTCCTACAAGGAGGAGGCTAATGGGAACAATTGTAATTACTGTTACTACAGCTGATGTCAGTGTTCTTTATCATCTCTAGTCTCTACTGCCCATGTTTTATTTCTATCACCAATAGCACTTCAATTAGCTTAGGTGGCTTACCTGGTAGGATGACCAAAACACCCATCCCTGTAACTTCTAGGCCTCTGGTCATCATGCCTTCTCGGGTTGTGGCTGCTGCATTTGTTTTCACAATTGAGCAGGGAAGTACCAAGATATGTCCGAGTAGATTACTTGAGTGCCAGATGCATTCTTTGTTGTTTACATTATAAAACAGTCCCATCTTCATTACTCCTGCTAGGATCATGACTTATTTTCTTGCTTGTTGGTCTCTTAATACAGGGAGCCTAAAGTGAGTGGCAGTCGTCACTTGCAGTTACAGGGGAGGCACATTTTTACCTCTATCCTCTTTAGGTTTTCAGCTGGGCCTGAGAATTAAATTGATATAAGACAGATTAACTGGAGAAAAACATACACATTTATATATGTTTTATGTAATATGGAAACCCTCATAGGGAAATAAAGACCCAAAAAAGTCTAACCTAAATGCTTTTACAGTAGGTTGAATGGAGAGGCAGTTATGGAAACCTAACTAAACCATGAGGGGATACTAAAGGAAGATAGGGATTATTTTAACAAGAATCATTTGTCACAGCATTGTACAATTCTTTTGTACAGAATTCTCTCAGCTATGCATCCCATCTGAAGAGTTATTTTTCCTGGTACAGGGAGGGCATCTTTCACATCAGAGTTTTTATCTCCTGTTTTCAAGAAGAAGGGGTAGATTAGAAAACCCTGCTTACATCTGCTGTTTTTCAAATACCTTTAACTAAAAAATATATATATTTATGCCAAGATGGCATATTTTGGAAAGGCATATGCTGCCAGCCTTCACAGTTTAATGGACACTTCACGGGATCTCAGAGACGCAGACTAGAGCACTCACTGTAACTCTCTGGCTGGCATTGATTGTGCCGTAAGTGGGACCACGTCTCATAGTGGACATATCAGTTTCTTCCCCAAGAATTTAGAATTGGCTAAGTTCTTTTTGGGGATTAGCTATGAACTTGAGCGCCATCAGAAACTATCTTGCACTACGTGGAACTAGGAGGCTCCAGCCAATTTTCAAAATAGGAAAAAAGATGCACAAAAGGAAGCAGAGAAAACAGGCAGTGAGAAAAGGATCTCTGAATTGCCCCTGAGGCCAGCCCTGAGTGACCATGGGCTTTATTGCCCCCTCCCCTTATATTAAATTTACCCGACTGGCGTTTTCTGAGAACATTTAATGACTTTCCCAGAGCAACTGCCCTTTCACCTTTAAGTAATTGTGAACTGAGATTTAACATCCAAGATACTTTGAAAAATTCAAAAGAATATTATAGTTGGCATTTGATATGACTGGTGAGCTATTTTTAAAGTGCACATTAATAATAAGTCACCTGTTACTAATGTGGTGCCCTAATGGGAAAGAATCAGCACTTGGAGCCAGAACGAAAAAAAAAATAAGTTCAACTTACTGTCAGTATAAGTATTAACTCAGGAAAAAAGGAACACGATTTTGTTTATTTTATTTCTTGTTTTTACTCATGATTCTATATGGCCATTTAAAAAGAGCAGAAAAATAACTGTATTAAAATTTTTAAAATGTAGGCTTTGAGAACAAGAGTGCTGAGCAAAAGCAGTCTGTTCTATGGTCTGTATTTTTTATTTCCTTTTTTGAAAAATATTGTATATGTTAAAGAACTATAATTTGGATAAAGCTTTATCACTACCTAGTGTTTTGCAAGGAGTTCTACTATATTTATATCAACTTGATACCCTCAGAATACCAGGTCAGAGTGTAGGTGGTAAGATTGCTGTGAAGCATAAAACCATTATTACACTCTTAGTTTTGTACTTGCCTTTAAATATATGATTTCATTACTATTTCTTTGAATAATGTTTTAAGTAGAAAAGCCTCAGTAATAATATCATAGTTTTACCCAGGAGCCAGCACTGAAACAAACTGGCACATATTTGTTCCTGCATTATTCGGCAGTATGATGGATGGTGGCAATTACTGGAAAGAACAATATTAGTTTTACAGTTATTGTTATTAACTTAAAGTGCTAAGAATAAAATCCCATATTTCACTAGCTACTCCAATCACCGCCAAAATATATGACAGAAGAACATTTTATAATCCCCACATTTTACACTGGCTGCACAACTAGAAATTGGCAGAGTCAAATCATTTGTATCTCCTTATTACCAGCTTGCAGAAGCTATTGAGAATATGGAACGAGTGATGGATAGTTTTGTGGCAGATGTTGTTTCATTCTCTCCCACTGTATTAAATTTACCATACATTGGTTCCACTGCAGTTTATTAAAGTTTCACAAAGAGATTAGAATAGAATAGCAAGACATACAATTTGCTTACCCTTGTTTCCTGTTGAAAAAGTTATATTTACTTATTTATAAATTATGAATATCATAAATATGGGATTTATATGTAACCAGTAAATATTTAAGGAGACAGTCTGAGTAAGCATTTTCCTAAATTCCAGACAGATTGTTATAGTATTTTCTTCTATAAATAAGATATCTAAATAAAAGTATTATCTATTCAGTTCAGATAAAAGCAATTAATAAGACACTAATAATAATATTTTCTGTTTTTTAAAATATATTGTATTTTATGTTAGAGAAAGGCAGACTTATAGAGTAGCTATGAGTATCAATTGTAGAGCAGACTTCCTCAAATCCTGGACTTCAAATTACTATGTGGCTTTGGGAAATCTACTTGACTTCCTTTTGTCTTATTTATAAAATTTCCTTATTTATAAAATGGGGAAAATAATGATTACTACTTCACAGAATTGTTATGAAGATTAAATGAGTTTATAGAAGTAATGTATATGGAACAACACCTGGAGCACACTTGTACAATTTAAATGTTAGCTATACATTTAGTAATCAAAAAGCCTAGAACCAAAGATGATGGGGACTGTAAATTAACAAGAATATTGTGAACTAAATTTTTAAAAATATATTAAGGCCTGATTTCAATTTAAGGTATTTTAAATAAACTAACCCAGGATAAAATAATTTTCTCTAAGCTTAAATGGCCCCAAAGTCATTATTAAAGAACATTTTAAACTGCTACCTAATCTTTCAGTATATTTATTTGGAGTTTTCATTCTTAGCTGGACAAGTTAGATTGTAAGTACTCAGAATATTTTGGTTCATTTTCATGCTGAAGCCCTCTCTATCTTAAAGCCATTTTGAACATCCATTTTCACTAACCATCACATATCTATTAGTCCATTATAAAATAATATTTGTAACAGAAAACACCTCAAACAATTTGAAAGCTATTATGACTTGCATAGAGATTTCTCTCTGAAAATGTGCAGGGTAAAGCAATCAAAGGGTACATACAAAAGTAGTGGTCATTATAAAATAGAGCGTGGGAAAAGAGGCTACTTATATTAGCACACCACCTTTTTATAAAATAGCTTTTCAGATGAGATACTGAAGAGCTTTATAAATGCTTTTGGGAAAGAGTGAGACCCATACATTCCTCTTCAATACACTTGGAGAACATTCATTGTAAAGTACACTCAAATTTGGCTCATTTATCACTGAAACCAAAGTATGCTCTATCTTGCTTTTCTCTACTGTAGTGTGTGAAAAGGTGAACACTTTTCTTCTAGCCATTTTCTGGCTAGATGCAGCTTGCAAAATAATTTTGGCCATTTGAATTGTAAGCATTCACCTGCTGAGAATATCTTCTTTCCTTCTAGATAAAAAGGCAAATACTTGCAATGAAAGGCATCGTGGCCCTTTTTCCTTCTTCCTGGCTAGAAGTGCAGGAACCAGCCGGCAACCATGCCGATATGAGCATGAAGATGAAAGTTTGAACGATGGATTCGTGGGCTAGGAGGTGATTTTTGAGTGGTGCACCAGACCTAAAAATGCCTAGCTCCAGACTTCCTGTTAAATTTTAAAAGATCAATGCCTTCTTTATTTAAGCTGTTATTTGTGAAGTTCCATATGGTATCTTTAATTTTTAGACCTAGGTTTATCAATTTCTTTCCATAGCATTTCTATATATTTACACTTCCCAAAACACCAGATAAGAGAGTCAAAACACTCGGTTCTCTTTTAAAAATTGAACAAGAGGTATCTGAATGTTTTTGTTTTTTTATTAATTTTCATCAATTTTAAATATTTATTGTGTATTCATAGAATGGAAAGAACAACATTGTGAAATACACCTAAATTTGGCTCATTTATCACTGGAATCAAACTATCCTCTACCCTGCTTTGAGGTTTTAATGCTTTCTGAATATTTAGCACACAACTTATTTCCACGGAGGTTCATGTCTGCTTCTTGAGAAAATAGAAAAATAATTATTATCTTTAATTATAGAATCACTCATGTTTTATCCTTACCAAACCTAGTAAACTGCAGGCCACTTAGAAGCTGATAATTTTGTGGATTTTCCCACACGCACATTCTAGTGTAGAATTATGAACAAAGTACATATTCAATAAATTATTATAAATAAATACATTGACTATAGGTAAACTTAACTGATCAGTATTTTAGCTCTATGAAAAACAGTTAATAAAATACAGTGTATGTGTATGATAAACACATTTTAAAATCATTAATTCTACATTTAATCCTACTGCCTACACAAGATATTAAGCCACCAAATAAATCATGATATTTTCAACATTTTCTTGTAAACATGAAACTGATGTATTTCTCAGGTTATTAAAATGGCAGAAATAACTGGAGCGATCTTTTCACATAATTTTGTTAATTATTCAGTAATCAGCTTGTAGATGGTTATCCAGTCAGCTATAAAAGAATAAAGGCTGTGTCTATAACTAACTATATAATCAATTTTTGTCCAACAGAGGTTCATGAACAGTGAGACTATACTCATTGAGATATTTTTTAAGGGATTTAGTCATAAAGTATGGCTTACATATTTGATTCTTTCAACTTCTTTGAAATCCAGGAGTCTGTGACTTTATCTGAAAAGGAAAAAAAAAAAAAAGTAGTTCAATAAGATTTTTGTCTACATTTCCCCCAAAAGCAGGTTCTATTTATGTGAGGCTTAAAGCTAATACAATTATACAGAAATTATACAAATTTTGTTTACATATTTTAAACCAAAGAATCTAAAATATTATATGAACATTTTATAAAAACATATGACCCCATTTCTTCTGAGTGAGGGGCCCTGAAGTTTAAATTTCATTGGTTTTCCCTTAAATCTATAAAGAATATTAATATGATTATTAATGATAGTGGTTTGTGTTGTTTGTGTAGCCATAGCCATTTTTCTCTGGGATACCTGAGTTGCCTGCATACTTTTATATTGAATGAGGAAAATCTAATTAATTGCTAGAAGTTAATCCTTGAAGCTGATAGAAAAGCTGTTTTATTGAGTGGAAATACATGTATTGAGCATCATACTATATGCATCACATATATTACCTCAGTAATCATCATTACAGCCAATTTTGACTTTTGCTATAATTAATACCAAATATTCACAAAAATTAATGCCGGGGTGTTATCCAGCATCTATAAGGGTTCAGGAATCTGGAGTAGGCGCTGCATGTAAATTAATAAAGAAACTAGAAATATGATATAAATTGTAATCCATATGGAGCCAGAGGAAGCTTAGCTGTAGTAGCTAAGTTCTCTCTATCTCCGGACCCAGGGCTCTCTTTATTCCCACATTTTGCCCTATAGCAAAGTAGATATATACTATATCAAAGGTAAGTTTGATATACAGTAGGCATTGTCAGGTTATAGGAAATGCCTTCGGCTGTTCAGCTGTTTGGCCAGCAGGAGGCAATAACATATAGATTAAAATGCCTTCAGCTGTCTGGCAGCAAGCAATCATTCATGCATCTTTTTCAGGTTTGGGGAAATGCTTTCAGCCATTCCGGTAGGCAATAATATGTATCTTCAGCCCTTGCTGAAAGCTCAAGGTCCACCAACCTTTTGATGAACTTTTTGCATTTATGACCTGCTGGAATTAGCTTCGAGCACAAAATGCTTTCCTATACGTGCTAAAAACGTATACATATTGAAAATAGCTATGACTGTTGTCTTATTCCAAGAAGGCATCTATTTCCTACTCTCCAAAGTAACTTTGAAAACAGTGAAGAATATATTACTTCTAGTTTTGTTCAATTCAACAGACTTTAAAAAACACTGTCTTTTGTAAGTAATAGAACACATACATTGCAAAAATTAAGTATTCTTCACCTCTTGACCTGAGCTTACTTGATATGAAATTTAAACTCATCAAATTGCTATGGCATTGAACCTTATTCAGTGTCACCTTTTATTGTAATTTGATTTAAAATAAACCGAATGTATTCTTAACTTCTACCTGCTTTCACAGCAAATGTATTTCTTGTATTTTTCCTTGGTGTAATCAGTTAAACCTGTCAGTTTACCCACTGCTGCTCCTTATCTGTATCTTATAACAAATTGCACTATAAATCCATGTCACAGGGCATTTAGTGAACTCAGAGTATTAGGTCCTAGTTTACTTAGGTATTTTCCTATGTCAGTGATGGGCAACCTTTTGAACTTGGTGTGTCAAACTTTGCCAAAAAACTGAGCATAATTTGGGTAGTGTGTCACTTTGAGGAAAAAACATTATTTCGCAAATGTTTCATCCTCGGCACGCGGCCGCCTCAGCAGCCGTGTGTCATCAGAAATGGCTACGCGTGTCAGTGCTGACACGCGTGTCATAGGTTCGCCATCACTGTCCTATGTTAACATCATAGGTTAACGCGTGTCATAGGTTCACCATCACTGTCCTATGTTAACATCCTATATAATAAAGAGGTGATATGCAAATTAACCCTCAAGCCCTCACAAGATGGCTGCCTACGACCAGGCCAGCAGGGGGTTAGTGAGGGACGACCAAACAACTGGACAAGCAGGCTGCTTGGTGACCAGGCCGGCAGGGGGTTAGTGAGGGATGACCAAATGACTGAAGAGCAGGCTGCATGGGGCGACCAGGCTGGTGGAGGGGGCCGTGAGGGGTGACCAGGCCAGCAGGGGTGGGAGTTGGGGGTGACCAGGCCAGTGGGTGGGGGGCAGTTGCGGGCAATCAGGCTGGCGGGGGTGGCAGTTGGGGGCAACCAGGTCAGCAGTGGGGGGCAGTTAGGGGCGATCAGGCTGGCACGCAGAGGCAGTGAGGGGCAATCAGGCCGCCGGGGGGGGGGGCAGTTAGGGGCGACCAGGCAGGCAGGCAGGTGAGCGATTAGGAGCCAGTGGTCCAGAGGGATGTCCAACTGATGGTTTATGCCAGCTTAGGCCTGATCCCAGGGATATCCCCTAAGGGGTCCAAGATTGAAGAGGGTGCAGGCTGGGCTGAGGGGACCCCCCTCATGCATGAATTTCATGCACCGGGCCTCTATATTATCATTAAGAATTTCAAATTAGAAGCTAAAAAAATAATTCAGATAGCTGTTTTCAGTGAGATCTTTTAAATTATATTTCATATTAGTCCCTTAAAGAATACTCTTCAGAATCATAATGGAAAGTATGCATTTATTGCTTCCCTAAACCAATTGCTAATTAATTCTACAAGGTACAAATGGATTTCTCTTTAGCATTAAGTTTACTACAGAAGTTATACAAGCTATAGGCTGCCATAGTGTTTGTGGCAATATATTCTTCTTCACATTATTCTGTCTCCTTCTTGTTCTCTTAAGGCCTGGCCTTGCTGTCTATGTAAAGTCAAAGAATGGCAAAGTTATTTTAATAAGGACTTAATAATATCAGTAAGAACAAAAATTATCTTTCTGATTTTTCCTGTTTAAGTGTTCGTTATTTATTGTATTTTTTGTTATTTTGGATTTAGTTGCATAATTTTGAAGTATTGGATTTATTACTTACTTGCAAGACTAATAATGAAATTTGTCTGTTTACATGAAATTGAATACAGAGTGATACTATCTTCTATATATATAAAAGGCTAATATGCAAAGTGTCCCCTCAGGAGTTCGACCAGGAGACTGGGAGTTCGATCACTCACTATGACGTGCGCTGACCACCAGGGGGTAGTGCGGAATGAAGGAAGGCCCTGGCCAGCAGCTGTAAGGCCCTGATCACCAGCCAGGCCTAGCATGAATTTCGTGCACTGGGCCTCTAGTATAGAATACATGTAAGATGAAATTGTCTTTTTTAACATACATACTGTACTTATATTTCTTATAAATTTAGGGTCCTGACACCTAATTAATAAGTCTTATAATTCATAAAATTTCCCATTTTAAATCATCACTCATTTACATTCAACATTAAAAAAGACAATAAAAGTGAAAACTCTTAACGTTAGTCTATTTTTGCATATAAAAGAGTATCTTGAAGTATTATACTTTTAAAGAAAAAATTTGTTCTGTTCTACTTGATCTTAGCATTCATATGCATTTCTAATGAAATATTATCATCTCAAAGATTGCCATTTAAAAAACAAACTAAGATAACAACTAAAAATCTGAATGATAATTATGTCTATAACTGCTTCTCATAATTACATTTAGAATTAAGATACTGGATAAAAATAATAAATATCTAAAATCTGCAATAAATTAAAATTAACATAACAAAAAGGGAATTAATGTATAACATGGTTGGTCATTTTTTTAAGTGTATTTTTTTTATTGCTAAATTGTGCCTTAATATAAAAATGTTTCTCCCTTTTTCACATCCTAATGGTTGCCACCATCAGAAATTTGTGTATGTTTCACAACATGATTTTCTGTGCATATTTAAATACATAGATAAGTGGATATTGACATAGATATGAATAATATATGTTTTTAATTATATAAAATATTGCAATGTTCTTTTAAGAAACAGAATCACATCATGCACAAGGTTATGTTGTTTTCCAATAAACTTCATTCTCATTCTTTTTAAAAGGAAAGATAGTCATTAAGTAATATGTATTTTGTCCAATATGTATCATTTTGTTGCCCAGTATTTTTTTGTAACGGAGTAAGCATTGGCTTTATATACATTTAAGATTTTATAATCTCTTTTAAGTTTTCTTATTGCAGATTATCATATAAGAAATTCTAAATTATGTATTCTTATTTGGGATCACATTTTTTTTTTAGGGATGATTTGCTGTTGTACTAATGATTATAAAAAATGATTACAATAGAATTTAGACATGCTACTCAAATGACCTTCAAATTACCTTTTACTGGGCTACTAATTTACCTACTTAGATTTGAAGCTAAGATATTCTTATCATTATGAACCAAAAACTGGTCAAAATATAATATTACTTTATCCCACTTAAAACTGAAATAGTGAGTACAAAATGATTCATTAATTTCTTGTTGTTGGGGAGCTTTCTGTTCCTATGCAGTCAGTAGATGGCAGTCGTGTATTACATATGATCTGAAATTTAGTGCGAGGCTTGTTTCTTGTAAAAAGAACACCCACCTATATGCTTTTTTGTTGTTTCTGTGTAAAAAGAAATGCATGAAATAGTTTGTAAATTTCTCTACTACCAAATAAAATTATTTGTTGAATGAACTTAAGAGCCACCTAACTGGAAGTCATATTTATTGTTGTTTTTATAACTTGTTGGTTTATATTTTAAAAATTACTACCACCGGAATACCAACAGTGACAACTATAAAAAAAGAGGGTAAGGTGTACAGTAATTCTAAAAGTTCAAGGAAATGAATGTCAAAGAATTGTAGAAAATTATAGAAAATATATTATAAGAGCTAATTCCTACATAGCATGTAAGCTCTTAAAATTTAATACACATGCCTACAAAACAGCTTATTTGAAAAAAAAACACATTAAGTGCTCAGACTTTTTGAGAGGTCCATATGAAATTGTATGTTGCTACTATTCACTCATTGAACCTGACCTTTCATACTCACTGGGGTGGTTTGAGAGTAGGTGTTATTTGATATTTGTGTCAAATAACATCACTTCATATGGTATAGCTCACATGGTGTGTCCCTGACCACATGGCAAAAGTAATCTCTCTGCCTACTGCAGCATGTGTGGAAGATAGCAAATCACATATGCCAGGATTAAATGCCTCTCCATAAAAAGCTTATCTAAAATCAAATCCTCAAAAACATCTTCTGATTTCATAGGTTATGTTACTATTCAGAGATAAATTCGGTAACACCATGCACTAGATGTAACACAGAAAGCAGCATTATCATGCATTTTTCCATTTCCAAAAAGAGTAAGTTAGAAAGTTAGATGGATGCCTGAGGACCTGGGCACAGCCAGACAGATTTACTGGGGACACATTACTGTGCTCTAATACATTGTTGATAGTGCTTAGTCTGGGTCAAGGTTGTGGCCAAAGAGGAAGTTATAAAGGATACTAGGAAATTCTCCTAAGTTTATCTTCAACAGTGTCAGCCAGAGGCCATTACACCTGGAAAACTCTTCACTTTCATTTACACCTGGTAAACATTTTACATTTTCCTTTCTATTCTCCCTGTGGTATCTCAAATGAACTACAGGGGAAAACCTGTTGTATTGCAAACTGCGATTTCACTTACTAGGAGAGAGAAAGGCAGAACGGGTTTCTGCAACGCTGTTGGGTCCTATTTGTTTCCTTTACTTGTTTGTTTGCTTAGTTGTGCGGTCTTCTGAACTGGAAACTGCTAGCTGGGAAAGGCTACATCCACGCTCAGCGGACAGGGGCTCGGAACGCAACAATCCTGGTTTACTAATCATATTACCCCTTAGTCACACAGTGCATCTTATTATCACTGTTGTTTTACTGCTGATCTTTAGCTTTTAATTTCATGAAAGTGAAATTCATGTTCACCTTTGTGTAAGCTGGAAAATTTAGTATGCCTCTTTTCCATCGATGGTCTCTACCAGATTGTTTTTCACCAAGGGTCTGAAAAAGTTATACATTTTGCCTAGCCTGTTTACTCCATTTCTGCAGCTATCACCTCTCCCTCCCTCCCTCCCTCCCTCCCTCCCTCCCTCCCTCCCTCTCTCTCTCTCTCTCTCTCAACCTGGATGAATGGGAATGAAGCAGCAAGAAATGATCCCAGTACTCTTCCCCTTCTAAGCCCTTCCTCCAACATGTGGTCCACAGGTCAACAGCTTTGGTGCCACCTGGAGATTTGATAGAAATGCATAAGCCTGGGTTGGGAAGGTAATGGGGGGATGAGGACACATATGTAATACCTTAATCAATAAAGGAATTTTAAAAAAGAAAAGAAAAGCAGTCAACCACACTAAAAAAAAAAAAAAAGAAAAAGAAAAAGAAAAGAAATGCAGAAGCCTGAGCCCCAGCCCAGATCTACTGAGTTATCTGTACTTGAACAGGATATACAGGTAAGGCCATATGGACTTTCAAGTTACAATAGCACCACACTCTATTTTAATCTGCAAAATGAAGAAAAAAAGGAACAAAAACATTGCCCATTTGTATATTTTAAAGTCCACTAAATGTCAGGCGCAGGAAAAGGCAGTGAAGAGGGGATTTCTCTTCCTTCTTGTACTATATCACCTCCATTTTAGGGTAACAGCAGACACATTTCCCAAATGGCTACTTCCTGGGGAAATAAAGTCTCTTGCATCATTCAATAAATGTATATGAATAATGAACCTCACTTTGTGATAAAAATATTTCCCAGCATAGAAGGCAACAGTAGGGTTAGAAGTTCTTATGACGTGCTTTCCATTTTCTGTAAGCTGAAATTATTTCAAAAAGAAAAACTGACCCTTAAGAACTATAGAAATCCTATATAATAAAAGGGTAATATGCAAATTGATCCTATCGGCAGAATGACCAGAACGACTGCTTGACCAGTCACCATGAGGCACACTGACCACCTCTTGGTCCCTTTCACCAGCCGGCAGGCTCTGATCGCCCAATGGCGAATGGAGGCAGCGGGGGGCAGGGCCAAGTGCCAGCAGCCAGGGAAGATGGCCCTGATTGCAGGCCAGGCCTAGGGACCGTGCCCGCGCACGGATTTCGAGTGCTGGGCCTCTAGTGATACAATAAGAGAAAATAAAGGAAGACAATAGTAAGGTGTTCCTGTGTTAAAATCATCAGTGAAACAGAAAACTTCTAGACACATTTTAAAATAAATTCTAATGCTAAGTAGAAGACACTATCATTCTTCATTTTCAGATCCCAGTGTCTTCCCTTTACCCACCAAAATCTAAGGTGTTCTCACATTGAAAATTTCCCCTTCACTGCAGTGAAAATTCTGCAGTGATCTTAGATTTTGCTACAGAATATATGTATAATTAATGGTATTAAATGATTTGCAAGGAAACATTTTATCAGAAAGTATAAGGGGGTAAATGAACTCATATAATTTAATTCTATTCTTCAGTTTCAAATATAATATGCAAATCTCTGTTCTCCAAAACCTATGAAATGACTTTCTGAACTCTATTATCCTAGGTTTAATAAAGTAATGAGACTGGGTCATCTCAGATATAGTGTCAGAAATGGTGCTATTTTACAGTTAACTAATTGTTTTATTTCCATTTTTATGATTTTATTCTCTGTGTTATTATTTCAGCTTTGGCTTTAGAAACATTCTTTCATTTGAAAATTGTATTTCATTAGCTTTCAACTTTCTCAGACACACATTGTGATGGGGTTTAAATCAATATATCCTTCCATGTTATGGCCTATTTGTTCTAATTCAAGTAACAAAATTGCTGTTTGTCTGATGAATGTTATTATCAAATATTTCAGCATGTGACTTGCTGTTATTCAAGTGAATTTAAGTCAACAAACATGTACTTAACAAGTACTATTCAAAAACAATTCATGAAGTCAATTTTGGTCTGGAAGACTTGTGACAGATGTTACAGACTTATAAAAATACTGGAGGCCTGGTGCACCAATTTGTGCACCAGTGGGGTCCCTCATCCTGGCCTGCGGTATCAGGCTGAAACCAGCTCTCCAACATCCCCCTAGGGGTCCCAGATTGTGAGAGGGCGCAGGCCAGGCCAAGGGACCCTACCGGTGCATGATCGGGGCCGAGGAGGGACATGGGAGGTTGGCCAGCCGGGCATGTCCGGCCTGTCTTGCTCAGTCCCGATCAGCCGGACCCCAGCAGCAAGCTAACCTACCAGTTAGAGCATCGGCCCCCTTGGGGTCAGTGCACATTATAGCAAGTGGTTGAGTGGCCTTAGCATATCATTAGCATATTACACTTTGGTTGAATGAATGACTGGATGACCGGACACTTAGCATATTAGGCTTTTATTATATAGAATATTGTTAATGGAATAGGAATTTAATTCCAGATAGGTGATTTGTCATTCTCAAGGTCTCACAAAGATTTTAGATGAGCTAAAGCTGAAACCATTGGTCAATTTCTTCACTTAAAAAAATACACTGAAATTGACCAAGCTATTTCTAGCCCCCATTTCTTTAACTTGGATAATCAAAATGAGTTTAATAATACCCTGTCAAGCAAATATCACATTATACATAATAACTTGTATCTCAAAGGTTATATAAAATGGGAAGATGAATCTGGAAAGCTAAGAGAATTAGAGGTCATGGCTTGATATAAAATCACCATGGAAACAGTTTTCATGGCCAATTTTGGGGGAGATGTCAAAAGGTAATAACCTGTGACTTCTTATTTCCAAAGCCCTGTCTATGAAGGTTACAGGTTCTATATCTGCCTTCATGATGACATTGTCTGTTTTGTAGGTTTCTATTCTGACAAGCACAAAACTCTGCCCCAAGTTGAACCTGTCCTTTGTGATGAGGCTGTTGAACAGAAGAGCAGCATAGCAGTCTGTCTATTCTTGCTCCACATTCAGCTAAATGCCAATTCCTATCTCTTTGAGATCCTGAACAGGCAGAACTCAGGGAGAGTGTCACCCCACAGTATCCAAACTTCTCCAGAGAAGCATGAGGTGAAAATTCTTGATTGAGGTCATGTTCTCTAGTCAGACCATAGCATCAATTTATCTATAAGCTAAAGGATATACGTTTATCTATCTAAAAATCTTATATAATAAAAAGCTAATATGCTAATTAGACCAAACGGCCACATGACCATCTGGATGACATTACAGACAACTGTCCAGACAACCTTCTGGATGAAGCCAGGGCTGCACGGGCTGGCCAAAGCTGTGAGGGGTTGTGAGGGGCTATGAGGCCTGGCTGAGGCAGCCAGGGCTGCAATTGCCAAGCCCCTTGCATGAATTTCGTGCATCGAGCCTCTAGTCTATATATAAAGAGATGGAAATAGATGAAAAATTACTTCAAGCTTATGTTTCCAAGTAAAAATACACAAAGAAGTAATACAATGCATATGTTACTTTTGCTTCATTATCTTATATCATTCTACATTGCAGTCTTTGTGAAAGATTGTATATTGTTTTACTTTAACTGAATCAAAAATATGTCAATAGAATCCTTACATTTTATTAGTGTGAGACTATGTTTTCCTATAAAATAACTTTTTATCTGTTTTACCTCTTGAATAAAACAACTAATTAACTATATTTAATAGTATATTAAAAACTAATCTTTAGTCAGTGGAAGCCAAAAGTTTTGGATGTCTTGTGAACTTGTAAATACATAAATAAGAGTTTTATTTCTACCAATTGTTTATTTGTATACATATGAATATACTTATATGGAAATTTATTTATATGTAGTTTCCAAAATACTGATATTCTGCTTTAAAGTCTTTGGTAGACAAATGTGTCATTGGATAAAGACTCATTTATGAAGAACAGACAGAATTAGTTTTTGCAAGCATACTAATAAATTAAATAATGTATTGTAAAGCATTATTGTAATATATTCTGGTGTTATATCTTACAATGTTCTTTATGAAATATAACTTATCTTAAGTATTACTATCTAACTTTTTGGTTTTAAGAATAATATAGTTGTACAGCCCAAGTTTGCTGATAGATTGCTTCAGTCTGGGTAAGTTATAAATCATGTTGATTAGATAACGTACACATTTTCTAGATTTTTGGATTTTCAAGGTTTTCTGCCCCTCTGTGAGAGTTAATTTCTATTACATCTAGTAAATAAGCTGTCTAGTGATATGTGGAATTAATTCTTTTCTTATTTTCAATGTAGTGTTGCCAAAATGGGAAGGTGATAAAAGTATTCCATTCTCCTTATCTATAATCTATAGCTTAAAATATTTTGAGTCTTCAGGGCTGCTTACATTGTAACTTGAAGTTATGGCTAAGTAGTGCAGTCAGTATACAGATACATGACTAGAAAAAAAATAAAGAAGCTCTCTTCTAGTTCTGCACATTTTTTTTTAATATCACTAGTTTTATCTTCAACTGGTTCCCCTTTAAAAAAAGAATTGAAACCACTAAGATCTTGAAAACATTCTTTTAAAAATTGTTAACAAAAGAAAGTGCAGATCATTGATTAATCGCAATTCCAAATATCCCACATTTAAATTAATAGTAAGGATATCATGAAAAATTCACATTTTTTTCACAGCATATAAATTTCCCAAGAAAACCAATATAGCACTGATGTATGAACCAAGAGGTCACAGGTTCAATTCCCAGTCAGAGTACATGCCTGGGTTGTGGACTTGATTTCCAGTAGGGGCTTTGTAAGAGGCAGCCGATCAATGATGTTTCTCTTTCATCAGTGTTTCTATCTCTCTGTCCCTCTCCCTTCCTCTGTCTTTAAAAATCAATAAAAACATTAAAAAAAACAACAACAAATCAAATATCCTATTTTTATTATTTGTTTGTTTGTTTGTTTGTTTTTGGGTAATCTCTTTCCACCACCCCCCTTCCCTCTGAAATTCATAAGTCTGTGGCATGCTTCAATATCTTATTTTTAAATGGAAAACTTTTTTATAAAAAATAAGTATATTTTGGCTTAAAATACTTTAGTATTCATGCAAGAGAAATAGCTAACCTAAAGTTCTTCTGCACAACACAATAAACAATCAACCAAGTGAAAAAGACAACCTATGGAATGGGAAAATATATTTTCAATCTATATATATGATAAAGGGTTAATATCCAAATTATATAAATAATTTACACAGGTCAATAGCAAAAAATTCCCCAAAATCCAATTTTTAAATGGGCAACCTATCTGAATAGATATTTCTCCAGAGAAGATATATGAATGGCAACAGGTACATGAAAGATATTCAACATCTCTTGACATTAGGGAAATGCAAACCAAATCCACAATGATGGTTATCATAATGGCAATAATCAACAAGACAAGAGATGACAAATGTTGACAAGTATGTGGAGAAAAGGGAGCCCTATGCACTGTTGGTGGTAATGCAGACTGATACAGCTACTATGGAAAACATGGTGGTTCCTAAAAAATTTAAAAATAGAACTACCATATAATTCAGCAATTCCACTTCTGGGTAGTTAGTGGAAGAAAATGAAAACAATAACTTGAAAAATATCTGTACCCTTTTTTAATAGCAGTATTACTTACAATAGCCAGACATTGAAATAACCTGTGTCTAAGGGATAAATGGAAAAAGTTGTGGTACATAAATATACATAATAGAATATTATTCAGCCATACAAACAAACAAGGGAAGCCTGCCATTTTTGACAAAATGGATGGATCTTGAAATCACAATCTATCTATATATATAAAAGGCTAATATGCTAAGTGTCTGACTGGTAGCTATGACTCACACTGACCACCAGGGGGCAGACGTTCAACGCAGGAGCTGCTGAGCTGCAGTGACTTGGCAGCAGCAGTTCTTGGGTGACACACCCCAAAACCAGAGAGAAGGGAGCCCGATTCCTCCTGGGGCCTCGAGATTCCACCTTTGGCCATGGGTTATGTTGTTGCTGAGGCACTGTCGTTCCCAAATCTGGTTTACGGCATACTTGCGTTCCACACCCAGTACGACAGCAACTTTGCAGAGTGTCCTCTTGCACTCCAGGATCCCTCTGGGGATGTCAGAGAGCTGGTTTTGGCCCAATGCCCACAGGCCAGGCCAAGGGACCTCACCTGCTGGAGGTCCAGCAGAAGCCCTTTGAGTCGGAGCTGCATAGCCATGGAGGGACCGCGGGAGGCTGGCTCCAGGGTGTGTTCAGCCCGTCTTGCCCAGCTCCACCCCGCTGGCCACCTTCTAATTTCCTTTTAATGTGCACAAATCTGTGCACTGGGTCACTAGTATATATATATAAAAGCCTAAGTGACCATTACGACCGGTAGATCGAATGATCGGTCGCTATGACACACACTGACCACCAGGGGGAAGATGTTCAATGCAGGAGCTGCCCCCTGGTGGTCAGTGCACTACCACAGCCAACTTCTCATGGCCGGCCAACCTCCCACAGTCCCTCCCCCTGGCCAGCCCTGATCGCCGGCCAGGCCGAAGGACCCCACCAGTGCACGAATTCATGCCCTGGGCCTCTAGTGTTAAATAAAATAAGTCAGAAAAAGACAGATACTACATGATCTTAATTATATGTGGAACTAAAAACAAAACAAAAAACTCATGAGAAAGGGATTTGATTTGTGGTTATCAGAGGTTGGGGGAAGGGTAGTAGTAGGAAGAATAGTAGGAGACATGGTCCAAAGTTACAAGCTTTCGGTTGCAAGATAAATAATTATTAGAGATGTAATGTACAACATGAAGACTATAGTTAACACTGCTGTATGATATACTATATGAAAGTTAAGACAGTAAATCCTAAGAGTTGTCATCACAAGAAAAAATGTTTTCAGTTTTTCTTTTTTATATATATGAAAAGATGCTTTTAAAAAGGTGTCAGAATGGGTACTGAAGCATTTATGAGTAAAATGCAAAGATATCTACTAATTTAAAATAATCCACCCCAATTTTTAAAAACAGAAAAAAAAAATGAAGAGAAATAATATAGAGGAAAGAAGACATTGCAGAGGATATAAACAAAAAAAGATAGGCAAAATGTCAATTGCTTTTGAACTTGAGTGAATAGTGCAAGGGGATTTTTGTTGTTTCACCATTCTTTGTACCTTATATTTTAAATTACCCATGAAAGAAAAAAAAATCAACCAACCAAGTAACAAACAAGCAAACAGTCAATGAAGCTTCAGCATCAGAAATTATGATTTAACTGGTGTGGAATTGAATCCAAATATCTTTTTTTTTTTAATACTTTCTCAGGGCCACTAATTTTTATCCAAGGTTGAGAATAACAGCTTTGGTTGAAAAGGGGATATTTTGAGAAGAAAAATGCATCACATTAAATAAAATACATGTAAGTAACTTTTCACTATATATTTTAAATTAAACCTTTATATTTTGAGGTAGTTTTAGATTCACATGTAGTTATAAGGAATAGTATAGTGAGATCCCAGGTACCCTTTACTCAGTTTCCCCCAATGGTACTATATTGCAAAACTACAGTATAATATCACAAGTCAATGGAAAAGTATCTTTAGGTGAGGATTAACAAAAATAAAAGAAATAAAAGAAAAGAAACCCCCTAATTCAAAATAGACATGGTTTAATTTGATATCTAAGAGTATCTTCACTTTTAAAAATAAACTCTAGTTAAAGAATAATTTCAAAGAAATTAAAATCAATGTACTCATACAGATGTAAAAGGAGCATGTGTTAAAATTTTTATTTAAGCCATTACTAATGAGAGACCAGAAAGATATTAAAACCATTTCCAAGGAAAATCCAAAGAACATATACATTTATAGATCAGAAATATTTCAATGAATTTTTAAAATAAAATTTAAAAAAAATCTGGCTTCTTTCCCAGTGGGTGAGGGAAGTAATCTGAACCTCCAACTGACAGAATTTATTTGCATATTTATAGACAATAATTATTGCCATGCTATCAGTCATCTACAATTTACTGACTGCTAAGATGTCTCAAAGGTAATGACAGAGCAGAGCCCCACAGGATCGGAATTAGATAACGGCTGGAGGCCTATGGTCTCAAAAATATGGTTTTCCCCAGAAGCACATTTTCTCCCTCCACTGCTGCGAAATTCATGAAAAAAATAACAAAAATATATTTATTCGGCATTACTTTGTACAACTACTCAAGCTGATTCTTATGTATTAGCCACTGGATTCTTACGTTAACTCTTTCTGGTGGCTGATGCTACATGGGCATATTTTCTAAGTATATTGAATCCAATAGATGAAAAGTGAAATTTCATGGCAAGAAATGTTAGAGATTCACAGTCAAATGTGATCTGAAGATTAAAGAAAATATTTAGAGTAAATTACTTTGTAGTGATTATTTTGGAAATTTTGCTTAGAACATCTTTCTGTGGTTTAACTCTCTAACCTCTTTGGATGACTGGTCTGGTCCTCAGGCATTGTCAAGCCTCCCACTGGAAATCATGTTTCTGAGGTTTGTTACTATATATCTAAATGAAAATTTTCACATCTTCCTTTATGTACTTGATGGAGTAGGAAGAGCCCTTAGGCAGAGAGCTGCTAAAAATTCTATCTTCCATTCTCACAACCAAACATGCATTTTTTTTTGTTATTCTTACTCCCAATTTCAAAGATATCTTTTTGTCAAATATAATCAAGAGTGATTAAACTTATTTGTCCTATGACAGTTATTAAATTTCTTTCATCTTCTTTGTCTAAAAACAATTTGCCCTTAATAATGATAAACTCTACCTGAATCCTGTGCCCCCAGTAAACAGTGGTGGTTCATTACCCCCCTTCCTGCCCGCCTCCCCCCCTCGGGCCACACATACACACACACACACACACACACACACACACACACACACACACTCACACACACGCATGTTTTGTGTGAGATCTCCTAATATTCTGTGTTCTGGGAAATGGCTTACTGCAAAGAAACATCTTTCCCCATATGACTTAGATGAGACTCATGGATTACCCACTTGTTTACTTATGAAAAGACTAAACACAGATCCTACAAATCCCCATTCTTTGTCTCATAAATGATTAGCTGAACTGCTTGTTTCCCCTTGCCTAAACTAGCTAGACACTGAGTGAATACATGGAACAGGCCATGGTCAGACCACCTATAAAATGGATCTCTGGCCAACAATGTGCAGCAATGAGCCCAGGAAACCAATCTGCTCCCCGCAGGAACTAGCTAGGAGGCCAACCTACTGGCTACAAGCCAAACAATAACCCCTGTAACCACCGCTCACTCATAGCCTAATTTCTGCTCCTACTTCCAACTTAGGACCAACCAGTGAAGGCCCAGTGTGCACCTCTACCAATCACAGGGGAGGCCTCCCTTCTGGACAGCCTGCTCACAGCATTCCCTGGACAACAGCCTCCATCAGGACACACTGAAGCCTTCCCTTTTACCCACAGCAGAGCTTTAGCATTACTATATCTGCCTTTGTGAATCTGCCAAATGCAAGTCAGAGTGGCCGAATGGCAAGGGCAAGACCTTTCCTTGTTCTTACTTGGGTAGTCTTCCTTAATTTCCATAACATAAACATTTCCTGACTCAAATCCTCCGTTTACAAAAACAACTATCAATTGTAAAATCCATATCTTACTACTTCTTATAAAAAGTCTAAAGCAAGCCACCATACTGATACATTGACCTTCTAGACACCTGAACATCTGGGTACTCTCCCTATTGTCACAGCCTAAATAATTTTCCACTTTCTCATAAATCATAAAAACTTTGTACAACCTAAATACTACAAACATATATGCATAATTATTTAGAAAAGACCTGTCTTTAAAAATAAATCATGCCAACTTTATGTAAATACATGAAAACACAAAAAAAGGGTATGAATGCATAAGGGTATGGAAAAGGAATGGTGAGGGAGGGAAAATTGGGGGACATAGTAGGAAAATTAGGTTTAATTTTTTAAAACAAGATTTCTTCTGTTTAAATCAAAGATACAAAAGAAGATTGAATTTATAAATATTAATGATATACTCTGTGGGGATTCTGTCTTCCTCTGAGTCAAATTTTCTCTATCATTTAAAGAATGTATAGTCAATAGCTTCTATTTTCATTTTATCTTTGTGCCACTAATGAAAGTTGAATGTCTCCTTCAATAAACTATAAATTTAGGTTAATAAATGAATTCAGAATAGTTAGGTAGTTAACTGTCTGCTCTTTGTGCCTGGATATTGCTCATTTCTCAAGTGTGAAAGAGAAAATTGAGGCTATCAATGTCCACATTTACTGCTGATATATCCAACTTACCCAATAAAACTTTTTTTAAGCAACCACTATGCTTCAGGCACTGTGGTTAGAGCTAGAAAATCAAAGATGAGTAAGACTTAGTTGTGCCCCCAAGGAGCTCAAACTTCAATTCCAGAGACAATCTTGGGAAAAGATAAATAAAAATTCCATGTACATATCATTGCTTCTCATTTTAGAGTATTTTACCCAATTTTGATGTTAATTTAATTTTACTACTGATAATTCTTTATTTTTATCATTTATATAAATTTGAAGTCAGCACATATTTCTATACGTGTAACCACTACACTCACATTTCATAAAGATCACCAAAAGAGAAATATTTTACACTAAAGAGAAAACTAACATTTTACAGAGTTGAAAGAATAAGATTCAAGAATTTATAAATTCATCCTGTTTTTCATCCAGATACAACATTGTCTTTTCAAAATTGCTAACATTCTTGGGACAATACTGGTACATAATCCTCAAATACATGGATATTTCCAATGTTTGAAACACTACCCTGCTAATGGTCATGACCTTCAAAAATTCAGTTTAGGTTTGATGAACTTACTATAAAGAAAAAGGAACCCTCATGCACTGCTGGTGGGAATGCAGACTGGTAAAGCCACTGTGGAGAACAGTATGGTGTTTCCTCAAAAAACTAAAAATGGAACTCCCATTTGACCCAGTGTTCCCACTTCTAGGAATATATACCAAGAAACTATATACACCAATCAGAAAGGATATATGGTATGTTCCTTCCTATGTTCATAGCAGCACAATTTACCATAGCTAAGATTTCAAAACAGCCTAAGTGCCCATCAGCAGATGAGTGGATTAAAAAAGGTGGTACATCTACACAATGGAATACTACGCTGCTGTATAAAGAAAGGAACTCCTACCATTTGCAACAGCATGGATGGACATGGAGAGCATTATGCTAAGCGAAATATGGCAGTCAGAGAAAGATAAATATTACATGATCTCACTCATTTGTGGAATATAATGAACAACATAAACTGATGAATAAAAACAGATCCAGAGACAGAGAAGCATCGATCAGGCCGTCAAACCTCAGAAGGAAGGTAGGGGAAGGTGGGGGTAAGGGGAAGAGATCAACCAAAGACTTGTATGTATGCATATAAGCCTAACCAATGGACACAGACACCAGGGGGGTGATTGCATGAGTGGGGTGTGGGGGGTAATGGGGGGATATAGACACATATGTAATACCTTAATCAATAGAGAAAAAAAAAACAAAAACAAAGAGATGCTCCCCTTTTCTGTCTGTGGGTTCATATTAAATTCTCAAGTATATTTCTTTCAAGGCTATAACATCACCCATAGTTGATTCTTTCACTGCTGAATGATTATAATCAGCAGATAACTGAAACTGTTGTTTGCTCTTGAAGGATTCATTTCTTAAGCAAGAATGCATCGTTTGAGGCAAGTTTTATAAATGAATAACGTGCTAGTTATCAATAACAATGAAATTCTTAAGTAGCATGCCTGATAAATAGAGTCTTGATTATGAGAAACATAATATCCTAATTTTTTACAGCCTACTGAGAAAATGATTATTAGATGTGGTGAAAATCCCTACCAAGTACACAGCCAGAGCCATGAAAATCTATATTCCAGCAGTGAATACGTTCCATTTAATATTTCCCTCCCCTCCATTTCCCTTAATCAAAAGGAGAAACGCTTTTAAAAGCCATCCACAATCTGTGTGAAACTTCCCAAGGAAAGTTTATTGAATTGTTTTCTGTTCAGCTGCTCTCAGAAAACCATGGGCACCTACTCCCAGTTGTAGTAACATCATCATGACATTTCGTGCCCTTCTTGATGTCTTGGTTTGTACGTCTCCAACCTTCTTGTGGAAAAAAGAAAACTCTAATAATTGGCAAATGGCAAAAGGGAGACTCAATTAACTCAGATTATTAGCAGAGACATGCTACATCTGGTCATGGCTGAGTCTGTTTGTCCGGAAATATCTATCAAATAAAGGATTAAAATCAAGACCCAGCAGATGTGCATCTCTCCACATATGACCCTGTTTCTCTAACGCATAAAAATGCATTTAGTTTCATCCGAGAATTTCCCCCATTAATTACACAACTTAAAGTCAAATTTTGGAAAAGGAAAAATAACCTGTAAAAAGACAGCTGTACATGTTTATTTAAGTTTTCCCTCTCGACTCTTGTCTCTGTGGCATCAGAATGAAGTAGAATGAGAAACAATCTGTGTTCTTGCCTTTTGCTCATGGCCCTGAAGGAAAGCCTGCTGGGATTGGCTGCAGATGGTTTCATTGCGAGAGAAGGATGTGCCTGCTTCTTGGCCGCCTGCTCTGTATGCATGATCAAGCCCCAGTCAATGCTTCATGTGCCTCATTAACTGTGGGACAGGAAGAAGTATGATGCTCCCAAAATACATGCCCTTTTTCTAGCTAAGGCCACAATTACGAAAAGCCAACACTTAAAAATTAGAAGTACTGTTAAAAAAATACCTTTTACTACCAAACTCAGTTCCCTTTATAAACTTGACAGTGAATAGCTGACAAACTGTAATTAAAGAGGCACCTTCACTCACGACTGACTTGTTTGCTTCAAAGTGGATAATACTGGAAGGAAAAGTGAATCATAATTTCTTAGGATCCTGAGCATGAAATACATAAGATACTGGGAGTGCATGATAAGTCAGAAAGAACAATTATACGAGGGAACCAGGGAGTTCCATTTTCTTAAAGCTTCTATTTGCCCATGGCAATTGTGGCATTCGAATGTTTACTAAGTATGATTTCTGCCACTGCCAGAGACAGACACAATTTTAAATCTGTTTAGAGTTTCTCAATGCAATTAAAACCTTTCTAAATGATTTCAATGAAAATAATTAACATTAAACTCTTAGTACAACTAGATACTTTACATTTATATATAATTTTGTATTTCTAACAATATTGCAATGTAGTTGTAATCATCTCATTTGATAGGCAAAGCTAAAAGATGTTAAGGGCCTTGCTTAAGATTCTTGGGGGAAAAAATGGGGTTGGGGAAGCCAAAGCCAATGAAAATCATGAGCCTCCTCTGCATCAGCACAGGCTACCTGAGGATGGTGATGGAAGTAAACAAGAGTAACCAGATGATTCCTTAACAATGCACTCCCCCACTGTGTAGTAAAATTTTAATTAAAGTATTTAGAATAACAATTTGCTCAAGTAGTAAGCCAAGAGCTGGGGGAAAAAGTGGTTCTTAGCATTAGGGATTAGACACTTTGCTGTTTGATGAAGTAATGCGCATGTGTTTTTATTATTTTCATTGATTTTTAATCAAAAGAATGTGATGATTATAATACAAAATAAAACAGATGAGCTAAATGGATTGCAGTAGTCTACAACCCAGCCCAATCCCCAGAGGCAACTACCCTTAACTCATTCTCATGGTATAGTTCCCTTCACCTATTTAATTATGTTTGTTAATGTTACCTACTGATTTATTACTTGAGATAATCTCTATTGACTTCCTACTAAAAAGCATGATACTTTATATAACATAAATCTCTCTTCTGCTTCCTCCCAAATGTCAATAGCGATGTTATAATCTGTTCTGCTGTAACCTATGTTTCTACCACATTAATTGCTTCATCTGATATTGGTGCATAGGTGAATAATGTTAGTATTGATATAGAACTTGTTCACACTTACTTTACCCCCAGAAAAGGAGAAGCAGAATAGCAGGACTAGAAATATAACTTCAGAGACAAAAAAAACAACAACAAAAAAACCCACTTTGTTTTCCACTATACAAGGAATAAACCCTTTGGGCTCTATTTTACAAAAAAATAATTTTGAACACCTGCAGGTAGAACTCTCCCAGCTTCCTCAAATCTTGGCAGGTTGTTCTTGTCTTGTCTAAAGCTCCACCTCCATCTTCAAGTGCCCTCACCATGAACTAGGTATTACCTAAATCTATTGGTTTTATATATTTTTAATATCCCCTGAGGAAGCCTGGGTTATCTCCCAAGGTATGAAAATTGTTTTTGGTCAGTATTCAGTTTAGAAATTTTCATGACTTTGATTTCCTTTTTACTATTTCCCCCCTGTACACCTTGTCATTTCTAAAGAGTGACATCTTGCAGAACAAAAGTTTTTCCTTTTTTTAGGAACACATATGGTAAGGCATAAGCCCTGCCTTTTTTTAGTTATGTTTTGTTTGACTTTGTAAACCTGATATTATATACAAGTCTCTCTTTTCCATTCCAACAAATGCCCCCAATGTTATCTAATTCCTTCTTCCCTTGGTCATTTGAGTATTTAGCTTCCCTTCCCATACTTTTTCAAACTTTTCTACTTCTTTTATTTTATTTTGCTTAAGTTTTACCTTTCTCTCTATATAACTTAATTGTATTTACTTCTCCATTTCTGCCTATAAGGAAGTCCTAACTTTTGAAAATATTAATGGATTTGCATTATTATTGAACCACCGTTTGCTGCAACCCATGTTTAGGCTGTGATTATATGTCCTTTCTGTTCCAAAATCATGACTACTTTACCACCAAAATGAGAATGTTTTCTGGTGTAAAGGTCAAATGTATTCTCCTTTTTATATTCTACACATTCCTCAAGTCATGACTGTTTATGGATTTTCTCGTATTTTCAACATGGATTGTTTTAGTTTTAGTTTTGTTTTCCTTATGTTTTTTTGAAAGTATATATATTTTTTCTCTAATATCCAAACATTTTTCTCCTTTAAGGAGGGTTATTCTAATATTTTATTTGCCATTTTTTGGAATCCTTTTTGTTGTTGTTGTTATTGAAGACATTCATCTGGCATCCCATTTGCCGCCTCTCCTCATTTGGACTGATTTCTTGACTTATATTTCTCTCTCTCTCTCTCTCTTTCTCTCTCTCTCTCTCTCTCTCTCTCTCTCTTTCAGGCTCTATTATCAACCATAGAATCTTGTCTATTATACATATTGCTATTTTTTATACAGCATATTCTGTGAGCAGCCAATCTTGTGAGTCTTTATATGTTTTTCCATTGCTTTTATATTTTTTTAAAATTTTACTTGATATATTGTTCTCTCATTTTACAAGTATTTGCTCTTAAAATTGTGATACCTTGTTCCACCAATACAGCTTTCCCCTTATACAGCTCTGTGGATATGTTTCAGTCCTCAAATTATTTGTCTCCCTATCAGAATGTGACACTGATTTAAAAAGTTTCCTTATCGAAACACTATCTTCTGTCTGTGTCCACGAGACAACATTTTCCTAGATTTCCTCATATAGTCATCTGCCAATTTCATCTATATCTGCTTTGTGACTCTGGTACTTGGTTACCTGCTATACTTCAATGTCTGTTCCACTGATAACTAGCCCACATTTTGGTCCTTCCTAATGGCCAAGATAATCTCTCCACACCCAAAGATATAATTATCATCTGTCTATATAATAATGACAGTCAAATTTTTAGCTTCAACACAGGTCTGAGCTCTTGACTCACATTTCTTTGCTTATGCTATATCTCTTCTTGGACATATCAAAATAATCTCATCCTCTACATGCCTAAAACTTGAAATACATTTGTACACAGACACACACACACAAAGGCACTCACTATATCACCCACAGTCTCCCGTATTCAGGATATTTTGTCTTAGAAAATGATACTAATAAACAGAATTTCTCAGTCCAAAAACTTAGAAAATATTGACTCCTTCCGCTTCCTCACCTTCAATAGCTAACAAGGTCCTGTTAATTATACTTCAAAAATCTCACTCAAGTAATCCACATTTTTTTCTCACTTATACCACTCTGGTTTAAGCTATTATTATGTTTCCCTTGAACCATTATAATAACCACTGACTGATTTCCCTCTCTACTTTTTTCTCCATTTGATAACCAGAATTTACTTTGGAAAAATAATAAATATATCATGTCAAATGATCAACTTACTATCTATAAATGGCTTCCTACCATTGTTAGGAAAAACAAACAAACAACTTAACAACTTTCCTACCATTGTTAGGAATAAAACAAACAACTCCACTGTCCTGGTCCTCCAACATTCCCAGCCCATACCTCAATTTCCCCAATTTCTCCAGTTTACAATATCTTGGCTTTCTTTCTGTTCCTTGTTTATACCTAATTTCTTCCTAATAAGAAACCTTTTATACTTGCTTATCCATTTGTAAGAAATAAACTTTGCTCACATTTTATCTTTTATGAGAGTTCATGGTTCATTTCCTAGAGAGAAATTATCTTCTCTATTCCTTCTTCCCAGGCAAGGTTAGATTATTTTTTTAATATAAACTAATAAAATATTTTATATTTTTAGGTCAGTTAATTTATTTTTAATTATGAATGATTTCATTTTTAATTGTGAATGTACTGGTATGAATATATTAATTGTCTGTCTCCTGTAGTAGAATCTAAGATCTGTAAGAGCAGGAATTCATCTATTTTTGCTCATTGCATACATTTATCATATAACCTGAAAAACAAGAAATACCTAAAGTCTGTAAAGTTAGTCAATGAATGAGTAAATAGTAAAATAGAGACTGAGGCCAGGAATTCTGAAAGATGAGATTTTTAAGCCATTTTTACATTTATGTAAAGTTCAAAAACTATAGAGTATCTGAATAGTATTTTTTGTTCTTAAATAAACAAACCTTGTTTTCTCTATTCTTCTGTATTATTACTGAAACCCTGAAGAACAAAACTGTCCAATTTCTCCTTTGTTATTTTTTTCTTAAAAGATTTTCCTATGGTGGACATTTATTATCTTCAGCTTTCTCTTGCAACATTCCTCCAAATTGTTGTCAGACAATTTCCCTTTCAAAGATTATTAAAGTTACTAGCAACTATCTATAAAATATAGTTCAGCCATTTCTTTTTACTATTTGGACAAAAAGTAAAATATATAGCTTTTTTGCCTACAATAATATTTCCCATGTGAGACTGGTATACCCATGGGAGTTGGATGGTGATCCACTGGGTTCCAGAAATAAATTGTTAGAGTTTTTATTTACATCAATTATAAATCTGACATACAAAATAAGCTGTAATAACACACACACACACACACACACACACACACACACACACACATATATATTCTATCTAATAAAAAGGGAATATGCTAATTGACCCTCACACTATTGCAAAGATGGCAGCGCCCACAGCCAATAAGGAGGGGGATATGCTAATTGACTGCCCCACCCTCAAAGATGGCGATGCTCACAGCTAATAAGGAGGGAATATGCTAATTGGCTGCCATGCCTTCAAAGATGGTGGTGCCCACAGCCACAGGATGGCAGAGCCCAGTCCCCTCAGCCACTCAGCCACCCAGGGCCAGCCCAAGGTGCAGGCAAGCCTTGGATGGCTGCTGCCCAGCCACCCAGGGTTGGCCCGAGGCGCAGGTAACGAGGGCCGGCTGAGGCTTGTGCTGCCAGCAGTGGCAGCATCAGAGGTGTGATGGGGTGTCGCCTTACCCTGATTGCCAGGTCGCCTCCTGCCCCTGAGGGCTCCTGGACTGTGAGAGGGGGCAGGCCAGGCTGAGGGACCCCCCCTCTCCAGTGCATGAATTTTCATGCACTGGGCCTCATATATATATATATATATATATATATATATGTATACACACACATACATACACACACACACACACACACACATGTATATACATATATAATTTAATAAATTGATTGGGATGAATTTGGTCAACATGAACATCTAGGTTTCATGTGTGGGTTTTTATGTTACAAGATCTATATATTGCACTATGTGCCCACCACCCAAAGTTAAATCTCTTGTCACCTTATATTAAACCCCTTTCTTCCCCCACCCCCTTCCCTCTGGCAACTACCATACTGCTGTTTGTATTCATGAGTTTCAGTTTTATATCCCACATATGAGTGAAATCATATGGTTCTTAGTTTTTTCTGACTGACTTATTTCACTTAGCATAATGTTTTCAAGTTCTATATATGTTGTTGCAAATGGCACCATTTCATCCTTTCTTATGACTGAGTAGTATTCAATTGTGTACTACTGGATCTTCTTTATCCAGTCCTCTATCATAGGACACTTGGGTTGTTTCCATGTCTTGGCCACTGTGAATAATGCTGCAATGAATATAGGGGTGCATATGTCTTTGTAAATATATGATTTTGAGTTTTTCAGGTATATACCCAGGAGTGGAATTGCAGGGTCATATGGTAACTCTATTCTTACATTTTTGAGGAATCATCAGTGGTTATACCAGTCTACATTCCCACCAGCAGTGAATGAGGGTTCCATTTTTTCCATTATCTCTCTAACACTTGTTATTGCTTGTCTTGTTGATAATGGCCACTTTAACAGATGTAAGGTGGTATCTCATTGTAGTTTTGATTTGCATTTCACTAATTGCCTGTGAGGTTGAACATCATTTCATATATCTATTTAGCTGTTCATATGCATTCTTGGGAGAGGTATATTTTCAAGTCCTCTGCCCACTTTTTATTGGATTGTTAGTTTGGTGTTGAGTTTTACAAGTTCATTATATGTTTTAGAAATTAGACCTGTGTTGGAGCTACTATAACAAATATCATAGTCCATCTGGTTGGCTGCCACTTTGTTGTGTTGTCAGTTTCTTTTGCTGTGCAGAAGCATTTTAGTTTGATATAGTCCCATTATTTTTTATTTTTTTTTGGTCTTTACCTCCCTTGCCTTTGGGGTCAAGTTCATAAAATGTTCTCTACCACCCAAGTCCATAGTTTGGTATCTATATTTCTTCTATGTAACTTATTGTTTCTGGTCTTCTATTTAGGTCTTTGATCCACTTTGAATTAATTTTTGTACATGGGGACAAACTAATCCATTTTCATTCTTTTGCATGTGGCTTTCCAGTTATCCCAGCATCATTTATTGAAGAGACTATCTTTACTCCAATGTACATTCCTTTGACGAAAATTATCTGTCCATATACATATTGTTTTATAGCTGTTCCATTGATCTGTGTGTCTATTTATCTGCAAATACCATGCTATATTGATTATCGCAGCTCTGTAGTATAATTTGAAGTCAGGTAGTGTGATATCTCCAGATTCTTTCTTTTTTACTGACTTTAGAGAAGAGGAAGGAAGAGGGAAAGAAAGAGAGAAACATCAGTGTGAGAGAGTAACATCAATCAGTTGCTTCCTGTACATGCCAGCATAGATTGAACTGGCAACATGGTTATGTGCCCTGACTGGGAATCAAATCCCCAATCCTTTGGGATGATACTCCAACAAACTCAGCCACATCAGCCAGGAATTATGGGCATCCACTGTTAATATTCTAATGCTTATCATAAATACATCTTTTTTTTCCAAATAGAGTCATGATATGAATAAAATGACTTGTCTCTCTAAGGTATCATAAACATTCTCTCATAACATTCAATATTTTGAAAGCTATAATTCATACTATTATATGAATAGTCTATTTATACTTATGAAACTACATGTAAATATTTAACTGCACCATATTTTATAGTTGGCTCATTTAAAAAATATTTATTATTAAAGACTACTGCTAGCTATTATATATTACACAAGTGTAATCACTGCCATTTTAGAGATAAGGTGCCGGAAACCAATCACTGTTTCACTATAGAAAAATGTGGAGAGGAAGCCAGGAAGGCTGGTCAACAACCTTAATTGCTCTAACCACTCACTGTTTAGTTGAGACATTGTTAGCTAAAGCAGCCTCCACCTCTGTTTGTCTTGTGTATATTTCTGTTATTTCCTGCCTAAGGTGTTTTCCCCATAGCCTCAATAAAAGGGATGGCAGGGCCAGAGCAGAGTGTACTTCTCCCACTAGAGTTGGACTACCGCCTGGCCCCCCATATCGCCAAATTAAATTTCTTCTAGTCTCTTTTCATTTGTGTGCGGCCCTTCTCCAGAACCCGAACCTTGAACCAGAACCCTGAACCACATGGGACGTGGAAAGGGGATCCCTCAATAAGGTAATTAAGACACACGATTTAAACAACTCAATAAGTACCCTGTTGTTTTCAGAACTTGTACCCTTGTTTTAATACTTAAATAATGCTATTTTCTTATTACAATCCTCCTACATGCTATTGATAGACTTTAGCAAATTTATGAACATATTTTAATACATATAAAAATGTGATCCTTTATTTTATCTGAGTCAAATCATTGTAAGATTTTAGTATTTTCTTTGTGCATGCATATATTTGTATTAATGATTCCCTTAGGATATATTAATAGAGATAGAATGAGTGGTATAAATAATATGAGCTTTTTCTAACTTTCTGAATGTTTTCATATTGCCATTTATTGACTTTGTATCATCTTTAACTTATATCTACAATATAGGAAAATATTGCCTTTACAAAGAGCTGATATATAACACTGCCATTTTAAAATTTAGATTTCTTACAACTAACAAATGAACACTTGATAGATAAAAATAATATGTTACCAATTTTTAATCTTCATTTTCTTTATTACTAACTAATGAAGTTGGGCCATTGTTCCTGATAATTACTAATTTTTGCCTCTCTTATAAAGACTTTGTCTTTAGCCCATTTACTGGCAGGTTTGTTTTTGTGAACATTGTGAATGAGCTTTTCATACCTCTGTCAAAATTAATACAGTTTCTCCAGTTTTCAAAATGTTTAACTTTGCTTTAATAATTAAACACTAATTGACATTTTCAACAAATGTCATGTAATACATATAATAAATAGGTTTTTATAATGATGTTTATCTCCCCTGTTACGCATTTTTATAATAAATCTTGTAGTTTTTGTTTTTATTCATCCTTGGTGATAAGTTATATAATCCATTGTTTTCTTATTAAGTATACAGAGGTTGTCCTTGAAACTGTCTTTTTCCACTTGCATGCTGGCCTCATCTTTTTTTTTTTTTTTATCAGAGCAGGATGAGAAGCTATGAGGAAAAGGCCCCTTTATCTTCCCCAAATGTCATCATTAGACACATGGAACTACTGAATCAACTTAACAAAATTCAAGCTCCCATGTTTGGCCCACTAGTGTTCATTTTCTACAGAGCAGTAAGAAGGAACTGTTAATCTCACCTCTGCTTTTGCTAGGAATTCAGAATGCAATCCACACTTTTACAGGGCCCTGGACAAACTTGCCCATGCCACCTCTCTGACTTCATTTTCTACCTTTACACTCAACCTAATTATCCATGCCCTTGAAAAACTGTGCTAAGTGAAATATGTCAGAGATAAAAAAAAAAATCTTTGATGATTTTACTTATATGTGGAATCTAAAACACAAACCAGAAACAAACATAAATATAGAGAAGAAATTTCTGGCTGCATGGTAGAAGGCAACCGATTTTAGAAGGAGGTATGGCTTGAAACTGTCAAGATAATAGAAGCAGCATCTATCAACTAAGAGTGGACAAGTTCCCAGACACCATTAAGAAAATCATTCAGGAGGAAGGCGGTGAGGAAATGGGTGGGGAAAGGTCTAAATAGAATAGGAAGTGCAAACTTCTAGCTATGAAACAAGTCATGGGGATATAATGAACAGCATATGGAATATAGTCAATGATCCTATATAATAAAAGGCTAATATGCAAATCGACCAAACAGCAGAACAACTGGTTGCTATGATGTGCACTGACCACCAGGGGGCAGACACTCAATGCAGGAGCTGCCCCTTGGTGGTTAGTGCACTCCCACAGGGGGAGCACTGCTCAGCCAGAAGCCGGGCTTATGGCTGGCAAGCACAGTGGTGGTGGACAGTGCCTCTCCCGCCTCTGCAGCAGGGCTAAGGATGTCCAACTGCAGGCTTAGGCCCGCTCCCCATTCAGACATTCCCGAGGGCTCCCAGGCTGCGAGAGGGCACAGGCCGGGCGGGCTGAGGGACCCCCCCCTTCCAATGCACGAATTTCATGCACCGGCCTCTAGTACTGTAATAACTATGTATAATGACAGATTGTATGAGACTTAACATAGTGATCACTTTATAAAGTATATAAATGTCTAATAAGTTATTGTACTCTATTGTACACCTGAAACTAATACATAATATTATATACAACTATACTTCAAAAATAAAAAAATAAATAAAAGACAGGTTAGCCAGGTTCTGTGTGTTTGTGTGTATGTGCGTTCCATTTTTTAATTTGGGACCATATAGTGTTTAGGAAGAAAAATTAGTTTATTCCAATTAACCAGAGTGATTAGTTTTGCTCCAGTTAGACTAGCACAATTAATTTACCAAATAGATTAATAAAATTTGTATTACTTGAAAATTTTTTTCTGAGCTTATGGCTACTTATTATAACCATATATAATAGGGATGGAGAGACTCTGAATATTTTAATGCTTTCATGTTTTTATATGTAGGTCAATGGGGGACTAAAAATCATGGCTGCTATCAGAGCATCTCTTAAATAAAGCAAAACTAGTCTTTTCTTCATTCTTCATACTTCATATTTCATATACTTAATATTTCTTCATATTGCCATCATAAGTCATATCATTGAAGATAAATGTACATTATAGTATCCATAAATGTAGACTCTAAGTCTGGTGGGTGTTCTTGCCCATTGCAACCAACTACCAACTAAGAAGTTAAGAATGGAGACATACGCCCTGGCCAGTGTGGCTCATTTGGTTGGGTATAGTCCCTTGCAGTGAGAGGTTGCTGGTTCAATTCCAGGTCAGGGCACATGCCCTGGTTGTGGGCTTGATCCCCGATAGGGGACATGCAGGAGGCAGCTGATCAATGTTTTGCTGTCACATTGATGTTTCTCTCTCGTTCTCTCCCTCTCCTTTCTCTAAAAATGAATTAAAATATTTTTACAAAGAATGTGCTGGGGGGTTGGGGGTGCCTGGGGAGAGTCAATGGGGGGGGGGAAGGAGACATATGTAATACAATATGTAATAGTTTAAACAATAAAGAATTTTTTTAAAAAAGAGCATTTACAAAGATTATGTAGTAAGCCATAAAAGACACTTCAATAAATTCCTAAGAAGTAACACATGAAGGAATGTGATCTCTGACTAAAATGCAATGTAATCAATAACAATATAAAATTATTATAAATTACTAGATATTAACATGAATTATTCTACATTATTATACAGTAATGTGCTTGGAAACTATTAACACTATATATTAAATGACTTTTTAAAGAAGTAAAGAAAAACTTGGTACTACATAACAAAGCACTAAGTATCAAAAAATTTGAGATACAACTAAAGCAGTTTTTTGTAATAAAAAACCATTGAGCTAGGTATTCTATTCAAGACCAAAAAGGAATAACAGAACATTCAAAGAATAACATAAAAACACAAAGCTGGTACTTTGAAAAGTCTGAGAAGCTAGACACACCTTGGGAGAAAGTCTTTATGGAAAAAAAAATTAGGTCACATATTAAAAAAACCTCAAAATGAAGAAATGTTAGAAATAGTAGCAGATATATTAGATTAAAAACAATAAAAGAAAAATTTGAGCAACTTTCTCTTCCAGTCATATCCACTGATCTAGAATAAGGAAAAATCCTCAGGCAAAAGCTTATTTAATTAAGAGCATGAGAAGAAATCTCATTGAGATAACTAAATTCATCATAAAGTAATGAAATATTCAAAGAGCTGAGACAATAATAGGGAAAACAAGAGACATTTGAAAGATGTTTTCAATGATTTACATAAGAATTAAGCATAAAGATGAGGCTCCCTTGCCCTAGCTCAGCTGGTTAGAGCATCATCCCCATACACCAAGTCTGTGGGTTCAATTCTCCATGAGGGCACATATAAGAGTCGACCAATGAATGCATAAGTAAGTGGAACAACAAATTCATGTCTCTTTCTCTCTCTCTCTCTCTCTTCCTCCCTCTCCCTCTCCCTCTCCCTCTCCCTCTCCCTCTCCCTCTCCCTCTCCCTCTCCCTCTCCCTCTCCCTCTCCCTCTCCCTCTCCCTCTCCTTTCCGCTCTCTCTAAAATCAATTGAAAATTTAAAAGAATGGAGACATGCTAATAATAAACTGAAACCACTCATATTATGTAAATATTTGGAACCCCGAAAAAAGTAATGCAAGCCAACATAAACCCTTATTCAAGAGTCTAATTTTATTATCCTAAGTTTCCATTATATCAGAGATAAGTTCATAACTAGTGTTCTATCACCCAAACTTTAAAGTTAATTGTCTTGGCAGAGAGCCATATTTCTTAAAAAAAAATTGTCACAACTGAATATGCACAAGACATGCACTTAAATGGAATGAACAACATAAAAGAAGATTTTGTTCAATACACACTCTCAACAGGCAAGGCTATTAGAAGACAAAGAAGAAAGTCACTCAAATGATCGTATCCTTACGGGCAAAGAATGTAGATATTGCTCCTGAAAGAAGTGTTTGTTAGCACTTTATTTTTTATTTTCTATAGACATTGATGAAAGAAGGCTCACAGATGTGAGAAATCTTCTTCAGAAAAGTGTGTTCTATATATATTTGAGACACTTAACTGCAAACATCCAATAGCACAACCACAATTAACTAAATAAATATATTTTGGAAAGAAAAAAGACATTGAATATATTCAATAAAGAATTAGTTATGAACTTTCTCTGCTTCATTCATACATTATCAGGAGTAAATGTAACAAATTGGAAAGACATCAGAATGAGTAACAATGATATTTGTATAAATCATAGCCAACATCAGCTGCTAATTATGTGAGAGCAGTTGTCTCTCCAGTAAATTGCACATCACAGCAAAAGGTTATCTCTTGCAGTTTTCATCGTGTGCAGTGTAATGCTGCAGACATTGAATAACACCATGTAACCCATACACAGTGCCACTAGTGATGCTCGAGGTGCTCCCAAGAAGCAGAGAAAAGCTGTGACATTACAAGAAAAAGCTGAATTGCTTGATATGTACCATAGATTGAGGTAGGCAGCTGCAGTCGCCCACCATTGTGAGATAAATGAACCCAGCATAATAACTATTGTATAAAAAGGAAAGGAAATTCATGAAGCTTTCCTTGCAGCTTCATCAGCAGGCATGAAAATCTTGCACTTTTTGAGAAGTACCTTTTTATCTCATATTGAAAATGAACCTTTTATGTGGGTGTTAGATTACTATGAGAAAGACATACCTATAGATTCTAATATAGGCTAAGTCATTATATAAGAACTTAAAGCAAAAGGAAGGTAGGAGATCTCAAGTGCAGATTTTAATGCCAACAAAGGATGGTTTGATAATTTTAGAAGGAGGTTTGGCTTGAAAATGTCAACATAACAAAAACAATCTCTATCAGCTAAGAGAAGATGACAAGTTTCCAGACATCATTAAGAAAACCATTCAGGAGAAAGGAAATCTGCAGACAAAAGTGCCCAATTCTAGAAAAACAAACAAACAAACAAAAAACAATGCCACAAAGGACATTTATTAGTAAGGAAGAGAAGCACAAGGATTTAAGGCAGGGAGGGATAGGTTAACTCTGCTATGTGCAAATATAGTTGGGTTCATGATCAGGACTGTCCTTATCTATATAGCTGCTAACCCTTGGGTCTTGAAGAGAAAATATAAACACCAACTGCCAGTCTTTTGCTTGTCCAACAATAAGGCTTAGATGAGAAACTTGTTTTTTTTCTGGATTAGTCCAATTAATACTTTGTCCCTGATGTAGGAAGTACCTTGCCAATAAGAGGCTGCCCTTTGAAGCTCTTTTGATATTGGACAATGCCCCTGGCCACCAGGAACCCCATCACTTATGGCATCAAATTGCCCCAAACACACAGTATCTGACTCAGCCTCTAGATCAGGGGGTCATAAGGACCTAAAGGCTCATTACACATGGTACTCTATGGAAAGGATTGTCAACAGTATGGAAGAGAACCTGACAGAGGGAACATCATGAAAGTCTGCAAGGATCCAGGAATAGAAAATGGTGGCCGAATAGGACCTAGAGTCAGGCCTGAAAAGCAACTAAATCTGAGAGCATCTACCCTGAATTAACAAATTAGACATAGCTGAGGAGACAATTTTCAATAAGGGCAGAGGACACTTAGAGAATGCTGCTTGCCAGCCATAACCTGTGTGGGACCACCACCAAGTCTGGGCAGTGAGTGGCACAGGACCTCCCAGCAGGCTCCCAGATGTCCTCAGGGAGCACGTGCCACCAGAGGGAGCCCCCACACCAGGCCTTCTCACAGGCCTGCTGGGATCCAGTGTCCTAGGATCCGGCTCCAAAACCTCACAGTGAGTGTAAGCCAGGAGGAACCCTGTGCCTTATCCCTGCCCCTGACCCCAGAACCATGCTGAAAGCCTGACCCAGAGCTCCCCAGCACCCGCTCCACCCTGAGCCCCAGGACCTTCTGCCAGGGCAACCCTGAGCAACTCAGAGCATGCCCCACACTGGGCCACAGGGGGCTCTGTCTGTGCGACCCAGAGCAATCTGCACCTGCTCCACCCCAGCCCCCAGGACAGTCGTGCTGGAGCCATCTGGAGCAACCTAATGTGCTCCTCACTCCAGGTGAAAAGAGAGCGCCAAGGACTGTGTGACCCAGGGTAACCCACCCCACTGCACACTGAGGAGGGGTAAACTGGAGCAACCCAGCATATGTCTCACTCTGGGCTACAAGAAATTGAGGACTGTGGGACTCAGAGCAACCCTCAACCACTCCACCCCAAGCCCAGGGTCTTGCTGCCAGGGAAACCTGGAGTAAACCAGTGCACACCCTACTCAGGCCACAGGGGAGCTCTGACTTCAACCCAGAGCAATGCACACCCACTTCCCCTTGGCCCCTATAACAGTCCTGCAGGGGATACCCAGAGCAACCCAGCACATGCTTCACTCTGGGCCACAGGAGAGTGCTGCCGGGGCAACCCAGAGTAAGCTGGTTTGCCCAGCCAGGGGCCACAGGACTTAGCTGCAAGGGCACTACCAGAGGGACCTAGGGTGCCACCCTGCCACAGGTGCTGGGGTTTCACAGCAAATTGCATGCAAGAGAGCTCTGGGTCCATTCAGCCATGGGTGCTGGGGCTGCACAGTGAATTGCATGCAAGAGAGTTCTGGGTCCAGTCACACACCAGAGGAACCGTGCATGTGCTCCCACCTTGCTGAGCATCTGAAGAAGACAACTGAAGGACCAGATCCATGGAAAGGGATACAACTCAGAGGTGTGAGACTCAAGGCAAACCCAGCCTCTGGACTAATGATTTTTGAACCATTGCCCTGATAGGGTCTTCAACCTCTCAAAGCCCAAGCAGTGTGCCCAGGGCCAGAAAGAGACAGCAAAAATGGGGAGACAAAGAAACAACCCCCCAAGGACTGAAAAGGAGGAATCATCATAAAGGGAACTAAATGAAATGGAGGCATGCTATATGTCAGAAAAATTCAGAGTATGGGGCACACAGTTCATAAACCAGATGGATAAGAAAATCAACAACTTATGTAAGAATCAAGAAGCAATTAAAAATTATATAGCTACAGTAAAAAAACACAATGGAAGGTTTCAACAGTAGATCAGAAGAAGTGGAAGACTGAATTAGTGAGTTAGAAGTTAGGGCTGCACAATTTCAATAGCTAAGATTTTGAAACAGCCTAAATGCCCATCAGCAGATGAGTGGATTAAAAAACGATGGTACATCTACACAATGGAATACTATGCTGCTGTACAAAGGAAGTAATTCTTACCATTTGCAACAGTATGGATGGACATGGAAAACATTATGCTAAGTGAAATATGCCCATCAGAGAAAGATAAATATCACATGATCCCACTCATTTGTGGAATATAATGAACAACATAATCTGATGAACAAAAATAGATCCAGAGACAGAGAAGCATCGAACTGACTGTCAAACTTCATAGGGAAGGCAAGGGAGGAGGGGGTGTTAGAGATCAGCCAAAGGACTTGTATACATGCATATAGGCATAACCAATGGTCACAGACACTGGGGTGGGGGTGGGGTAAGGCTATGTGCTAGGGCAGTGGTCGGCAAACTCATTAGTCAACAGAGCCAAATATCAACAGTGCAATGATTGAAATTTCTTTTGAGAGCCAAATTTTTTAAACTTAAACTTCTTCTAACGCCACTTCTTCAAAAAGACCAGGCCATGGTATTTGGTGGAAGAGCCACACTCAAGGGGCCAAAGAGCCACATGTGGCTCGTGAGCTGCAGTTTGCCGACCACTGTGCTAGCGGGTGGGGTGGCTGGGGAGAGGTTAATGGAGGGAAAAGAATACATATGTAATACTATATGTAATACTATATGTAATACTATATGTAATACTATATGTAATACTTTAAACAATAAAAAAAATTAAAAAATGTCTGTAAGGATCTCACCAGTGAAGATGCCCTCCTTGTAATAGTAAAAGCTGCGAAAGCCATGAAGCTCAAAACAATAAATTTCTTCTGGAGAAAACCATGTCCAGATGTTGTTAATGACTTGATAGGATATATGACATAGCCAGTCAAGAAAATCATGAAATAGATTGTGAATATAGAAAAAATATGCTGGGTGAAGGTTTTCAAGATATGGATGTTCAGGAAATTCAAAGCTAATAGACACCACACCAGAGGAATTAACAAAAGATAGACTTGGAGATGTGTACTTCCAAACCAGTGCCGGACAGTGAGGAAGAAGATGTTGATGTGGTGCCAGGAAACAAATTGACATTAGACAATCTGGCAGAAGGGTTCCAATAAATCAAGTCTTCTTGACTTTTTTTTTTTTTACTACACAGAAATGTCTATGATATAGGCTCTGAAACTAAAACAAACAGTGGAAGAAGAACTGTCCCCAGAGAAAAACATTTTAAGAGAAAGAAAAAGCAAAAAGTCATATAGATGTTTTTCAGTAAGGTAGTAAGGTTACACTGAGTATGCCTGCCTCTTCTGCCTCTTCTATCTCCTCCACACTTGCCACTTAGTGAATAATACATTATCATGCCTTACAGTTAATAAACTTATATGTTATATATGGGTGTGCCTCGATGTGAAAATCTAATAACTGTGCAGCAAGAATTGTAGGAGATATTTTTGTGTCATTATCATCATCACCTAAGTATTCATTGTGTAGAACATTTTGTGGAAGAATTGTATTAAGTGAATAGCCATACATAGGCTTAAGATGAGCAATATTTAATATAAAAGTAATAATGTGTTAGTTTCTTACTGTTTTATAACTAAATGAATAGCTTAAAGATAAAGTGAAAAACATTAAACAGCATCAATTCAAAATTATTATAACGAAACCACAAATTCAAAGAATTACATTACCATAGAGTATGCCTCTCTCATAACTGGAGAAACTGCATATCTGCTTATCCTCATAGGTTAGTGGGTTATTTTTAAAGTGTAAGGGGTAAAGGGGGTCAAATACATGGTGACAGAGGATGATTTGGCTTTGGGTGATGGGCACACAATGCAATATACAGATCATATATCAGAGAAATATATTCTTGAAACCTATTACCCAATGTCACCAAAATAAATTTAATTTAAAATGTAACAATGTTTCTGATACTTCATTATTTATTTTTTAAAATATATATATTTTATTGATTTTTTACAGAGAGGAAGGGAGAGGGATAGAGAGCTAAAAACATCGATGAGAAACATCGATCAGCTGCCTCCTGCACACCCCCTACTGGGGATGCACCCTCAACCAAGGTACATGCCCTTGACTGGAATCGAACCCGGGACCCTTCAGTCTGCAGGCCGATGCTCCATCCACTGAGCCAAACCAGACAGGGATGATACTTTATTATTAATATGATTGTAATGTTGTACACATAAAAATGCTATAATGATTCATTCATTATTGTTTAGTCTAGGCTACTGTGAAGCATTGGTATTGATTACACTACACTAACATAAAGCAATCATATTGCTGCTTCTTCATTATCGAGACATGAATCATTGCACCTGTAAATAAATATACATTTATTTTTTACATTATATTTTTTATATCTAGTGTTACTAATACATATAACATTTACAGTGTTTGTATGAAATAAGACAATGTTAATGTAGGTACTGACAATGTATCTCATAAACCAAAAATAAACTTTATGGTATTAATAAACACAGTGCAGTATTATAAATATATTTTCTCTTCCTTAACTTTCCTTAATAACTTTTTTTTCTCTAGCTTACTTTATTAAAAAAAAAACACAATATAAAAAACAGCATGTAATACAGGTAACATAGGAAGCATATGTTGATTGTTTATGTTATCTGTAAGTCAACAGTAGGCGATTAGTAGTTTAGCTTTTGGTGAGTAAAAGTAGTATGTGGATTTTCAACTGTGTGTAGAGGGATCAGCACCCTTAACCTACACATTGCTGAAGGGTCAACTGTAGCCACTAACATACCGAGTTATTAATAATTTAAGTCAAAGCAATTCTGTTACTATCTCTGAATTGAATGCTGTCGCCCTTTTGTAACTCTCACCCACAAAAAATCCATTTATCATTTATATTTCAGGTCTATGTGACAGTATCCTGAACATTCTTTCTAATAATCACAGTATACTTTTCTCTTTCTTCTAATATGTATGTCACTTATTATTGGTGGCATTCAACATAGCATCTAACATTTGATGCTTTGTTTAGTAACATTTATATACCATCATTAGATTATAAACTCATGGAGGAAAACAGCACATTTTGTTTTGTGTGTAGTACCTTCTGAAGTGCTACGGAGTTGATACATAATTGTTGAGCAAATTATAACAGTTGCTTTTAATCAGCTTTCTAAGATGCCAGAAAAGGAGCCCATTGTGATACCGAATTAGAAACATACACAAAAGATAGAGCGGCGGCTTCTACAGATAAGAGTCTCTAGTCGAAGCCCCCATAGGGACCAGGTTCTTTGAAAGCAGGAAAAGCCCATTATCAGAAAAACAGGGCAGGATCAAAAGTGTACTAATATGCACTTAGCTATGAGACAATTTTATACTATTTCAATTTGTGGATTCATCATTAAAATTTTGAATTGATGTTGTTTTTCACTTTACCTTGAAGCTATTTATTTAGTTCATATTAATTTCTTAAGGCTCAGAGTTCATTAGAAAATACAAATGTGAAAAATTGATTTTTTCCCCTTAATGATTTAAAAATCTACAAAATGTAGACACAGTAGAAAAGCAACATAAACAGTTAAAAATATACCCATTTGGTGCATATTAATTAGCAACCCCCCCCCAAAAAAAAAAGGCCTCTGGAGTTAAAACCCCACCATAGAAAATATATGATGTACATGAAATAATTGTTTTAGACCACTAGTACTTAAATTCATAGGACAGTAGATAACTTCTTTCTGAAAACCTTCAAATAAAGTTTCCTTTTGAGCAATACATTAAATAATTGGAAGAGAGGATGAATGCAACTTTTTGCCAAGTGCAATTCACAGTTTTGCAGTATTTGCAATAATAATTTGTAAAAGAAAATTACTTCCTGGGAAGAAGTTGGAATTATTTGTATATGGGGATTTTCATTTTAAGAAACATTAACAGACTGAAGCATGATACAATTATTATATAAGAGCTTTTCTTATTGATCAGAAACTGTATTATGTTCTTTTTTGTTGTTAAACACGCTGCAAAGGCAGTCTATTGTAAAGGTTTCATGTTTTAGTGTCAGCATTTTTGTAAATTTCACCATGTTCGTTTTCTAATGTGGTTAGATGGTTGTAAATAAAATGCATTGAAGCGGATACAATCAAATAATACCAATGTCGAGCAACTGGAAAGATTCTATAATAATAGCAGTATGATTCTTCGGAAAGGGAGAGATAGACATGCAGTGCATTTGAATTATCAATACCAAGGCAGTACCTAAAGCATCCAAAACATCATAATGAACAGCCTGTGTGCAGAGACTCATTTCCTAATTTCATGAATCGGCTTCCATTTACTCCTCCAAACAAGCAGAATGTACTTTTGGAAAAGCAATGCAATACTTAATCCATTTCGACAGAATCATTAATAGTGCATTCTGGTGACATGCATATTCAGATGGCTGTGGTGCCCAATGAAACAGAGCCTAATTATCGTATTAAAGGAGCATAGAAAGCTGTTTATTTACCAGTGTGAGGTGAGAAAGAGGGAAAAAAGGAAAGTTATTTGAAGGAAGGTTATGAAATGTGCAGTTTAAAATCACTATAAAAACAAAATGTGTGTGGGAGCCAGGCTTAGAAATAAATGTGTTGTGCTGTCCTTTTTACCTTTAAAAAATATAACGGCAGTTATACTACATTTTAACCTTCTATTATTTATTTATTTTTTTACATTTTAATGATTTTTTTGTGTGCATGTAAAAAAGTAATCACTTTAATTCCTATTTAAATGTTATTTTAAATTATATTTTCAGCAATCTTTATGAAGACATTTTTCAATGTGATAATGTAGTTCATCACCAACAAAGTGCCGTACTGAAATAAAAATCATACTAACATATATTTTCCATGGCTAGAATCTTTTGTAGCTTTATCCTTTATATACTATAGAATGTGTTTAAGGGTAAAACACTGGGAACTGCAAAAGTAATGCAAAGTGGCTCTATGTGTGGTCTAAAGATTTTCTAGAAGAAATCATAAGTTTTAGGTGATAAAAATTGATAAGATTTTAGTAAGTAGTGAGTGATGGTAAGTAAATGTTTTATATTACTCCTATATATCAACCACTTATATACATTATCCCCCTCACTTTTTAAATGTTGATTCTACTTTCTTTTCTTTTTCTTTAAACTATTGTGTCAACATTTTCTTCTTTATTATAATTACTAGAGGACCGGTGCACAAAATTCATGCACTAGGTGGGGAGCCTCAGCCCAGCCTGTGCCCTCTCACAGTCCCGGAGCCCCGCAATCAATTGCCCCAAAGAGGTAGGCCCTGCCCACCCAGCCGGGGCTCCACAATTGATCGCCCCCACAGAGGGAGGCCCAGGCTACCGGCCGTGCCACCAGCCGGGTAGCCTGGGCCTCCCTCTTTGGGGCGATTGATCGCAGGGCTCCACCACTGAGCGCTCCGGCAGAGGAAGGCCTGCCCACCCTCCACCGCCCGCTGGTTGGTGGCCTGGGCCTCCCTCTGCAGGGCGATCATGGGGCGATGGCTGGGCCCCCGACCGATCACATCACACCTGCCTTGGTTGGCCTGGCACCAGTGGGTGTCATAGCATGGTCGTCTGAAAGGTCATCCGGAAGGTCATCTGGATGGTTGTTCTGCTGTTTGGTCATTCGGTCGATTTGCATATTACGCTTTTATTATTATGGATTTGTAGGTGCCTCAGCATACTTGTTTCAAGCTTACAACTTTACTCAGCTCATTGAGTCCATGTTGGAAAGACTTTAATGAGAATTATAAAACTCTGGATGGGCTTCAGTGTTCCCTGATATCCTTACTTTTCTCCCCCCACAGATGACATGAATCCTACATTTATAGACACCCTCATTTGGAGTTAATGCTTCCTTCTTTCTTATGTGTTTATTTTCATTATGTTCCTATAGTTTAACTAAACACAGTGGTTTCCAAATAATTGTGGGTTTTTTTGTTTGTTTTGTTGTTATTATTTTTATTTGCTTTCCCTACTTAATTATGAGGTACTTGAGCTCAAGAAACATTTTAAATTTATGTTTTACCCCAACTCAGTTAGTAATGAGCAGTTAGTACACATTCCCTACATATTTGTGAAATAAATTGATACATAAGGGGGTGAAGGTATTACTGCATTTTTAGTATATCACTCTAATTTTTAGGTTTACCTCTTAGTTTTTGGTGACTTTTATTCTGTACCTCTATTTCCCATTCCTTTAGATACCCAAGAGAATATTTGCTAACCCAGAGTTACAAACTTCTTGAAATTTACTCTTCTTATAAAATATGTAGCTGCTTTCCATTTTTTTAAAAATGGAGGGGTGGGCATCTGTAATAGTGTCAACAATAAAAATAAAGTTAAAATTGTAATTACAAAAGGCATGTTATATGTAAAATACAGTGAATAGCTCCTAAAAGTCAGTATATTTCAGAAAGAAAAAACGTTTACTTTAGAAATGTGAAATATTAAATTTCAGAATGAGGTGAATATAATAAATCTATGTATATCCTCTTGAAAATAAAAGCTTAGATGGAAAGGTAGTCAGGTCTTTAACAGTCTATTAAACTACTTTAAAAGTCTGAACTACTAAAATTTGATGTGCAGTTAAATGCTGCTGAAATAATTTTGTTTTTCATATCTAGGTTATCTTTGCCTTTTGTGCATCAGATTTCAGTTAGTAAATACTTTTAGAAAATAAGCATAACAGTAATGGACTAAAAAATGGTGGTGCATCTATACAATGGAATACTATGCAGCTGTAAAAAAGAAAGAACTCTTACCATTTGCAACAGCATGGATGGACCTACAGAGCATTATGCTAAGTGAAATATGCCAGTGAGAGAAAGATAAATATCACATGATCTCACTCATATGTGGAATCTAATGAACAACATAAACTGATGAACAAAAATAGATCCAAAGATATAGAAACCTCAGAGGGAAGGCAGGGGAGGTTGAAAAGGGGAAGAGACCAACCAATGAACTCATATGCATATATGCATAAACCATAGACACAGACAATAGGGTGGTAAATGCTTAGGGGGTGGGAGAGAAGGCAATGGGGGGAAAAGAAGGGACATATGTAATACTTTCAACAATAGAGATCTATTGGAAAATAAATTGCAAAAAAAACAAAAAATATAAATTTTAAAAATAATAAATAAAATATAAAAATTTAAAAAATAAAGTAAACATGGATATAAAGTAATTTAGCACAGTTTGGCTAGACCTTCGAGAAATGTGTTTTTGAATATTTAATTCATGGAAGCTTTTTGTACCTAACTTGATTTTCTATTTTTAGATACCTAAACTTAAGGAAAAAATATATGGGGCCCTGCTCTGGTAACTTAGTTGGTAAGACTGTCATCCTGATATGCCAAGGTTGTGGGCTCAATCTCTGGTCAGGGCACATGTAAGAAACAAGCAATTAATGCATAAATAGGAAGAACAACAAATCAATGTTTCTCTCTCTCTCTCTCCCTTCCTCTCTCTAAAAAAATAAAATAAAAAATCAATCAATAAAGATTTTTTAAAGGAAAAAAATATGAATAATTTAAGATACCATAATATTATCTGGAGTCTGGGTTAAAAACAAGGGGGCTTTGTCCCTTTTATATTACTCATTAGTTAAATGACTCTGTCCAGTTACCAAGCCTTTTTTTTCTCCTCATATATATTAAGGAGAATAAAAAATAGTAACTATTTCACAGGTTTCCTCTATATAAAAAAGGTAATGGATATAAAGAAAATATTTTATACAATGCCTGACAATCTAAACAGTCAATGACCAAAACCAACTATTTGATTCATGGATATATATATATATATATATATATATATATATATATATATATATATATATATCACCATTAAACATCACTGAAAAAGACCGATGGAAACATAATATTGTTCACCACCTTTCAGTGCAGCTGAATGTTATTTTATTTATATAAATTTGGGCTTCTAATCTGATTTCAGAAGATAAAATATTTAATTTTGTTATCAAAATAATGATAATTTATAAATTAGTTTTATGTTCACAAAAATGTGTCAATCAAATTCCATTTCAATCTTTATGAAGTTACTAGAGGCCCGTTGCACAAGATTTGTGTACTGGGGGCTGGGGGGTGTCCCTCAGCCTGGTGTCTCACAGGCCGGGACCCCTTGGGGGATGTCCGCCTGTGGGCCTAAGCCGGCAGTCAGACATCCCTCTCGGAGTCCTGGGCTCTTGCAGTCTGGGACCCCTCGCTCCTTATCAACCCCCAGCAGCGGAGGCGGGAGAGGCTCCCGCCACCACTGCTGCACTCGCCAGCCATGAGCTTGGCTTCTGGCTAAGCAGGGCTCCCCCTGTGGCTCGCTGTTCCTTAGCACTGCCTCGGAGGCAGGAGAGGCTCTGGTCAACGCTGCTGAGCTCACCAGCCATGAGCCTGGCTTCTGGCTGAGTGGTGCTCCCCCTGTGGGAGTGCACTGACCACCAGGGGGCAGCTCCTGTGTTGAGCATCTTCCCCCTGGTGGTCAGTGCACATCATAGCAACCAAACGTTCTGCAGATCAGTAGATTTGCATATTATACTTTTATTATATAAGACTAGAGGCCCGGTGCACAAAATTCATGAATGGGGTGTCCCCTTAGCCCAGCCTGCACCCTCTCCAATCCAGGACCCTTTGGGGGATGTCTGACTGCTGGTTTAGACTGCAGTTGAATATCCCTCTCATAATCCTGGACCTCTGGCTCCTAATCACTCACCTGCCTGCCTGTTTGGTCACCCCTAACTGAATCCCCCTGCCTGCCTGATCACCCCTCACTGCCTCTGTGTGCCGGCCTGATCGCCCCTAACTGCCCCCCGCTGCCAGCCAGGTTACTCCTACTTCCCCCCGCTGCTGGCTTTTTTGCCCCCAAATGCCCCCCTCTGGCTGCCTGGTCACCTTCACGGCCCCCACCACCATCCCCCACCGGCCTAGCTGCCCCATGAAGCCTATTGTTCAGTAGCTTGGTGGTCCCTCACTAACCCCCCTGCCAGCCTGGTCACCCCACGCAGTCTGCTTGTTCAGTCATTTGGTCATCACTCACTAACCCCCCTGCCGTCCTGGTCATAGGCATCCCTGACCAGGACCTGGGCCGGGAAGGAGCCTGCAACTGAGGTACATGTCCTTGACTGGAATCAAAACCAGGATCCACTGAGCCAAAGGGACTAGGGGTAGAAGATCTTTTTGAATCACCACAATCACCTAAGGAGATAAGTGCTTTTTAGAATCACTTAATATTTTATAAAAAGATGCAATATGTACTTGAAATTCTGTCTCTCTTAATTGTTCATGTGCACACACATACACAAACCCAGTTGCTCTGACCTCAGGCAAGAGAAAGTAATCACAAAGGTTAAAGGAATCATTGGTTTGTGACAATTATCAACAATGCCAATTGTGCATCAATCTGAGTACTAATAAGAAATAAAGAGAATATTCTATAAATCCCCGAATTATTACTCTAATTAATTTTACTTAAATGCCTAGTGCCTGATAAGTAAAAAATGATCTAAGTTCAATGTTTCAATGTTATGTACCATTTGGCAATTAATACACATTTGTCCAGTTAATTGACCAAATTTAGTCAAACAGAATGAAGTTGACAATTCTCTGGGCACTAGTTGAATTTTTCACTCTAAAATGTAGGCTCTAATGAAAAGATGATGAAAACTTAATTTCTAACCTGGCCTAGAGTATAATCTATATTAAAAGGTTTGTTCATTTTTAGTTACAGCATGAACACAGCAACCTAATATGCTAATCTCCGAATATTTAACATTATTCAAATTTATGTGGAGGTTTCAATGAAGTATGAGGAAATACAAACTTGTGTAATCATCTCAAGATTTAGATATTAGAGTTTTATAATATTAAGTCAAAATGTTGATCCTTAAATATTCTTTAGTACAGAATTTTTACTTTTGCAGGGTTCTAAAATCACATATAGTTTATAATAAAATATGTATTTGAAAAGATCTAGTAGAAAACTGTTCACAATAACTTCACAGTAGTCTATTTCAAGTAGTTTTTGTTTGGCAGTGTCATACAGGAAAACACTTCTTGACAAAAAATCTTTTTTGAGGTTCTTATGGGGGAAGACAGTGCACTCACAACATGCAAATTTCAGTATTGATAATAAACTCATTATATACGTATATGTAGAGTGTGTGGTTTTTGTGGACATCCTAATACATAATTTCCAGAATTTTCCCAACAAGTTTGAGCAAGTTGTAAAATATTTAGTCTAAAGTAACAAATAATTCTTTGTGTGTGAACATTTATTAATGCAATCTGAAATTAAGCATTGATTGGCAGTGAGTGGAAGAAAGAAAATATTCATAGGAGGGAAAGTATTAATAAAAGTAGCAGCCAAGACAAATCAGAAATAGGACAGAGATTGACAACTTTGTGGGAATGTTGACATTTATTGAGAAGCTGCATCTCAAATGATTCAGACACATGGGACAATGCATGAAAATAGAATCTCCTGAAGGATTTTTCATTATTATTGTGTAAAGAAACTCTCAGAGTCCACTCAGAATAAGGCCCAGACATTGCTGAGAAGATTAACTTAAGAAACTATTGAAAAATATAGGACAAAAACAAATATAGTGGAGATAACTAGGCAAGAAAGAAAAAGAGGAAAGCCAATTTTCTGACTCAGTGCAAAGATGAATATGATAATTTTATTATGGAGATAAATGGAAATTCTAACCTAGAAAAATACATTTTACAATGAATGGCCAGCATGGCTTTAAGCTATAGGATTGAAAGATTATACAGTGTGCACTGGGGATCTGATTTCTTGATTTAACTCCCACCACTTATTCTTCCGAAAAAATTTAAAAGCTAAAACATAAAATAAGACTAATTAATTTTATATTATTCCCTAAACATATCCAATAAACAAAGATTTAGAAAATACACCATGAAGCATTTCATATCTTTATTTATACAGTAGTCATACATAATAGGATCAATTTAAAATTTAAACACATGAATAATATCAATAGGAAGATTTCAAATGATAAAGAAATGGATCTGAGCAATATTTATGGGTTTATGTCTCCATTTATAACTATTAAGTTATTTATATAACATTGAATAACAATTCAATACTTTCAGATTGTGGTAAAACTATGTTGTTAAGTATACAAAAATTTATAAAGAATTTTTGTATTTACATACATTATTTTTATTAGAAAATATATAAGTAGAGAATCTAACAAAAGGGAAAATAAAAGCTCATCAGTCTTGAGGGCCAGAAGGATATTCTACTGCCTGTTCTGAGGTATGGATGGAATTTAAAGTATCCCATTCCACCTAAATATCCCTATACCATCATATTCTATCCTCATATAAATAATGCTATATGAATCATGCAAAATGTCTAGCATATAAAGTCACTGAAGGTATACTTCTTCATAATCTCAGGAGCACCTTTTTGTAAAGCAACTCTACAATTGCATAGCTTTCAGATGAATCTTTTAACACTTTCAAACCAAATTTCTGTCACTAAGTCACTTCTGCCAGACCTTCAACATTTTTCACATCATAACATACCCAGAAAATAATAATGTTGAAATGAGCATCCATACCTTGGTTGAGTCCTATTGAGCTGCCCAAAATGGAGGGTTTCTCACTTTCTATATATCACCTAGCAAAGGCACACTAGTAAACTTGGAATTCTGGCTCACAGATACTATAAAGCCAATACAGTTTGTATAACCCGACCCAAGAAGCTGCCTACTTTCATTATCACCTCATATTAATTTCTGCTTTAACAGTTTCATATATTTACATAAACTCATATCTTTGTACAATTACAAAAATACAACAAAACTACAAGCGCTTATTAAGATACTATATGTCAGGCACTATGCTCAACATTTGAATGATTTTATAATTATGATCTTCACAATTACTCTATGTGGGATGAGTTAGTATCCTAGTTCTTAGCTGAGGATACTACAGCACAGGATTGGCCTCAGGTTATGGAGAAAGTAAGAATCAGCTCTAGAAATCAAACTCAGGTCTTCCTGATGCCAAAACAAATCTTTTTTTTGTTTTGATTTTTTGTTTTTACTGTGTGAAGAATAGCCTAAAACTCCTACTCGCCCTTCATTTGTATCAGCACTCAGTGTAAGGTTTTATACACAGTAGAAATAAAAATAATACTTTTTATATAAATAAAAGACCATGTGAAGAGTTTGTTTATGCTATACTGATATGTCAGAGAATAATAAATATAGCAGAACAGACCTAGGTAGTTCGATTCTCAAAGTGATTTGACTGTGCCATTATTTTTATGAATATATGGTCTGGCTTTTAGAATTTTGTTTTAATTTTTGTTAAACTTCTTCACTCAATAGTTCATTGTGGTACAGTTTTATAAGACCTCACAGAACTAGCTAATTATGTTTAAACTCTTTAAGAGCAATGACTATAGGCATAAAAAGCCCTAAGTAGAAACTGATCATAAACCATTAGACCAGAACTCTTTAATCACTACTATAATTATTCTTATTCTTATATAGACTGAGTTCATTAAGACCACCTTTTTTTATACTATAATATCTTTAAAGTGTCTGTTTTTGAAATGGCCATTGCCAGTTTTAGTCCCAGGCAATATGTGCTAATTTTGTCACTAGAACTACTCTTGCTTTGATCTCTGTTCCAGTGAACATAATGCACAACTTAGGGAATCTTTAGCTCAAACTTAACTAGTTGCTTCACGACAAACTTAGCATGCAAAGAAAACTAGCAACATCAGAGAAAATACTGTTTCAGTGTTGAATTTCTAGCATGAAACAAATTCAGTATCTAAAAAGATTTTAGTAATATTATGCTTAATTTTTACAAATATTTTTATTGATTTCAGAGAGGGAGAGAAACTTCCTATATAATAAAAGCCTAATATGCTAAGTGTCTGGTTGTCCAGTCAGCTGTTCAACCAATCAAAGCGTAATATGCTAATGATATGCTAAGGCCACTCAACCGCTCGCTATGACATGCACTGACCAGCAGGGGGCAGACAGTCGACCAGTCACTATGATGTGTACTGACCACCAGGGGGGCAGACTCTGCAATTTGCAGATTAGCTTGCTGCTGGGGTCCGGCTGATCGAGACTGAGTGAGATGGGCCAGACATGCCCTGGAGCCCTCCTACAGTCCCTCCCTGGCTGGCCAACCTCCCGTATCCCTCCCTGGCCCTTATCCCTTGGCCTGGCCTGTGCCCTCTCACAATCCGGGACCCCTCGGGGGATGTTGGAGAGTCAGTTTCAGCCTGATCCTGCAGGCTAAGTCGAGGGACCCCACTAGTGAATGAAATCATGCACCGGGCCTTTAGTCAATTATGAGAGAGAATCATTGATTGGCTGCCTCCTGCATATCTCCCATTGGGTTTCTAGCTTACAACCGCAATCTGGGCATGTGCCCGAACTATGACCTCCTGATTTATAGGTCAACACTCAACCACTGAGGCACACTTGCTGGGCAATAATCATACTTAGTTTTCAAAAGGCATAGTAGTTACATAATCAGGCTTCAATATATATTACATTTGTTGCTGTTCTAATTTACTATTAAATAATTTTTGTATTATTTGCAATTTTTTCCTAGTTATCATTTTTAGGATTATCATAAGATTTCATCATGTGAAACAGTAATTTTTTAAAACCATATCATATCCTTAAGCATTCGGGGTGGGGAACGTCTGGCCTTTGACCTTATAAAGCCTTGGAAATCATTGGTCTGGCCCTCCTAAGGCAGTAGGGATGAGTTAATTAAGTGTTTTACCATATACAGCAGGCTAATTTTTAAGTTGATAATGTTTCAATGGCCTGCAAATCATGTTATAAATATCCAAATGGCCTTGGCAGGAAAAAAAGTTCCCCACCCCTGATATATAGTTCAATAATATAGTATCGTGATCATTGGTATTTTACTTTTCAGTTATTTATTCTGTTAGAGTAGTAAGAAATAAAATTATTGCCCTAGCTGGTTTGGCTCAGTGGATGGAGTGTCGGCCTGCGGACTGAAGGGTCCCAGGTTCAATTCAGGTCAAGGGCATGTGCCTTGGTTGCAGGCACATCCCCAGTGGGGGGTGTGCAGGAGGCAGCTGATTGAAGTTTCTCTCTCATTGATGTTTCTGGCTCTCTATCCCTCTCCCTTCCTCTCTGTGAAAAATCAAAATAAATTTTTTTTAAAAAAGAAATAAAATTATCGAGTGAAAAGTTTGGTTATTGTTAAGCCTGTTGTTACTTGCAAGGAAGAAATTTACATATGTCATTTATTCATCTACTCATTTATTGTTGAGTGCTTACTATTCGATGGTGCTTTCCTTGGTGTTGATAAAATAAAATGAATAGTACATGATCTCTGACTTCATGGAGTTCCTTCTAGTGAGGGTAAGCAAACCCATAAGCAAGTATGTAGGAAATGTCCTGAATTTTTTTCCTTGCAATTCAGGACTAATATTCCCATAAGGATAAACATAAACTAGGGAGGATACATTCATTGTGGACTGTTGCTATTGACTTTCCAAACAGCTTTAAAGCACAGTTAACACCTGATGTAGAATGTTTCATTTTATTGTCACCTTCCATTAAATTATCAGATATATCTTGTGCCTCAGTACACATGATGCCTTGGCTTAGTGGCATATTATAGCAGCCTCCATAGAACTGAATGGCAAATATTATTTATTTTATTTGCCCATCCACATGATATTTGCAAGCTTATTTTGTAAGCATGTTCAAGTTACTTTTTTATTTCTGTTTTCCACCAAAATATTTCAGAATCCTTGTTCATAAATTATTTAGCAAAACAGCATGGAATTTTTAAAGACCTTTAAAAATAGATTTTAATTACATGTTCTATTTTGAAGTACCAACACTAACACTCCCACTTATTAAAAATTGGAAGTCAGTTCGACACGATATTATATTAAATTCTGATTTTAATGCATGTTAAACTACTATCACCATGTTCAATAACAGCTTGGTTCACACTTTGCTGCTGATTTTCTTTAATAGCTAAAGTGGATTGACATTTGCCAATAGTTTACATGAAGTTTATAAACAGTAAAATAGGGTGAGCATTTACCTTGTGAAACATTTTGGTTTTTCAGGACAAAGCTAAATTATAAAGTAGCAAAAATTTTATAGAAATTAGTTCATAGCTTTGAATGTGTGCATAATAATTGAAAACATGTTGATGAGACTTGCATTATTTCAAATTCTGTCTATAAGGTGAGATTTCCTTCATATTTTTCATCAGCATATTTTCACACATGCACAATTAAAAATTACTTGGAATGTAACTGCATGCCACCAGCTATTAGCTTACTCAGAGTAATACTAGAATTATAACAAATAAAGGATCAGAATTCAAGCTGATCAGTAAATAAAGGTGTGCAAAAGAAGGTAAATTTTAAGTAAATTTTAAATAGAGACTGAGGAATCCTATATAATAAAGAGGTAATATGCAAATTGACCCTTATGCCCTCACAAGATGGCTGCCTACGACGAGGTCTGCAGGGGGATTAGTGAGGGATGACTAAACAACTGAACAGCAGGCTGCGTGGGGTGACCAGGCCGGCAAGGGGGGCAGTTGAGGGTGACCAGGCCAGCAGGGGGGGGCAGTTAGGGGTGACCAGGCCAGCAGGGGGGGGCAGTAAGAGTCAACCAGGCCGGCAGGGGGCAGTGAGGGGCGACCAGGCCGACAGGAAGGGGACAGTTGGGGGTGACCTGGCTGGAAACAGGGGGCAGTTATGGGCGACCAAGCAGGCAGGCAGGTGAGCTATTAGGAGCCAGCAGTCCAGGATTGTGAGAGGGATGTCTGACTGCCGGTTTAGGCCTGATCCCTGGGATTGGACATCCCCCAAGGGGTCCCGGATTAGAGAGGATTCAGGCTGGGCTGAGGGGACCTCCCCGCCCCCGTGCACAAATTTCATGCACCAGGCCTCTTGTTGACTAATGAAAGAGAATCATAAGCAAGTATAAGTGTATGTTCTTATTAGAAACAATTACTTAGTATAGTGAAATTATAGTTTATTTTTATAAGCTTTCCTTATGATAAAAATTAAAGTCACACCTTTGTGAAGATGCAAGATATGATTATTTTAATAAAACTTTTGGGCATTTTAAGTGGTAGTACAGCAAGCTTTTCTCCGAAGTTGGCACAGTGTTAGATACCAGGGGAAATGTGACTGTGTTTTTAAGTAGAATTCTATTGTTGACTGACCTGTGGTATTGAATGTCTGTGTTTCCTTTCGATGCGAAGGAAGGTTTGTGCATTTTCAAAAACTGACAATCGTCACAAAGCCAAAGAATAGTCATTCTCTAAACCTTGAAAGTGACTTGTGTGTGGCATGCAGCAAAATAGGGTGAGCATTTACCTTGTGGAACATTTCAGTTTTTCAGGACAAAGCCATATTTTAAAGTAGCAAAAATTTTATAGAAATTCAGGAAAGTTAAAATCCATATGCGCTCTAGGTAGAGACATTTTATTATAACAAGAAAAATGTGTTGATCTCAAGTGGAGAGATTAGGTCATTTATCAAATAGTGTTACTGTTTCTGATAACACAGTTAACATATACTTTTCAAATCTCAATAGAAGTAAGCTTGTTCAAATGGAACTTACTCACCTGAATTGGTGAGATTGATTGTTATGAGTAAAGGTTAAAACATTCTGTGAAAATTTTAAACCATTCCATTTATGAAAGAAAAAGTGTAAAATTAAAAAAAGTTAAATAGAAGTAGTTCAATTATAAGCATATAAATTTATTGAGTTTTATTGTGAGCCTGACAATGTGCCATTGGTTTATCCATGGCTTATGTTGTTATCAAAATAATCCTGTGGCATAGGAACTAACATTATCTCTACCTGCTGTTAGAAAAATCCTATCTAATAAAAGAGTAAAATGCAAATTAACCATCACTCTCCTACACCCACAAGCCACACCCACAAACCACGCCCAGCAGCCAATCAGGAGCAAGTATGCAAATTAACCCAACCAAGATGGCTACGGCCACGGAGAGAGCAGGAAGGAGGCTTGGGTTTCCCCGGCGATGGAGGAAGCCAAGCTTTCCGCAAACCCAGGCCGATCCAGGCCTCCACTCCAGGCTACAAAGTTTCAATTATAGAAGATAAATAAATCCCAACAAAAATGGCGGCAGCCACGGAGCTGGAGAGAGAGAGCAGGAGGCTAGGGTTGCCCCTGGCGATGGAGGAAGCCAAGCTTCTGGAGCCCTGGCCTGCCTTGGCCTCTGCTTAAGGCTACAAAGTTTCAATTATAGAAGATAAATAAATCCCAACAGAAATGGCTGCCACCACGAAGCAAGCAGGAGGCTTGGTTCTGCTCCAGGCTACAAAGTTTCAATTGTGGAAGATAAATAAATCCCAGATACCAGGGCCTCCACTTGGGTCGCCGGGGGGTGTGGCTGGCCAGCAAACCACCACATGCCCCTCGCCCAGACCGCCCCACACCCCAAGGGAACCCCCACCCTGATCCAGACACCCTTCAGGGCAACCAGCTGGCCCCCACCCATGCACCAGGCCTCTATCCTATCAAATGAAAGAGTAATATGCAGATTGACCATCACTCCCACACACAAGATGGCTGCCCCCATGTGGTCAAAGATCCTGCCCCCATGTGGACACAAGATGGCCACCACAAGATGGCCAGCAGGGGAGGGCAGTTGGGAGGGACCAGGCCTGCAGGGGAGGGCAGTTAGGGGTGACCAGGCTGGCAGAGGACGGAAGTTGGGGGTGACCAGGCCTGCAGGGGAGGGCAGTTAGGGGCAAACAGGCTGGCAGGGGAGCAGTTAGGCATCAATCAGGTTGGCAGGGGAGTGGTTAAGGGGTGATCAGGCTAGCTGGCAGAAATGGTTAGGGGCAATCAGGAAGGCAGGCAGGCGAGCAGTTGGGACCCAGCAGTCCTGGATTGTGAGAGGGATGTCCGACTGCCCATTTAAGCCGGATCCCACTGGGATTGGGTCTAAACGGGCAGTCGGACAGCCCTCGAGGGGTCCCAGATTGGAGAGGGTGCAGGCTGGGCTGAGGGACACTGACCCCCCTCCGGTGCATGAATTTCATGCACCGGGCCTCTAGTGTGTCAAATAAGTTGCCCAAATACTTGACACTACTTAAAACATGTGCATGTTAGATTTTCATAGTTTTAAAGGAATAATTTATGTTCTATAATAATTAATACATCTAAAATAAGCATAAATGACTCTTTATTGATTTTTTAAAAAAATTTCTAAGATAGAGTATTCTTTCAAATGTTATTAAAATGAGAAATATTAATAAAATTATTGGGTTATTTATTTTTGTTTTAAACTAGCATTGATTTTTTAAGGTAATTGAACATCTCTTTTCTTTACCATATAGATGTCATTTTAAATAGAAAACATCTCTTTCCATACTTAATAATAATAATAAATAACCTTCTGGGAGAGATATTTTCCTATGACAAAAATGAAAAAGTATTAGAACTGTAAAAATAAAAATAATGATCATAGCATATAAATCTACATTTTATCTATTCATTGACAGATACTGTGTTATCAGATTTCCACACTGACTAATTAAATTCTCTAACAATCTTCAAATGTTTGCATTGTTATCATGTTATCAGTTAAGAGAGTGAATGGCTTAATATTTTGCCAAAACAACACTCCTAGTAAGTGGCCAGACTAATTCCATAACCCTAGTCTTTGTTATAACAAATATTACTTCTTAATCAATCTAAATTAATTTTCTAAGGAAAGTGTTTTAAGATACATTGTTATATGTATCCAGGAATATGGATATATGTTAGGACAGTAAACATCCACCTAAATAATCAATTTAAGAACCCATTTTGAGAGATGAAAATTGATTTGTTTCTGGTTAGGAAATTGGTTCCTAATGATCATTTTATTTCTTTTTGTTCTTTGGGGGTTTTTTGTTTGTTTGTTTTTAATCCTCACCCAAGGATGTTTTCCCATTGATTTTAGAGAGAATGGAAGAGAGAGGAAAAGACAGAGAAATATGGATGTGAGAGAAACACACTGATTGATTGCCTTCTGCATGAGCCCTGACTAGGGCCAGGGAGGAGCCTACAACTAGGTACATGCCCTTGACCAGAATCAAACCCAGGATCCTTTGGTCAGCAGGCTGATGCTCTATCCACTGAGCAACACCGGCTAGGGCATTATTTCATTTATTTTTATGTGAATTTTGACTTCTAGTAAACAATATATCTGTAACATAAAAATAATAGTTCCAGTCAGTTTAGTTTTGATTAACAGCTTAATAGTAAAGCTTTGAAAATATTTTTATATTTATTGAGTTATAACTTATAATTTATATACCACTTATTTTCCAAATGGAAACAGTATGTCACATATAAATTTTAAATATCTTAAAAGCAGTAATTAATTTTTGTGACACTTTTGCCACATAACATCTACTTTTGTTATTCTTCTTATATAAATATTTTAGATTTCTATTTAATATTGATAGAAAAAATTTATCTAGTGACACTAAATTCCAAAATGTGTTTTTATAGGTGGCTTTTTAAAAAAAAGAATAAACTGATTAATAACAACATAATTATAAGAAGCAAATTCAAGTATTCAACTGACCATTTCTTTTTATAAAACAATTAAGAAAAAAATCTTAATATTTTGAGGAAAGCATTTTTTTTTCAAGAAAAGGAGTATGAACTAAGTGCTTAGTGATTATTTAAATTAGCATAGGGATAGAGTTAGGAAAATTGTGTTAACATCTTTTTAAATTATTCTTTTTAAAAAAATACATGTTTTTATTGATTTTTTAGAGAGAGAGGAAGGGAAAGAGAGATAGGAAAATTAATGAGAGAGAACATTGTTTGGCTGTCTCTTGCACACCCCTCATGGGGGACTGTGCCCTGACCAAGAATTGAACCAGTGACCTCCTGGTATACGGGTTGACACTCAACCACTGAGCCACACCAGCTGGGCTGTTAATATTTTTTAATCTACAAATTATTAGTTATAAATGTGATCTTGAAAGTATACCATTATTTATTTTAATTATTTGTTTCTAAGTTAGCAAATATATATTTTTTATTAAATGTATTGGGGTGACATTGATCAACATAAACATATAAGTTTCAGGTATGGATTTCTATGTTAAAAGATCTGTATATAGCACCATGTGCCCACCACCCAAAGTCAAATCTTTTCCTGTCACCATATAATAGGATCCCCTTTTCCCCCAACCCTTTTCCCTCCTGCAATCACCATGAGTTTCAGTTTTATATCCCACATATGAGTGAAATCATATGGTTCTTAGACTTTACTAACTGACTTATTTCACTTAACATAATGTTCTCAAGGACTGTCCATGTTGTTACAAATGGCACTATTTTATCCTTCGTTAGCTGACTAGTATTCCATAGTGTGTGTATGTATATGTATGTGTGTGTGTGTATGTGTGTGTGTGTGTGTGTGTATATATATATATATATATATATATATATATATATATATATATATATATATCACATCTTTACCCAATCACCTACAGAAGGACACTTTGGTTGTTTCTATATCTTGGCCACTGTGAATAATGCTGCAATGAGCATAGGTGTGCATATCAATAAACAGGGAATAAAAACTGCTGGCACGTGGGACTTTTATATTTTAGTTGCTCTATGTCTGCATAGTCTTTCATACTTTCCTGGGTATATAATTTTCAGTCCTAAAACACTAATTTCTAAATTCCTGTTTAACAAATTTATTTTCTCAACTAAGATTATTCCGATGGCATAAACTTTCTGTAATATATAAAATTATTTTTAATATCTATCTCCTTTGTGATATTATGTTTTTAATTCAAATATATTTGATTGGAAGAAAATAATTCCTTACAGAAGCAGCATACATGAGCCAACTCTGCTGAAAATTTACTTTCATCACATTTTTTAATATAGTCAGCAAAAGGAGAAAAAAAGAAAATTAACTATAAAAGTTCTTCTGAATAGTGTTCATTTCCCTAGATTTACCTGTAGACTGTTACTGTAGTTGTGTTTTTATAGGCTATATTTTTTTAATCAGGCTTTATAAATCCCCTCTATTTAAAAAATATATGTTCAATCATTTTTCTCACCCTTCTTATTAAATTTTAATAGTGACAGCTTACTTTAATAAGAAACAAAAATTCATAATTAATCATTAATACAAATATGTTAAAATGATTACTTTTTTATTTTTGGTAATCTTCACCTGAGGCTGTTTTTTTTTTTCTATTGCTTTTCAGAGAGTGGATGGGAAGGAGGGAGGGGGAGGGAAAAGAAGGAGAGAGAGATGAGAGGGATGATAGAGAGAAAAAGATGGATGTGAGAGAGACACATGGACTGGTTGGGAACCCGCAACCCAGGTATGTGCCCTTGACCTGGAATCACACTGAGACCCTTCGGTGTGTGGGTTGATGCTCTAACCACTGAGAACACTAGCCAGGGCTCAAATGCTTATTTTTTTTATTGATGTTAACCACCCTCCCACTTAAGGAAAGTACAGAATTTTAAGAACATTTCAGCTTGATTAAAAAATGCTGCCATACCTGATATTAGTAAATTATGGAAACTAATTCTGGGACCACACAACAGTGATATCCTGAATTATTTTTAAGGAGTAGCTGCTAAAACATAACATTTATTCATTCTCAGTAAAGGCTGTTAAATAGGATTACTAAAGTGTAATACACATTTATGCCATTCACAATTCAGTACTTCTTATTTGAATAAAAGAATACAATGAAAATAGTAATGTCATTGTTTTCCATAATCTTCTTAACCACTTATACTAGGTGTATCGGTTAATAATGTGGATTTTGTAATAAAAGAAAACATGATAATTTCAAGAGAAACATCAAAAGTGCTTTATTCAAAGTAATGTCCATCTCTAGCTACACATTTCCCCATCTTTCAGGTAATTGGTGGATACCGTCCCAATAGAACTTTTCTTGTTTTGAGGTAAACCATTCAGAGACCCAATTTTCCACTTCTTCATAGGTTTTAAAGTGCTGCTCAGAAAGTGCATGTACCATCGATCAGAATAAGTGGTAATCTGAAGGAGCAAGGTCTGGTGAATACAGCAAGTGTGTTAATACTTCGCAGGCAAGATCTTTTAACGTGTCTTTAAATTGTCTTTTAATTGTTTGCTGAGCAACATTTAATCTTTCTGCAAGTTGTTTTTGAGTTTTACATGCATCTTCATCCAATAATGCTTGTAATTGTTGGTCTTCAAACTTTTTCGGTTGACCTGGACATTCTGTCTTTCACAATGAAATCATCACTTTTATAGCATTTAAACCAGCGTTCACCAGTATCTTGAGATGGAGCATGTTCACCATAAACTTCCCAAAGTATTCAGCAGCACTTTTCTTCAAAATAAATGAATTAAAACTTCCCACAAATGCTCTTTTTTTGGCACGAAATTGGACATTTTTAAGTGTAAAAATATCTATGATGTTAACACCTTCAGAAAATTTAACATATGAAGTTTTGAAGCTTTCTTTCAATACAACAAAATAGCATACATATCAAATCACATATATATCAACATATGTGCAACTCCATCTATTGAAAAAAATCGGCATTATAACCCGGTAAACCCAGTAATTTCCCCTCTTTAACATTTCTAAATGTTTTAAAATGAATAACACTTGCAATTTATAAAATAGTAACTTGATAACACACATTTCTCAGTAAATAGCAATAGAAAAGAGTAACTTCTATCTACAAATTAAAGGCCAAATGTGGAGGAAGGGAGATATGGAGCAAGAGAGAGAATGAGAAAAATTTGTATTCCTCTCCCTCACTCAAATTTTAGGGGAAAGGTTTTGATATGAGAGTTAAAGATGAAATTAGACTTAATTTTATTCTTTCAATAGTGTTTTATTTTCAAAGCTCTACTTTCTGATAATCAACCTGTCAAAATTTTGAACAGAATATTACTACCAAAATAAAGTCATACAAATGCATTAACCCATGACAAGTTTATAATAGCGACTTTCCCATGAAAGATATTTTATATCAAGGTGGTAGATTAAATATACACAAAAAGAATAATAAAATTGTTATTATGAAATCCAATCCTCTATCATTTAGAATGGAGGTGAAATAAAATTCTTGCCAGGTAACTGTGTTTTCCCAGAGGATAAATTCATACATCACAATGTCATGATATTTATATTGCAATTTTGCCCTGACTTTCTGCAATGCAAGGTTTTACATGATACCAATCCATCAAGATTCAATATCATTATGCTTTGTCACCTTAAGTCCCAGAACATGATTCTAAAACTATGCACTACCTGTAAGCAGTAATACAAAACAGAGAATAATCCCAAGTAGGACGAGTACTATTGATTGATATTAGGGAAAGTAAATAAGCCTCTTCTTGTTAGTATACAGAAATAAGAATGGATAGAATTGTGTAGCTGACTTTTTTCAAGACAACAAGTAACTACATTTGGTAAAAGTAGTATGTTTATAAAAGCAAAATATAATTTTTAAAACTGTCATTAATGCTGCAGCAAGCATAAAGGACAATATCTGTTTTACACTGTGACAGGAGAGTGAGGTCAATTACAGACCAGGGTGTTTTGTATTATTTCTTAATGATTTTTTTTCATAAATACTAATCTTCATTGGTTTACCCCAGAAAGAAAAAAAAAAGCAAGTCAGTTATGCAGTGACTCTTCCCAACATAAATATTCCATTATATCAAGCTCACATGTGAAAATTTATGTGGTGACCTTAAAGATATTAGAGACTGTGCCGTGCCAGCACAGCCAAGGGTTCGGCGAGCCTGAGGGAGGGCTGGCGAAGGATGAAGAAAAGACAGACAAAGAGAATAAGCTGGGTCTAGGTGGATCTTCTGTGCGTGACTAAGACTACAGAACAGATCCAGACTGCAAGCTGATGCTTTATTTTATAGTAAGAGGTAAACAAGGTAATCTACAATGTTGTTGTAAGTTTCACTTGTTTTGGCAGCACTTGCTGCACCTCCCACAGCCCATTAGCTACCCAGGAAAGATCGAGGGAGCAGTCACAAGATCAAGCTTAATTATGCTAAGAGGGCTGTGCCCTCTAAGTTGGGACTTGTTTGAGGCTTTGCTAGCAGGTCAGTCCGAGGCTTAACCCAATAACCGCTCCCTACAAGAGACCAAGAGGTAGATCCAGTGACTAAAGTTGAATAAAGACTACCCTCAGTAGGATTTCTCTTGAGCAGTCAAGCTTAACATTTGCTTGCAAGACATGGGTTTCAAATATTTGATAATAATCTCTACCTGAAATTTCAATTAGCAATTTCTGAACTAACATCACCGGTTATCTTAGGTTTTAAATGTTTATTTAAGTGTCATATATGAGCTAAAGTTGCACTTGATTGTTTCCGACAGTGTTGCCCTCAATGTAGGCAAGTGCATACAAAAGGAGGAGGCAGCAGCAGCATAGGATGTGAGAGAAGAAATATCTTTAGACAGGCTGAATTCAATTCTGAACTCAGAAACTCTGAATACACTAAAAATACTCCTATCTGGAACTAGATATGGCAGTCAGATAGATTGGCAAGTAATGGATAAGAATAGAAAAGATAATGAGAATTATGGCAATGCTATTTTCACTATAAATTCTCATTAATTGACACAGTTATCAACATCTCACTTCCATGTCCTTTATGATATGTTTTAAAGAATGTTTTCCAATAGTTCTGACTCTAGAAAAATCAAATGGATAGCAAAATGTTGCTTCTATGTTCCCACTTCCTGCTTCCCACATGCGAATATAATTTTGAATGATTTGGAACTGATCTTCATCTTGCAGGTGAGCCTGTTAGAATGATTATAAATTCCATTTATAATACTCTAGCTGCTAGAGGAGTTTTATGGATTATGGCTGTGGAGAGAATTTACTGTCCAGAAAACATTATCTTTAATTTAGTGACTAAACTAGCCTCTAATTTATTTCTTGAAGCCTCCACCAGAAATAAAATCATTTTTTTTAAACATAAGACCTCATGGGTGTTTTTTCTTATCATATTTAAAATACTTGGTTCAAAGTTCAATGTTTTTATAGCTGTGGTGTTACAGTGGAGTTATTTAACTGGCATAAAATCCATTTAAAACAAAGGAAAAGAGAAATCATTATATACTTACAGGTCTTTTCTGATGTACCGTTAATTGTATGTGGACCTTAATTTATTCTTTCTGCTATTTTTCAAGCCTGACTATCAATATTAAACTTCAAGTATATGTTTATCCCGAGGAATATATTAGGAGGCATTAATTTTGTGGACTCTGCAGATCACTGTGAGCCATTTTACTACCTTCCAAGTCCCTCCGCAAGGCAGGGGTTTTACTAACAACTAAGGGATCTTTCTCCCAAACTATGACAAGCCAACCATCATCATCAACAAAAACTCAGTCCCCACAAAAAACATACGTTGGAATAATTTTGTCCGCAAACTGTAGATATCCCTTGAAGAATGAACAAATAGAATATAAACATGATTGTTATTCTTTAAAGAGTTGCAAACAAAATAAGACCTATACTTTATGGAAAGTTCTGCTTTAAATGCCTTACTTAAACCACAGAAAATTGAGATGTTTTCCACTGAAGAATAAATGAAATGATGCTGGGAAAATACTAGTATTGGTGAGTTGAGATAATCTTTGCTTTTGGTTCTACTAAGAATCTGAGAGATGTAAGAATTTGGCTTTCTCAATAACTCAGCACGACCGTCAGAGAATCATAGAGAATTTGAATCAACATTGAAGTATTGGTCATAAACTCTTACTTCTTAGAATCAGATTAATTTCTCTTTTAAGCACTTCATACATCTAATATAGCATTAAACACCAAGTTTTAGTCAAGTAGAAAATTATTTCTGCCAATTTGCAATCTTCAAAATTTGAGAGTAGTCTTCACATAGGAAGAATATCATCTCATGGCAATAATGAAGATTCATATCCTGATTGTATTTAGTCTCAAAGTGACAACAAAAAGAAAAGTTGTTCTGACATCTAAAATTAAAAAAAAAATTAATACTTTGGTAAAAATGAAATTGACATTTTAAGTATTTTCTAGGTCATAACATTTAATAAATAAAATCTCCAAACTAAAAGAAACTTCTTTATTCTTAAAAATGATAGTCTTTCTGATAAATTTATCAATGAATAAAAAATTTTAAATTCCTATTTAAAACTCACTGAGTCTGCATATTATTCTCAATGAGGTGCTTAAAAATATTCTCTCTCCCCTGATGATCCTAGGAAGTCCTAGATTCTGATTTATTAAATATTTCATTATTTATCAAGCCTCAGTTTCTATTTTTTAAGCTTATACATCTGAATAGGCTTATGAGTTTTCTTGGTGCAATTAGAGGATACTAGAAAAAGAGTTGTTCTTTGTTTAAGATATGTGATAGAAAAAAACCTTTTTGAACTTTCACAGCTTCAAAAATTTTTAGTAGATGCTGTTTTCTTTACCTTTGGTATCAGACTTCAAAACAAAAATATATTTTCTGTATATGACATCTTTTGTAGGTACTAACAAATACATTTCTTCTACCATAAATGGGCTGTATAAAAATATGCACAGACCAAAACAAACAAACACACACACCAACAAATACTACTTACTAAATGCAGACATTTAGAAAGCATCTTATATACTGTAAGAATTCTAACTTCACATAAAAATAAGCATGACATCTCTGAAATCACTAAAAAATTATGATGCTCATTTTATTTACTCTGTTTCTGGAAGAGTCAATTGGTCTAGGAGAAGATTGCTAACTAATCAATTATTATTATCTAACATGAGAGAAATTCCAAAATTTCTTGGTTGCCCTACGAAGCTACTCCATATAACAACTAAGTCTGCTTTCATAGGGTCACTGGGCAATTATAAAAGTTTTATACCAACATATATCCCAAACTAAATGCAACATCTACTTTCCCAGCCATAATTATCTTAAGAATCAATGCTGGCTTCTACTTGGTTGCTCAAACCAAAAGCCCAATAGTTATATGATGGGCTTTACTTTTTTATCCATCCAATCTTACGTTATAAAAATCTTATGTCATAAAAATGATCATTCTCATGCCTGGTCATTTTTCATTTAGGTCCTCATTACTTTTCACCCCAATATTGAAATATTACCCAATATGTCTTTCTGTTTCTTGATTTACTCATATTTAAGCTAGTGCCAAAGAGTTTTTTGAGACTAGATATTTTATCGTGTCATTCTCAAATATTTATATTTTTGAGAACATTAAAAATCCCATAACTTTCACGGAAGATTTTATTCAACAAATATTTATTGGTTTCTACTATCCATCTGGCACAGTTCTTGGGGGCTAGGTCTACAGCAGTGAGAAACAACAAAAGAAAGAGAGAAAGAGGTATAAGAATAGGGAAAAAGGAGATGCAGGAGGAGAAAAAGGAAGAGCAGGAGGATGTGAAGGAGGTGGAGGTGAAGAGAAGGGAAGAAAGATATTCAAACACTTTTGCAAATAACTAATTGTCCCTATTTTAGATGGGTAAATGATAAACACATTCAAAGTAGAACATATATTTAATATACTTCTGAATCAATTTTCCACCTTTTACTTTAAGTTGTGAAGTTCCTAAATGCATTCTATTGCAATTAGGCTTATTTCATTTTAAACTAAATTTGTTTATTTTAATTCTTTGAAAGAAATCATTTGGACACTTCTAATATACAAAGCATAGCACTAGGTATGATTAAAATTTGAAAAATATACTTTGTAAAAGAGAAAATTCATGTACATCTATAGGTGTAATATAAAGATACAGGTAATAATAGATAAATAATTCTATAAATTTAAAGAAGAGAAAAATGACTTTTTGAAGGAATATTAGTATGCATGAAAATGTATTTTAGTTAAGCATTGAACATATATAAGATACAGAGAAAAGCTTTTCAGGAAGAAAATAGCAAAAGTAAAGTTAAAAATTAGGAAGTTTGTGTTATGTATAAATAGTTGTTCATATTTTAAAGTTTTTGGCTGTTAAGTTTTTATAGTTAATTGCATAAATAACTGAAAGCCATGACAGAATTTTAATAGAAAATTGAGATTGACCGAATAATGCTTCAAAAAAATAAGTTATTTTATCAACAGTATCTGTAAAAGTGGTGAGAATTCTTTTTTTTTTTTTTAATATATTTTATTGATTTTCCACAGAGAGAAAGAGAGAGGGATAGAGAGCTAGAAACATCGACCAGCTGCCTCCTGCACACCCCCCACCGGGGATGTGCCCCTAACCAATGTACATGCCCTTGACCGGAATCGAACCTGGGACCTTTCAGTCCACAGACCGACGCTCTATCCACTGAGCCAAACCGGTTTCGGCGTGAGAATTCTTTAAAAAGATCATTTACGCCCTGGCTGGTTTGGTTCAGTGGATAGAGCATCGGCCTTCGGACTGGGGGGTCCCAGGTTCGATTCCAGTCAAGGGCATGTACCTTGGTTGTGGGCACATCCCCAATAGGGGGTGTGCAGGAGGCAGCTGATTGATGTTCCTCTCTCATCGATGTTTCTAACTCTCTATTCCTCTCCCTTCCTCTCTGTAAAAAAAAACAACAATAAAAATATATTTAAAAAATAAATAAATAAAAAGATCAGTTAGGATAGAGATGACATATATGGGTTGATAAAGATCTAATGGAGAGGAAAAGACTTAGGAGTGGACCCATGAAGCATAAAGTTTTCTGAAGATGTTTGTGAAGACAAGAAATAGTGAAGATGTGTATTTTAAGGAGTAAGATAGAAAATAAGTGAATATTCTTTAATAATAACAGCATATTGTTTGTTTAAATGAATATTTTTACTAATCAAGTTTCTGATTATCACACTGTGCTGTAATTGAGAAAAATATTGCCTTTGGCCCTTACTTAAAGAAACAGAAGATTAAATAAATTAAGTCATTTCCCTCAGGGTCACACAGGCAATAACAAGGTAAAATTTAAGTTCCAATTCATTTTTTTGAAATCAGTGCTCTACCCCTGAAAATTAGAAAATGTAGAGTACAATGATGAATAAGATTCATTACCTTCCTAACATATTCCATTGTACTATCTATTATCAATCATGAGATGATGTAATGGAGATTCAAAGTATAATAAGCAAATAGAGAAAAACTTTGACTGGTTTAACTACACAGAGGACTATATACAGAAAATGGCAATTATGCTGAATTATGAAGGATTACCCATTGCTCTGCTATTAAAAAAAAGAAGCGGTTATTCAAAGTATAGGAAATATTATTATAAAGGAAGGAGGAAAAATGGAAACAGGTGAAGACGTATTCAGAGAATAGTGAGTGTGCCGTGTGAAAGCAGCATAGAATATTTATAGATGAATGAGTAAAGATAGTAAAACTAAATGCTACATACTTATCAAGCTACTTAATGCCCTGACAGATAGCTCAGATTATATTATTTAGTAATGATGAAGCCTTTTAATGTTTTTCTAAAACATTCAGGGCTTGACATGATCAGAAATGTGAATTAGGGTAATTGTTATGTGTAGGTAATCAAGATTGATTCTGGGATAAACGGGATATGTTATGTTTAAGGGTGAAAAGCTTAGGACTTTATGGTATTTTCTATCCTAAGAACCATAGAAAGCAAGAGTGGACCTGAGCACACAGAGTGTGCAGCTTAGCTTTAGAAAAGAGAGCACACATACATGTTGTCCTCTGAGATCATTGGGAATTATGAGACAGCAAGTGGAAATTTAGACAGATATTGAGGAAATAAAGAATTTGGGGTGATTCCCCCCCCCAGATATTCTCAAAGTGTCAACTTTCAAATAAAAAGCTAAAAAGTTCTCTGAAAATAGTTATCAGCAAGAAGCACTATAAAAAAGCATTAATATTTAGCTGAAGGTTGACTATAATAGCCATTGAATGCTTCTCAGTCTGCCTTTGGGAGCACCACAAATGTACACTCATCTTTCATACACAAGCATCTGATGACTGACACTTTATTCTCTTAATAGGAGTGGGTATGGGAGTAGCATGCTATCTTCTATTATACCAATAGCTTTCCTAAGCCATCATGTCTTACTCTAAATTATCCTTGCCATCCTGTTCTGGATTTCTCTACCATTTACTATTCCAGGCTTCAGAATATTATACTTGACTAGAGGCCCAATGCACGAAATTCGTGCAAGAGTAGGCCTTCCTTCCCCCGGTTGCCGGCACCGGCTTCCCTCTGGCACATGGGACCTGGGCCTCCCTCACAGCCCCAGCTTTGTCTGGAAGGTCGTCCAGTCTAATTAGCATATTATGCTTTTATTATTATAGATACTGTACATTATGTGAATGTATATGTACATTTTCAAATATCATTAGGGAAACTCCAGGGCTTAAAATCCCCTTAAATATTATACATACTAGAGGCCCAGTGCATGATTAAATCATGCACGTGTAGGGTCCCCTACATGCTTTTGCTTTCGATTGCGGGGGAGCTGGGTGCCTGTCCGCTGGTGCACCAGGCACCCAGCTCCCCTGCTTTTGATGGTCCGCGCGGCAGGACGTGAGCTCGCTGCTGCAGAGGTCCCTTCTGTGCCGCAGCACAGCCATGGTGCAGACCCTGAGCTCGCGCCGCTGCTGGCGATGCGAGCTCAGCGTCCCGCCCAACCAGCCACCCGGGCCACCCCGAGTCCCACCCCCCCGCGCCTCCTGGCCAATCATGCGCATAGCAAAGGTATGGTCAATTTGCATATTTGTCTATTATTAGGTAGGATTCCATTCAAAATGCCATTTGCAATTTTGAAAGAAGAGCTGAAACCAAATCAAAGTATTCATGGTAGATAAAATTCAAACAATAATTTTAGGGGAATATAGACAGGCTTAGGGAATTTTTAGAATTGGGGTCCATGGAAAAACACAGGGCTACAGATTGGGAGAAGGTACATCTCCATAACACAAGGAAGCCAGGTGCAGGGAGCAGCAACAGTTGCATTTACATAAGACAAGGGAGCTGGAAGTAGCCAAAAGTCTATATTTACAAAATAAAGAAGGAAGAAAGCCAGAAATAAAAGAACAATGAGGGAGGAGGGTATTACATGTCCCATGTGGTGTTTGACCTTTGAGCCCAGGAGTTACTATAGTAACCAGTCTAAGAGAATACTGACCAATCAGAGGGGATATCAAGGCACCAGGATCTACAGCCTTTATAAGCCATAGGTAAAAGGAACTCACTGGGAACCTTTCCCCCTCCCCATGTGGGAGTCCATTCTGTGGGACTCTTTCCCCCTCCCCATGTAGGAGTCTGTACTTGTTCTTCAATAAATTTCCACCTTTGCTATACTATCCTCTGTCCATGGGTTCATTCTTTGACTGGCAGATGAAGAATCCGGGTTCCAGTCCAAAAATTCCGTATCAAAATAAATATATGATTCTTTAATGTATGATATGAAATTCTTTATATTTTTCTTACAAAAGTTGCAAGGGTATTCAAACTTAAGTCTGTGTTGTATTAAGTTATTTGTTTCAAATTAAATTGGATTAATAACCTAAAATATGTAACACAATTTTGTAGTATTTCTTAAACGTTACTAATTTTGCCTTAAGATGGCAGTGTTGTTCTTCTTAAGATTTTGAAAAGTTTTGAAAAAAGGCTACATGAGGAAAGCATAGGTTTTCTAAATACTCTCAAACATGAAAACCCGTGCTTATCAAAGAATTGGGTAAATGCAATATACATACAGATTAAACTAAATGTCTATACAAACAGTGATAATGGGTAAAAACACAAATAGTGCAAATCTGATTGACATGTTAGTTAATTAAAAGCAACAAGGAGAAAACGTTTTGGATCACAGAGGGGATTACACACAGTGACAAGTCTTCCAAATTATTTTGTTTCAGTGAAAAAAGAAGAATCAATAAATGAAATTAAAAACAAACAAAGAAATCCTCTAGGAAGATATTCCTTGTGACTAAATGCGGTGAAAATACCAGCTTATATAGAAAACATCTAATCAGGCAGAAGCCCACTTATGATAGTAAAACAGGATGCAGAACTGTGTGAAAGGAGAAAGATTCCTGATGATCGGTTGCTGGGGAGCACTTTTCTCACAAGTTTCATTCACGTTCAATGTGGCTGACCCAGGTTTGGTCAAAAGCCTTACAACCTTTACAGCCCGAGTAATTTAAAATATAAAATGCAGCAACCATACTTCTGAGTTATTTAATAGAACCTATAAACATTTTAGATGTGCAAGTCTGTCTTAAGTGCTCGAGCATAAAAATGATGATGAATTTACAGTCTCATCATAGGTCACCTGTATAAAAAATTAAAGAAGCGCAAGGTATGATGTGAAAAAGTTCATACAAAAAAAGTGTTTTTAGGGCCTATATGCCAAGTTAATAAAAGTATACATTATATATAATGTATTAAATCACTATAATTGTTTACTTTATCAGGCAATTGTCATTTAATATTTTTTTGCCTTTTGAATCAAATGCAATTTCCTGACCTTAATATTGACTGTTCTACAAATCTCAGGCCAACCTACTTCAATCTCACCAACCGTTACGCCAAAACAGCCATGAAAACTAAGATATAGCTTTTTAAAAACTTATAAACCCTAAAACACATATATCTATTGAACTCATCTAAGAACATTTTTTTCTGCATGAGATTTACTTTCCAGAGTTTTTTTTAAAATTAGACTGCTTACTCTTTCTGAAATATCATTTATAATCCTATATGCCGTGGGACCAATTAACATGATTAAGAAACATACTTAAAAAACAGCACAAGAACCAGTGTGCAGAGCAAATGAATGGAATCTTAACAAGGAAAGAAAAGTATCCAAGGAATTATAATAATTATTTCAAATATAGAAAGAGTAATTTGAGATAGTTCAAATTATGTATAAAAGAGACAAATTAAAATCATTCAGTTCTTCTTAGTTATTAGACAAAATGGGGACAGAGTCACAGAATTTGAGATGTTCCCCAGAAATTAGAAAAATCATTTGGTCAAGCTCCCAAAATGCATATCTTTTCAGCCTCCATTAATAGTGGTTTCACTATTTGGACAGGAACAGCTTGTCTCATCATAGGACAACTCACATGCTAAGAATGTTTACTTTAATTTCAAATTGCAAAATGATTCTCTGAGAATTATGTACATTGCTTCAAGCTCAGCTCCTCAGAGGCACCTCAGAGTCAATCTGTCATGATTGACTCGGTCTTTGTCTTCTCTCACCCCATCTACAATATAGTGTATTGCTTTATTTTCAAGAATATTTTATGTATTTTTTTTCAGGAAAGACAACATAAGCCCAGTATTTTCAGTTTTCTTATAAAAATTGTTTAACAATTGGAAATAAGACCAAATGATGGATGGTGCATTCTTTCATTTTCACATGGGGGTTTAACCTCTATATGTATTGTATAGGAAAAGGTATTTATTTAACCTCTTAGTTCACTATTCATTGAAGGTCTAAGAGAGACATCATTTGGCTTTTTTGTTTGTTTGTTTGTTTTTACATCTAGGGATCATTTTCAAATTTCAGCTTTTTTTAAGGCAGGGGTCCTCAAACTTTTTAAACAGGGGGCTAGTTCACTGTCCCTCAGACCGTTGGAGGGCCGGACTATAGTTTAAAAAAAACTATGAACAAATTCCTATGCACACTGCACATATCTTATTTTGAAGTAAAAAAAACAAAACGGCAAAAACACCCATATGTGGCCCGTGGGCCGTAGTTTGAGGACGCCTGTTTTAAGGTATAGTTAATTGACATAAAATTATAACATATTTAAACTGTACATTGTTAATTTTATTTATACATTGTGAAAAGATTCACCCATCTAGTTAATTAACATATCCATCAACATGCACACGCATACACACACACATTTAAGTTCTACTCTCTTAGCAAATTTTAATTATACAAAACTGTTGACTATAGTCCACCATGTTTAACATTAGATCCTCAGACCTTATCTTATAGCTATTGTACCCTTTTACCAACCTCTCCCTATGTCACTCACGACTCCAGTTATCATCACTTGTTAACTATGGATTTTAGTTTGATAGATATATTATTTCTGTATCCAAAACAAACAATACCAGTTCTTAATGGCATGTAGGGCATTAGCCAGTTTGCAATCTAACTCAGCACTTTAATCCTTCTTTAAATATACCTAGCTTCTGAGGTCCCCTCAGTAAGTGAGATGTTAAAACCTTTAGCACATTTTCATTTTACATTTGGCTAATGATTTTGCCATTTTGAAAATTAAATGTTGATGTTCTGTGTACGGGTACCTACATCCAATCTGTATCTTTATCCAATGTGGCAACCGTCTTCTATCTGGTTGCATCAGTCTTCTGTAGTTTGGCTGAATGGGGTGTTTTGAACCACTTGACAGAAGGCATGTGTTCCAAATGAGATTCCAAATAGAAATGTTTTAGAATACACTGCAAATTTTCTGGAATCCCTAATTTATCTCACTAATCTTTATTGCTGTACTACTTATTGTTCATTGGTCAATAACATATAAACTATATTGGGTAATAAATACATATTCTTAAATTATGGCTTGGAGGTAGCTTATATTCTAATATCATTTAATAAAACATTAATTCTGTATCTGGAAGATAATGTAGATATTTAAATTAATAAAGTAAAAATTATTTAAAATTCCATGCTTAATCAATACTATGAAATCCAAATTAATTAACATGACTTTTCAGAGACCTCCACCATTAATGTATATTTCTACTTTGCCTTTTTCACATAAATCCACTCTTAGATCATTGGCAAATTGTTGATTTAAAACCTGATCATATTTATATAGAAATGACCATTAATAATAGCACTTTATACAGGTGTTAAGCAATATTTCCTAATTTTATATAAATGTAATATAATAAAGTGTTTTTGAAAAATAGATGTAGTGAGAGTCAAAATTAAATGGACCCTACTTATAAAAAAACAAAAGGGATTTTGGTGGTTTATATGCAGCAGGTACATATCACTTAATTCAAGAAAAATTCATCCTATTAAGTGTACAACAAAGAGTAATGCACAAAAGACTTAAAATGTTAATTTGTGTATTTGGGTCTATGTGTATTTTAAATGCAGTTCTACACTATTGAATTCCAAGTAACACTACAGTCACAGCATTTGCTGTGTTCTGGGAACCCATTCTGAATCTTCCTAAATTGTAGACTGTCCTCACAACTGTTATTACACTATAGTACTGTCCATCTAAACTTCTATATTTCCTAATCTGTCCATTTACGTCTCTGTTTACAGTCTGTTTCCATATTGGCTAGTGCTATAGTTTTTGTTCTTACTATATATTGATATTGATATGGGATTTTTAGATTGGAACACGTGGTGTTCCCCTGGGCAGGATGGCTTCTCCGGGCTCTTTGTCCGGAATCGAAGAATGAAACCACGGATGGATGATGGTATAGCAAAGGTGGAAATTTATTAAAGAACAAGCACAGACTCCCATGTGGGGAGGGGGAAAGAGTACCACCGAGTTCGTTTTTCCTCAGTTTATAAAGGCTGCAGTTTTGTGCCTCCATATCCCCTCTGATTGGCCACTATTCCCCTTTGATTTGGTTACTATAGCAACTCCTGAGCTCAAAGGTCAAACCTCACATGGGACATGTGGGGCCCTCCTCCCTTCTTCCCTCATTGTTCTCCTATTTCCTTCGGGCTTTCTTCCTCCTTTATTTTGTAAATATAGATCTTTTGCTACTCCCAGTTCCCTTGTATTATGTAATTGTAACTGCTGCCTCTCCCAACTCCCTTGTCTTATGGAAATGTACCCTTTTATAACTCTGTAGCCCTTAATTTTAAAAATTCACTAAACCTGCCTAGTTTACCCCTAAAACTTCCTATTTCAATATTATCACCGCTTTATAAATTCCATTGCTCTAATCATTATCATATAATTAAATACTTAATATAATACATCATAGAGACAATATCTAATTACTTGATTATTTAAAAGTATTTGTTATTAGGCCATTGGACATAAATTATCTCTCTCCTTCTCTTTCTCTAGCTCTCTCATGCTCTCTCTCTCTATATGTATATGTGTATACAAATATATCTATTTTTCTTCTACACACAGAGTTTGGAAATAAATTGGTCTCCGGCATTGATTTTTTGCAGATTTGTCCCCATTTAAATGCAAATGATATTATGGATGATAAGTATTAATCTAGTATATATATATATATATATATGTGTGTGTATGTGTGTGTGTGTGTGTGTGTATGTGTGTATATATATATACTAGTATAAAGCCTAAGTGACTGGACTACTGGACGACCAGATGACCGGATGACCAGCCATTAGCTATGACGCACACTGACCACCAAAGGGCAGACCCTCAACGCAGGAGCTGACCCCTGGTGGTCAGTGTGCTCCCACAGCGGGAGCGCTGCTCAGCTGACAGATGGGTGCCAGGCACAGGGCTGATGGCTGGTGAGTGCAGTTGTGATGGCTCGAGCCTCTCCTATGGACACTCCCCCTGTGCACCCCCGCAGCGGCAGGCACAGTGGGGCCAGGATGAGTGGGAGTGGTGTGGCGCCCAGGGCTCAGGCTCCTTCCCCGCTGCCTGCCGCTTCGCGCACTATTCCATGCTGTGCGGGATCGACTTGGACAGCGGGCTGGAGCCCGACCACCTGGCAGGTAAGGCCGGGCTGTGTCGGCGTGGAGGTCCACTGATCCCTGTAGGCCAGGCTGAGGGACCCTTCCGGTGCAGGAATCTGTGCACAGGGCCTCTATCATTTATATAGAAGTCTTTACCTAGGACTATTTTGGAAGTTAATAGTGCATATTAACTTCCAATTTCTCTCTATTGCCACATATTCAAGTTACTTCAGGATCTTAAAGTAATTTTCATTGCCAGGTGTGTTTTTTTTGTGTGTGTGTTTTTTTCTGGCAACACTTGAAAAGAAAATGTTGCTTTTTTTTTCCCCTCCCAGATAAAATTTTGAAATTAGGCATTTATCCAACATGATCAAGACCTTATCAAAATAAAGAACATCAAATTTGGTGAAGGAGCACGTATTGGTACGATGCAGATCAAGTGATCAGAGAGATGGTAACGACTCACCCTTCCTGGAGCACACAGTTAATGAAGTAAAATTCATTACACAACTGTCGGTGTGATGAGTATTGTGAAGGAAAGGTCACAGACACTAATTAATGGATGTTTATAGCAAAAAGATGTAGCCCACTCTTGGGGTGTTTTGACGCTTGAAAGCTAAGGAATGAACAGAAATTACCCCTGGGGGCTGAAGGGAGAGGTGAATAAGGAAGACAGAACCTTGAGGATGGGAAGAGCCCAGCACCTGATGTCCACTGTGATGAAAAAAGGGAAGGAGCAATGAGATGAGGCTGGAGAGACAGGAAGCACCTGTGTGTGAGAAAGAAAAAAATATATCTCATTGTCCCTAATCTGGGAAGATAGGTACATTTTAAAAATAGGCATATTAAATGATCAGATCTCTGTTTTTAAAAGCTTTTGGGCAAGTCTATAAGCATAATGAAAGACAAGGCAGGCAGATCAGGTCTGGACTAGGGTGGTGGAGAGACTTAACATAAAAACCCTATTAAAAATATGAACTCTTCTTTACTACTGAAATATTTCTTAAGACAATAAAAATAACATTTTTCAATTAAATTATATTTATTTTCTTGAAAGCCTTAAGTACTTTTTGTAAGTTATATATAAACCTCTCATGAATACTATAAATTATCATCAATACGCAGATGAAAAAAATTGTATCATTATGAGGTTCTGACATTCTCAAGTTTTAAAGCTATTATTCAATCGAGAATTAGCTTTAACTTTTTATTTTGCAAAACCCTAAATATATAAAAATATATATCATAATAAAAGCATAATATGCTAAAAAATAAAAGCATAATATACTAATTAGACCGGATGTCCTTCGGAGCAATGCCAGAATTGTAAGGGAAGCCAGTGCTGGCAGCCGGGGGAAGAAGGCCTACTCTTGCATGAATATCGTGCATCGGACCTCTAGTAATAGTATAACAAAGCCCTGTTATGCAGGTTAATGTATTTTCAATTTATGGTCCCTACTCAAGTTTGACCTTCTTCAGGATTAGTTCCAAGAAAATTGTAGACTTCATATGACTTCACAGATAGATATTTCAGAATGTATTTATAAGATATAATGATTGCTTTAAGGAAATATAGCTGTAATACTAATTTTCTAACTAGAAACTATCAACGTTCAAAAAATATATTCTTAACTATCTATTCAGTCTTAAAATTTTTCAAATTATTACATGAATGGAGTTTTTGGTTTAATTAACTGAATCGTATTTCAAATTAATGATATGTATATCACTAATATAATTTAACCTCCCTTACTCTCTTTTCCTTCCTTCCAACTTATATTGGAGGGACTATTTTGCTTGATTTGTGTGTCATTTATATTTTCCCCTGGTATAGAGGTATAGATATTACTGATTCTAACCTATGATATCACTGCACATACTTTATAGATTCTCATATTTCTATAGTATATTGGCCAGGAGAGCAAGAAGCCTTCATCAGATTGATGTTTGAGCTTTTTGGAAAGAATTGCTCATGGTCTTGTGTATTCCCATAAAGAGGCACATATTATCTCTATGTTATTTTTGACTCTATGTTATTTTTGGAGCCAGTGATCATTAATTAGAACCATTATTTCATTGGTATTATAAAATAGTGACATGCTTTCTAGCATCCTTCTTCATTTATTAGAATAGTTCTATAAAAAGAAAATAAAACATTAATATTTGATTGCACTAAGATAAAATTCATAAAATAAAGGAAGGATAAGTGCTTGAATCTTTTCTTTCAAGTTTGCCAACTTGCAGTTTATTGGTATGTAAGGGAAACTATACAATCCTTGAAATTATAACACTTAAGTCACAATTCTTCATTTGTTTGTGGATATATCTTTCTTACGCAGGGGCCTAAAAATATAGTGATTCTGAACTCAGCAAACTATGTCCACATTTGATTATTCTTGCAATGTACAGGAGAGCCAGAGTATTTTTTTTTATACAACTGAGAAATGCAGTGCTGTTTTTTGGGGTTTTTTTCTCAGTTAGTATAGCCAAAATAATTCAGATAATGAAAGTTTTGGTGAAGGAGCACATGCTATATGTATTGTGAAAATGTTATATTAATGCATCTATATGTAAAAATGGTTCAGCTGAATGGTTCCTATTATACTTAATGATGTATAACTCTAATCCATGTGAGCTATATGAACTATGCTTTTATATGGTTTGCATTCACAAATCTTTTGAAAGCTATTATTATAGTCTTTCATGTTTTTTAAAACTATTGTCATTATTATTTCATATTCTTGTGTAAAATTTCCCACACACTAGCATTACATATGAATATAACTTTAATGAATGAGTTTTCATTAAACAATCTTGAACTTAAATAGGCATGCTTCCTTTTACTGAATTGCCTTTTTTTAATGTGTATTTCAGTATTGCCATTTAAGTCAAATTATAGTTTCCAAGCAACCAAATATCCTCCTAAGCACTGTTACACTTGAACATTTAACAGGTTATATTATAAAACTAATATCAACCCATTTCATTTTGATGTTAATAGTTGAAAGCATTTTTTATCTTTCCAAAATGGTCTAAGATATTTTTAAATCTCAGCAATTGTATTTTCTTGCTTCCACAATTGAAACTGGCCATGCATCCGATGACATTCTTTTTAAACCTGGATTTAGTCTTCAGCTATATGCCACAACGTTATGCTTATCACTTTGAACTGAGATTTGTAAAACTTATCATGGATTAATCTTTCATAAAATTGAATTATCTTCTCCATCATCAACCAACCTTTATTCCCTCAACATATGTGTTGTATAGGTTTATGTACTATTTTCCCATATGTTTGTGAGTATAGCAATATAATCTGGAAATGCTTCACTTTTTAAAAGATCTAGTTATAGCAGAAATATGCAAAAGCTACGCAGAGCCACATATTGAGTAGCTTAAAAATTAAATGACACTTACTATTATCTACACAGTGCCTACCAATTTCACCCTACATCTAGTCACTAAAAAATACTCATTAAAAAATAATCATTATTACCTAGTAAAAGCTGCTTCTCAGGGCAAAACCCTATCTTTCTAACGTTGAGTCCCTGCCTTTTTTTTTCCCCTCCTCCCAATGGAATGAAATTTTTTCCAAATAAAACATGATTCTGAATATTTACACTGTTCTGACAGAATTTAAAGTTTTAAATGATGAGTCTCTTATAAAGACTTCTTATTTAGATTAATTAAAGAAGTGGCCGATATATTATATACCTAAAGCAGAATGATTTATTGAATGTCCTGCTCAGTACTAAGTTATAGAAAAGTTGGTAAAATTTTAAGTGTAACTTTGAAATTCATTTTTATAGCTGGAAGTTTGGAGAAAAAAATACGAACTGACACCATTTTCTTGATATCTGTCAGGGAGTTGGCTATTGACATTAAAAAAGAAGACTACTCTGTCTTTCCAAATAATAGAAATAATTTTATATTTTAAAATTAAAGCCATTTACTAGAAAGCCTTTGAAAAGGGAAGGGTGTTTCTACAGATTTTAAATACACATCAGAAAGGTAAGAGATCATTCCAACTGATGATAGAAGCATGGAGACATTTATGCAAATGCAGCTGCTTTATAGGGATCTTGCCACTGGGCCACCATTAAATTTAAAGTTGGCTTTGATTATAAATGACAATTGTCGAGAATTACCCTGGCAATTATTTTAATTGCACTAGATTTCTAAAAGTTAAAATATTGCTCCTTATCCAAATGCTTATTCATTTGATATTTTATTACTTGAAGATAACTTTTTAAAGTTTAAGGCATATGAGAATGGGAAATACTAACAATACACTTTATTTTGCAACTTAAAAATTCAAAATTTATAGGAAACTGTATATAGGACATAAGGATATTTTGAAACAACATTAATTGAAAAGGTATATAGCCATTGCCACCTGGCCAGTGTGGCTCAGCAGTTGAGCTTCAACCTATGAACCAGGAAGTCATGGCTTGATTCCCCCTCAGGGCACATGCCCAGATTTCGGGATTGATCCCAAGTTGAGGGTGTGAAGGAGGCGGCTGATCAATGAGTCTCTCTTATTATTGATGTATCTATCTCTCCCTCTCTCTCCCTTCCATTCTGAAATTAATAGAAAATATATATTAAAAAATAAAAGAAATGGTATATAGCAGTTGCATTTTTTTTAAAAAAGCATGCCCTGGTTTAATTAATAATCTTAGCAGTGTTTGAAAAAAGGGAGAAAGTTTGAAAAAAAAATAACTATGCTGGATCTACATTATTATGAAATGATCAATTTATACTGAGCTAACCAAAACTTAAAAGCTTAAGTAAGACAAGCACTCAATGTATATTTATTCATGGTGGGTTTGATCTTTGTATACTGTATGCTGATACCCACAAGACACTGTTTCTTATAAGCAAATCTTTTACTACGTGTTGTTTAATAGTTTTGAAGTAGGCAGTTAGTCGTGAGCAGATTAAGAACCATAGGCCAGGTATAGAAGGTCACCAGGGTGGAAAGCAATGGACAAAACTGGGCTGGGACCCCACCCCTAGGATGACCTTTATTCCCCCAGCATATATCTAGTCATGTGGTTTAGACCTCCTGACCTTTCACATTGCTGGTCATGTGGTTCAGACCATCCCCTGAGCTTTTCACCCCTGGCATGTCTTTAGTCATGCGGGTTAGACACCCTTAGAGAGGAAGCAAGGGGGCCAAATAATAGCATATAGCCCTCACATAAGCCCTTGAACACTCCCTTAAGCATTAGTTATTGCTCCCTAGAGATAACAAACATCTAGATAACAAACACCCAGAAAAGCAGCAAAGCCAGGCATGGGAAGGTCATGACTGATTCAGGACCAGCTGTGATAACTAATGACCCTCTGCCCTGGCAACAACCAATCATTGGAGACCATCCCTAAAAAAACATACCTGGAAAGTTGATAAATATCTACTGAGATCTACTCTTGGACCTCCCCTAAGATCCCACTTTTAGAGAGGGGATAAAAACCCTTAGGACATAGGACCCAGTGAGCCCCAGCTTCCCTCTCTTTCTCTCAAGCATGCACCACCTTATTTCCCCAGGCTCGCTCGCGTGCGCTCGCGCGCTCTCTCTCTCTCTCTCTCTCTCTCTCTCTCTCTCTCTCTCTCTCACCTGTATTTTCATCCCTCCCCTTCCCCCAGGTGTTTTATCTCTGCCTTCTTTCTCCTAAGCTTCAAGTACCCTTCATATATATATTCTCTCTCATCATTGTTGTTTCTATCTCTCCCTCTCCCTTCCTCTCTGAAGTCTCCCTCTCTCTCTCTCCCCCAAGAGAGGGAGAGAGAGGGAGAGAGAGAGGGAGACTTCAGAGAGGAAGGGAGAGGGAGAGATAGAAACAACAATGATGAGAGAGAATCATTGATCCGCTGCTTCCTGCACGCCCGCTACTGGGGATTGAGCCTGCAACCCAGGCATGTGCCCTTGACTGGAAGCGAACCTGGTATCCTTCAGTCTGCAGGCTGACGCTCTATCCACTGAGCCAAACCAGCTAGGGCAAGTGCCCTTCTTTTTGCTTTTGTTACTGTTCCCATACAGCCCAGCTGGCTCACTTCCTCCACCTCTGTGACTTTCTAAATAAACTTCCACTTGCATTTGAGTTCCTTGACTTTGAATTCTTTCCTAGCCAAAACTCCAGAACTGAGATGCTGAACCAAGCTCCAAGATCTGGTGCCATTCGTCATTAATACCTTACCTTTTTATGTGATCATAATATCATTTAAAAAGTTTTTTGAGATAAATGTACTTGTCATCTATTGCATGTAATCATAATCAAACATGAGATATATTGATAAACCAATGAGAAAATATTGTTTTTCTTAAAGAATTCTCAACTTAATATCCATAATAATAAAAGCATAATATGCTAATTAGGCTGGACATCCTTCCGGATGACCTTCCCTGTGAGGGAAGCTCGGGTCCTGGGTGCGAGAGGCCAGAGGGAAGCCGGTGCTAGCAGCCAGGGGAAGGAAGGCCTACTCTTACATGATTTTTGTGCTTCAGGCCTCTAGTATTTTATAAACTTTTGGAAGTCTGAAATTTTTCAGGAGACCCATGTGAGTCTAAAACTGAGCATATAAGAGGAAACATGTAACATGATATCATGATACAGTACCTATTTGACTGTATTATAAATTAGCAGCTTCAAGATGGCCAAAGGACATTAAGAGTTTCTATAAAACAACTATGGAAAACAAATTAGTTTGGGGGTGTAGGGGACAAGATGATAGCTGTCATAAATGTTGTTGTAGTTTTGTGTTGTCAAGCCATATGCTAATAGCTGAATAATTAGAATCCTGCAAGGAATCAAATTATTTATCATTTGACAAACCAGTAGAAAGTGATAACAAGAAAAGACGAGTGCCACATTGAGTGACTATTCTGAAAATATCAGATATCTATTTTAAAGGAAGTCAGAATATAAAAAGAAAAATTAATATAAGTAATAAGAAATATAAAGTGGTTTCATTTTGTGCTCTGGGTTATTGGAAGTTTCTTTACATAAAAGACATGTAATAAATGAAATATACAGTGGGGGAGAGAGGATTCAGGTAGTAAAATGGCTCAAGGATTAAATCTAGCATCTCCATAATTTACAGCAGACCTATTATGATATAGTAGAGGCCCGGTGCATGAAATCATGCATGGATGGGGTCCCTCAGCCTGGCCGGCTGTTGGGGCTGTCTCACCCAGTCCTGATTGGGGCCGGCTGGACGGCTTGGGGGAGAGACTGCAGAAGGTTGGCTGGCTGGGGGGAGGGACCTTGGGAGGTTGGCCAGCTTGGGGGAGGGACTGCAGGATGTTGGCTGGCTGTGGGAGTTTGGCTGTGGAAGTGCAATGACCGCCAAGGGGCAGCTCCTGGTGTCTGCCCCCTGGTGGTCAATGTGCATCATAGTGACCGGTTGACTGGTCGTTCAGTCGACTAGTCTTAACAGTCGCTTAGGCTTTTATATATATAGATGTTGAAACACTTCACTAGAGTCTGAGTTTCATAAGTATGGGAAATAGAAGTATCAAGGTTCATTCATTAGACACACACATACACTTCTAAGGTTATAAAATTAATATATTTTCAGAAATATTTTTATCTGCATAATCTTACCTAATAATAGACAAACATGTAAACTGAGCGTACCTCCGCTACACCCACAGCCAATCAGAGTGAGTATGCAAATTAGAAGGCCAAAGATAGTGGCCACCCAGCTGCTCCAGGTGCGGAGTGGCCAGAAGGGGCCGGAGGCCTGCTATGAGAGGGAGGGCATAGGGCGAAGGGATCTACAGGACACCAGAGTCTGCAGTGAAGACGAAGATGGTAGACTCTAGCCGGAATCTGCAGCGAAGATGAAGAAGGCCTGGGTCCCAGGTGCTGGAGGAAAACCAGTGCTGGAAGCCAAGGGAAGGAAGGCCTATTGCACGAATCTGTTCGTACAACGGGCCTCTAGTTGCAGTTATATACTCTAAGTCATTATCTATACTAATAAAGAGCTAATATGCTAATGGTTGGGACGCCGTAATGGGTAACGACCAGGTCATTAGCATATTAGCTGAGGCGTTGCTCCAGAGACTAGGAAGAAGCAGGGAGGTGACTGGAGAATGCAGGACCAGCCCAAGGTGACTCGAGAGACTGAGGGCAGGGCTTTTAGTGGCCAGAGAAGGCCAGAGGGTTTGGGGGCTGGGCCAGGCACACTGGAGCTCTGCATGGACAGGTTTGGGTGTCAAGGCAGGGCTGCAGGTGGGTGGGTGCTGCCACGCGAATTCGTGCACTGGGCTCCTAGTATCCACATAAAAATAAATAAAAATACTAGAACTTAAAACATTGCATAGTTCTGTGAGTTTACTGTTCTGTTCTTCTGGTTTTGTCAAGACTTACTTATGTAGCTGCACTCAGCTAGTAACTTTACTAGCATAAGGGGGTCTCAAAGGACCTCACTAGCATATCTTGAATCTTTGTAGAGTGGGGAGGCTTCTATCTGTATGTGGTCTTTCATAGACACCACTTCACATGATGGCAATAGTATTCCAGGAGACCAAGAGTAAAAAAAGCTGGAAGTTAACAAGCATTTATTTAAAAGACAAAATTGGATTCAAATTCTGTTATCTGCACTAGCTCTGTGAAGTTGGGCAATTTAATAATTATCAGATAATTCATGCTTCAATGGGCATAATACCACTTTCACAAGAGTGATATGATTCATATTGTTGTAATTAACCTAGCTACTAATTAACAGGATAAGAGCAAAGAGAAGGCCAAACAGACACATGCCCAGTAAAGTATGGGTGAAATAGGGACCATACCTGCCTGTCAGTCACACCTGGGGAAAGGTAATTGGCCAGAATAAGCATGGCCACTGCAAAGGCGCAAAATATGAGATACTTAATCTCCTAAACAAAGGAGTTCCCTCTCTTGCTTATGCCTGACCCCTGGCCTGTGGAACTCAAGACTCCTCTGTTCTGCAGTTGCCCACATGACCCACAGACTGTGGACCCCACACAATGGACTACAACTAGCCTGATGTGACATTGGACCCTACTCTACCACTGAACAGAAACTCTGAACACTGGCTTTGCTTTTAGCTCTGCTGAATCCCCAACTGCACCTCTCTCAGGACTGGTTTAAGGGAAATGGGACTTTAGAAACTGAGAAATGTACTTCTACATAAATAAAGCTTTCTACCACATCTCACTTTCCTGTGGGGGCCTCCAGAAATTCTTATTCCAGTTGTACCCCAATTACCCTGCTTCCATTAGCAGAGGAGAAGGGAAATCCATACCTATCTCCAATAACAATATGATTATATAAAACTAGAGGCCTGGTGCATAAAAGTTGTGCACGGGGGTCCCCTCAGCTCAGCCTGCACCCTCTCCAATCCGGGACCCCCTTGGGGGGATGTCTGAATGCCGGTTTAGGCACAATCCTGGGGACATCCTCTCACAATCTGGGACCACTGGGTCCTAACTGCTCACCTGCCTTCCTGCCTGATTGCCCCTAACTGGCCCCCTGTTGGCCTGGTCACCCCCAACTGCCCCCACCCCCCGCCGGCCTGGTCACCCTTAACTGCCCCCCCCACCGGACTGATTGCCCCTTTCTGCCCCCCTGCTGGCCTGATCACCCCCAACTGCACCCCCGCTGGCCTGGTAGCCCCTAACTGCCCCCACACCAGACTGATTGCCCCTTCCTGCCCCCCCTGCCAGCCTGATTGCCCCCAACTGCTCCCCTGCCTGCCTGATCACCACCAACTGCACCCCACGATGGCCTGGTAGCCCCTAACTGGTCCCCCCAGCCTGGTCACCCCTTACTGTCCCCCCTGCTGGCCTGGTCGCCCTTCACTGCCCCCCCCCACCCTTGCTTGCCTGGTTACCACCAACTGCACCCCCTGCAGGCCTGGTTGCCCCACACAGCCTACTGCTCAGTCATTTGGTTGCCCCTCACTAACACCCCTGCTGGCCTGGTCACCCCACGCAGCCTGCTGCTCAGTCGTTTGGTCATCCCTCACTAACCCCCCTGCCAGCCTACTCACCCCATACAGCCTGTTCGCTTGTCCGTTCGGTTGCAATGGTCGCTTAGGCATTTATTATTATAGACTAGTGGCCTGGTGCACTAAATTCGTGCATGGAGGGGGGTTCCCTCACCCAGCCTGCACCCTCTCCAATTGGGGACCCCTTGGGGGATGTCTGACTGCCGATTTAGGCCTAAACTGGCAATCAGACATCCCTCTCACAATCTGGGACCGCTGGCTCCTAACCACTCACCTGCCTGCCTGCCTGATTGCCCCTAACTGCCCTCCCCTGCTGGCCTGATCTTGCCCCCAATTGCCCTTCTCTGCCAGCCTGATATTGCCCTCAACTTTCCCTCCCATGCTGGCCCAATCTCATCCCCAACTGCCCTCCACTGCTGGCCAATTTTGTTCTGATTGGTCGGTTTCTATGCCAGTCAGTGTCTCTGGGCCTGTCAACAGGGCCTGATCAGAAAGGCAGGGCTTATCAGCAGCCCCAGTGGAGGCCTGGAGAGAAATGGAGGCATGGCTGCTGGCCAGACTGGGAGAGAAAGAGAGAGGCAAGTCCTGATCAAACACTGCCACACAAGCAACGGATCAGTCCCTGCTTCTCTCTTCAGGCCTCTCTCTGACCCTGATTTGCAGCCCCCTCAGCAGTCAGTGCTGGGGCACCACATCTGCAGCTGAAACAGGTAGCACTGGGTTTCCACGACAATCCAGCGCTGACTGCAGGACTGACTTCCGCTGGTCAAGCCTTGGTCGTTACCGGTCATTATGACTCAGGCTTTTTATATATTAGGATGTTCTATGTAAAGCCCTTAGTAGAGTATTTAGCATATAGTATGAACGCTAAAATAATAGCAATAATTATTATTTAATCAATTTGGAGCTGAGTTGGTTTCTCTATGGTATAATCAGAGAGTAGTTATCATTATTTTTTAATAATTAAGTATTTTAGCCAATCTTCTTTACTCCTATCCTTCATCTCCCTCATTACCTTGAGTAGACCACATAGAATTTTCCGGTTTCCCTCAGACATTGGCAAAGTCTTATCATAGGTATTTATGTATATAAAAGGCTAAGTGTCCATTCATCCAACCGTTAGCTATTACACACACTGACCACCAGGGGACAGATGCTCAACGCTGTCATGATGTGCGCTGGCCATTTAAAAATGCCACCGCAGACCTGGCACCGAAAAACCAACACTTGGCATCCTCCAAGTGGGACACAGGCCCTGCCACCACCCCAGAGCAACACCCCACCAAATCGCAGCCAACGCTGCCGAGACCCCATGGTGCAAAATGGAGCCCACAGCCTAGCCCAGCCCAGAAATGGTGGCTGTGGGTGCTGGTAATGATATCACGTAGCAATGCCCAGCTTCTTCTCTCTAGCGACTAGCCTCCTTAGAGTTTCTTCAGCCTAGTAACCCGACTTGCTTTATAGCCAGGTGCAAACATTTTATAGTTCAACCAAATGTTTGTGAAGTGTTTTCCCATGCCTTATCTCATTTGATCCTCACAGAAGTCCTGGAGTAGGTAGATAGGAGACTTGGTAGAATCCAATTTTCTTTTCATTAGCTGAAAAATGGTGATTTAGAAAGTTTAGAAACTTGACCAAACTGAAAAGAAATAAGAAATGGTGAAACTTGAAAATGACTTAAGATTTTTCACTGTGCAGAATATAATCAAACACTGCTACAGTTAAATATTTTACCCTTTGTTCTTCCTGCATGATCTACAATAATAATCTGCTTTGTGTTGATATTTACTGCTGTGTTGCTGACAATTACCTGAAAGAGAAGTTGGGGTGCTTCATTATGCTCTAAAAAAATTAGCTAAATCAGAAAGCAGGTCTAATTAAGCAAGTTTATCTAAATATATAAAGCTCTCCTTGGACCAATCACACGTATGTGTTTCAATCTGTCATTGTCAATCGTGAATTTGGTTGACACTTCTATTATAGAGAAAGGGCGAATAGCAATATTAAAATATTTCTTCTAATTACTTTCCTTTCAATGTGCACAAATCCGTGAACTAACTCACTAGTGGAAATATAATTTTGTCTAACACAAAACTTCAGTCTCTCAGCTTCTCAGGTAGTTCAACATTTCTATTTTCTACAGAACCTGCCTTACCCATTCAACCTTATTTCAGCAGGTCATGGTTGGGAATTTTTTTAACCACTTCTTCCTAATTAATTTATTTGTGTTTTCCATTCATTGCCTATCTCTGGTCCCTCCAGCATTGTTTTAAAGGAAGTAAGTTCCAGCAAAGACCTTCCTTCATATGATAACAATAAACCATAAAACTAATGTCCTCTCTGGTGTGGCAACTGTCAAAATGCTTATTTTCTTTTAATCTCATATGCAGAGTAACCATTATTTTATCATTAAAACTGGGACAATTTTAGAGTTAGAGGAGTTCTAAAAGTCAATAAGAAATATTCATTGATTGACAGCAATATAAACGTGGGTTGTCCCATGAAAACTAACTGAATAAATTATTCATCCTATCCCTGAAGTGATTTCATGGGTTCATTGGAGTTCCTCTATTGGTTACAAGGAGTTATCCTGATGCAACTACAGTCTCCATCTGACCATCTCTGACTTCTACATCTCTTTCTCCTGAGGTTGCTTCAGTTGGAAGCCCACTTATGTGGAATCTGATTTAAGATGACCTTTCTATGAGCTAGGCATGAATTATAATATAGAGTAAACATGCATTTATCCTGTTGCCAGTGGAAGTGTTCATGTTTCACTTCCTCAGAATGATTCTATTTTTGCTCTCCTAAATTAAACCATACCTCTTTGATTTAAAGTTCATATAAAAATATACATTCCTTTCCTTTTTATTAACTGTCGTGTGATTGTTTGATTTTTTTATTTTTCCAAGGAAGCCATGTTATCATGTATAAATTTTCATTATTTTACAATTCTAGCACAGTGCTTAAGTGTGTAGAAGTTATTCAATAAATAGTATTAAAATTAAAAAAATACAAAGTAGGCCCATAAAGGTTAGAAAAAGAAAAAAAGCATTGATTTGTTAAGATAATTTTTTTTAGAAATTCATAATAAGAGCTCTTCTGAGCAACCTCTAGATTCAACTAAAATATTTTCTTTATGAATTATGTAAGACAAAGTACTTATAGCTCTACATAAAAATAGCAAAATAAACTTTCTTTTAAACTTGGGAATTCATAATAGAAGGCTATTTTAAATTACATGTTGATTTGTTACAAAGATTTCATTTGTTTCAGAAAATTATTTCTTATGAGGGAAACTGTTTTAATATTCTATAAGCCCAACCTAAGAACACTTTGAAGATAGTTGGCAGCCTATTAAGTTAGAGTAATTTAATTCAATACACAGTGCTATTATTGGATTCAACTTCAAGGAAGTATATTTTGTGGGTTTAGCCACTTTAGTAAGAACATTGATGTACTAGTAAGAGCCTTAGCTTTCATTCTTGTGTAAGAGGGTTGAAATATCCCAAGGAGTATTTTAATTAAAAAATAGTAATTTCTTTATGAAAGAAGATATTTAAAAAATCATTAGATGTGGGTATTATATAGTTCTACAGACATTGACTTCAAAGGTGGAAATGAAATAATGATCTTTTCCAAAAAGTAACTTAAATATTGAGTAAAAGTACACTTAAATAGTTAAGTCTTCTTGGAAGAAAATAGTACAGAGGAAAAAAGCTGAATTATATAATTTAGGAAAAAAAGAAATACATAAATTTGATGTCAGCAAATTTAGGAATAGTAATAAATATGAGAAGGAAATATAACCTTAGACATTTTGAATATTGATTAATTAATTGATAATGAGACATTTAGAAGAAAATTATATAAAGAACAAAAATATTATTTATTTAAAATACACAGTCAAAACAGAATAATGAAAATATGGTGCAAGGGAAGATATAATTTAAATAAATGTTAGCAAATGAGGAATGCATATATTCTTATACAAGATTCATGGTTATTTTAATTACTTAAGGTTACATTTACAGTCACTTGAGAAGAATGGAAGCATGTGCTTTAAGCAATAGAAAGTTCATATTTGAGCAATCAAAGACATACTGAGAGTTAACTTGATAAATAGGAGCTGGGTAAAAGGTAGGCACCATATCTAATGAATGATGCTTGGATAATCGTAAGAGCTGAATACTTTTTATGTCCATATTGTCCAACAGAACATATAAGGTGATTGCTCTGTCCACTGAATGTGAACAACTACGGATCCAGTGAACATGGGCAGGTATAGAGTAAAGAATTAAAAGGGGGGATGGAGATGGCTTTCATCAGTATTTCAGTAGATGATCCTGGGCATGGGTGGCATGTAGCAATGTTGAAAGTGACAACAGCAATCCATTATTAGCGTCATGATTTTAGAATGCAGGCTCAGCGGTAAAGAATGCCATGACTGCTGATCAACTACTGTAGGTGGCTGTGAGCACAGGAGCAGGCATGTGGCAACAAGGAAAGCCTTACTTATTTTCCATCCCTACCTCAACTCATTGGTCTATTATCATAGGAATTCAGCAACAGCTTGAGTAAATGGATTTGTTAAGTGTACATCATAGCTGAAGTTAAACATTTCTTAGCTTCTTATTTCCTATCAAAGTAACATGCCCAACACAGATGTAAATATAGCTGGCACGTTGCTTCCATGGGTTCCACATCCACAGATTCAGTCACCACAGATCAAAAATATCTAAAAAAAGGTTTTTATTTCTGACATGTACAGTGAGTCCTCACTTAAAAGTGTCAATAGTTCTGCAACTTTAAGCAAAATGATGTATAAGAAAGTCAATTTCACTATAACCATATGAAAAACTTTCTTAATTTATTAATTTAAAGCTGTTTTACAACTATAAGCTGAATCATGAGTTCATGAGTTTTCTTTCAATATTTATATAATTGATCAAATTTCCTAAAATATACCAGATGCATTGGGAAATTTTTAAAATAAATATAAAATGTGATGACATTCCATCAAATTAAAGAGCTATATCACACTTGAAGACAGAAAATTTGCTTTATGCTTTTTTAAGTTTCCTGCTCCTAGCACCTAACACGGTACATGACTCAAAAAAATGTATGTGCTATATTTCCTTCTTCTTTTAAAGAAAAAATATTTTTCTTGGTTTTATAGAGGAAGGGAGAGGGAAAGAGAGATAGAAACATCAATGATGAGAGAGAATCAGTGCTTGGCTGCCTCCTGCAGGCCCCTCTCCTCACCCCCCCCCCCCCCCCCGTACCACCACACACACAATGGGGATGGAGTGTGCAACCAGGTATGTGCCCTGACCTGGAATGGAACCAACCGTGGGCTCCTGGTTCATGGGTGGATGCTCAACCACTAAGATACATGGGCTCAGCTATTTCCTTCTTGTTTAGCCAAAGAATATATATGTATAACCCATAGACACAGGCAACACAGTGGTGATGGCCAGAGGGAAGAAGGGGGGGTGGGGTGGGTGGAGGCAGGCAAATGGGGACATCTGTAATAATCTTACCAATAAAAACATAGGAAAATAATTTATGAGAGATTGGCTCATTTATTTCATTAACTGATTTACTTTTTAAAGTATAAATAATAATCATCTCTATTATTTCAGAAAAGTAAAATTACTATATCCTTCTATTGAAAAGAAAGGAACAATTGAAAAGAAAACTTATTTTCACTAAGTTCTGGCATAACTAAACTGGAACTTCTAAATGTAACAATGGGAAACAAATTGCCTGCCAAGGAAACAACAGGCAAAGAAAAAATCTATCTGGTCTTGCCTGCAGTTCTGAGCCTCATTTCCTGACAGCTGTTCCTAGATCTTTTAATGAGTCCCTTTCGTAGAAGGATAAGGTGAAAAGCCAACCAAGAGCATGATTAAAATGAATCACAGGCATATTAGTAGTAGGTTATAATGTAAGAAATTAAGCATAACAAGTTAGCAATAACATTTCCATAATTGCATGAATAGTAACTATTTGATCAGATAATTTCAGTGTATATTGAGTGATAAAATGTTTCTAAAACTTGTAACATTGTATTTAAGCTATTTATAAAGCTGGTAGCTCTGTTAAATAAATTCAGACAGACAGTGAAGACTCATAGTTTTCCATTTTCACTAGTGGGGAAATTGTGTGGAAGTGATGTTATTTTTGTGCATCCCAACTTTTTCAGGAGATAAACATTTCATCCCAAAGTTTACTCCCAAATTTTTTTAAAAAGTGCTCATTTCTAAGAATTGTTACTTAATTATGAAGACTGTATGCCTTACCCAATGTTGGGGAAAATACATACAAATCATTAATGTTATCAATGCATGTGCCTGGTAGGCTCAGTTGTTTGAAATATCGTGCTAATGACAACAAGATCATGTATTTTATGGATTTAAGGGATCTATGTTAGCTAGCTTTTCCATTTTTGTGATCATACAGCACACTTTCAAAACATGTTCCTATTTTTCAAAGATGCATTAATGTTCACAAGAGAGACCATGCAATAGATTTTGAAAAAATAAAATTCTGCAAGGTAAAAAATAAAAGTAAACATTTGTTGATGGTGAATACAGAGTCCCTTTTATCTGGAATGTTGGACTATAAATATACTTATGCAATGATGTCTTTTATACTCTTACTAGAGGCCTGGTGCATGAATTTGTGAACCAGTGGATTCCCTCAGCCTGGCCTGCGGGATCCCGCAGAAACCGGCTCTCTGACATCCCCTGAGGTGTACCAGATTGCGAGAGGGCACAGGCCAGGCCAAGTGACCCCACCAGTGCACGATTGGGGCCGAGGAGGGATGCAGGAGGATGGCCAGCCAGTGAGGGACCACAGGAGGGTTCCAGGGTGTGTCTGACCCATCTCATCCAGTCCTGATTGGCCAGACCCCAACAGCAAACTAACCTACTGGTCGGAGCATCTGTCCCCTGGTGTTCAGTGCACATCATAGCAACTGGTCAACTGGTCAACTGTCTGCCGCCTGGTGGTCAGTGCATGTCATAGCGAGTGGCTGAGTGGCCTTATATCATTAGCATATTATGCTTTGAACGGACGACTAGATGACCAGACACTTAGCATATTAGGCTTTTATTATATAGGATTACTAATACACTTTCAGGACAAAGGAACCAAGGAAAAATAATGTCCGTCTTCCTCCACGGAGGAAACCTTAATGAAATAGGTTGTTCTTCAATTTAAATATTTGAGCAATTAAATTAAAATCATTTAATATATTTAAAAATATGACATGATTAAAGGATTTTTTATACATTTTTCATTCAGTTTTCATAAATATTTTTATTGGAGTCATGATTGACTCACTCTAGATTTGAGAAAGCACCAGAAAACAACATTTCAAACTTTGCATATTGACTTATTCCCAAATTAAAATTCTGTCAACATTATTCTCCTCAGCATTTAGACCAATGGAATTATAATTGTTTCTTAGGATATGCTATAATTCAGTTCCCTGAAGAAGTGATTCACAGACTTTTCCAGTTCATGGACCCTTCAGTGAGTACAACATTTGACCCAATTGCTTCTAATATAATTCCATTAAAACAACCTCTCCTGCCATTACTGGGAAGAATGTGTAATAATGTGAGAACTAATGACTCTTAAATATAAATATGAGAATCATCGGGGTTATGTTTATGAGAATAGTAAGAATTGATAAATTCTATGAGAGAAATAGAAAATGGAAATATTAGCAGTGGAAGTTATACTTCTGCAGACTTTTGATATATTCTAATCCATCCCCAGGATAGATCACATATTTTAAAAAAGTCTAAATAAATTCATGAAAATTGAAAATCATATCAAGTATTTTTTTCTGATCACAACAATAGGAAACTATAAATCAATTATAAAAAAGATAACTGAAAAACATACAACTACATGGAGAAATTCAGAGCAGAAATTAGTGAGACAGAGATTAAAAAATTAAAAACAGTAGAAAAGAGCAATGAGGCTAAGTGTTGGGCCCTGCTAGTGTTGCTCAGTGGTTGAGCATCAACACATGAATCAGGAGGTCACAGTCAGGACCAGTTAGTTGCCAGCTCGATTCTCAGTAGGAGGCATGCAGGAGGCAGCCTATCAATGATTCTCAACGTTGATGTTTCTATCTCTCCCTCCCCCCCCCCCGCCTCTCTCTAAAATCAAGACAAACATACTTAAAAAAAATAAATAAATAAACTAAGAGCTGGTTCTTTAAAAAGATAAAACTTTAAAAAAAGAGATAAACTAGTAATAAACCTTAAGCTAGACTCATTTAAAAAATCCATAAATTAATCAAGGTGATACATCACACTAACAAAATCAAGGTTCAAAATTATATAATCACTCTTTAGGGTTTTCAACATATAGTATCATGTCACCCACAAATAATGAGTTTTAATTCTTCCTTTCAAATTTGTATGTCCTTTATTTCTTCTTGTCTGATTGCTGGGGCTAGGACTTATAGCACTATATTAAAGTGGTGAAAATGGACATCCCTGTCTCATTCTCAATTTTAAGAGAAACACTCAGTTTTGCCTATTGTGTATGATGTTGGCTATAGGTCTGTCATATATAGCCTTTATTAAGTTGAGGTGTGTTCTTTCTGTTTCCACTTTGCTGAGAGTTTTTATCACAAATGGGTGCATGATTTTATCAAATTCTTTTTTCTGCATCTTTGATATGATCATGTATGTGATTTTTATCCTTCATTTTGTTTCTGTGGTGTATCTCGTTTACTGATCTGCAGATACTATACCAACCTTGCATCCCCAGAATAATACCCACTTGGTCATGGTGTATATTTTTAATTTTTTGCTAGATCCAGTTTGCTAAATATGTTCCAGATTTTAGCATCTGTATTCATCAGGGATATTGCCCTATAATTTTCTTTCTTTGTAGTGTCTTTATCTGGTTTTGGAATTAGAATAGTGCTGGCCTTGTAAAATAAGCTTGGGATTCATCCCTCCTCTTAAATTTTTTGGAATAGTTTGAGGAGGATAAGTATTAGTTTTTCTTTGAATATTTGGTAAAATTCTCTGGTGAAGCTATCCAGTCTTGGAATTTTTTTTTGTTGGGATTTTATTTTTATTACTGCTTCAGTTTCATTTGTTGAAGCCATCCAGTACCGGACTTCTATGCATTGGAAGTTTGTTTTTTTTATTACTGCTTCAATTTCATTCGTTGTAATTAGTCTATTCAGATTTTTTGTTTCTTCCTAGTTCAGTTTTGAAAGATTGTATATTTTTAGGAATTTATCCATTTCTTCCAGATTGTCCAATTTGTTGGCATATGGTTGTTTATAATATTTTCTTTCAATCATTTGTATTTCTTTGATGTCAGTTGTGAAGAGATTAAAAAAACAAAACCAAAAAATTCATAGACAACAGTATGGTGAAAAGGGGGCGGTGGGATGTAGGAGAGGGCAAAGGGGAGGATAAGTGGTAACAGGATACTTGGCTTGAGGTGGTGAACACACAAGACAGTATACAGATGATGTATTATTGTCAACTCATGAACCAAGAGGTCACTGGTTCTATTCCTGGTTAGGGTTGTGGGCTTGATCCCCAGTAGGGGGCATGCAGGAGGCAGCCAATCCATGTTTTTCTTATTGATGTTTCTATTTCTCTCTCTCCATCTCCTTTCCTCTCTCTGAAATCAATAAAAGCATATTTAAAAAATTTTAAAAATACAAATAAAAATCCAAAAAAGATGTGAAATGATTGAGTATACAAGGGCTATTAAATTTTTATAACACCGCATCATGTTAACATTCGATTCAATTTACTACAATTTAATCTAGCAAATGTTTGTTAATGCCCATGTAAAGCTTTGCATTATGGTAGATACTTGGAATATGCAATTCATGTATAACTATTACAGTGAGAAGCAGGCTAATGTAGTAGTTGGTGAGAAAGGAAAGGGGTCTAAGAGCTTCTTCTCCCAATTTCATCCATAACCAAGGGAACACAGCACATTTCCTAACCAGGACCTTCCATGAGGCTAGCCATGTATGCTTTCCAACAGATCCAATTAAAAAGATAAATGAAAAAATAAATGAAAAAAGTAAATAAAAAGATAAGTGATTATAGAAGGCAGTGCCTGTTCTTTCTACATCCTTATAAAAATGTGAAAATAATTGCTTCCAGACCCCTCCCCACGACTTCCAATGCCAGGTGCTTGAAAACCCTAATTTACCTGTATATTCTCTCCACCTCCTGGAAAACAGTTAATCCTTGGATGTATGTAACTAAGCCAAACTGTTGAGGCATAGCTGTATTTTCCTTTGTTCTCCTGCATATCAGAACATGCCCACTCTCCCTAAGTTGGAGCACTGTTTTGAGGCTTTTTGGGACTCTGCTCCCAGGCAGTATCCTTAGATGGGCCAAAATAAATCTCTTTTCTTAAATCTACAAAGGTTCAAGTCTCTCTGTTGATATTAGAAACCCAGATTTGAAGGTAGGTTGTGTTCCCTTCCAGCTCTGCTCTCATTAGTTGTGTGACCTTAGGTAACTGTTTCATCATCTTAAAATAGGGATAGTACTAATATTTATGGCATTGGCTTGCTGTGATCATTAATGAGTTAAAACACTTATAAACCATTTTATATAAACACGTGACACATTAGTAAGATTTTAAAAGCATTAGTGAACATTATCATTATACAAGATTCTTTTTTAGACTTATTGACCGTTTATTGAGGAGAGTTATATACATTAATATTACAAATGTGTTGTTATATTAAGTATATTAGTAAGCTATTTGATGTCTAAATTGTATTACAAATTCAAGAACTTAGTAACTGAAACAGCTATCTATAAATTATTCCATAATTTATACCTCCTTATATTTTAAGCTCTTATGAACTGCTCTTTATTACTTAGTATTCTTTCTTCAAAAAGAGTTTATAGATTAAAATAAGTATTGTTAAATATCATATATCACAATTAACCTTGTCTTTGTTTTCTCAACTCTGACCACTTCATTGCTTTTGCCCCTGTAGCACGCCACAGAAATAATGTTTGGTTCATAAGGCATTCAATTCCCAAGGAAACCAAAGAGCTCATTTAACCATCTATGAATGATTGTTCTATATAGAACAGGAATACAAACCACTTACTCTATGCCCTTTACATCAATTTCCAATAACTGAAAATGCTTTTAATCACAACTTAAATTGCCTTTTATAAATTAAGTAGCATTAGCCAAATTATAGCATTCCAATTCATCTCTGCATATTGATATAAATTGCTATTGAAAACAAATAACAATGTAATTTAATAAGTGAATATTGAAACCATATTGAACATATAATTTTTTAACACAAATATACTCCTCTATGGTATACAGAAGAAATAGAGTTTATAATAGTAAGATAACTAACATATGCCATAAAATTTATATGCCATATTTATGTTTAATTTTATTTGACCCTGACAGCAAACCTGTGCAATTGTAATTCCCATTTTATATAATAGCAAGTACGTTAACAAATGATTTTGATTTGTCAATGGCCATAAGCCTGACAATTGCAGAGCCTTAACCCAATTTTTTTATATCACTTTGAATAGCTTTACTGTAATAGTTCTCAGCCTTGGTGACAATTAGAATCATTTGGTGAGCTTTAAAAAACTACTATTGTCTACCCTGCTCCAAGATTAATTAAACAGAATCTCTGAGTAAAAAACTGGGGTACTACTAGTAAAACAAACAGCAATGAAACATTTTCTAATTCCGTTTTATACCCACATAGTGAAAGAATATAATTTTTAAATTTTTCTGTCTGATTTAAATGTGACCATCAGTTTTAAAAAGCAGTGCACTAATAATTAAAATTTCAATAAATTTGACTGATTGAATGCCAGTGGGCATGGGATGCAAGCAATGCTATTTTGTGGAACAAACCTCCGACCCACAGTGACATATTCGAACATAACACATAGCTAAAAACTGTCACAGGTGGGAGAGCTGAACCAAAGAAGTCTGTTTGCAATGAGGGGAGCTGCATTATGTGTCCTAGGAGATAGGTATTTTTACTGGGGGAGTGGCTGTACTTGGTAAAGAAAACAATTGTTCTTTCAAAAACTGAAACATTCTCCTTGAATGATTAATTTTTGTCACCATTACTTGGGAGTTTTGACTTTTCTATCACCTGCTCTTTCAATTCTACCTTGTATTTTCATCACTCTCTTCGTTTTTCTTTGCAATCTTTCAAATGAATTCCTTGCTTTCAATTTTATAGCATCTGCTTCTCCATGTTTAAAATGCTCTGTAAAGAGTCTTGAAATCTTAGGGGAAAACATGCAATAGCAGTCTAATCAATCAAACACAGAATGCAGAGCTGTGTTGGGACACTGCACTCATAAATAAGAGCCTTGAGTACTCATTTGCCCAGACTGTGGATTTTCAAGAAAAATATAAGACAGGTAATCTATTCTGCCAAGGCCACTACAAGTTCCCTACTATCCCATTGCTAGCCAATAAAACATTTCTTTCTTTATCCAGAATGCATTGTTTACACTCCTCTGTATGTTTTTACAACCACCTGGGTCTAGAATAGCATAGGTGCTTTTGCTCTGAGGCATATTAGAATGCAAAGCTCATGTTTATCTTCTTCTACTCTTTAATTGGGTGGTTTCATTCTTTCCTGAATGTTCTTGCATCAATTAGCTTTCAGCAACTAAGAAAATATTTGCTGATTATTTTGAGAGAAGTAGAATAGTTCCATTAGATCTGTAGTTTATTCAAAGTTAAATTTGGTATCCTTAAGCAATATTTGATGTACTAACTTTTGAGTTTACTGAGACCCTAAAGTTGTCACAACAACAACAAAATGTAGTCTGGTTGAGGAGGGTTAGTAAGTATTGTCACTGACAACACCTAAAACAACAATCGCATTTCTGTGGCATTGTATAGAAACCATTGCTTATATCATCTGCAATTAGAAAAGCACTTAGTTAAAAATAGGATGATCAAGTTCCCCTGGAATTTCTATGGCAATTTTATTTCAATATAAAGTTTCCTTTCTCGTATTTTATGCTTCGGGGATTTGGGTTGCTTATTAGTTTCATTCTGTGTTGCTTGGTGGTTGTTAGCCTTTTCGTATTTTTCCCCTGCCCTTAATTAATTTTTATTATATTTATATCCTGGAACATTATATTGATTAATTTTCTAAATTTTACTTTATACATCCCCTGTTGAATGTGTTGACGTGTATAAAGACATTGGATTAATAGTATACACACCTTAGAGAAGAAAGGTTGGAGGAAATCAGTTAAAAGTACAAGAATGCCACACTCTCTGTACTTAAGTGAGACTTCAACCCTAAATCCTGTAGTACATTATACCAGAGAGAAAAGGGGCATTTATAAAAAATAATTTGTAGCATGTCACCTGCTAATTGCCACACTGGTCTTGAGCATGTACATCTGGTAATCGAGTTAACTAATCAATGATTTGAAATTGTTTTCTGAAGTATCAATCTATGGCATTATGATTATGCTATAGCAACCAGAAAAGTGTATGAAAATAAAACATTTGACTTCCATTTCAGAAAAAAAAAATAGTAATATATCCATATGAGAGGATCTAATTAAGAATGCCCAAAGGGCGAGTCGAAGTTCTTCCAGGGATTGTGTCCCACAAAGTTGAAGAATAAAATCATGGACCAGAAGATTTAAGCAAAAGCATGGAAATTTATTATAAGCAGATACAAACTCCCCACATGGGGAGGAGGCCCAAGAATGGGCTGCCATTGAAGTTCCTTTGTCTAGAGGTTTTTATTTGCTACAGACCTGCTCTTTGTCTATTTGCGTCACTCTTTTATTGGCTTCTTCTACCTTCCTCGCCTAACAACAATTTCAAAACCCATTTGATGCTTCCTCCTCTTTCTCCCCTCCTTCTCCCACAGCTCTTGCAATATCCTGCACCTGCAAGATAAACATTTTTGCAGTTTGGAGCTCGGCCCTGCTTGGTCCTGGTCCTGCAGTTATGTAGGCACTTTCTACTTATTCCACCCCTATCTCTTGTAACCTTCTGCACATGCAAGATAAGTATTCTTGTCTTCTGGCATCCTGTTTTTCTGCAAGACCAGCATCCTTATGGTTTTAATTGGCTTCAATTGTCATGTCCATATTTCCTCCTTCCTTTCACCCCTTACCCTGTCTGCTTAATCCTATGTCTAACTCCTCTCAGAAGTACATATTTTCCTGTTATCATGCTTTTTTATTATATGATTAACAGTATATGACAACTTTCAAAAGTTAATATGTACTTTGGGTACATTTCCAACATAAAATGTTAAAATTTAATTTTATATTTCTGTTCATATCAATGAAGACAGATTTCCCATTTTCTCTCTGGAAATTTTACTCCTAGTGTTAACTCAAACATCATACAGCAAAAAACTCATGGTAACTCTCACAGCCATCATTGAATATCCAATTCTGATTTCAGTGGAATTTCTCCCTAGAAAAGGAATGCAGCATAAACCCCAATTAATGCAGTTTTTACTCATAACAAAACTTCTGTAGCCTGAAGTTTAAAAAATAAAACTCAATTTTGTGATATGTTTGCTTCACATGGAAGAGAAAGATAGTTTTTTTAACCACTTTATTTAATTTTTAGTCACTTTAATAGTTTTCTCCTCATGTTGTAAATGAAAAACGTTATAAAATTATATTATCTGTCAAAGGGAATTTGATATTATAGTTTCAAAGATCAATGAGAAGAATGTTCACCCCACATCGCCACTGGCTAGACTTTGTGGGGAATGTAGATGGTACTAAGAAAAGGAAAGTCTCTATACTACACTAAGTTTGGAAAATATAGCATATGAAAGTTTTCCTTGGATGTTAGTTATTAGATTTTCAAACTGCTGATTTTCAGCAAAAGCATACAATAATTTTCAAAAGATGTGGGCAACATTATTTATGATTCTTATGACTATGTGCACATATCTTAGAGTTTCCCTATGTTATGATTTTAAAACTTTACATGTATTAAAATGTGGATAAGCCAAAGTAACTGAATCTGAATTTAAATCCCCTATATATTTTTTAACACATTACTTCAGTCAACTTAGTTTTTTTAAGTGATACATATTTCAAAATCAGTATTTGCTATTTTAGTTAATCCCATATTTTATTAACTTTCAGCATTTCAAAGGTTATCTTGTCATGAAAGCACTTGGCAGTTAGCACTAATTTTTTTTTTCAAAATTGCTCTAATTACATACAGATATCTTAGAGTTCTATATTCCATATTTTATAAAAATTATAAAATATTAATAAGAAATGTTGTATTGTTGTTTTCTAGAGCTGCCATATTAGAGTACCAAAAATATATGGGTCCCATAAAACAACATAAATGTTTCATTCCAGTTCTGAAGGTTAGAAGTCTGAAATCAATGTATTGGTAGAACCTTGCTCTCTCCATCAGGTCTAGGAAAAGGAAAGTCTCTGTATTGCACTAAGTTTAGAAAATATAGCTTATGAAAGTTTTCCTTGGATGTTAGTCATTAGATTTTCAGCCCCTTCCTCAGCTCTTTCAGTTCCCAGAGTTTGCTGGCAATCATTGGCATTGTTGGGCTTGTAGGTGCACCAAACCATTCATGTGGCCACCTTCTCCCTATGACTATTCACATAGTCTTTTCTCTGAGCACCTCTGACTCTCTGTCCAGATTTTCTCTTTTAATATGTGTGCCAGTCATACTGAATTAAAGCCTACCCTGAAGACCTCACTTTAACAGGATTACTCCTGAAATGGGATTTTGTACTGGAACAGGCGGTGTTTCCCTGGGCAGGAGAAAGGTGGTATAGCAAAGGTGGAAATTTATTGAGAAATAAGCACAGACTCCCATGTGGGGAGGGGGAAAGAGTCCCAACCGAGTCCCATTTTCCTACTACTTATGAAGGCTGTAGATTTTTGTGCCTTGATATCCCCCTGATTGGTCACTATCCCCTTCTGATTTGGTCACTATAGTAACTCCTGAGCTCAAAGGTCAAACTCACCTGTGAGGCTCTCCGCCCCTCCTCCAGCTTTGTTTCCCTATTCCCTCTGGGCTTTCTTCTTCTCTCTGTGAATGAGAGGCTTCCTTCCCATTATTCTGTAAATGTACACCCTTCTGCAGCTTCCAGTCCCCTTATTTTATGGAAATTGCCTCTGCTGTTTTCCAACTCCCTTATTCTATGGAAATGTACCCTTTGCAGCTCTGTAGCACTGTGCTTTTACCATGGACCCCTTAATTTTTTTAAAATTTCCTAAACCTGCCTAATTTACCCACCAAAACCCCTATTTTATCCCCAAAACTTCTTTCACTGCCATAATCCTATTTCCAAATAAGGTCACATTCTGTGGTGATGGGGGTTAAGACATATATATATATATATATATATATATTTTTTTTTTTAACCACTAATAAAAGGGTAATAGCTAATTAGACTGGGAGACCTTCCAGACATCCTTCTGGACAAAGCCATGGTGGCAGGGCCAAGGCAGAGGCGGTTAGGGGTGATCAGGCCAGGAGGGGAGGGCAGTTGGGGGTGATCAGGTCGGAGGGGGGGGGGGGGTGGCAGTTGGGGGCAAGCAGGCCGGCAGGCGGGGGGAGTTGGGGATGAGTAGGCCAGCAGGCAGAGTGGTTAGGGGCGATCAGGCAGGCAGGCAGGCAGGTGAGCGGTTAGGAGCCAGCGGTCCCAGAACCCGTGCACAAGTAGCTCACTGCCACTTGCATCAGCTGGCCCACTGCCACTGGTAGCTCTCCGCTGCTCCTAGCTCACTGCCACACCCTCCTGTAGCTCTCTGCTTCTCATAGCTCCTAGCTTGCTGCCCCACCCTCCTGTAGCCCTCCTATAGCTCTCCGCAGCTTGTAGATCGGTCATGATGTTACAGCTTCCTGGCAAATTTGGATATTTCTCTATTATTAGATTATAGAGGTGGGTCTAGTCAAAATTCAATTCTAATAGCTGCCTACACTAATATGAGAACAACAATAAGAACATATTAATTTTCCTTGACAAACTTTATAGTAATTTGAGAATTTAACTCAAAATGCTGCTTTCTTTTTTTAGATAATTGTCACCCCAAAGTATTTTAAAATTCAATACTTCTATTAACTTAAACCTTATTCAATGCTCTTTTACTTTATATTTTAAAAGTTTTACCTGGCCCATAGGTTCTATCTTGAAAAAGTAACATACATTCACTTTACCCTAGTGGACTAGGCCTGGATAAAAAAAGCTTTGCAATCATCCTGGTCCTTCATGATAACATAAGCACAAGTTTCTACCTGTTGGGGACTATGAGGCATACCATGGACCTGGAGGAAACACAAAATCCATTTCCGAAAGGAGGAAGATTTTTAAAGCATATTTATCCATTTTTATAAATTATTTCAAATCAACTGCTTTATATTTGAGTATTATTAAGTACCATTTATATATAACTTATTTGTATTTATTTTGTGCCTTAAATTTTATTTTAACCTTATTAATTCTGTAAATTAAAGTGTTGAATTGAATAAAATGTACTCACAATAGATAATGCAAAGAGGAAAAACTAAATATCTAAGGGATACAAACATAGTGAGTAAAAATGTAAAATTTGGAATTAAATTGAATTTTTCAGGATATGTGCATGTTCACTTTTTGCAGAAAAAGGAACATGAGGACATTTAAAGTAACAAAGATGATTTATTAGGACCTACACTGTACTAGGGTGTCTGGGTGAATATACAATTAGATGATGCATCCTGAATTGAGAAGTTCAGTAAGCACACATTCCTAAAGAAAAATAATTAAACTACAGTTGTAAAAAATTCTATATCTGATATATTAAAAACCTACTGGGGGTTTAAGTATAGAGGTAACAGTTATCATAGATCTGGTTAATACCCACTGAAAATGTCTGACCGGTATAAAATGTATGACTTGTAGATGTTAGCATCAACAATATAATTCCTTTCCATTGACTGGTGGAACAAAAGCTCATTCCAATTACACAAACCAAAGATTGCCTATGGATATAAGAATATTTTTCCTGTAGTGACTATGATTTTGGAATTATCTCATATATTCTACACAGTAATATAAGTGTACTATTTATATTGATACTAGAGGCCCGGTGCACGAAATTCGTGCGGGGGGGGGGGGTTGTCCCTCAGCCCAGCCTGCACCCTCTCCAATCTGGGACCCCTTAAGGGATGTCCGACTGGCTGTTTAGGCCTGATCCTACCACGGGCAGTCGGACATACCTCTCACAATCCAGGACTGCTGGCTCCCAACTGCTTGCCTGCTTGCCTTCCTGATTGCCCCTAACTATTTCTGCCTGCCAGCCTGATCACCCCCTAACCACTTCTCTGACAGCCTGATTGATGCCTAACTGCTCCCCTGCCAGCCTGATTGCCCCTAACTGCCTTCCCCTGCAGGCCTGGTCACCCCTAACTGCCCTCCCCTGTAGGCCTGGTCTCCCACAACTGCTCTTCCCTGCAGGCCTGGGTCCCCCGAACTGCCCTTCCCTGCAGGCCCAGTCGCCCCCAACTTCCCTTCTCTACCGGCCTGGTCACCCCCAACTGCCCTCCCCTGCAGGCTTGATCACCCCCAACTGCCCTCCCTTGCAGGCCTGGTCCCTCCCAACTGCCCTCCCCTGCTGGCCTGATCGCCCACAACTGCCCTCCCTTGCAGACTTTGTCCCTCCCAACTGTCCTCCCCTGCTGGCCATCTTGTTGTGGCCATCTTGTGTCCACATGGGGGCAGCCATCTTTGACCACATGGGGGCAGCCATATTGTGTGTTGGAGTGATGGTCAATTTGCATATTACTCTTTTATTAGATAGGATATAGAGGCCTGGTGCATGGGTAGGGACCAGCTGGTTTGCCCTGAAGGGTGTCCTGGATCAGGGTGGGGGTTTCCTTGGGGTGTGGGGTGGCCTGGGCGAGGGGCCTGTGGTGGTTTGCAGGCTGGCCATGCCCCCCGGTAACCCAAGCAGAGGCCCTGGTATCTGGGTTTATTTATCTTCTATAATTGAAACTTTGTAGCCTTGAGCAGAGCCAAGCCTCCTGCTCACTTCGTGGCTGCAGCCATTTTTGTTGGGATTATTTATCTTCTATAATTGAAACTTTGTAGCCTTGAGTGTAGGCCTGGGCCGGTCAGGGTGGCAGGGAAGCTTGGCTTCCTCCATTGCCGGGGAAACCCAAGCCTCCTGCTTGCTGCAGCTCCATGGCCGCAGCCATCTTGGTTGGGTTAATTTGCATACTTGCTCCTGATTGGATGGTGGGCGTGGCTTGTGGGTGTAGTGGAGGTACTGTCAATTTGAATATCACTCTTTTATTAGATAGGATTTAAGTGTTTCCTTAATACCTTTTATTTTAACTATATGAATCTACACTTTAAAGGTGATTAAGGCATCAAAATAAATATTTTATTTTAAGCAATTTACATTATTGTTCTCTATCAAATCAGAATCCTAGAGAGAAATCTTCGTAATAATGGTAACAAAGTCCAAATAGTTACCTTTTGAAATATGACATTGTCAATTTGCTCTAGGTCTTGGGAGGGGGAAGAAAAAAATCTACAAGTTGTTCAACACATTACAGTAATGTTCTAATATATGAAAAAAAAATCATATTGTGATCCAATCTGTCATAGTCTCATTGGTTTCCAGATTGCAGCAAGATTAAATTTTTAGTGCTTTATATAGCCCCATCTTTCCTTACTTACTGCCATATGTTTCTACCTCCTCACTTTTAATCAGCCTCACTACACTGTCTGAACAATCAACATTCAAATTGTTTCATAACTATTCAAGCATAGAGCTTTTTATGTTTCCTAACTATGAAATTCTCTGTGATTATTTCTAGTAAGGACAGGTGGCTTACTATTGAAAAAACTAGTTTCTAGTTTCTGTAAGATATGCTTTTGATTTTTTTTCATCTAAATTAAATTGATATATTTTGATACTTGGCACATATTGATTTGCTATCAAATTATATCTCTATGATGTGCAGCACTTTATATCAACTGTTTCTTATAAACTGATATACAAACATCACTCTACTTTGTAATTTATTTATGAGACTACTAAATAAATCACTGCAAAAGGAGAATATCTTTAAAGGACAAATAAACTAGTTTAAAAAAATCCCAGTAGAGGCATATAAAGGAGAATAGGGAAATAAAAAGGCAAAATGATCCAAAATGATTCTTTTTGTGTTATGAAGTTGGTATATGGAAATATTGCTAACAATATAAGCAACAAAATATCTTGGTTAAACAAAATTTTGGAATCTTTTGACTGTGTCTATAGTACCCTTTGGCACTGATATAACAAGACAGCATTACTGGTGTATGTGTGTGTGTGTGTGTGTGTGTGTGTGTGTGTACTAGAAAACAAGATGGAGCATATGGACATAGTTTAGCCTTAATAATAATTACAAATTCCTAGAACATTTAGTGTGAGCATGTATTTTTTTTAAAGAAAAATACATATTGTCTAAAAGAAAAAAAACACTATTTCCTAATATTATGCTCTAGTTAAATGCTGCAGTTATAAATCAGATATTAGAATGATCAAAAAGTGAGCAGGGGTTCTATGACTGCTTTTCGCTTTTAGGATTATGTCATCAGTGTTTTTTCCATAACGACAAACATTTAAAAATGTGAGAAAGATGGGAAAAATATTTCTATCAGAAGGAAGTTCCTTTCTTATTTGTGTCTCCACATCACCCAGAAAAATTTTGTGAATGCTTTATTTTTAAATCACATATCATATAGTAAAAAATTACTTAAAATGTTAGAATAGAAAAATCAAACATTTAGATTTCTCCAGATAAGGAAAACCTTTTTATACAAACCTTAAGATAACTAAATATTAAAATTTACTAATTTTCATTTTTTAAATCATGTTAAATGACATAAAATATTAGAGAAAAGTCTTAACTGCAGTAGAAATCATAAATTTCTGGCATTAAAAATCTAACAATTTTAAAAGCTTTCTGGAAAAGAGTAGATGACACACCTGTAGAACTGCTGGGCTAGTAGTCCTTAGCTTCCCAAAATGCAGGGTGGGCAAAAGTAGGTTTACAACAGTTCATATGGAAAATAATACAATAACTAACAATTGATAATACAAGAATAAACTCTGTTTTGTGTACTCATAACTATAAACCTACCTTTGCCCACCCCTGAAAACTGTTGCCTGTGTCTACAGGTGAATTACTAGTGTGGGTATTTAAACCTGTGATAGAGTAAATATAAATAACCAAATTAAGATTCTAGTTCTGAAAGCCCATGACTGATACTTGTTGGCTTGAGGCTAATATGTTGTTGTTATTATTACTTTTAAAATGTAATTGTTGCCCTGGCCAGTGTGGTTCAGTTGGTTGATTATTGTCCCCTTTACCAATATGTCACCAGTTTGATTCCCTGTCAGGGCACAATTCCCAGTAGAGTGCATGCAGGAGGCAGCTGATGGATGTTTCTCTCTCTCCCTCTCCCTCTCGCTAAAAAATCAATAAAATATATATTTTTAAAATTTAATTGTCTGAAGTGGTTCCTGTACTATCAATGTACCATTTTCAAATAGTACACTGCCTATAAGAGGTGGCCATGTCAGAAATAATACATTTGAAAAATCCAAATAATAGTCATTAAATTATAATAGAACTATATATCAAAAACTGATTAGTAAGATAAAACTTAAATTATACTCTTTGTAATTCTAATGAGATAGGATAATGTTGACTAGAAATAAGTTCTGGTTGAAGGATAAATCTTATTTTATTGTTGACATTGGTGATTGGATTAGTCAAACATTGATATTGAATTTTTTAAATATATTTCTTTATTGATTTCAGAGAGGGAGGGAGAAGGAGAGAGAGAGATAAACAGCAATGATGAGAGAGAATCATCTATTGGCTGCCTCCTGCAAGGCCCCTACTGGAGATCGAGCCCACAACCCAGGCATGTGCCCTTGGCCAGAATCGAACCTGGGACCCTTCAGTCCACAGGCTTATGCTCTATCCACTGAGCCAAACCGGCTAGGGCGATATTGAATTTTTTAACCAGAGATATAAAGATTGTTCAAAACATTCCTTAACATTATTTTCAGTTTGGAAGCATTTAGTATAATTTCACTTTCACCAGGAGGGATCCATTTCATTGACATGTTCATGAGTAGGCACAGAAAAGCCAGTTAAATAGATTGAGGGACAGGTCATTAAAGCCTAGAGGAATTAATACCTAAGTCAATTCTTTCCAGCTTTATTGAGGAATGATTGACAAATAAAAAGAATACATTGTTAGGCTATACCAGTGCTCGGCAAACTGCGGCTAGCGAGCCACGGTTTGCCGCTCTGTTGGCTAATGAGTTTGCTGACCACTGGGCTATACGATGTGATTTGTAAAGGCCCTACAATGTTTTTTTGAAGTGCACAATATGATGATTTAATATACAGGTACATTCTGAAATAATTGCCACTCTCAAGTTGATTAACATAACTGTCACCTCACATAGTTACAATTTTTTGGTGACAACACTTAAGGTCTACTCTCTTAGGGGATTTCAAGGATACAATACAGTATTATTAACCATAGTTACAATGCTATACATTAGGCCCCTAAAAATTATTAATCTTGTAACTAAAATTGATACCCTTTAAGGAATGTCTCCCCAAATCCCCCCACTCTGCAGCCCTTCCCAACCACCATTCTACTCTCTGTTTTGTTAATGAAGATGGCAAGGAAAAGACAGTATACATATGAATTTCAAGCTGAACTTTAAAACATTTTTAAAGGTTCCACATTAAGAGGTATATATGCTGACTCAGAGCACTGGTATGGGAATAAAATCACACTGAATATTTTAAAATGTAGGTTCATGATTTTGCTCTGACATTAACTGCTGAGTGGCCTTGTCAAATACAACAGTTCAATAAGTGGAACATAGAAAAAAAAGATGTAAGTGTCAAGATATAAACTTTTTTGTCCTCAATTTATTATATATAAAATGAAGGTCTTATCCTTGATGCCCTTCAGCTCTCTTAATCTGGCTTGGTGTATACTGATTCACTTTCCTTTTGCTAAGCAAAATTGTTAGGAACTGCCTGGTTTTCTACTCACATATTTTGTTCAGTTATTGAACTAAATACATTTGTGAGTAAAGAGGGGGAAATTTTTACTCTACTAATTTTTAAAATTTGTTATTCTTAGCAGTTTTATTAAAAACTGAATGACATATACTAAGCTGCACACATAAAATGTACGATTGATAAATTTTGATCCATAAAACTGTCAACACAAGCAAGGTTATGATTAATACCCCAGAGGTATTCTTCTGTTCTTTCGTAACCTATCCCACCTATATTTTCCTAGCCCTTCCACCAGACAAACACTGCCACTATGGATTACTTTTCATTTTCTAGAGTTTTATATAAATAGAAAAATATATAATATATGCTCCAAAAAAATGTTTGGCTTCTTTTATTCAGTAGATTTTGTTGTTGTTGTTGTTGGGTGTATCAATAGTTTTTGTGTGTGTGTTTTGTTTTTTAGTTGTATTATATATCTTTATTATTTATCCACGACAATTATTTATCCATTCTTCAATTGATGAATATTTGAGTCATTTCCAGTTTGGAGTGATTAAAGAAAAAAAACATGTTTATTAGAGTACAAGTCTTTTAATGGACATATGAGTTTATTTCTTTTGGGCAAATGCACAGGATGGATCTATAAATGGCTAGATCACATGGTAGGTGCATTTCACTTTTTAGAGACTGCCATATTGTTTTCCAAAGTGGTTGTACTGTTTCTATGCCCACCAATAGTGCAATTTTTTATTCTTCCACACCCTCACTAAAATTAGTTATGATCAGGCTTTAAATCTTTAACCATATAACATGGAGAGCAGCATCTGATTGTAGTTTTAATTTGCATTTTAATAATAACTATTGACGTTGAGCACGTTGTCATAAGTTTATTTGCTATTCTTATATTTTCTTTGGTAAACATATTACCTGCTTAAATATTTTGTATATTTTTAAACTTAGTTCTCATATTTTTAAATTATGAGTTTTAAAAAATATTCTATAAATTAGTATCTTACCAAATATTTATTTTGAAAATAATTCTTCCAATTCTGTTACTTGTACTTTAATTCTATTATTCTCTTTAAAAAACAGTAATTTTAATTTCGATGAAGCCTAATTTATCATTTTTTTATGGACCCAGCTTTGGGGTCATACTTAAGAACACTTTATATGACTTAACATCATAAAGATTTTCTTCTATGCTTTCTGATAGAGGTTTTATTATTTTAGGTTTCATATTTTGGTCTATTATTCCTTTTGAATTAATTTTAGTTTAAGTTTGTGGCATGGATCCAAGCTCTTTTTTGGCATATTAATGTTATGATTCCAGCATGCCTTATTAAAGGGATTGTCCCTTTTCCACTCAGTTACCTTGCAAACTTTCTGAAAAATGTTAGTTGTCCATTTATATGTGGATCTATCTGCATTCTATTCTGATTTTAGGTGTAAAAGCATTTAGGATCACCCTACTGGTGTGGATCAGTGGTTGAACATTGACCTATTAACCAGGAGGTCATGATCAGGGCACATGCTGGGGTTGCAGGCTCAATCCCTACATGGGGACATGCAGGAGGCAGCCAATCAATTAATGATTCTTTCTCATCACTGATGTTTCTCTGTCTCTCACCCTCTCCTTTCCTCTCTGAAATCAATAAAAATATATTTTAAAAAATGTTTAGGATCATTGTGTTTTTGATAAATTAACTTTTATATCTGTAATTTGACTATCTTGATCCCTGTTATATTATCTGCTCTTAAATCTACTTTGATATTAATTTAATCTTTCCAGACTTATTTGATTAATGTTATCATGGTGTCTTTCTATCTTTTTATCTTTAACTAGAGGCCTGGTGCAAAAAATTCGTGCACAGAGGAGTGTATCCCTCAGCCCAGCCTGCACCCTCTCCAATCTGGGACCACCAGGATCGGGCCTAAACAGGCAGTCAAACATCCCTCTCACAATCCAGGACTGCTGGCTCCCAACCACTCACCTGCCTGCCTGCCTGATTTCCCCTAACCGCTTTTGCCTGCCAGCCTGATCGCCCCTTAACCACTCCCCTGCTGGCCTGATTGACGCCTAACTTCTCCCCTGCCGGCCCAATTGCCCCTAACTGCTCTCTCCTGCCAGCCTGGTCACCCCTAACTGCCCTCCCCTGCAGTCCTGGTCCCTCCCAACTGCTCTCTCCTGCTGGCCTGATCACCCACAACTGCCCTCCCCTGCCAGCCATCTTGTGGCAGCCATCTTATGTCCACATGGGGGCGGCCATTTTTGACCACATGGGGACAGCCATCTTGTGTGTTGGAGTGATGGTCAATTTGCATATTACCTCTTTATTATATAGGATTGGCCTGTTTTTTTTTAAATATATATTTTATTGATTTTTTTACAGAGAGGAAGGGAGAGGGATAGAGAGCTAGAAACATCGATGATAGAGAAACATCTGTCAGCTGCCTCTTGCACACAGCCTGTTTCTTTATATTTACAATGAGTGTCTTATTAGAAACTTATAGGATCTTGCATTTTTATCCAATCTGGTGCATTGGGATCATTTACATTAAATGTCATAACACTGTGGATTTTTTTTTTTTCATCTTGGCTAACTATAAAAATGCTTTGTTCTATTTATGAATGACATTAAAAATATAAGAAATTCCAATATGAATTCAAAGTTATAATCTTGCCCACTTTATTCAGAGAATGAATTAGACTAAAGTCATACAATTTAATTTTCAGACTATCTTGAAATACTTAATGAATTAAAGTATAATTACATATCTACTTAATAGTCTATTTTCATTAGTTTTGAAATGTTTTCACTTTAATTATTAGTATTTTACATTTTAAAATATATTTCTTCATTGTAAGTGTTCAACTCTTTTTGAAGGATCAGTTTCTCTCCAACCGTAGTGATGATTTGTTATGCCATTATATCAGCCTTCTGAAAGTTCAAGATAAATTGGGATGTAACTATCACTTATTCAAATGTCAAAAAGTAAGCCAATTAAAGAGAAAAAAAGAATCCTGTGCTAAAAAAAGATAAGAACCTCATTTTTAAAGATTTTTCAACTTTTTTGGTTTGTCATGTTACACTATATAGGTATAACTAGATGGCTTACAAATTTTCCAAACAGTTTATATTATCTCAAATAAGTTATTTTAAATCTACAGCTGTGAATCTTTCTATAAATAAAACACATTTTAGGACGAGGCAGTATTGGAAATGACAACAAAAAGCTGTCATGCCTAGGGTTAAACTTCTGCATAATAAATATATCAATTCATTTATGTAATTTTAAAATTTCAAAATAACATTTAGAAATAAACATTCAAATACCCTCATTTATTAATTTATTTGGCATATTGTATATTTAATCATAAAATTATGGCATTTAGGAGCTGTTAGATACCACAAAGATTATCTAGCTCCATAATTTTTACTACAGATAGGTCATCTAGAGCATAAAGATTGCCTCACTCAAGGCCACAGAGCTAGTTAGAGCAGAATCATTTATGCAAACAACCAACCATTAATTGAGAGAGGAACTGGTTTGACATAAATGAAAATTATAGTCTTTGCCAGTATGGAGGGTCTTAAGCCAGAATTGCAGTAAATGTGACAAAATGTGTATATCAATGAGTCACAGGCTGCTATAGAAGTTTATGGAATGAGTGAGGAGTTCAGTGTTCAGGCTTTCCACAGAGGGAGACACAAAAGTGAAATTTGAGTGATGTCAAAGTTTAACAATGATAGCAGAGGAGAAATGAGTGATCCTGGAAAGAACTGCACAAATAAAAGCCAGATATTTAGAAATAGAATACCATCATTGAATTGTTGCATAATTTAATGTTGCATCTAAGAGTTGAGTCAGGTGAGTGATGGTGTAAGATGAGCCTGAATAGGTAAATAGGTCATGAAAGGACTTTAATTTACTTATATATATATATATATTTTTTGTTGTTGTTGAGTGATATAGAGAGTAATTGAAACAATTTATGCAAGGAAACTAGAATGGGCAATACAACATCTCAGGTTCAATTCTGAATTCAGGCTCTAAGGAATTATTTTACATAGGTTTTGATACATTTAATATGCTTGCTTTGGTGCAAGTTCTTCAAAATTACCTTCTAATAGTGCTTTATCCTATTATATAAATATCTGCCACTGATACTCACAAAGGAGAATTATTAAAATAGGAGACAGGATACATGAATAGTTGGCACTAATAATCATTCTGGATCATAATTTCAATATATAGAATGTGGAGGGACACACATACATGCAATATTTCTCAAGTCATTTTCCAACTAAAATAATCCATAAACCACTTTAATGAACTGTACTTACTTATCCACTAAAAAAATCCATATTATGTATGGGTATGTTTTTTAAGAACTCTTCTGATCCTATTTTGCAGTGGGAAATATAAGTAGTATCATAATTTTTCATATGTAGAAATGAAGATTCAGTGATTTTTTTCAGCAACTGTTACTAAGCAAAGTAGAAGTGTAATACTTAGTTGTGGAATACTGGACAAATGACTAAAAATTATGTATATTTTATAAATTGTAATTTACTGTTATTTTTACATTTCTATAATATTTACCTTTTATATTTCTATAATATTTACTTATCTACTGAGAGCCCTATGGGGAATTTTAAGTAATCTAAGAGGAAATAATTTTTCAATGCCTCCTCCTTTAAAAATTAACCATGCTTCACGTTAAAATGTATTTTTATTTTAGTTTCTGTAGAAGGAATCATTTTAAAGGATGGAGGAACTGAAGAGACAAGGACCTGAGTCTGAGAGGATAAAAGTGGCTACTTTCTTAGAATGAAATGTCATTGTTTCCCCTGCCTTGGCCCTCTATAACTCACTGAAAGTATTATCAATTATTTTGTTAATGACATTACCCTAAATATAATCAGTGTTATTCTTGCCAATTGAATAAGATTATAAGGGGAAAAAAGATATATATATATATTTTTAGTAGAAAGATTATTAGCAAAGAAACCAGATTCAACAAGAGAGAGCAGTGAGGGATGATCTGTGTTGAGGGAGGAAAGCTTGGCCCAAGTAAGCAGCTTCTGAGGCCCAATTAAGCAGTAGAGCTGCTGGTGCAGAGAGACAAGCTGAGGGGACCGTGGAGGGCCCATTACAAGTCCTGCTGCCAGAGAACTCTGGGCTCACAGATAATCCATTTTATGGTTGAGGACGTCATGGCATATGTGCTAGTGTCTTTGCAGCCTGTGGGAGTCATGCCACAAGTCCTCCACTACTACCTAGAAAGAACCACATACTAGGGATAGGGCTATTAGGTAAGGTATAGTATGTCTGGTTAAATTTGCATCTCAGATAAACTACAAACCATATTTCAATACAAGTATGTCTCAAATATTTCATGGAACACATTCTACTTTAAAAAGTCAATTCTGTAAATTTGAAATTCAAATTAAGTGAACATACCATATTTTTATTCGCTAATCTTAACTTGAAGGGCCATGTTCCCACAGTGCCCAGAGGAAAGGCAAAATCAAAATAAATCCTGTTGTGAAGCAGAGGCAAAGAGCAGTCTATTCATCTATTCTTGGAGCTGAATTAAGCATTTAGAGCACCCTGGACTGTGACAAGGTGAGAAGGTTGAACACTCCTGCTATAATTGTATAGTTTCCCCTAAAATGTAAATACATAGGAAACAAACAAACAAAGAGGAAAAGCTTTGAAACCACTGTTCCTGCCATTTCCAGTTAAAACTATCTCACCTTAATCTTTAGGGGAGGGGAAAGCAGTTCTTTAATTTTTATTTTTCAAACTCAAGTCAATTTCCCATACACAGTCCTTTGCTTTGGTTGCTTTATATTCTCTCCTCTATCCTTCTTCTAGAAGTAAAATAAAACATCCCTTCTGGAGATCCTTGTATAAATGGGCACCTTAAAGTTTAAATGCCCTTCTCATTTTCAGAGTGTCCTTATGTTATAAATGGAAGAATATTTTAAATACAGACCTGAACAGAATATTAAAAAATGTTTAAGATTTTAGCCTAGCCAGTGTGGTTCAGTGATTGAGCTCCGACCTATGAATCAGGAGGTCACGGTTGGATTCCCAGTCAGGCCACATGCCCAGGTTGTGGGCTCAATCCCCAGTAGGGGGTGTGCAGGAGGCAGCCAATCAATGATTCTCTCTCATCACTGATGTTTCCATTTCTCTCTCCCTCTCTCTTCCTCCCTGATATCAATAAAAATATATTTTAAAAACATGTTTAAGAATTTAAACTAGAGTTTCCAGTAGAGGCTAATCTTATTTTTGGTCTTAATGCCTTTGGTCAATACTTTCAAGTGTTTTTCTTTTTTAATTTATAATTACTCTAACTGTATCCACTCACAAGTACCAAATATCCATCTCTCTTAACTCTTTTAACAAATTCTGTTTCACTCTAACCTCTCCTTAAACACACCAAATGCATCAAGTTAAGAAGAATTTTTCCCATATTTTCAAGCTAACAACCGTATCTATCAGTATATTTCTGTAGGGGTTTTTATGTCCCAAATTTTTGCACTTCCCATGGCAAAATAAATAAGAACAATTTCAAGATATTAAAAATTAGGGTGATATGCATGGTAAGTGACTGACAGAACTCCTTGTGGTTCCATAGAAAGTATGTGATTATTGCTTGCCAAGTCGATTAGAGCTAATTCGCTGTGGAAAAACTGTTCCGATTATCTATTGAAAAATTTAGTCAATCACTGACAGAGACCTGCTTTCTTTAATGACTATTCTGGTTATAAAGATGAATAGCAGGCTTTATCTTAGAAAATTATAAGGATGACTGCTGTGTGTTTAAATCTATCATAGGTTTCCTGGAGTCAAGGCAATTACAGATAGAAAAGCACTGTTTGGTCATCTCCCCTATCCTTCTGTCCGGGCACGCTTGTATACTTGAGTAAATTCTCTAGTGCTTTTATCTCGTCGAATTTTACATAACCTAAATGGAAACTTGGAAGACTTTACCACATTCTAAAAGACCTTGCTGCTGGGAATTATTATAATAAGCATACTTTTGCTCAGCTTAATTTCCCACTAGTTTTATCTGTGCCTCCTGGGAACATCCTTGAGCAGTGCCACACAAGCCCCCGCCCCCTTGGGGAGCTGCCATTCAAATAATCATAAATGTTGATCACACTCAACCTAACACATTCAATCATGTTTGGCAAAATGATTTGTATATCTTTTAGCAACTCGATGTCTGCCAATCCCTCTAGCATCTTTGAAATTAATGAGAAACCTAACAGATAAAGATGAACTTCGGGTAAAATACAGCATTAATCATCTTCATTACAAGAGCTCTTTTGAACACTTGAAGTTCCTGGGTCAAGTGCATTCTAGTGATTATTTGCTAGGGATGTGAAAAAAATATGAACTATGCCAAGAATATCTTCAGAAACATCTCTATTTCTATTTATGCATTTTCCTGCTCCAGCTTCCCGGGACTCCTGCTATTTATTTATTAGCTGCCAGCCACCTTCTGAATGTGCTTTTAAGTCCAAAACATCCCTGCTCCCAATGAAAAAGTCCTCTGTCTATAAATAACATAGTTAGTGGTTAGCTTGTAGATTGTAACACTATGATGAGACCAAAATGATATTGTGACAATGCCCATCTTCTAAAAAACATTTACATTTGAATGTGATCATTACCACTTTAATTATTTGAAACAATAATCTACGGAGTGAAGCAGGATAGAAAACTGGCAGAAAGGGGGTTGGGCATTTTTAAAGAGAATATCACTAGAATGAAAACTCCCTAAGGGTAGATATTTTCGTTTCACTAATATACCTGTAGTTCCTAGATCCATACATGCCAGTTTAATGGTTTTTATTTCAGTAACTCAAATCACAGTTGGTAGTTAGGTAGGAAGCTAGACATGAGTGGCTGGGGTGGGACCTGCCCTGGGGTCCTGAACAGGGGTCGAACCAACATTGCCTTCAGACCACCTCTCTGTGGGCGGCCCAGCAGCCAGCAGACCACCAGTGGGCAGGTTCAGAGCCAGCTGGCACTTGGCACAAGCTCAGAGGAAAACAACAGGACCTCAATGCGACCTTACTAGGGCCCTGGACTAATTATAATACAATTAGCATTTAGGTTTTGACCCTGCCCCCTGTGGGTTTTTCTGTATACATTATGGGTAAGGGCATGCCCAGAAGAAATATAGTTTCTATCCACCAACCCTGAATGCAAATGAAAGTCTCCACTCAGAAAATCTCTCTTTTAAACCCTGGAAATGAGGGTCCTGAGCTTTCACCATTATCCCCCAACCTCTAAGGGACCCTGTGAGACTTGCAACTAGGGGAGAAATTGGCAGCTGCAGCTTGTGCTGGGCTAACCCCCTGAGCCTGTCTCCAAGACCCCCTTTTCTCCGACTTCCCAGGGAGCGAAAGCAGCCCAGCCATTGTCTCTCTCAACTGGCCCACTCCTCTTTCAGAATGTCAGCAGCCTCGCCATTTTGTCCCACACTCTCTGGACTGTCCTGTGCCTTGCTTGGAATGTGTCATCAATAAACCCCATTTTGATTTTTGATTTTCATTGACCTTAAAATCTTTTCTGGGTTGACGAAAAGAACCTAGACTCCATCCCCGAGCTGGTAACCCCAATCGGTAACAGCAGGACAAGTGAAGACAATATTGCTTAATATTAAATCTTTGATTGAGGACATTTTTTTTTTTTTTTTGTAGTCCATATGTTTATCTTCTCTACTCGTTCAAACACTAGTGTACCCATATGAACTCAGACTTTATTGTGGGAACAGAGAGAGTGGCTATGAGAATCCACTTGTGGTGCAAGGAATAGAATTGCCTGTCAATAGTTAGTTATGTAATCTTACTTATGCTATAAAGGGGAATTAGGGGAGACGGGGAAAGAAGTTACAATGGAAGCCCTGATGTCTTGATCTGCCTAAGAGAGAATGTCGATTGTAAACTCTTGGAATTATCTGATTAAAGGTAAGCAGTGATAAAGGAGATCTTAACCAAAGGAAGCTTCTAAGACAGTGTTTTCATTATCAGATTAAGGAGAGGGGCTTCCTGGGCCTTAAACTGTGCACTCAAAACAAGTGACACCTAAGCTCTCTGCAAGGCACAGCATTAAAAAGATGGCTGCTGTCAAACATGCAAAAAGGAAAGTGGACTTAAAAGAAAAAAAATGCAATTTGACATAAAGAAAAGTAAATTCAAATCAATCTTTTGTGATCTCATATTTTTGAGAAATTAAATATAAAATACCACATGGGTTTTCACTCATTTACAAAGGGACATGTTCAAAGGAAGCAGGACATTCAAAATAAAGCAAACATACATTTTAGCTGTCACAAAGCTTTATAGCCACTGTCAAAATCAGAAGACTTAAAACAGAAAGCCGTTTTATATTTAACGTATAGCTACGTTTGATCAATTAGGATTTATGGAGATGGAAATCAGTTTCTTTTATTTCTGCCACTCAGAAATATGTGTGTGAATATTTGTAATAGAATCTGTCAGTTGTCCTAAGTGCTGACCATCTCACTTAAGTTGCTGAGACAGTAAGGGGAAATTTTCCTGTCAAAGCATTCATTGCCATAGGGTAGGGTTGGAAGACTATTACTAATGTCATGGGCAATGATTAAAAAAAGCTCAAGGTTTAATCCCTTCTGGCTTTATTGAAAGAACTACCAAAGTGACAAAGTGTCTTAACCCACAGGCAGATTTATTAGGGTGGAAATCTCTCTTGCTTTGTATTTAATTAGCTTAGTCTGTGGAGAGAACCTGGTAGCAGAGAAATCTCTCACTCTGACACAAAGCATTGAACAATGAACCATACTTCAAGCTACTAAAAGAGAGGCAAGGACATTCTAATACATTAACTACTAAGGAGAAAATATGGCTATCAGATCATAAATTTAGAGCAAGAACCTATGCCTACATCTTTATCACTTAATTCAAAAGATTCTGGTTGGCAGATTTTGTTTGCAACACTAAGTAAAACAGGATAAATTGTGGCATATAGGATTATGGGTATTACTGTACTTATCTGGATTCAAATTGTTGCAAAACTTAGTCATGAAAAATTGATCATAGTTTAATCTGCATATATCATGTCATTATTGAATTATCTGCAAAACCAGCAGCAAAGCAAAACTGAATATTATATTTCATTAATATAAAAATTTTATTAATAAAGAAAAAAATAGGAGGGGATCCAGACTCTTCTTGGGTTCATTATCAGAATTAACAAATTTTACCCAATTCACAAGGATCATAAATCAGAAGATTTTGTTTGTTGCATACTAGAAAACAATAATGAACAAATATACAAGATATAAAGATATATGATACCCTAATGTCATATTGGGGGGAAAAAGATTTCATGGATGATTTTTTACCATATTATCTCAGAAACTTTTTGTAATCTCTCTGTATTTGTGATAGAAGTATTTTTTTTATCTCTAGCACAGATAAGTACAATATTTAAATATCTCAGAAGCAAAAAAAAAAAAAAGCAAAACAATTCCCCCAAAGATACTAACAGTGTAGTGAAAGAGCCCTGAAGAATAGAAGTAATACGCAACCGAACAAGAGATGAAAGTTTAAAATAAATTATTGCATATTTTAGAACAACACATTTTAGGGATTATAGGATCATGTATCAAGACTTATTATAACATTATAATTAAGGAAGTGTAGTATTGCACCAAGAGTAACAAACCAGTGAAGCACACTCAGGGAAAAATATACTTATGCAAACTCATACTATACATGAAAATCAATAACAGGAATTAAAGAGCTTAATGTAAATTAATAATGTTTCTAAAGGATAACAGTAAAAATCTTCATGGATTTGGATTATCAAGACTTAAAACAGAATACAGATAAAAACAAAACCCTAAAGAAAATGATTAGTGAGTTTGTACATATTTCTATTAAGAATTCCTTTTACAAAATGTAATATTGTTAGATGATTCTAAAGGCAAATGAGAATGGAAAAATTTTACAGTACATGTATCATTAGTCATCAGGATTATGAAAATAAACACTTCAATAAGATAAAGATATATGCCTGCCACAATCACGAAACTTAAGACAGAAAACGTTAAGTGTTGGCAAGGATGTGAAGTAGGTGGAAAACTAATGCTCTGCCAGGGAAAAACTGCTTGTGGCATCTACTAAAAGCTGAACATAATGCAGACTTTATGAATAAGCATTTCTATTCCTGAGTATATATCAAACATAAATTTATATATGTATAACAACAACAAAAATGTGAGGAGAAAGTTCAAAGCAGGACTATTTGTAATAGCCAGAAATTTGTAACAGCTGAGAATGTTCAAAACGGGACTATTTGTAACAGCGCCAAATTACAGTGGGATGGATACATAGGTAAGTACTACCATTTCTACAACAGTAGAAAGAATAATTCACAATAAAAATTTACAAAATACTCCTACCTACCACAACAAGGATCACTCTCACAGACAAAATATTGAGTAAAATAAATCAGAGTGTACCTACTTAAAATCCATTTACATAATCAACAAAGTCAGACAAAACAAATCAATTTTCATAAAACTGAAATAGTGTTTACCTTAAGGTAAGAGAGGCAGGTGCCAACTGGGCTCCAGCAAATTCCACTTCGTAGTGGTAATATATACATTGAAGTAAAAGTGCGCCTACCTTTAAGATGGACACAGGAGAAGAAACACCACACCATGAAGAAGAACAACACAGCCATGTACCAGTCACTCATCACTTGGGATGAACATAATGACAGGAAACAGGCCGATGGTGGAAGTTTAGTTCCGGGAATTCCACAGATCCGAGTTCCTAGCAACCTCTCCTTAGTCAGAGACTGCAGATGTGGGCGTTACCATCTACTTTTATAACCTCGTCAGGTCAGGGGCGTGTGGTTAGTGGCCGTTCTTAGGCTCAGCTGCATTCAATCGATCTCAGTTACTACTAAAAAATTCATCTCGGCTATCAGTACAGGTGCTTCCTGTGGTACATCAGCTTGCAGTTGGTAAACTACAAGAACCAATAATGGTTCAAGAAGTATTGGCTAAGTTTTCAGACCTCCCTGAGGCTGGATGAAAGGCCATTTATTTTTCTTTCTTTTCCATTTAAATTTTGTTTTATTTAATTATTTAAAATATTTTCTCTTACTCTAAATGTAACTTTGCTGTATTTTGTTCTTAAAATCGTTTTACTTGATTTTGGGAATCAATGATTCTACACTAAACAAATCTGATTGATCTGTTTTGTTGCGAATTATGTTGTTGCATAATTCATATTAGCATTGAGTATTTATTATTTCTTTTGATAAAATAATGGTAAAACAATATTTCATTTCAAAATTGACAAAAAATATTTAGAATACAATTGTGGTAGTATTTATTCTGAAAAAAATGTTTTCTATACATTTTCTTGACAACTTATATGTAAAGTATTTAAGAGGCTACAGTTACTGAGAAATGCATATCATATAGTAATATTTTTATGTATAACCATTTTATGAAGTATCTCATTGGGATTGGTTAGAAAATATACTTTTTTAAAGCAGCATGCTCTGTAAATCTCTGCAGGAAATTTACATGTTTTTATACCAAATCTCTACCTCTATCGACATACACTTTTTAATAACAGGAAAGCTTCTTGTTTGCTGAGCGTGGTTATTGTGCACCCCGTGCTCCCACAGTACGGGAAGCTGCCCTCCTTGTCTGAGCCCTGCTAGCCTCCTTGATTGATTTAGCTCTTAACACCGAGTTATCCAGGTGAGTGGCATTAGGTTCCAGCTGCTCCTTCTCCTGCCCAGGTCCATTTTATAACTGGCATGAGCTCTGTTTAGCAGATTTTTGCATTCACAGAGGTACATGCTTTCATGAAAAATTACATAGTGACCCTATACTTTGCCTCACTTCCTCTACATTTCTGTAATTTTTACTCATCTAGTGGTGCTATAGAGCAAATGGCATCAGAAGGAGGAGATAGTAGGTATGGAAAGGGAAAGCAAGAAATTGGAGAAGGCAAATATAACGAAGACTTCAAAGTATGTTCATGCATTAGAATTAAACTTATTAGCCTAAGGAAAAATACCAGAGCAGATTCAGCAAAATTTGTCCCTTTTTGGTTATCCTAAGTCATTGTAATTTATTCATTTATTTTATATGTAACTGTTTTTTCTCTTTCAAATATTCTCTTTGAAAATGTATAATACTTTTGAAAAAAGAAATGTACTTTTAGATTAGAACTGTGCTTAAAATTAACGTTATTTAATAATAATTTTTCAATACTAAAATGTCAAGTCTGAAAATTTAGAGACTGAAGTACCTTTTTTTTCTTGTAAACTTTTATTTCTTTCATGGTTTAACCACTACCAGGTTGAGCTCAAAGGAAAGATTATGAAACAGCTGGTTGATGACTATGTGAAATGGGAGGAGAGGAAATAAAACTATTTTAATCCAGTATAATCTGAGGTGTAATGAGCTTAGTATAAAGATACAAAATTGAGCTTCAGCATCACTTGTACTCTTTCTTGTCTGCCACACTCTTAAAAACATAGTCACATGTACACACATCTTGCATTTGAACAAGAACTTACAGAAGTTCATGAAATAAATAGATAAGTGTAACAAGTAGTAAAAGTGCTTGAATGAACTGACCATCAAATGAAAAGGCTAAAAGCATGACCATATGTGAATTTACTAAATTGCAGTGAAAATTAATTTTAATTATGTATGTTAATTGTGACACTGTTCTACCAACATTTCAATTGTGGAATTAGTTATATTAAACCACTCTTACAATATCCCATCAGAACACATTTGGCTTCAGTTCAGGAAAGGAAAATTAGATAAAGCACACCACTTTTTATTTTTCCTTCTTGGTATTTGTAACACTTTAATGTAAGAAAGTTTTATATTATTTACCTATTCCATAAAATATTATTGCAAAATTTCTCTTCTACATTTCATATTTTCATTTTGTTTCTATAAATAGTAAAGTGCACCAAAAAAAAAAAGAAAAATTCAGCTTTGATGTCCCATGTCTCTTCTATTTGATCATCTGAAGGTCTGACAAAATGTTTAAAAGGAATTATTTAAAAGAAACATCAAACCTTTGCCTTGAAAGTTCAAGCTCACTTTGATGTGTGTATAAATCTAACATGTCCATAAAAATTAGATAAAACAAGCTTGTTATTTTTAAATTAAGACATGGACATATATTTTAAACTAAACTGAAATATATAAGTAAAATATATAATGACCCCATAACTTAAGTATTATAAGGCACAAATAAATAGTTGATAATTGAACAGGTAATAAAGTAAAAATAAAGGTGGATAATGAGTATAAAAATAAGCAAGTGGTCTCTTCATTATAGTAGAGTATGTATATTTGCTAAATCATATCGTGAAATAGTGTTTAGATGTAAAATATCAACATGTATTAAACATTTTTATTTGCTTTTTATAACATTATCAGAACACTAGAAACAAATAAAATTAGATTTCAAAATCCTTGGAAACTTTTCTCCACTAAATTTGACTACCCTGATGATAATTTGCATTTCAAAACAGTAAAATATTTAAATTTATCTACATAGAATACTCTCAGAGCAGTTTTTTCTTGTTTGTTTTCATGTACTTGAAAATTTGGAAATGAAGCAAAGTTTAAGAAAACAAAAACATGATGAGATTTTAAAAGATTGTTTAAAATAATCAAGTTTTGTTCATCTTCTAATTGAAGCAGATATAACCCAAATCTCTTTTATCCTCTATTTTTATTGCAATATATAACTTTCATTCTTCTAATTCTCATAAGAAAATTTCACTTTTTAACTTTTCACTTGTTAGATTTAGTATCCCTAAAGTAGCAGTTTAATGTTATATTCAAAATAGATACCCGGTGCACAAAATTCCTGCATGGGATGGCGGGGGGGGGGGGGTGTCCCTCAGCCTGGCCTGCACCCTCTCCAATCTGGGACATCCCTCTCACAATCCAGGACCACTGGCTCCTAACCGCTCGCCTGCCTGCCTGCCTGCCTGCCTGCCTGATTGACCCTAACCACTTCTGCCTGCCAGCCTGATCCTGATGGCCCCTAACAATTCCACTGCCGACCTGATTGACTACTACTCCCTTGCTGGCCTTATCGCCCCCAAGTGCCCTCCTCTGCCAACCTGATCGCCCATAACTGCCTTCCCCTGATGTGACCTGCCTCCTCCACTGGGACCAACCTCCTCTGCACTGCACAGAGCTACAGGACTACCAGGCCTCACAGTGCAGAGCGGCCACTGGGCCCCGCCTCCACTGTCATGCGGCCATCTTGTCACAGCCATCTTGTGATGGCCATCTTGTGATGACGTAAGGGCGTGATGCCACCTAGGCTATTATTAGTATAGATTTAAAGACAAGATTACTTTCATTTATTATATTTGTTACCAGAATTAATATATGCAAGAGATATTTTCAAATTTAGTGTTGTACACCAAACACATTTCTCTCCTAACCTCAGTTAAGTGGAAAATGTATCACTTCTATAAACGTTACCATTCAATCTTTTTATTTTTTTTATGATTGTTATTTTTTTTCTGCTTGGTACTGTCATTAAAAAATTCTTCTAAAATATACTCTTTCCTATTGAGAGGAGTTAGAAACAGGTTAGGCAAACAGGATAAGGGGTGGAAGAAGAAGAAAGTACAGACATCACTGCGGGGTTGACCAGGACCAAACTCCAAACCACCAGGATGTTTATCTGGCAGGTGCAGAATGTTATAGGATTCCAGGAAGGAGGAATAGGGAAACTGAGACAGGAAAGTTAAAACAAGGCCAAACAGTGTGGGCAATTTGCAGCCAGCTTGTAACTAACAAGCCATTATCTTCCTCAGCAAGGACACCAGAGCAAATGGTGATGAGAGAGTGTAGAAAGGGAGGGGGAAAGGGAAATGGGAAAAAAGGATCAGTTTACTCCCTAAGCAGAGAAGCCAGCAGTCTGAAGGTTTGGCAAGATAAAATTGCCAGGTGCTTTTCATGAATTCTGGGAAGGCCGCAACAAAGTAAAAAAAGGGACCTTGAGAATTAATCTGTACCAAAATAGTCAGCAGAGGAATATTGAGGCCTATGGACAGAAGGGTATATAACACCTCAGACCCCCACCCAACTTGCTCCTCAGATTAGCTGATAGCCCATCTGTGCTTCATAAGCCAGATGTATAGGTTTGCTTGCTTTGCTTTTTTTTCAATCAAGATGCATGCTTTAGTTGATCTCATGTATGCATGCATATAAGCCTAACTAATGGACACAGACACCAGGAGGGTGAGGGCATGAGGGGGGCAATGCGGGGGGGGGGCAATATGGGGATAAGGACCCATATGTAATATCTTAATAAATAAATAAAAATAAAATAAAATACTGAATGGGAAAAGCAAAAAAGAAAAAAAGATGTATGCTTTAATTCCTTTAATAAGTTGGCTTTTTACAACGCAGTCAAGGTCTCTCGTATAAATTCATTTATATAAAAAGACAAGGATCAGGTTGGGGACAGCCCTCTCCCACTGGCTCAGGGGGTTGTCCTGTCTTGTAACACCTCTCTGGTGTTGGTAAGAAGTGCCAACAACACTATATTGCAATGACTTCACTAAATGTCCTAATAATCATAAAATTTATTTACTGTTATAAAAATTGAAGGAACCTATCTTGACAGAACTAACTTCTCAATCAACATTATATTTAATGAATAAAAAAAGACAAACCTTATTATCAATATTACTTTTAGACAAAAATATCCCCTAAGTATATCTAACAAACAAGAAGGTTACTTGTATAAAAGAGTTTGGGAATATTGCCTTTCATTTTTATCAATACTTTCCCAGCATCTATAATGATGACTGGCACATGTGCCAGCTCAATAAATATTTTTAAATGAGTTTTATTTAAACCTAACAGTCTTAAACCATATTATCAATATCTGTGATAGAATATATGTCCATCAGATAATTTAGTAAACTATTTTAAAAGATATAGTGCATTATATTAGAGTACCATGGGACATGTGGGGGAAATATAACATTACTTAAAAGTAATACATGTTAATATAAAATTCATGCTAGTTAAATATCAAATGCAATTAGAAATTTTTTTCTTTGGATTAAGTTCTCAGATTCCTAGGTGTATTTTTACTTAAATTGGCTGTTAGGTGTACAAAGAGTGAAGGTTTAAAAAAGGGGGATAAATGGTGACAGAAAGAGACTGGAGACTTGACTTTGGATGGTGAACATACACTCCTATATAATAAAAGCATAGTATGCAAATCGACCGGGAGTTTGACCAGGGGGCAGGGCTGGCTGGGGGAAGGGAGGGAGTACCTGGCCAGCAACCAGAAGCTGCTAGGGACCTTACTAGTGCATGAATTTCATGCACTGGGCCTCTAGTACAATATAAAGATAATGTATTATGGAATTGTACACTTGAACCTTATATAATTTTACTAACCAATGTTACCCTAATAAATTCAATAAAAGTTTAAAATAAAGTAGATGAACATTTTGTCCAGTATTCTAAATAAATCATACCTAATAAAATGGTAATATGCAAATTACCATCACTCCGCTACGCCCACGATTGGGCCAGTGGGAGACACAGGGGGCGGGACTCGGGGTGGCTGGGGTGGTGATTGGGCCGGCAGGACGCTGAGCTCGCGTTGCCAGCGGCGACGCAAGCTCAGCGTCTGCGCCATGGCTGTGCTGCAGCACAGACGGGCCTCTGGGGCAGCGAGCCAGGCGTTTTGGAGGTTTGTAGGCAGCGTGGGTGGGTGGGCGGCGTGGTTCCCGGGGGAGGAGTCTGGTGGCAGTTGGGCCACAGGAGCGCGCGGTGGTGTCCCGGTGTCCGCAGAGGAGGCGGCGGTGGCCCCAGCATTCCTGGGTGGGAGGCGAAGGCAAGACATCGGCCTGGGCTCCAGCCGCAGGAGGACCATGCCCCCGCCCCGCCTCGCCCTAGGGGCCCAGGGACTTCGGAGCTGCCGGCCACACCGGGTCCTGACCAGCGGACAGACAGCCTACACGTGCATGATTGAATCATGCACTGGGCCTCTAGTAAATATATAAATAAATAAAATTAAAGCATTAAAAATATGTGTGTTTTTTAAAAGTATTACATATGTCCCTTTTTTTCCCCCATTGACCACTTCTAGCCCACTCCGGCCCCCACCCCAGGTCTTCACCACCCTATTGTCTGTGTCCATGGGTTATGCGTATATGCATACAAGTTCTTTGGTTGATCTTTTTCCCACCCACCCACCCATCCACCTCCACCTTCCCTCTGAGATTCAACAGTCTGATGTAATACTTTCAACAATAAAGATATAAAATAAAATAAAAATTTTAAAATAATAAAATAAATAAAAATAAAAACCTAAAAATAAAGTATGAGTTTTTGGCCAAGGATTATAAAAATAGCTACCATTTAATAAACATTCTGTGCCAAGCAATATGTTCAGTGCTTATTATGTAATCCTCATAACAATATTTTGAGTGTTATTTTTTTTAATTTAATTAAAGCTATTGGGGTAACATAGGTTAATAACATTACATCGTTGTAGTTATACAACTTTATAATATCTGTATACTCCATGTGTGCTCACCACACTAGGTCTAGTCTCTTTCTTTTACCATATATTTTACCCCCTTTACCCTTTGTCCTCCTCCCCTCTGGTAACCATTATGAGTTTGTTTTGCTTGTCCATTGTTGCTTTCTGTTTTATATCACACATATGAGTAAAACCATATGTTTTTTGTCCTTTTTCACCTGAATTATTCCACTTAGCATGATCCTCTCAAGATCCATCCATTTTGTCTCAAATAGGAATGTTTCATCTTTTTTATAGCTCAGAATACTCGATTGCATATTTGTACTACATCTACTTTAATCATTGGTATTCCATTTTACAGAATTAAACAAATACCCTTCCATTATGGAATATCAACATGTTGAAGAACAAGGATATTAACTAATGTTCCCAAGCTAGGAATTATCAAGAATATCATAAAAGCAAAGTATTTAGCTTCAAAAATCATGCTTTTAATTTGCCTGCTATTCCTCTTTAATGCAGTTGACACACTAATATGGATGCTGCTTTCTTCTTACCATCTTTCCTCTTGGTGTTGTTTGACTACAGATAAAATACATATTTTTACATGTCACTAAAAAGGTGTGTTTTTTTTCCAGTAGAAATGTCAATCTGCTTTCTTTTTAAAAAACTTCTCTTTGTTTTCTCATATTTGTACTATTAATTAGTTCTGTTTTGTTTTTTATTTTTGAGTATTTTCACTTTCTATTTACCTTTTCTTTTTCTTTTCACTAAAAGAATCATCTGATTATTTGTGATTTATCTTTTTTATTCAATGCATTGGTACTATTATATTAAAATCTTTGAATATAGGTTTATATTGCTATAAATGTGAGTTTGCCATACTTATTTTCCAAAAGCTTTCCAATCTGAATCCATTAAAAATGACCAATTATGGAGAAAACCAAGATGGTGGTGTAGGTAAACCCCTGTACTTGCCACCTTCCACAACCACCTCAAAATTACAACTAAAATACAGAACAGCCATCACTCAGAAACATCTGAAAGCTGGCTGAATAGAAGTCCTACAATTAGAGAAGTAAAGAAGAAAGCACATTGAGAAGGGTAGGAAAGGGGGAGGCAGGGAACAGGCTGGTCCAACACCCACATCTGCCTTTTTTAAGTCGGGAGTAAGATTGTCCTTGCAAAGGCTCACCATGAGAAGCAAGGGGCCCAGCCTCATGCCAGACCCTCAGCCCAGGGTCCCAGAGTTGGAAAGAGAAGTCATCATAACTATGGGCTGTAAAAACCTGCGGGGATTGTGCTGAGTGACACAGAGACTACTGGAGACCCAGGTGTTCCTTTTAAAGAGTTGGCACATAAACTGACTCAGATCGAACCCTCTAAGCACCAGCACTCGATGGCTTTGGCAGACCCAGACACATATAGGGAGACACTAGATTGTCTAACATCAGGGCAGAAACTCAGGGCGGCTTTCTCCCAGAGAGGAGTACTCACAGGGGTCATTGTTCCTGTGCTGGGACCTCCCCTGTCCCAGGGATGACTATAAGCTATATCTGAGTTTCCATCAGTGTGGCCCACACTGTTTACTCCACCCTGGTAATTCCCTGAGTCCCCCCTCCCCCCGCCCTGCCCCATCCAATTTGCAGCCCCACCCAAGCTTTTTTTTTTTTTTTAAATATCGTTTTTTTGTTGTTGTTTTTTTAAATATTTTTTAATTGATTTTTTACAGAGAGGAAGGGAGAGGGATAGAGAGCTAGTAACGTCGATGAGAGAGAAACATCGACCAGCTGCCTCCTGCACACCCCCCACCTGGGATGTGCCCGCAACCAAGGTACATGCCCTTGAGCGGAATCGAACCCGGGACCTTCCAGTCCGCAGGCCGACGCTCTATCCACTGAGCCAAACCGGCTTCGGCCCACCCAAGCTTTTGCAGCAGCTTTTCCTTATGAATGGCCTGTCCTGGCTCAAGCTTCAGAATTTGCTAAAATCTCTCAAACAAGATGCAGCTGGTGTCAGCATACCCAAACTTATCAATAAAAGGCCCAAGACCCAGCACTAGCCTGCCTTGCTTCACAGCTGGGCCTCACCTGGGCACCTCCAAGCCAAATACAAATAGCAGCCATCTGCAGATCTCTCTGTAGCTCTTGCCAGGTGGCCCTAGACAGTAGCTGACTTTGCACCTTCCTGGAGGCCCTAGAGCCAGTGCACTGGTGGACAGCTTCAGACCATAACAGGTTACAACTCTATACACCCACAAGTGACACACTCAAGAGGCAGACTCAGTGAGTACCAAAGCTCCACTGAAGCAAGTCCTGCTCCATAGAGGTGTTTTCTGCACAGCAGCTCTTCCACTGTAGATGCAGCTGGTCTTCACAGTCCATTGGCCTGGAGGTCAATTCCTTCCAAAGACACCAATAGCAATCAAGGCTCAACTACAAGAATGTGCACACAGCCCACACAGGGTCATATCTAGAATGCCCAGCTCAGGTGACTGGGGAGGCTGAGCCACTGGGCCTACAGGACACCTACTACACAAGGCCACTCTACCAATTCCAAGAGACATAGCAGCTCTACCTTATACATAAAAACAAACACAGGGAATTAGGCAAAATGTGGAAACAAAGAAACATGTCACAAATGAAAGAAATGGAACAAAGTTCAAAACCAAGGTTATAAGGTTACTCAATGATCTTCATGAGAGCTTCAAGGGATTTAGTGGGACTTTCAAGGTTCTTAGTCAGAATGTCAAAGACATGGAAAAAGACCAGTTAGAAATTAAGCATATACTAACTCTAAAGAATAATTTCCAGCCCTAGCTGGTTTGGCTCAGTGGATGGAGCATTGGCCTGTGTACTGAAGGGTCCCAGGTTTGATTCCAGTCAAGGGCACATGCTTGGGTTGCAGGCTCGATCCCCAGTAGGGGGCGTGCAGGAGGCAGCCAATCAATGATTCTCTTGCATTGTTGATGTCTCTCTCTCTCTCTCCCACTCCCTTCCTCTCTGAAATCAACAAAAAAATATTTTTAAAAAAGGAATAATTTACAGGGATTCAACAGTAGAGTAGAGGATTCTGAGAATCAAATCAATGATTTGGAATATGAGGAAGCAAAAAACACCCAATCAGAACAGAAAAAGAAAAAAATAATCCAAAACTATTAAGATAGTGTAAGGAACCTCCAGGACAACTTCAAATATACCAACATTCGCATTATGGGTGTGCCAGAAGGACAAAAGAGAGAGCAAGATATTGAAAACCTATTTGAAGAAATAATTACAGAAAACATTTTCTACCTGGTGAAAGAAATAGACTTACAAGACCAGGAAGCATACAGAATCCCAAACAAGAGGAACCCAAAGAGTCCCACACCAAGACACATCATAATTAAAATGCCAAGGGTTAAAGACAAAGAGAGAATATTAAAAGCAGCAAGAGAAAAGCAATTAGTCACCTACAAGGAAGCGACTATCAGCTGATTTCTCAATACAAACTTTGCAAGCCAGAAGGGAATGGCAAAAAATATTCAAAGTGGTGAATAATGAGGACCTACAACTAAGATTACTCTACCCAGCAAAGCTATCATTCAGAAGTGAAGGTTATTTAAAGAGCTTCACAGACAAAATAAAGCTAAAGGAGTGCATCAGTAGCAAACCAGTAATACAAGAAATGTTGAAGGTTCTTACTTAAGAAGAAGAAAAAGGAATAAATAAAAGATTTAAAAAATGTGAACAATAAAATGGCAATAAATATATTTCTATATTTATATTTATAAATAAAATATCTATCAACAATTGAATCTAAAAATCAAAACAAACAAATAAGAAATCTAATGAACAAAATAAACTGATGAATAAAATAAAATCAGAGTCATGGAAACATGGAACAGACTGACAAATCTCAGAGGGAAGGGAGAGAATGGGTGGGAAGAGATTAACCAAAGATCTTACCTATGGACACAGACAGTAGGGTGGTAAAGGCCTGGGGTGGGGTGGGAACTGTGTGGAGGGGGTTATGGGGGTGGGAAATGAGGACATCTGTAATACTCTCAACAATAAAGTTGAAAAAACAAGACCAGTTATTATTTAGTGGGACTTTCAAGAAAGTCCTATTTAAAAGAAAAACAAAACAACTTAATATTAAGCATTTTTTTCTTAAAAGCATTAACATTGCTGAGAACAGTTTCATTTTTGTTAAATTTGCTTAGTTATGAACTCATAACAATTTAAATAAATACAAGATACACAAATTGCTTATATTAATATAAACTATTTTAAAATGTAATAATTGCAAATATTTATAATTATTTATTAGAACATATTTTGGTAATATAATTAAATACTCTGACATCAACTACTTGAATGTCTCAAGCAAAAATTAGTGCTGCTTAAAGATTTAAAATAATCTAGTTTAAGATTCCAGTTTGGCCATTATTATTTAAAACTAGAGGCCCGGTGCACGGATCCATGCACCAGTGGGGTCCCTCAGCCTGTCCTGAGCCTTCTTGCAATCCAGGACCCCTCAGAGGATGTTGGACTGCCGGTTTCGGCCTGATCCCAACAGGCCAGTCTGAGGGACCCCACTGGTGCAAGCATCCGTGCACCGGGCCTCTAGTGTACATATAAGATCTTTGGTTAATCTCTTCCTACCCTCCCCCCTCTCCCCTTTCTTCTGAGATTCATCATTCTGTTCCATGTTTTCATGCCTGTGCATTGAGCATCTACCTCTGGTGGTCAGTGCGCGTCATAGCTAACGGTCGAACAGTCGAACGGTCGCTTAGGCTTTTATATATATCTATATCCTATATAATAAAGAGCTAATATACAAATGGTCATCATGCCCTCACACTGTCGCGCTGTAAAGGCTCAGACACTCAACACTGGGGAGAGAGGAATGAGGACCAGCCAGGCACAAATGAGCTCGGGAGAGAGGAATGAGGACCAGCCAGGCTGTGGCCTGGGAGAGGGACAAGCCACCCACCCCATGGTCCCAGGCACCTGCAGCTGCAGCCCGGGCGAAGCTGCCTGCCTACGGTCCCATGCAGCTATGTTCAGCCCGGGTGAAGCTGGCCCGGGTCCTGGGTTGCTGCAACTACCAGAGGAAGGGAAGCCCGGGTCCTGGGTGCCTGCGACCAGCTGGAGGAGGGAATCCTGGGTCCCGGGTGCAGGGCAAGGCAGAGGTGGTTAGGAGCGATCAGGCCAGGGGGGAGCAGTTAGGGGTGATCAGGCTGGTAGGGGAGCAGTTAGGGGCAATCAGGCAGGCAGGCAGAGGTTGTTAGGGGCAATCAGGAAGGCAGGCAGGTGAGCAGTTAGGAGCCAGTGGTCCTGGATTGCGAGAGGCAGTTGGACATCCCCCTAGGGGTCCCGGATTGGAGAGGGTGCAGGCCAGGCTGAGGGACCCCTTCCCGTGCATGAATTTTATGCACTGGGCCTCTAGTCCTATCTAATAAAGAGGGAATATGCTACTTGACCCTCACACCATCGCAAAGATGGCGACACCCACAGCCACAAGAAGGCAGCACCCAGTCCCCTCAGTCCCACTGGGACAGTGGGCCCGGCCACTCTGCATGCCTGCCTCTGGAGGCCCCCAGTCCCCTCAGCTCCCCAGCCTCCCAGGGCTGGCCCGAGGTGCAGGCAAGCCTCGGATATTGGCTGCCCAGCTGCCCAGGGCTGCCCCAGGCTCAGGTAACCAGGGCCAGCTGAGGCTTGCGATGCCAGCAATGGCAGCAGCAGAGGTGTGATGGGGCATTACCTTCCCCTGATTGCCGGGTCACCTCCCACCCCTGAGGGCTCCCGGACTGTGAGAGGGGGCAGGCCGGGCTGAAGGACCCCCACTTCCAGTGCATGAATTTTCATGCACTGGGCCTCTAGAATATATATATATATAAAAGGCTAATATGCAAAGTGTCCCCTCAGGAGTTCAATGGGGAGAACAGGAATTTGATCGCTCGCTATGATGTAAACTGACCACCAGGGTGTGGCACAGAACATGGAGGGTGACCAGCAGCGGTGGGACGCTGAGGGAGCAAAGGGAAGAGGAGACAAGGAGGCTGGAAACCTGATAAGCCCTGATTGCAGGCCAGGTCTAGGGACCCTACCCGTTCACAAATTTTGTGCCCTGGGCCTCTAGTAGATAGTATGGAATGCAAGCCTGTGGTTTTATTTTGGTTTGCTTTTGGTTTTCCTGTTCATAGCTAGAATTTAGGCATGGCTCCAGAATTTAGTTTTTATCTGTCACCAATTTTATCACTATTTTTATTCTGTCATCAATGTCAAATAATAACCATCAAATTTGAAATAAAAGAGCCATTAAAATAATTTCTCCATGTCTAAGGTCATTTTTTTGTAAAAGGTTATATAGGAAATAATGTAGGCTTGAGGCTCATATGGCCTCTGGTCTGGATGCCTCCGCCATTGTAAAAGCAGTCATAGACAACACATAAAAGCATGAGCAAGGCCGAGTTCCAATAAGACAAATTTATTCATTATTTATGAAATTTGAATGTTATAGACATTACATGTGTCATGAAATATTATTCTTTTGGTTTTTGCAAAAGTATGAAAATGTCATCTATTATTGGTACATGCAAAATCAGATACTTGTTTTAATTTGAACCTGAGCTATTGTTTAGTGACTCCTGCCTTAGATAAATTGTGAAAACAAAATAAGTTTTTGTTCAAATGAGGATAGGGTATTTCCTGAGCTATAGTTCATTACATTAAAATAATCAAGAAATGTTAGACTTAAAAACCCTTATATTTATATTAGATCATTGGACAGACTTTATCCCACTTTAGTGTATTACGATACTAATTAGGAAGCATTTTAAATAATTTCCATTTCATAAAAGTACTACACATTTTTTCTTTGAAAAATAAAATCATTATCAGTAAACTCGCAGGAGAAATGGTCCTCAATTTTTTTAATTGATTTCAGAAAGGAAGGGAGAGGGAGAGAGAGATAGAAACATCAATGATGAGAGAGAATCATTGATTGGCTGTTTCCTGCATGCCACCTACTGGGGATCGAGCCTGCAACAAAGCGTGTGCCCTTGATTGGAATTGAACCTGTGACCCTTCAGTCCACAGGCTGATGCTCTATCAACTAAGCCAAACCAACTAGGGAAATATGGTCTTCAATTTAATCTTTTTTCCTTGTAAGTAAAATGGATTTTTCTTCAGCTTTCACCATTTATGGCTAATTGCTTTGATGTGCAGATCTTTTATACTGTATGTCTCAGAATCCATTTGTACTTTAAATGTTATAAGACATCAGAATATCTTATTATATGTCTTATGTAAGTCAGCTTTTGAAGGATAATGGTGGTTTCATATTTCACTCTCACTTTAAATGTCCTTTTAGTATATTAACTTATATTTTCTCTCTCCCAGTTAGGCTTAACTCCATTTAATTGCAGGTGCTTTTTTGTTCAGTTTTGAATTCCAACTAATAAAAGGCATATTTTACTTTATAAAATTCCCCTTAGTAGTTTAACTATTTTAAAAATCAGAAGAGAATATACTGATTTAAGAATGAACACAAGGCATAGGTAAAATATGTCATTTGATTTCATAAATTGTCCATTTATTCATAAAGATGCCCCTATCAGTCTTATCATTTCTAGCTCCTTTTTAGATGTCTAACTTTGCATTACCATGCCTTTGGGAATGTCAAGTTAATAACAACTTAAACTTCATCTCCACAGAACTAGTTTATATCTAATTATAATAAAGCATGCTCAATTCCCTATATGAAGTTACCATCAATACTGTTAATAGATTTCCTACTTCACTAAGTAGAAATTTCTAATATTCAAAGGATGAACTTACTGTGTGTGTTTTTCCCCACACAATGCCCTAAATTTGCCTTTTCTTAAGAAAGAACTCTGTAGAATCAGTCAATAAAATCTCTTTTGCTTTAGCTTAGCAGAAAATCACAAATGCATCTTTATTATAAAATCTGGTTTTTAAAATATGAATACAAAAGTGATATTTTTTCCTCATCTGTGGCTATTGTAGTTCAGCACTTTCTTAATGCATTCAAAATTATTTTATATAATCTATTAATGACAACTGTTTTTTGATTTTAGAATTGAATAAAAACTTATGATGAGATATATCTTACATGTTTTAAAGTCAATATTTATAGGAATCAGAGTCTACCCTATTTTTAGTATTGGTGTTATTGGTCTATTCTATGACAAATACTGTCCTGATTTTATTCTTTTTGTGTGTTTAATAATGTTTTATTGTTCAAATATAAATGATCATATTCAGAGGACTAACAAAAGAATAATGATGTTTCAATATCCACTCCTACTTCTGAAATTTAATTATTTATAAATAAATAGAATATTCATGATATAATCTCAATATATACTAGTACTAGAGGCCCAGTGCATGAAATCTGTGCAAAGTGGGGAGAGAGAATGTGTCCCTCAGTCCAGCCTGTACCCTCTCCAATCTGGGATCCCTCGAGGGATGTCCAACTGCCCATTTAGGCCCGATCTCGGTGGGTGGTCGGACATCCCTCTCACAATGCAGGACTGCTGGCTCCCAACCGCTCACCTGCCTGCCTGCCTGATTGCCCCTAACCGTTTCTACCTGCTAGCCTGGTTACCCTCTAACCACTCCCCTGACAGCCTGATCGATGTCTAACTGCTCCCCTGCCAGCCTGATTGCCCCTAACTGCCCTCCCCTGCAGGCCTGATCGTCCCCAACTGTCCTCCCTTGCAGGCCTGGCCCCCCACAACTGCCCTCCCCTGCTGGCCTGATCGCCCACAACTGCCCTCCCCTGCCAGCCATCTTGTGGTGGCCATCTTGTGTCCACATGGGGTCAGCCATCATTGACCACTTGAAGGTGGCCATCTTGTGTGTTGGAGTGACAGTCAATTTGCATATTACCTCTTTATTATGTAGGATTAGGATAAGGCAAACACAAGCCCTGACAGAGTGGCTTAGTTGGTTGGAGGGTTGACCTGTACATGAAAAAAGTTCATGTTTGATTCCTGATCAGGGCACATACCTAGGTTATCTATGTTTCTCTCTTACATCTATATTTCTCTCTCCCTTCCTCTCTCTAAAAATCAATAAAACAACATATCCTTTGGTGAGGATACAAAAAATTGAATCACAAAAGAGTGGCTTTGTAAGTTTTTGCATAAAAATGTAGTAAATATAGCAACTGTGCAGAGATTTTGGAGAATAACAGTTACTTTATTTTAAATAATATTTACTTTATGCATTGTTTCCATATGGCTCACAGGGCGAATGATCACTAACGTTTCTACAAAATATATTCATAATCAGAGCATGCCCTCACCCTTCACCTGTATCACCAACATCCTGGTTTAACTGCCATCATCTCTCACCTGGATAGAGCAATAACTTCTTAATTCATCTATCTGCCAACACACCTGACATTTTACTATTTTTTTTCAACATGAATAATGGAGGAGTGCCTTAATAATATAAATCATATTACTTTTCATGTCAAAAAAATCTTCATTGGTTCTTAGTTCACCCACTGGAAAGCCAAAGTTCTTACAAAATCCTACAAAAATCATTTTAGACATACTAAGTTTGATAGAGCATTGAATAATCCAAATTAAATGCCCAGTTAGTTGAAAATGTATAGTTAGGATATTAGGGATACATTCCTATATTAAAGATGAAGATTTTGAGCTAAAAAACATAGAAATCACAATACTTACTGAGACTTTCTATTTAATAGTGGAGAAATAAATTTTAAAAATACAATTTAAAAATCACAGACAAAATAGCAGCTAATGTCTTTAACTGATCATAAGAAGAGGAAAAATAAGCATAAAATATTATCCTGAGACATAAAAGGAGAACAAGAAGGTTCTAAAGGTGGTAATTCTGAAAGTAGAAAAGATTTAAAAGGAAAGAGAAAGGTAAAAGGTGTCAAGTGGTGTTGGGACTTAAGAAAGTGAGACCGAGGATCATTGGATTTGTTGACACATCATTCATTGCTGACAATCAGAACAGTTTACAGGAAATGTTAGAAGACAGACACATTTTTGTATTATTTATTTTTTTCTTTATTGATTAAGGTATTACATATGTGTCCTTATCTCCCCATTGACCCCTCCCCCCTCCCACTCATGCCCCAACCCAGAAACATTTTAAAGGCTAATATTTGGTTAGATTTTATGTTTAGATTACCTGAGAATTTAGGTATAACTAATAACTTTAGTTATAAGATGAATAAATTCTGCGGATCTAAGGTACAGCATGGTGACTATAGTTAGTAATACTGTCTCATATACTTAAATTTTGCAGAGAATAGATCTTAAGTGTTCTCACCACAGACAAATAAAAGATGACTACGTGAGGTGGTGATATTGTAGATGATTCTCACATCTTATCATAACCCGTTGCTAGAAGAATTTAGATGTTTTCTGAAGTTCTACTGGAAGGGGACTTGAGGAAATGTGTATGAATATCTAATCTACCTGGTGGTTAGGTACAGCTTCTAAACTTCTGTGACAGAAGACATTTAATCAGTCCAACATCAGTTTATTCATCTATTACATTTTTTGTTTTTTGACCTTTCACCAAAACATATTGATTGGGTGTGTGATTTCATTCTGTGGCTTAAAATTAAATATGGTGGCAATTTATTTTTTGAAACTATTAAGCAGAGCCTCTCAGTAATGTGCTTTGTTTATTGTTGTTAATCCTCACCTGAGGATATTTTTCCCATTGATTTTTAGAGAGAGTGGAAGGGAAGGAGGGAAGAAAAAAGGGATGGAGGGAGAGAGAGAGAGAGACAGAAACATCGATGTGAGAGAGACACATAGATTGGTCACCTCCTGCACATGCCTGGACCGGGCCAGGGATGGATCCTGCAAACCATGTACGTGCCCTTGACTGGGAATCAAACCTTCAACCCTTCAGTGCCTGAGCCGATACTCAAAACACTGAGAAACACAGGCCAGGGCAGTAATGTGCTATTTTTTTGCAACCAATTATTATAACAATGATCTATCGATTATATCTAGCATTAATACTACATTTGGCATGTTGAAGAATATTGAGTATTCATAAACATTTCCTAGTTGACTAAACTAATACTATCACTTTTCACTAATTAAATTACCCGTCACTCTAAGTTAAGAATAGTCTGTTTAAACTCAATATGAGATTTCTGGAAAACCTACATTTGATATTTTAAAGATGGCTCTGTGAGATGCATGAGTATTTCACAATAACCTTTCTTCCTTTGAAAATTATAGGCATTTAGCAATACCTTCTGGCCTCTGTCACACTGCTTGATGTATGATATTATTCCGTCATTGTTTTGCAGAAAAATATGGAATTGCAGTCATTATCCCAGTGAAAAATATTTGCTTCACCAATGTCATATTTGTGCCTCACTGCTCTGCTTCCATGCCTATTTTTTCACAATAAAATGTTTGATGAACAAATCATGGTATACCTTTTTAAATGGCACTCTATTCATATGCCATAATGAAAATGCATGTAACTAAATTGTCATGACAACCACATGAGGAGGTGTGACTAAGTACACACAAGCACAGCAGTGAGAACTACATTCTTACTGCACCTGTCAACAGCACTATCAGACACCACTGCTTGCTTATGCGATACATGCCAATTTCAGGCATGTTAAATTGTGAACATATTTGCATATTAGCAGAACCCAAGGACAGAGCCCAAGAAAGCAGCTGAGCCTCATGAGGAAGAAAAATCAGAAACATCGTTTATCTATCCTCTGTTCCTCATCTGTTTATCTCTCTCCTTCAGCTTCATTCTTCTTTTTCACCAGACCAACTTTTGCTGCTCTGCAGGGCACATGTTCAGTCTATAGTCCATAGGTTTTCATGTTTCCCCTTCATTGACCTGCCTACATTGACTATAGTTCTTCTTTCAAATTCAAATTTTTTAGGACTAACTAACTGACTGGCTGAATTGTGTCAGCTTGCCACTCCTCGTCCAATCACCTGTGTGAAAGCAGGCTGGGCATAAGTAGCCAGATACACTGATATGTATTTTGAAAATGCCCTTTTTTTTCCTGTTTGAAACTCAGCTAGATATAATATATTGGAAAACAAGTCTACATCCTGTTTACTCTTTTTACCACACTCTTGCATAGTGGAAAGTAAAAATAGACATTCACTAAGTTGTTGCATTAATTAATTAATGGAAAAAGTAGTGATATAAAATTATTCCAAGAATCTTTTCTCACTGTAAAATATGATACAAACAGTAAATGTTTCCAAAGCATATTACTGTCATCTGTCAATTGGAAATGCGACATTTTAAAAACGAAAGTAGCTATTAGGCATTACTAATCAAGCATTAAAGAACAACTTTACAGTTATGCATTTGATTGCGCAAGGTCGGGTAAATGTGTATTGACAATCCATCAGTCACTTCTCCACAAATGTGACGAGAGTCAAAGGGTCTCATATAATGGATATGAGAGGTACAATTAATGCATGTGACATAGGGCATATTCCTATGTTTTGAGAGCAGAGATACAATTAGTGTGTTTTCCCCAATTCTATAAACAATTGGTAAAGGAACCTATCTCTTGGATCCCGCAGAATCAGAAAAGGGAAGCATCTGCACCCACTGGAGATATTAGGGCTGCTGTGTCATGAGTCTTCTCTTTACCCTGGGAAACATCTGCTGGGAACAAAACTGCATTTGATGTCTCTTGCCTGCAGCCCCTGTCTATTCACAAACTCAGAAATAATCCAGAATAGTCTTTCTTTTACAACATTGTAATAGTATGCTGCTGCATTTGGAGAAAAGAGTCTGTTTCTGGGGAAAAAAAATAGTAGGACGGCGAGGTCACAGTCTCCTGGCAGCACAGCTTCATCCACTCCGTTTTTGAGGAGCTGGAGCAGCAAGCAGGGTGTCCACAAAGATCCAGCACAATGCCCGTCTGGAGGGGAACAGCCTGAATACCCTCTGGTGTGCCTTGGGAAGGTGATAGCACAGTCAGCCTCTGAGGGATGCTGGAGCAAACTTTCCAAGAGTCTGGGGGTCCCTTGAGCACTCTGCCGATGGGCCTTAGGAAGTGCTAGCAGAAACGGCAGGCATTCTTGAAGAATGCTAGTGGGTTGTTCACACTTACAAGAGTTTCAGTTCTGAGGAGGGCATTGGCCTTTTCCTTAGTCCCTGACACCCTGGCTGAGCTCATCTGCTGGGTCAGATTAGAGATACAACCATTGGGGTTCCCAGAAAGTTAGTTCCCTACCCACCACATTGCTTCCTGGAATGGAACCAGAGATAGTCATTCCCCACACCCCACTCCCAACCCCTCCACCTCCAGCTGAATAACTAAACAGCTCCCTGGAGCCAGAGCCTATAAACACCCTAAGGATCAGCAGAGTTGAAAGTGCCAGGAAAAAGAACACAGAGCCCTTGGAAATTGCTTTGTCAGGGGCCAGAAGAGACCATGGAGCCTTAATTAGATCCCCTCCGGAGTGATCTTGTTAAACTTGGTGAGAGAGAGTGAAGTGTGAGCCATATTACTATGAGGCCCCTCCCTGCCGCCTCCACCGGAAAAATAGACATGAAGCAGGAGCAAGGGCAGCAGCCGGGGCTGTAGCGGCGCCAGGGGACCCACCCGCCTTCCTCAGTGTCCCGGGCAGACTGGCCAGCACGCATACACCTCTGTCCCTGGCAAAGAGGTGGCGGCAGCTCCTTGCATCACTCCCAACAGAAAGAGTAACTAAGAGGGGATGATCTGGTTGGCCATTTCCTTCTCCACCCCACTCCCTGTGCCACCCCCTTTCTTTTGCAGCACTTTTGCACCCCAACCCGCTCCTGGCCAAACCAGGGTGCTTAGAGGCGGAGCGACAGAGAGTCACAGGGCCTCAGCTTTCCCCACCTGCTGCACACCATTCAGCCTCCCACTGTGGCCCCGAGTCCTGGCGGAAAAGCTGTCCGCATCTCTGCTGCTTCACTGGCTCTCGGCTCCCTCTCCCCCCATAGGAATTGTGTGACGAAATCTTGGTGGGCTGCCCTACGGGGTCCGTGGTGGTGACCTCTGGGGCTGACACGAGCACTGTTCCCTTCAGACTAGGGACAAGCTAGGGTTGGGTCCCAAGTCCCTAGTGTTGTTCAAAAATCAACACTAGGGGTCAGTCCAATGTCCCTCTGTCTCCATGGGGCACTGGAGGCCCTATGCCGGGTGAGAATGCAGTGGGACAGTGGCAGAGAATTGCTCTTCCTGGGCCTTTCAGATGCCAATGCACAGATTACTGTGGTCTCTGCAGCCAGAAGAGAGAAAACAGACCATGCTCTCTGGTTCGGGGTCTGAGGCCCCTGCGTGCCTGACCCTGGCAAGACTAAATATGCTGCCCGGGGCAGACTCCTGGAGCAAAGGAGTCAAGGTGTTCTTGGCAGGTGGATCAGTAGTGTCTTAATACCATCCTAAGGGTTTCGCTGGATCCTGACTGCAGTTGCCACCTTCCCCAGCTTTGGCCTAGCCACCCCCACTCTGTTTTACTGATGGGCCCCTCTATCTAGGTTCTGCAGGAATGTATTTGCTTTTTTTTTTTTTTTCTGAGCACATTATATCTGATTATGACCCCAGATTCACAGCCCAAGCCACACATCAGTGGGCCAAATCAGAGGCCACATGATGGACTATCCATGCTCTATGTAACCCCCAAGCTAGACAGGTGATCATTTTTATGGACAATGAAAAGACAGGTTGACACAGTTGAGGGGAGGGGACAAGATAACCCAGCGTGGACTATGCAGCTCAGGCAAGCAGTCTGGAGTGTCAAATGCAGCAATTCCCAAGGAGGCTGCTTCTCATTTACCATATGCCTGATCAGGCAGTCTGCCCCTTCCTTCAATCATTTGCTCTAGTTTTACAGTTATTGACACCTTGCACACCTTTAACGGCCTTCCACTCCTTTTGTTCCCCTTCCTGAATATTCAAATAGAAGGGAGTTTGGGATGACTTTTCAACAGCGAGTATGGAAGATGATATAAACCCATTGTGAAATATTTAAAAGTTCAGAATTTTCACCCTAGCTGGTTTTGCTCAGTGGATAGAGCATCAGCCTGCGGACTGAAGGGTCCCAGGTTCAATTCCAGCCAAGGCCACATGCTGAGGTTGCAGGCTCGATCCTCAGTAGGAGGCATGCAGGAAGCAGTCAATCAATGATTCTCTCTCTCATCATTGATGTTTCTATGTCTCTCTCCCTTCCTCTCTGAAATCAATAAAAATATATTTTAAAAAAACCTCAGAATTTTCTGCTAATTCCTTTAAGTGATGTGTCTTTCTGGTTACATTATATAAACATATTTTTCTGTACAAATACTTTTGTCCTTTTTGCATACAACCAATTTGGATGAAAATCCTGGATAAGAGTAGGATGACTAAAAAAAATATGTATTTATTACTAAATGGGACACATTAATAGCAGCAATCACCACAAGAAACACCAAAACCCCAGCACCTGGGCAAGTGTGGGAGACGGGGGAGAATTTAATTTCTCTGTTTATCAGAACAGCTCTGAAAGCTTTCCCTCCGGAAGAAAAACTCCCTGTGCTCCTTTTCCAAGCAACTATGCCTGCTTTGAAGTCACAAGACTTCTGAGCCTATGAACACAGGTGACAATGCTATGACAGAACAGAAGTTGGCCTCAGCTCCTGCACCTTCCACACAGAATGCCTCCTAATGTCACCCACACTCCCGAGGCTGACAAACTGATGTCATGGACAAACACAGCTTTATGAAACTGACTGCCTCACGTAGTCCCTAAAGCACAGACTGCACTAAATTATTTGGGCTGGACTGGGACCCGGGTCACTTGACTGCCTAATTAATGTACATCCTGTTTGGAGTGCCCTAACATTGTCAGCTCCTTGTTTCTGGGGGACTGAGTGCCTTCTGGGATTGTACTTACTGTGTGTGCGGCCTGACCAGCATAAAGTTGCATCAGCCTGAAGGCATTCAGGTCAGTTTCAACTTCCTGGCCAGAGCTGTGTTGTGCCTGAGTTGATACCTCAGGCCAGATAAAAAATGATTCATAAAGAAGCTTAAAGTAGAAACTTCTTGACTTTCCAAAGTAGATCCTAATGAGCTATGGGGCATCATTTCCTGGCTTGATAATGGTTAGTGCTATGTTCACTCCCCCAGGAGGCTTGATCATCTTGCTTGGAGTGAACTTTATTATGACCATGGTCTTCTGCGGCTTCAGACTGTTTACAAGGTTCTTGTCACAGCTCCTCAGAGACTGATGTTCTGGGTCCACCTGGGTTGTCTATGTTTCTCACCAGGGCACTGAAAACACAAGAGATGGCGATGAGCAGTCTGGCTCCAGGCCCAAATCCTGTGAGCCATCTTTCAGGCTCCACCACAGGCAATGACAGTGGCTCTTCTTGTCAGGCCTCGTGGCTGAAAACTGCCCTCCCACACCGCTTTGTGCACAGACCGTGCGCTGCAGTCTTTGAAGGGGCGGCAGTGGAGGAGTCAGCTCTCCTTCGTAGGACATGCTCTTACATGTACCTGCATTCCTAGCCCAGGTCACGACAATCAGAGGCCTCCTGGATGGGCCCTGGGCTGAGGTCTTCCCCAGGTGCATCGGCAGGGGCCTCTTATTGGAGGAGAAAGCAGCCTTAAGGACATCTCCACTCTGACTCAGCACTCAGTGCAGTAAGTCCTCAACTCAGGTCATCAATAGGTTCTGCAATTTTAAACAAAAAATTACTAATGGCATCTCATCAACACTGAGACAAAAGGACATTAAATGAAACAACTTTATTGGAGGATGTACTGTAGATTCGCTCTCCTGGATTGTCTCATTCTTCTTCCACCTAGCTCTAAGGTCCATGAAATGCCAGAAACCTTTTGTTTGGGTGTTTCCTCTGTGGGGAGACAATTCCCTCACCTGCGCTAACATCTCTGAAACTTGCCTAGTGCCACTCATGGCCTCTTGTTTATACCATTACAGCAAGCAAATGCAGTCTTCACTGTTATTTTCACTGTGGCTTATTGTCTTAATTGACTATCCTAACACCTGGCAGTTTATCTCTCTCCAGCTCAGCTCTTGACATTGAAAATGGGTAGAAGGATCTCTCTATTCTCTCTCCTTTTTGACTGTGGTACTTCAATGTGAAGATCTGTGTTTTAGGACTTACATATCAAGAACATGCAACTTGATTGCTTTTGCTCAGTTACAAAGAGAACTCAAGACTAGGTAACAAATCAGTTTCTTACAGAAAGAAAGGAAGGAAAGAGGGAGGGAGGAAGGGAAGGTGAGTAAGACTATGGGCTAATAAGGAATAAAATGTTTTAATAAAATCAAGCTATATACTATGATAACAGAAAATACTGTACATCATGTTCATGATGGATAATAAGGGTCCCACTTCAATGATAAATATAATACACCATTTTAAACATATGGAGTTTTAAAAAGAAATCAAATAAGAATTATACATAGTTCAGCTATATTTTAACCCAAACAACTAATTTTGCTAATAATTTTAAGTTATACTTATTCACAAGCAATGAGGAAAATAAGCCTTCTTACCATACTGTCTTGTTATCCATGCAGCAAACACATAGCAGTATAACTAAATAACGTTCATAAAACACTTGTTAAGCCCTTGGGCAAAAGATTAATCTATAATTTTAATATTGTGTGGGGGAGAGGCTGGGATGAACAAAAGTTTCCAGAAAGGATGTTGCTTCAAAGCTCAAACTTCTGAGTATATAACCTGCAATTTACAATTATGGGTTTATGTCTACTTCATGTGTATCCCACATTGAGATTTTTAATCTCCTGCTTCAATTGTTTTCTTCCAGATTATTTCTCAGTATAGTGCAAGGTCCAATCTCCATTCGAGATTACCAACATTTTGTTTCACAAGTAACACTAGCCCTTAAGAGTGTGTCCACCTCAGAATGCCTGATAGAGACAACACATAGAAAAGGAAAAAGTGACAAGTTTGTTTTGTCACTGTGTTAGAGTAGGCAAATAAAAAGATATGAGCTTGGAGAGGGTAGGAGAGGCAGCTGGGGCTTGGAGGAAGTATGTGTGAGACATGACACACTGAAAATAGATAATGGAGATGGCAAGCTCCTATGTGAGCAGGAAAGATACAGAGCACCTGGATGAAGGAGCCTTATAACTTAAAGATACATTTCTTTTTGAGAAATAAGGGAAGAGGAGACTTACTGAGGGATAAATATAAATATCCCAAACCCTACCCAAGTGGGACATTCAGTTTGGTTTTAGCCAGCTGGGTTGCCCACGCAGGTCCTATCTGAGTGAATTTCTTTTCTATAAAAAAAGTATTTGCCTGCTTTTGCTGCCATTTGTTGTCTCTTGTTTGAATTCATTACTACAAGTCAGACAAGAACTGGGGATGCAGAGTATTGTCTCTGGCCAGAGTTTACCTCCAGCTAGAACCCCTCTTTGACCACTGCTGACAACTTTATCTATTTGTTGTTTACTGAAGAATACGAAGATGATATATCATAAAAGCAACATAACACTAAAATAGATGATTTAGAAAAGAATGAGTAGAAAGACTCCACTAATTAGACTCCAGTGAACAAACATCAAAGCAAATCATTCATGATCAGAAGCAAAGAAGAAAGAAGGCACACAGACCTGACAGCTTCTGCAATAGAGAATTCTGTCTGAAGTTCTCTCCACAACAACCCAGACGGAGGTAGCTCAAGAGATGAGCCTTACTGACTTGCAGGCGTTAGATAACGTGGTAGTGGAAACTTCTACAATTATTACTCTTGTCTGAATGTCACTAGGATTGACGGGTTGGTGGGGAAGACAGATATCAGAGCTAGCCATCTTTCAGAAAATAATCAACAGCATATTTCTATGTGTACCTACTTTTTAAATACTTTGATTAAACACTCATACATTCATATTCCCAAAATGTTCAACATACATACTTTCAAAGATATATGAATTCATTATTTCTAGTAAATGTCCTTTCGAATGCTGTCCAGAATCTTTGATTAAAAAAAATACAATGTTGCTGAAAATTAGGTTTGCAACCCAAATATACATTAGAATTGAAGTCTTTAAATTAGATCACCTTCCTAGTGTATATTCCTCTATGAATCTCATTTTAGCTAGTTTCAGTGCTTACTCTATAATCAGACATTAGCTTTTAAATCTAGACTAAAATTAATGTTGTTCCAAATGGGCATTAATAGATTTCATTCAACATCTGGGAGGATTCAAACTATGCATCTATCTTTTGCTACCTAGTACTCAACAGGTATTGATTTGCACAGCCTAAACTATCATAAATAATTTATGTGAATCCATAGTTTCACACTTGTAATTTTATTTCTTTTTTAATGTTTTGTATCTTGAATGAGCCATACTTCATTTTTGTAATATAAAAGTTGCACATTTTTTTAAAACCTAACATTCTCTCAATTGTTTTGCTCCCTCCTTATACTAAAACTAGAGGCCTGATGCATGAAATTCATGCATTGGGCTCGGCCCCTGCCACTGCAGCTTTATCTGGAAGGTCGTCTGGAAGGTCATCTGGTAGGTTGTCTGGTCTAATTAGCATATTACCCTTTTATTATTACAGATTTATGTTCTGATCTGCTTTGTTCCTGAGATTCAGTTTAGTGATTACAGTTACTCCTGAAAGTCTGAATGGTGTCATGATCTGTGATTTAAAATAATGAAGAAATTTCTCTATATAAATAATTAATATATAAAGTTACCCCAAATATCATGCATTTTAAGACTACATTACTCTGGTAATGTAATTTAATGCTAATGTAGTATTCATCATTGTGAAGAATTCTAAGTGCTCTATGCCACACTTTATAAAATTAAAAAACACCTAATTTTAAAATACAGAACACATGTATTATATCGAGTGTTAACATATAATTTAAATATGATATTAAATGCCTTTCCGATAGACTTTAAGAGCCTTGCTCTGAATTATTATCTTCCTATATCCTTTCAACAACTAACAACTTACTCTCTCTCAGTTACCACGTTAGACACAGGAGATACAAACATAAACAAAACATGGTCCTTGTCCTTGAGATGCTCAAAGTCGAGTGAGGGGACACATGAAGGCGTGAAAAAGAAGGGAAATTACAATACAATCTTGTTAGTGTTGCAATAATATGCGGTTCGTAGTTATAATTGTAAAACACTATTGATGTAACAAAATTACTTATACATATTTCTTGAATAGCATTGTACTGAAAGAAGATACTGCTTATAAGAAATAACCAAAAATTCTTGAATTCTAGATTATAACATAATTTTCTGAAATTTTTTAATTGGTTTAAACTTTATTCACCACTGGAAATAATCAAAACTAATATATATATATATATAGCCTATCTAATAAAAGGGTAATATGCAAATTAACCATCACTCTGCGACAAAATGGCGGCGCCTATGGCCACAAGATGGCAGCGCCCAGTCCTCTTAGCCCCGAGCCCCAGCGGAGTCCCTAAGTCTGCCCAGCAGTGGCAGTCCAGGGTGTCTAGCTGGGAGGCGCCCACCCCACACACAGCAATTCCTGCCCAGTGGCGGCAGTCCGAGGTGTCCGGCTGGTCACCTCCGAGCCGTGTGTGATCGGGGGCGAAGCGGGCAGCAGGGCTTTTGGCCCGTGTGTCAGGCCAGCAGCGACCCGCCCCCCCCGAGCCGCGCGCCCTCTGGGGCGAAGCAGAAGCAGGCCGCGAGGCTTTTGGCCGGTGTGTCAGACCGGCAGTGCCCCGCCCCTGAGATGAGCACGATGGGGCGAAGCAGGCCACAGGGCTTTTGGCCGGGGTGTCAGGCTGGCAGCGACCCGCCCCCCCGAGCCGTGTGCCTCCGGGGCAAAGCGGGCAGCGGGGCTTTTGGCTGGGGTGTCAGGCAGGCAGCAACCCGCCTCCTGAGCCGTGCTGGATCCAGGGCGAAGCGGGCCAGGGGCCTGGGGCCGGGGCGTCAGGCCGGCAGCAACCAGCCCCCCAAGCCACGCGCCATCTGGGCGAAGCAGGCCACGGGGCTTTAGGCCGGGGTGTCAGGCCGGCAGCGCAGTGCACCCCCAATGTGCGATCTTCAGGCCAGGGAAGGCACCCACCGGGCTATCCGCAGCCAGGCTGAGATGGGGTGTCATCTGGGTGGGCTGAGGTGGCAGCCTTGGGCTGGGGTCTCAGCCTGGCCAGGGCCAGAACCCCTCCAGCAGTGGCAGCCTGGGGTCTCAACCATTGAGTCACACCAGCCAGGCAGATATAGAGGAATCTTAAATGTTTCTTTTTTTATAATATATATTTTATTGATTTTTTACAGAGAGGAAGGGAAAGGGATAGAGAGCTAGAAACATCTATGAGAAAGAAACATCGATCAACTGCCTCCTGCAAACTCCCAACTGGGTATGTGCCCCCAACCAAGGTACATGCCCTTGACCAGAATCGAACCTAGGACCCTTGAATCTGCAGGCCAGTGCTCCATCCACTGAGTCAAACCAGTTAGGACTGTCCAATATGCTAAAGAAAAAACCCTATCTAATAAAGAGGAAATATGCAAGGGAGGGCATTTGGGGGTGACCGGGGTGTCAGGGGAGGGCAGTTAGGCATCGATTGGGCTGGCAGGGGAGTGGTTAGGGGGTGATCAGGCTGGCAGGCAGAGCAGTTAGGAGCAATCAGGAAGGCAAGCAGGTGAGTAGTTGGGAACCAGCAGTCCTAGATTGTGAAAGGGATGTCTGACTGCCTGTTTAGGTCCGATCCATAGGATCGGACCTAAACAGGCAGTCAGACATCCCCCAAGGGGTCCCAGATTGGAGAGGGTGCAGGTTGGGCTGAAAGACACCCCTCCCCCCGCCCTGTGCACGAATTTCATGCACCGGGCCTCTAGTGTGTGTGTGTGTGTGTGTGTGTGTGTGTGTGTGTGTGTGTGTATATATATATATATATATATATATATATATATATATATATATAAAATATAATTATATATATATTAAAGCTTACCATGCAGTGTCAAATTATTTAAATTAATTTTGGCATTTCATCTCTATTCCAAACTTAAGAATGTCATATTTAACTTAATATTGATGATTAACACATAGTACTCAAAGTTTTGCAAACCATGAACAGTTTAGGAAAGATTTTGAAAATACTTTACCATAACAATAAATATGCACCTTAATTATGAATCATAATGACTTGTGTGCCATAATTAAAATTATAGTCAACCCTTAGGTAAAAATAAAATATATATATTTATAGCAGAGGGAAGAATAACTGGATTTAACCTAAATATAAATAATCATATTAATAAAAATTATATGTAAAAGAAATAAGTACAATGTGTTTATTCTCCGAAGGGATAAAATCCTAATATCACACTTTCCACAGTTGTGCAGTGTGAGGTTCTACATACTTGCGGGCTCACCAGTTTGCCTACCTGTGTTGCATGTAAAACTGAGATGCCACTGGAGCCAGGCCTGTTGAGTTATTGAATATACTTAGCATTTATACTTGATAAGTGAGGCTTCTGGGGCTCCTTCCACCTTGTTGGTGGTTGAACCCCCAACATCAGGCTATGGAGTCATAAGCCCTCGATAGGCAGGCTTCGGTATTAACAAGAGCAGAGCAGCAAGCTAACAGCTGCTTTCACAGAGATGGTGGTCCTGCCAAACAGGATGTAAGGTGAAAACTCGAAGGGGATTCTCTGCCTGGAAGCTGCTTCCCTTTGCCAGAGGCTCTGACCAAAAGCACCAGTCCCCAGCACTTGCCTTGTCTCCAATACCCAGTGTCCAAAACAGGCTGGGGCTCCTCTTAGCAATGGGGAGCTGAAGGGATAGCAAGTTTTCTTTGAGAAGGCCTTGTGAATTTACCCATGTAACCCCAAGAAAGTTACTCATCAAGTGGGCCCCAGAATTGTGTCACGGTTTACCAGCCACTCTTTCTGGGGGAGAAGAGATAACACTGGAGTTAGGCCTTTAAGACGGAGATTTCTGACTTGCTAGCCAACAGGGCATCACCTACACTGTGAAAACTTTTGACATCACGGGGCAGAAGCACGTGAACTAAATTCTGACCCACTCATTAGGGGCCAATGTTAGGACAGTGTGTCTCATTAGCACTTCTCTACCTGTAGCTCTTCCCAGTTTAGGCTGATGGCCCCCGGCACTTATGGGATAAGATGTGCAAGCACATAATTTGTCAATCTCTACATTCAGATGTACAAGCAACAGCGATACATCGAATTGGCCCCAGGGGTTCCTGCTACATGGTCACATTAATTTTCCTCCCCTACATTTCATCTTTTGGTATTCTTTTTTTTTAAATCTTAGAGACAAAAGTCTTTATTGCTTAAAGCATGACAGGCATATGAGCTTCATGTTCTCACCCCCCAAGTCCCACAGCAGCGATGCAGAAGTGAGCTCCAGTGAATGTCATTCGAACGGTGGTTTTGTGTCACAGATGAGAAACCACAAGCTTAGAAAACCCGATCTTTTAAAAAGAGGGCTGTTTGTTTACTAACTACCAGTTAGGCTCACCTGTGCAGCCTTTGTCAGGGAGGAAGACGTTATCATTATTCTGGTCAAGAAACACATTCTCCCTCTGCCCTGCAGGGAAACACTTCTCTGTCTTCCAAGACTGTTTGCTATTAACTTCCATGAAAAGATTGTATTGATCGAAAGCTGATAGGAGACATGCAGAAACAAGACAGACCTGCGGAGACCTGTATGAACAGAGACAGGATTTTAAGCCCCTAAAGGCAAGGACCAGGTCTCTTGAGCCCATTGCTTTATTCACAGTAGTTTTTAAATTCCCCAAAGCATAAGAGGAACATAATATTTGTCAGTAAATACATGAAATGAGCTGTTATAGAATCATCTCTGTATTTACTGTGCTTTAGAATGATAGTGGCCCCAGTCGTCTGAAATCAATGAAATGCTCCACAGTTAAAAGCTGTTAATATAAGGAATGATCTGTTGTTATATTTTTGTTTGATCCCCACATGATTAAAATTGAACCAAAATGGAGAAAAACTATTCCATGAAAAAATGCTGAAGAAAATGCACTTTTTAGCCTAAATAAGAAATAGCATTGGGGGAATAATAATCATTTTTGTCTAATATAAACATAGCATTTATAAAATTATAAAGTACATAAATATCCAGATATGAAGAAATAAACTCATATGACTTATTGGTTAAAAATAAAGACATTAGGTCATAATAATGATAAAATATTGTGAAAATCTGTGTCTGAACAATATAGACTCAAACACGCTTTATGTTGCCTGTGCAATTATGACTAAATCAGTCAATGTTGCCTTTAAAAATCCTTTCCAGACATTTCTCAATATTAACTATATATTGTTAATCTTTCTGAATAGGTCCTAGGATTCCAAATTTTTCCTAAACTCTTGGTCTCCCTTTAATATACAGCACACTCTGTTCCAGTTCTGTAGCAACCCTAACTATGGCTCAAGGTGTATTTCAAATGCTAAATCCTTAATGAAACATGTCCTGATTGATAGCATTCCTCTCTGGAATGCACAGAACATATTCTTAAATTATTTTCCTCCTTCCCTTATTTTTTTCTTTTGTCCTTTTTAAACATACATACATACATACACACACACACACACACACACACACACACACACACACACACAGATGTTCTATCTTGTATTGTGCCAGTGACTGTTGCATTGTTACATCATTGGGTTACTTATTTTAAAGTCAATGTGAATTTTTAAAGGCAAGTTCATGTTTTCTCCATTAGATGTTAATTGAAACAAGGATTAAAAATAATGTTTTCTTTCTCTTTATTTTAGAATTTTAATGCACCTTTCTTTTAGAGGATTAAAATAGCATTTAGTACTAAACTTCAATATAAAATTAACTACTCATATTGAAAATCAATAAGGAGAAAATTAAAACTTTGGAATAATTTAGAGCTAATATTATTCTAGAAGCAGCAGCAACTAGTTAAATAAAGATTATAAGAAGCACATCCTTTCAGACAATTGGCAAATATCATTATAGCAACAGAGAGACCATACAGAAAAGTACTTTGTTAAATCTATAAAAAAGTTCAAAATTAAGATGCAAAACTTTCTGTTACCTTGTATAACTTACTCTTTTTGGAACCTTTGATGGCTCGGTAAAATCTGTAAAGTTTTTAAAATTTTGGACTTAGTAAGCCCCACATATGTGAAACTAAAAATGTATTCCTGAAGGCTGTTAGGTTATTTTACATTTCCTCATAAAACTAACCTAAGACCACAATATGGCTTGTATTCTAAGGAGAACTTGGAATAAAACTGTATACTATCTCAAAGATTCATGTGAAAAATCCACTAAGGAACCTTCAGTTAAGTATATTAAATCTAATTCCTGTTGGAAACTCCATTTGCTCCCTCAGTCCCTTATGACAGCATTTAGGCAATTTCCATATATTTTCACCAAATTGGACCCCTCTTAATACAATAATAAATAAAATAGCATTGGCTGTGTGGCCCATTTGGTTGGAGTGTGGCCCTGTATACCAAAACTGTATACCAAAAGGGTAAAGGTTAAATTCCTGGTCAGGGTACAGACTACATTTTGTGTTCAGTCCCCAGTTGGGGCACATGTAGGAGGCAACTGATCAATGTCTCTCTCTCACATCCATGTTTCTCTCTCTATATATATACCTTCCTCTCTCACTGAAACAATAGTATGAAAGGGAATAAATACTATTTTAGAACTAATTTGTAGAGTAGTGTGTCATTTTCACTCAACCTCCTCTTGATAACATGACTTGGCCTACATCTGAAATTCAAGTAAGAATCACTGACATGAGTTCTCACAAGCCACAAAAGTCTGTAATCACTTTATTTTTGTAAATTTATATAATTTTTATGAATTTAATTTTTTCTAAATATAAAATTATATGCTCTCAAATATAATTTGAGACTATCTACTCTGTGTTCCTACACTAACTCTCATTCCTGACTTCAAATTTCTTTCGTCCTTTTTCCTTAATATAATCTTAACTGTGGGCATTAAATATTCCCAGTGGCTTTACCATTTTTTTTTTCTGTTTTCATTTTAAATCCAGAACATCACTCTGTTGGTCTCTCTCCATTTTATTGACTCTATTTTTCTAGCTCTGTTGTCTCCTAGACACTTACTAATCTTCTCCCACTGTTTTTGCTAAGTCTTACTAATGGACTCAGCCAGTTTTGTTGATTTGATAAAAATATTCCCTATCGATATCTATATCTCTACTGAATAATAAATAACTTTCAGGATAATAATATACCAATTTATATTTTCACAATTTTATGTAAATCCAATATATTTGCCTTTGGTATTCTAGAAAATAAGTGTTTTTAATATTGCTATATCTGTTTTTATTCTATAGAAATTACTATATATGACTTGTCTTTGTAGAACATTATTTCTTCTAATAGAGTTAATAAATTTAGGTTTATATGTAAGAACAAAAAAAAATTTAGGTCAAAAACAGTGGAAAAGAAACTAGAAGGCTAAAAATACTTGCCTTACCCTTTCTATAGGACTAGAGGCCTGTTGCATGATATTCGTGCAAGAATAGGCCTTCCTTCCCCTGGCTTCACTCCCAGCCACCCGGGAGCTGGCTGCCCGGAGCCAGCAAGTCCTCGCTTCTGTCAGAGCACCACTCCAGTAGCTCCCTCCGCCTCCCCCCTTCCCCTCATAGCAGGCTTCACACCGCTCAGTGCCTGCATATGCAAATTAACCTCCATCTTTGTTGGGTTAATTTGCATACTCACTCTGATTGGCTGTGGGCGTAGCAGAGTGATGGTTAATTTGCATGTTTCTCTTTATTAGGTAAGATTTTGCCTCAAATTGTACATTTGAATCTGTAGAAGAATGTTTAGGAAACAGACTTCTTTTAGCAATTGCAAATATATATATAGTACATATTTGAATATGTATTAAATACTACTTTATATATTAGTATATTGCATGATATCCCCTAAATTAATAGCCATCCTTCCCAGTTGGATATAATAGAAGTTAATAAATAGGGCATGTTGTCCATTATTTATAAATTTAGAAGCTAAATTTCAGGCTTAGAAATCCCATCTGGAATAAGACTATATGTTCACACATTGACCAACTACTCCCCTTATTCCACTCCATCCACCTGGTCAACCATGAATCATTAATAACTACTTTTTGAGTACCACACTTCAACTATCTTTACATCAAGCCAGTAACAACATGACCTAACCCATATTTTCCTAGCTTGTTGATGAGTATGCCATGCGGGACAGAGTTAAAAGACTTCCTGATGTCAAGCTCGATTACACTTATTATAGATTGAAGAAATCAAGTCCATCATAGTAGGAAATACATTTGGTTTGACAATGATTTGTAACTGAAGTCATGCTATATATAACCCTGCACTTTGTGATCCTCAAAGGGCTTGCAAAGTTTCTCTTGAATGATAACATACTGTACTGTTAAACTAAAAATAAGGAAGCCAAGGTGAGAGGCACCAAGGATTTATTTGAGATCCAAAAATAATTGCAATTCTCAAAAGTACTGATTCAGGCAGAAACCCAAATACATTGTTCCAATTAGGAGGTGAATGCAAGGGGTATTTATGAGAAAGGGGAGATAAATAATTACATGAATAGAAAGAAGGCATTTCTATGGGTGAAAATAAGCTAAGTTAGTCTTTAGCTATACATAGTGGTGCTAATTCTAAAGAATGTCTTTAATTTTCAGGCAGGTAGTCAGAATGTCTGTCTTGCTGTTAGCTTTTTAAACAGTTGTTTTAAATACAATGTTGCTTTATGCTCAGTACAAATGTTATTTTGCCCTGTTAAAATATTTCAAAGATTTGAGGAATAAGTTCTACAAGACAGTTCCTCTGAGATGACAGCTCTGACTCCATACAAAGTGGCTCCTATATTATTTATTTTTTCAGAGTACATTTCCTCATTTAAGTTAGAGTAGCTAGTTTGTGGTATCCAGAACTACTTTTCTCCTTTTAAATTTAGTTTCTTCTTGCTTTTAAAGCTTGTGAAAATGCTAGTCAGAATAAACTTACATGGGACTTTATCTATCAACGCATGTTGTTGTTTTTAAATAAAAAATATACATAAAACCTGTGATGTAAAAAGATTAATAGATAATTAAACAATTTGTGGATGTGATTTGTCATCTTTTGAGATGCTTCAACTAAGTATTTAAATCATGTATTTCTGAAAACTCTCAGCTGATTATTTTATAATAGCTAGCAGAACACAGATCCTAATTTTCAAGTCTGCCCTCGCAAGTTTAAAGGTTACTTACCAACTGATTAGAACTGTCAGGTCTTATGGAATTTGTTATATAGTGTTTCTGTTAAGGTTACTTATGAAACTATTAGCCTTTTCCTTTGACATTTGATGTTCTGCATGATTAACTGTGTTTATATTCCTGAAAACTTTGTATTGCTTTAAAGGTAGTTTAAATAGAGCTCAGGTTAAATTAGCTGCTAACAAGTTATCTTTATTGAATCATTTTATTTACAATTAAAATCTTGTTCCTTAATGTTATTGCTTTCTTTTTTGCATTGTTAATTTAAAGTGATTTATACAGGCAATTGATAATTTACTTTTAGGATTAGAATAATAATAAATTCAAATGAGTTAAGTGATCATTACAGGATAGGGGTGCAATATTTAAAAATATGTATTTTAAAATTATAAACGTTTTACTTTCTCAAAAGGATAACTAGATAGACCAAAACAATCACTATTAACCATATATATATATATTAAGCCACAATGTATCACTCATATAATAACTAATCTCCTTTTCTTTCACATTCCAATAACAATGTATTTATATAGCACATATTAAATGTCTGCCTTACAGATAAGTAGGCATACATTTGCTTGATTAACTTAACTAGCTGTAAAGGATGGGTGATAGTTATATTTTTAACTTCTTAGTTACTACCACAGTGTTTCTGCTTATAGTCATCCTTAAAGTTTAAAGTGACTTAAAAAGAAAATTGTGGTTTTTTTAAAATATATTTTATTGATTTTTTTACAGAGAGGAAGAGAGAGGGATAGAGAGTTAGAAACATCGATGAGAGAGAAACATTGATCAGCTGCCTCTTGCACACCCCCTACTGGGGATGTGCCCGCAACCAAGGTACATGCCCATGACCGGAATCGAACCTGGGACCCTTGAGTCCGCAGGCCGATGCTCTATCCACTGAGCCAAACCGGTTTCAGCAAGAAAATTGTTTTTATTCTTTTAGAAATGTTTGCAAAACTATTAAGTAATTCACTAATCTTTTTCTCTGACTTTAAAAATAGTTTAGTTAATAATTGGAAATACTTTTCAGAATTACAGTAGATTATAAACTTAAGATTTATATTTATGCTTCTGTGAGTGAAAAATATGATTACCAGAATTTAAAAATATGCTGTCTAAGGCTAAAAATTTAGTTCAGAAATGTTCTTTATTGAGACAAATAGTAAAATAACAATATATACCTAATTTCATCCAGAAGAGATTTGAACATTAGGAGAGTATTTTCCTGAAAATACAGACTGATTATCTTCATATCTTTTTTTAATACTCTCTGATGTCTTAAAAAAAGAAAAACAATTTAAAAATTAAAATAGAACACATATTTTAAAAATAATTGAAATAAAAGTATAAAGACAAAAAAATGAAATTAGGGCATAGGACTTCGCTGGGTTATCATTATCAAATTAAATCAAACATATTCAAATACATTCTACTTTAAACTTTGCTTAGAAATTAAACATGAAAAGCCCATGCTACTTGTTTTCTCAACTTCCAACCACTGAGATGAGCAATATATTGAAATGGGAAGAAAAGATATTTAAAATTAATTTTCAGATGAAGACACTACGGCTTATACTGGGTCACTGGTTTTCTTTCAGTTAAACAATGCCAATGTTATTTTCTCTTATAAGGATGAGCCCAGAGTTCTCAGATTGTTATGTTTTTTCTAAGCACAATTGATAAATCACTGTTGCTTTTTCTGTCGCTAATTAGACAATATGGTGATATTATCTATTCCTTTTAAGAACATGGAGACAATGTGTCCTACTTGATAAGTTTTTAGTCAACCGTGTTAACAAAAAGACTTCAGTCAAAAGTGTCACTCAAACATAAGACTGTTTGTTTCATTGTGGAGATTTTTTTAAAATGTATTTTTATTGATTTCAGAGAGTAAGGGAGAGGGAGAGAAATAGAAACATCAATGATGAGAGATAATCATTGATTGGCTTCCTCCTGCACGCCCCACACTGGGGACTGAGCCCACAACTCGGGCATGTGCCCTGACCGGGAATAGAACCTTGACCTCCTGGTTCATAGGTCAATGCTCAACCACTGAGCTATGCTGTCTGGGCTATTGTGGAGATTTTAACAACATTTATTGGAGTCATAGTCCAATAAGACTTCCTGCTAAACTGTAAAGATATAGATGTATGAAGATAAAATGATCATAGAGAAGTGTGGATTAAATTTCAACAGGACTATGAAAGCCATATTGTTTAACGGTAAAACTGGAGAGTAGATAAATAAAAACTGGAGAGCTGATGAACAGTGTAGTGATAAAACTAGATCTTAATTGTTTTTAATCTTCCCACCACAGGAAATGATAATTATGTGACATGATAGAGGTGTTAGCTAACATTAAGTTTGTAATCATATTATAATATGTAAATGTATCAAATCACCATGTTGTACACTTTAAACTTACACCATGTTAAATGTCAATTATATTTCAACTAGGGGCCCAGTGCACGAATTCATGCACCTTGAAAGGAAGTGTGGGCCGCAAGGCTGATGTGGGCACAGGGGCAGGTCTTGGCCCATACTCCACGCCCCTGCCCTTCCCCTCCCACTGCAGCCCCCAGTCCCTGTCTGCCAGCAACCCCCAACACTGCCGCTCCCACACGTTGATGTGGCCGGCCCCACTCGCACCCGCTGATGGCATGGAGCAATTGGGGCCAACTCTGTCAGCAGGTGCAAGCAGCAGCTGCTGCCCCAATCCACGCTCAGGAGCGGTGGGGGCGGGGGAGAAGCCCCGAGGGGCGATTAGGGCCAGCAGCCATCGCTCACACCCGCTGACAGCGCCAAGCAATCGGGGCCGGCGCCGGGCGCTGGCAGCAGGTACGGGTGCCTAGCGGGTCTGTGGTGCACTGGAGCAAAGAATTTTCAGTAACCAACAGAGGCTTGCCCTGATGACAGCAACCGGCTCCCCACTTTGGTCTGGTGCCCCCGCTCACCTGCTCCACTATCCCACCATGGCCAATGCCCTCTATGTTCTGCGTTCTGCCGCCTGCTGCCAATGCCGTCATGTTCCGTGTGTGCTCCCTGGTGGTCAGCTCACATCATAGCAACCGGTTGTTCGGTTGTTCCACCATTTGGTCTATTTGCATATTAGGGTTTTATATATATAGATTAAAAAAGTATTCCCCCAAGAGCAGAGGATACAGCCACGCCTCATGGAATATGGAATGGCACCCAAGTCAACCTTGATGGGAGAAGACTTTCCAATTGTCTCTTCCTCTCTCTGGTTAACCCATATAATTAGAAATAGTTATTTCCATATACGGTATTAGCCAATATATGTAAAGGCATATTTCATTCAATGATCAGGCCAATAAGAAAGTTCAAACAAATAAGAATGAAAAGGAGATATTTAACTAGTTGAGACCAGAAAAAAACAACAACCACAAAAAACAGTTTAGAAGATGAGCTCAGAGCAATATTTTGGGTTTATGAAGAATGAACTTTGAGTTCTTGAAGTGATTCAAAACAACTAAAATACATCTTCCACCTTTGGTAGGGACAGAGATAAAGAGAGAACATTAGAGACAGTAATAATATTAAAAAAGACAAACTAAAATCGTTAGTGAACCAAGTGAAGAAGGCTCTGGTGTTGGATAAATTTGCTCTTTTCTAAGGTTTACTGAGCCAACACCCCAGTTAACCTTCAACCTGTGTTTTTGTGTAATGACAGTAAAAATAAACAGTCATTAAATTAAGAATCTGATATGATGCAGAAGTAGCTCTATTGATTTGTACAAATTCTGTCCTGGCTACCCCATTTTAGGTGCCGTGTATTACCTCTGAAAACAATGATATAAGATTTCCTTATTGTTGAGTAAAACTACTATGAAACAGACCACTATTTTATAAGAAACAAAGCATTCATTATTCAATTATTTGTATTGACTCATATTTGTGACATCCTTAAGTAGAAGTTGATTACTTACAATTAAAATTCCTGTACTATATGATGTAGTATTAAGGGAAAAGAGATTAGTGCCTACATTGCCCAGAGCTCATTAGCTACCTGATGTTGAGAGGTATAAAAGTCTCAAAGGACAGATGAACAAATCTCAGCGCTTGAGATAATTTCAACATAGCAGATCCTCTAAGTTGAATATGTTTCTTTTTAGCTAAAAATAAAGCTAAACATGTGTATGTTAACTTTTATATTGAAGATTTACATTTATACTATTACCTATTGAAATCTAATAATTAATTTGTAGATTTAGTGGTGTCCACATGGGAAGGCAGCTGACCATTAAGTATGTAGAAGGTGCAGCATGGCATTACCTAGATTAGCTCATAATGGTCCAATGTTTTGTTCTCCAGTTTATAAGTCCAGAAAAAATATATAATACATAATTAATTTAAAGTATATTAAATTAATATAGGTTAATTCATAATACCAAATATCTAAGACATAAAAAGAATGTTTTGCTAAGATACTCAGAGACTGAGATGCTCTGATAATGCTATTATACTAATTCATAACAAAATGCTGATTTGTTCCATTTGAACAAGAATTAGAAGAAGCACATTGACTTCCTCAGGTAGTCTGCTTCCAATATTATTTTTTAAAACAATTAGTATAAATGTATGAGGTAGTGGTTTAGAGCTGGGACTTTGTAAAAAATATATTTATATTGATTTCAGAGAGGAAGGGAGATGGGGAGAGAGATAGAAACATCAATGATGAGAGAGGATCATTGACTGGCTTCCTGCTGCACATCCTGCACCAGGGATTGAGCATATGCCCTGACCAGGAATAGAACCTTGACCGTCCTAGTTCATAAGTCGATGCTCAACCACTGATCCATGCCGTTTGGGTAAGAGCTGGGACTTTTTAATGAGGCTGACTTGTGCTAGGATCCTGGCTTTGGCACATGCTAGTGATGAGACTTTGGACAAGTTTTGAACACCTCTGTACCTCAATTTTGTTTTCTATAACAGGGACTGTTAATACTCAACTTCAGCAATCATCTTCAGACTGATTTCTGATTAAGTCTTTGGTAACTCACATGTGCGTGTCTAATATAATTAGGCATATATCCATGTCCCAGGGAAATAGTGATGAATGAGAGGCAAGTTACCTTCTACTAATGAGCAAATAAGACATTGGGGTAAGCAACAATGAATTAGTAAGAAAATTAATAAACTTAAATGTATAAATTATAATATATCCTATAAGAAAATGAATGGGGCCCAGTGAATGGCATGAATGGAAATAATTTGCATTGAACCTGTGGTTAAATATTGCCTCTATGGAGCATTGATATTTAAGGTGTGAATGAGGAGGCAGGATAGAGACAGCTTCCCCGAAGGGGTAAGCAGAATGGGATCCTCATAAAATTGTGTGTGTCGGTTTGCCAATCTGACAACAGAGAGAAAGAAATGAGGAGAGAGGGTTTTAAGTAGGAGGATCTCTCGATCTGATTTATTATAAAAGTATAACTGTAATGATTGTATAGAAATAGATAGAAAGGCAAGATTGGGAGTGATATACTTATTAAGCTAAATGTAAAGAACATTTAAAACCTCCCACATACCTATCACTAAATGATACCTATTATCATCTCAAGCTGTATTAGAAAGCCAGCATCATTATAACTTAGCTAATTGGTGTATAAGTCTTTGACCAAATGGTCAAATTATCTGGCATTTTGTCTTCTAGCTTCTATAATTCTCAATAATTCTAGAAAATTTCATACAACTGTGATATTGGCTCTACTAAATTTAATGGTAACTCACACTGAGATTGTCTTTAATTCTGCTTTTCCATTCACCTATTCACCCCTAAAAGATTGCTGGTAGTATTTTTCATAGCTATACTCTCGAGCTTGTCACACTGAGTTACTGCTTTCAGCAGAAAACCCCAATCCTCTCCTTCATTGAAAAAAAAATGTGATTTTAAGTTAATATATACTCAAAACAGTACTATGTTTTAAAGTAAACTTTTATGTTTTCTTCTTTCTTTGTGAAATGATTCCCTCCTCTTTCATAAGGCTAAAACCTATTATTTCTAGTGGGAACTAGCATCTCCACTTATCTTCAATATTTACTGTTCAGTTGAACCATATAAAAGTACTGTTTTTGTAGAACAAGAAGAATTAAATATCCTCTATTTCCTATGTCTCAATTTAATCTTTAACAGTAGTCTCTCTCCCTCTCTCTACTCTCACTCTTATGGAGTAATTTTAGCTCAAACAAAGAACATGATGTCTCTATATAAATAATCTCTTCATACTAAAATAAAACAACATGTTGTTGGAATATTATTATGTACAAGGCAATGCTTTTCCTATTTTCTTCCTTTTACTACTGAGGTTCTAGCAAACATAGCCTATATTCTGTCTCTTTCTTCATTTGTTACAATCTGATTTTTCTTCATCATTCTGCTCTAATGAAGGTTCTTAGTAACACCCTATGTTGCAAAATACAGATGTATCCCATTAGTTTTATTTTATTCTGTTTTATTATAATATTTGGCCTAGGATGATATTTTTATTTTTATTTGAGAGAGAAGAGCTATTTGATGGGAATACTCCAAAGGAAATTGTCTGAGTACAGATTCTGGCTTCACCAATTACTTGTTATTATAAGTTATAAAAATTAAGTAAAATATAATTTACATTTTTGTTATCTTGGGACAATTACAGTCCATATTCATTGATAGTGAAGATTAAAAAAATAATAATGTTAAATAACCTACAACTAGGTTGGCTACATTGTGACTCCTCCATGAGTGCCCGCTACTATTATTATTATTATTGATGGCACACTTATTGAAAGCCTTTCCTTTTGGCGCAGCTCCTTGACAGATCTACTTCCTCCTTGGTGGTAAATCTTCCTGGTGACCTTAGTATCCTTCTCACTTGCAAGTGATTTGTTTCCAACTTTTTAAGCAAAATGAAACTTTTTAAAAACAGGGGCTTCATCTGTACCTGTTCACTATTGTGTAAATTCTTTCTAATACTGTTCCGGACATAGGGACATAGGGTGGGTGCCCAGTCAATATTACCAGATGCATGAGTGAATGAACACTACTTTGTGTTTAGTAAACACTATTCAAATGTTTAGTCCAGAAAACTCTGATACAATCTCAAATAAAAACTTAGAAATGATTTAAGAAGATAACATGGTCATTAATTTATATGAAAAGATACTTGATTCACAGATGGTCTAAGTATTGTTTTAGTATTTCCATTTCTTCCTTCCTCAATAATGAAAATCCCCCTTTAAGGATAAGTTCTCACATGGTTTTATTTTCCATTATTTTATTACTTCCGTGTACCTGATATCATGAAGCTATTTTAATATACTTTTAATGTCAATTTACAACATGTGCCTTGCTAATTTTCATGATATTTGGAAGGTCACAAATGCATAAACATAGATTCTTACTTTCAGAATATTCTATTTATCACTAGTTATACTATGGGAGATACCTTTGTGAAATTAAAATAATTGTGATAACAAAAATAGCAACCAAAATATTGTATCACCACTTGATATTGACTATGTATCAGGTGAAATGGTAATTGCAGTCTGGTTTATTCACAAACTACTTCTCTCCCTCTGCTTTTTACCAACATGGTCTTTCAGCCCATTTTCAGATCAAGGTTATGAGTGAAATAAAGACACTGAAAGGTCATTAAGTCAAAATTGGTGTAAAGAAGAAAGTTCTAGCACTACGTAAGGAAAGTATAAGAAACTATATTGGGGAAGGTGCAGAATGGGGGTAGTGAATAGAAAGGCAGATGGTTGGAGTAGAAAAGGGGGAAAATGCAACCTGAATTTTATGGGAGTTTTGAAACACAGAGCAGAGAGAGATTTAAGGCAGACTCTAACTTTTCTATATATGTGATACATAGATACAGGTGGGACAGAGGGAGAAAGGAGGTGTTGAGAACAACGTGCTTAAAAGCATTTTGCTTATGGAATAAGTGGTATTGCATTTCTGAGAGCCTTTGTGAAGTTAAATAATTTTGCAGTTGCTCTAGGTCATTGAACTGGGGGTTATGGAATGTGATTCTTTGCCAAAATCAGCTTCAAAGCAGAGCAAGGAAGATCTTCGTTACGGTGATCATGCCCTATTAATTTATGGCGTTGAAATACATTTCTAAACCCAGATGGAGCTCTCCCGCCCAAGGTGCCACTTTAGCAAATGGAATTTTTGTGTTCCTGTAAATTCTGTGCTTGACCAGAAATGTAGACTATCCAGTCAGCTCTCTCTGGGGTCTATGCTTACGTCTTGTTCCATGATCATTCTAAATAAGGTGAGATACACAACCCCAGCCAATCATGCCCTGTGTCTACCTTACTGCTTCTAAAGCTCTATTAGCCAAAATCCTCCTAAAAGGAATGTTCTGTTGCTTGGAGGTGCTGTACCGCCCCAATCTATGGGTTGTTTTCCCTTGAATGAAGGATATCAGACTCTTTACTAAAGTGCTTCATTTGTATCGTTTGGCAATGGATAGAATAGTTTAAGGGAAAACTAGTGACGGGCTCAAGGGTTAAAACATTTGCAGTAGAATATACACAAATTTGACAATTAAAATAAACATTTTGAAATAAACTTCTTATAAGTATGGTTAATGTTTTACAATTAAAGAGAGATGGTTTTCTTCTCTCACATATAAATTAAGTGAAATGAATCCAAGTGAAGTGACTGCCTTAGCAAGGATTACATGGAAAACACCAAGTAATGATTCTGAAACTAAGAAAAAAATATATAAATGGAAATATCAGGGGGGACACTTTGTAAAGTATATGGATGTCTAACTACTATGCTGTACACCTCAAACTAATACAAAATAATACTGAATGTAAACTGTAATTGAAAAACAAAATGTAAAGATTTCTATTAGTAAAAAAAAAAAGAATTTAAAAGAATTTAATAAAGCAAATAATGACTAATTAAGCAAAGGTAAATTATTATCCTTCGTTTCCACAAGCGGTTAGATTTATTATTAAAATAAATGATTTTGGGATTCATTATTTTTCCTGATAGAATAAATTTGAATTTAGAATAGAAAAACAGTGTTTTTCTTAATTTTACTATTACTCATTGCATGTATTAGAGTGGTAAAAACATTCAAATCACTTAGAATAACCTTAAGTATCAAGAACATGAATCTTATTTTCCCCTATATCACTTTTTTGTAGTTACCAAGACCATTAATTTCCACCTCAGAATGGTTAATTAGGTGATGGGTTTCTCTCCTTTTTGATTTTTAATAGGATCATACACTGTCATCTTCCTTCTCATTATGAAACTTCTATGTCAGTATTGAATTTTCCACTAATAATTACTGGTCTCTGGCTAGATATCATTTTAAGTTTGCATGGAGACCGTTTTTCTCTAGACTGCAATGCAAAGTGACTAAATCCCACACCCTCTGATTGACAGTGGGTCTTCTGTCTTTCACAGTTTCAGCAGGAGGAGAAGCAGAAGGGGAAGAAAAGATCATTAGGAGTTATTCACAGGCATTCTCTGTGTCTGAACTTGGAAGTGAGCAAGAAGACAAAGCTTATCTTTTGGGGTATTTTTAATGGTCCTGTAATGTCACTGGGAAAATCAGCAAGGCAGCAGAGTGGGAAACAATGTGCCCTCAGAACCCAGCAGAGTCTGACTTTAGCAGAGTAACTTTCTTACATCAACCAGTTCTATTTGACATGTTGAAGTTATTTGTCTTTCTGTTTTGTTTTTATAAATTATTAGTGTGTGAGAGCAGATAAGAAAACATGGACTCTACGTGGAAACACTGAAACTTTCACTGAAAGCCAACAATTAAGCAATAGTTTAATTTTACTTCCTGCCAGACTCCCCTTCTATTACTGCACTTTTTCCTAAGCTGAAGCCAAATTGGGCTAAATTGACCTTAACTCTGCACTCTTTATGACTTTGCCTACTTTCTGCTTTCTTAGTTCCTATCCTGAATCAAAATTATATTTCTGCTAGAAGGCACAGCCCAATTCTATCATCTTTTTTATGAAGTCATCCACAGATGAAATCCCATGGTATTCTGCCTTTACAATTTACAAACTATAATGATTATATGGTGCCCTAGGGGGAAGTAATATAAAAGAATAATGTAATAGTGACACATATTTAATACTCAGAATTTTTATTAAATAATATAGTACTAATGGGGAGTTTCTGCATCATTAAGCAAACTTTTTTTTTTAAAAAAATTAAAGCACATGGTATGGATGTTAGAGATATTTAAAAGAGAGTTATTATTGTACTTTCAAAGAAAAACAAATGGGGTCACTTTCAGGATCTTTCAGTTGATCTGCCAAAATGTCATCCTTCCCTCATCTTTTTTAGTTTTTTTATTTTTTCTCTCTCAGATCTAGGTTGTCAGTAGTCAACAAGTATTTGTTATGTCTGCCCTTTGCCACACACGGTGTAAGGACAGGGCTAGAGAGGTGAATACCCTGAATAGGAAAGAGAAATTATAACATATACACAAAAATGAAATATAGTATGGATGTCAAAAGTTATGAAGGCTCTGAGATTTTACTGTAATTGCAAGCTAACAATTTACCCTGCCAGTTTCCCGAATCCTGATGGAAAACACGAGACTACTCGGTCAAGGGGAAAATCACTATTGCTCACAGCAGAGCAGGCGGCAGAAGCTTTCTGTTCACATCCATTCTTCCTTCTCCATCAAGTATCATAGGGAAAGTGTGGATGCTACACGCCGAGTAGGTTTCTATTATAGCTAATGATCCATGAATTAAGAAGCCCTGAATATTTTTATTTATTTACCTTTAATTCAGATCATCAGCACAATTTTTAAAATCCTACCTACCTAATAATAGACAAATATGCAAATTTACCACACCTTCGCTACGCCCAAGCCACGCCCACCAACCAATCAGGACAATATGCAAATTATCCCAACAAAGATGGTGGCTAATTTGCATATCAAGACAGTGTAGAAAGAAGCCAAGAGCTGCAGAAGGGAGCAAAGCTGCGGAGAAGTAAGCAAGCTGGGGGGAGGAGAAGGAAGGAGAGGAGGCGGGGCCGGGGGCGAAGGAAGTAGAGCGGGGCGGGCTGGCGGAGAAGGCGGGCCAGGGGACAAGGGAGGAGCGGAGGCGGGGCGGGGTAGAGTGCAGCAGGAAACCCTATTGCAGGATTTTTCCTGCAACGGGAAGGCTAGTATAATATAATTTTATTAAGATATAATTTATATACAAAACAATTCATCTACTAAAAAGGAACACTTCACTTTATATATATTCAGTTTTGTAAAGCCATTGCCACAGTGAATTTTAGAACACTTCCATCACCCCTAAATTTACTCCCTATTACCCAAAACTTTTCCCATAGCCTTAGGTCAGGCCTCCACTAATCTAGTTTCTGTCTGTAGATTTTCCTAATCCTGCCATTCCATCTGAGAGAAATCATGCTTTATAAGCCTTTGTGACCGGCTTCCTTCTCTTAACGTAATTTTTTCAAGGTTCGTCTTCCAAGGCTGTGTGCTGTGCAAACACTCCGGGGAAGACAGTCCTGGACAAATCCAACACCATACAAGGTATGTAAAGACTTCATGGATTGTTTGTTGCTCCCCAAAAATCTCAACTGGACAAAATGCTGAGAAAGGAAAAGCAAGGCATTGGGGAAACACATACAAAGGGAAGCAACCCAATCTGCGGGCCCCCAGAGGCTTCCTCAAGAAGTTGCTTTTAAAGTGGAATCTGAGAACCCTGGGTGGTGGCTCAGTGGTTAGAGCATTGGCCCATGCACCAAAGGGTTGTGGGTCCGCTTCCCGGTCAAGGGCACGTGCCTGGGTTGCTGGTTAGCTCCCTGTCCCCTGGTTCCCTGGTCAGGGTATGTATGGGAGGCAAACTGTTGATGTTTCTCTCTCTGTCCCTCCCTCCCTTCCATTCTCCCAGAAAAGTCATCGAAAACATATCCTCTGATGAGGATTAATAAAATGGAATGTGAGGAAAAAAAATCACTAAAATAAGAAATGAAGAACGTGTTGAAAAATAATGTTAGGCATAAGCCCCAGACATCTTTATTTCTTTATCTTTATTCATGCTATAAAGACATTTAAAAATACAGCTTTGTATAACGAGTGTGTATAAAGGTGAAGAGACGGAGGATATAAGGCACATGTTTCAGATGCTGCTGGAAAGGAACGCACGGATGGAAGACTGTCATGAGATGAGACTCTCACGGCAGGTAGATGACAGATCCTGTAGGACCTTGTGGGTCATGATAGAGACTTGCACATTCCAAAATAATGGAACACAATTGAAGGAATTTAAGCAAGACAGTGAAATTATCAGACTTATTTTATAAGGAAATATTCAGAAAAATGTGCAATATATAAAAATCTTGATGAGAAAAATGATTTCTTCTTTACATACATGAAAAAGAAAAATGTATTCAGTTTGTGTTAAAATTTTGTTTAGTTCCTTGGATTATGCTATTTTGAAAATGACAGCTGGTCCTACATTGAACAGTTTGGTGACAGTTTCTTTAAGTGTTTCATGAGGATCACAATCCTATCAAATAATAGACAAATATGCAAATTGACCATACCTCCGACATACCATAAGCCACGCTCACAAGCCATGCCCACCATCCAATCAGAGCGAGTATGCAAATTAACCCAAACCAAGATGGCTACAGCCACAGAGAGCAAGGTTTCCTAGGTAACAGAGGAAGCCAAGCTTTCTGCCAGCTGTTGCAGGCCTAAGCCTCCACTCAAGCTACAAAGTTTCAATTATAGAAGGTAAACAAATTCAAACAAATGGCGGCAGAATGGAGCTTGAGAGAGCCGGCCAGGGTTGCTGGCGGCAACAGGGGAAGCAAAGCTTTCCGCACACCCTGGCCAGGCTCACCCGCTTAAGGCTACAAAGTTTCAATTGTAGAAGGTGAATTAACTGCCACAGAAATGGCTACCAACCCGGAGGGAGCAGCAGGCTTGGCTCCACTCCAGGCTACAAAGTTTCAATTGTAGAAGGAAAATAAATTCCAGATACCAAGGCCTCCCCTTGGGTTGCCAGGAGGCGTGGCCGGCCTGCAAACCACCACAGGCCCCTCGCTCAGGCCCCCCCACACCCCAAGGGAACCCCCACCTGATCTGGGACACCCTTCAGGGCAAACCAGCTGGCCCCCACCCCTGTACCAGGCCTCTATCCTATCTAATAAAAGAGTAATATGCAGATTGACCATCACTGCAACACACAATATAGCTGCCCCCATGTGGTCAAAGATCCTGCCCCCATGTGGACACAAGATGGCCACCACAAGATGGCCAGCAGGAGAGGGCAGTTGGGAGGCACCCGGCCTGCAAGGGAGGGCAGTTGGAGGTGATCAACCCTGCAGGACAGGGCAGTTAGGGGTAACCAGGCCGGCAGAGGAGGGAAGTTGGGGGCAAACAGGCTGGCAGCAGAGTGGTTAGGGGGTGATCAGGCTGGCAGGCAGAAGCGGTTAGGGGCAATCAGGAAGGCAGGCAGGCAAGCAGTTGGGAGCCAGCAGTCCTGGATTGTGAGAGGGATGTCCGACTGCCCGTTTAGGCCCGATCCCTGGGATCGGGCCTAAACGGGCAGTCGGGCATCCCTTGAGGGGTCCCAGATTGGAGAGGGTACAGGCTGGGCTGAGGGACAACCCCCCTCAGTGCACGAATTTCGTGCACCGGGCCTCTAGTACTAGTATAACTGTTGAGATTGATTATATCATGTAGGAATGACTATCTGGTGAAAAATCAAAGAAAGATTAGGAGTAAACTCTAAGAAATGAAAAAAGGGTAAATATATATTTTGCAAAGGTGAAATAACTAGGGCAGTCTAACAAAGTCTATTAAAGGATGAAAAGAAGAATACTGGGAGATTGTGTTTAAATGCAAGAAAATTCAAAGAAGCATTTCCAAATTTCATCTTCATGACTCAACCAATTATGTGAATCTTATCTTATGCCCTCTGTCTTGTCCTTAGATTCAATCAATATCTTTCTTTTAATTTATGAGAAATTAACTTTACTCTTAATTTTCAAAACATCAGCTCAATATCCTTTGCTACCTTGTTCTTCAATAGCATATTTATTTAAAAAATATTTTTATTGATTTCAGAGAGGAAGGGAGAGGGAGAGAGACACAAAAACATCAATGATGAGAGAGAATCACTAATCGGCTGCCTCCTGCATGCCCCTTACTGGGGATCGAGCATGCAACCCAGGCATGTGCCCTTGACTGGAATCAAACCCGGGACCCTTTAGTCTGCAGGCCAACGCTCTATCCACTGAGTCAAACCTGCTAGGGTTACAGTATCATATTTTTGCAGTCACATTTTACAGTCACAATTGAAATGCTAGGTATATTAAAAAATACTTTATATAAAATTGATTTGGAGTCTGAATAAACTAGGTTACTTACTGTCCTATGTATGAATTTTCATGTAATATATTTTAATCAATAATTTTATATGTACATTGTATATAATTTGAATATGTATATTTTTTATTATCTATATGTACATACATCCATATATCTATAGGATATGGACATAAAATAGATATATAAACAATATTTAAAAACTCTTATTTTCATGTACAACTCTACAAACAAATACAAAAATAGCAGTTTTAGGTACTTTGAATTCAAGCTACTCTGTATTGTTCCTGCTGTAACTCACTGAAAACTATGAAAGAGAGGTTAGTAGGAGAAAAGAAACAACCTCAGTTAACAGTATGTTTTCAGTTTTGTTCAGAACAAAAATAGCCCCTACATACTTTGCAGGTTGTAATTACGACTGGATAGACTATAATGGTTTACTCTGTCTATAAAAGCCTTCAAATTGAGCAGCTCTACTATTTTTGAGCCAATTTGTCCCACTTTACTAGAGAAACAGAAATACCAAAACATTAAATAAACCGAGAGAACAGAATAGATAGACCAAGATTAGACAGTGCCTAGGTACTTTCTTCTGTGCAGTGACAATCACAGTGACAATCACCACTCCTCTGTCTATCCGGAAATGTTTCCATTGTCAGTTACAAATAGAGCTTTGCAAATTTTCCCAAGGGGAAAATAAGTCACTCGATTTGATTGGTTAAATCTTCTTTAATTTTTAAAATAAAGTAGCCAATCTGTTTGGCTTATTTCCACTTATCCTCAGTCCAAAAAAGCAATGTACCCATTTATTTCAGTATGCCCGTAATTACCGACCAGAGAATGACTATAATGAGACCATTTGTAACAAAAGAGGCTGTGGCCCGTTTTCTCTTCCTCTGGTACACTAACGCAAGAGAACATTTCAAATATCAGGTCCAAGAACTGTTTGGAGCCAACAAACATTCAGTCTTGCAGCAGGTGGGAGTACCACCTGTTCATGTCTTATTCCAGAAAAAACAATCGCCTCTTCCGCGTCCCCAGCTGTGGTGTAACCAAGAGTGACTTTGAATGCAAGCAAATACTGAGAAGAGCTCTCTCAAAGACTGAGCCTGTTAGACAAAGACTGAGAGGTAAAAGGAAGGGTTAAGGACTGCAGCTCAGAGCAGTAGGCAAAGGCTAAAGCCACCGCAGGTGTGAATCTTAATGGTTGTTAATTAGGTAGAGGTTCAGCAGAAAAGAGAAAAGCAGCAGGTGTAGGGTGTGTGTTTTGCTGATGAAGAAGCAGTATAAACATTCGGCTCTGTAACGGAAAAAAACAAGTTCATTTTTTTTTTCTCCATAGCGTAGACTTTGTTTCAATTAGTGCCAGATGATTACTTCCTTTTATGATTCAACAAAGATACAACATTATTCCTCCTCTAAATATTACCAGCTAGGAAATACCAAGTGGCACATCTGTGTGTGCTTAATTTTGATTCACTTTGTGGAGCGGACAATTTTGCATGGGTGGCTTAAAGAGAAGGAAATTGTAACCTTGAACACTAATGAGAGTTTAAGAGATAGGCTTGCAATTTGTCTCTGGATGATAAATTAAACCTTACTTTATTGAGCTAACCTAACCCACAGCACTCCTTGCATCTCTAAACAAATCAAAGTTGATCTAAGATATTTTCTTCTGAGAAACTTCCATGCCAGCTGTCTTCAAAGTCACCTACTTAACATACCAATGAAAAAAGAACCCTTAATATTAAAACACTTTCATCATCAAACCTTCTTGATCATTCGTAAGTATTTACTTGGTTAAGTATAGACATATTTAGTTCTGATAATATGAAACTGTCTTTGTGTTTATGAAGTACTTTGCCATTATGCCAATCTATTAGAACTCTTACAAAGTCTCAGAATGACTTAACACTGATAACTTAGAAAATACTGAAAAAGATTTTACACACACACACTCACTCTCACACACACAGACAGATATATATATATATAATATATATATATATATATATATATATATACACACACACACACACTAATAAGAGAGTAAGATGCAAATTGATCATACCTTCGCGACACCCACCAGCCAATCACGAGTGAGTGTGCAAATTAACCCAACAAAGATGACAGGTTAATTTGCATATGCAGGTGCCCTGTGGCTGGGGGCAGGGTAGGAGGCTTGCATCGTAGCCATGGCGATGACGCAGTTGGTCCACTCTGCCCCAGCTGCTCTGGGCCTCTGGGCAGAGTGGGAAGGCAAAAAGGTGGCTCCGGCCAGAGCGAAGGCTGTCCCGGTAGCCAGGTGAAGGAAGGCCCATTCTTGCACAAATCTTTGTGCATCAGGCCTGTATATGTGTGTGTATATATATATATATATATATATATATATATATATATATATAATGCAATCTACACTACAGCATCTACATTATAAACTAAATTGGAGAGGTTGTTGAGAAATGGTATCCTCATACACTGCTGGTGAAAATGTGAATTGGTACAGACATTATGAAAAAAACATAATGGAGTTTCCTTAAAATTAAGAATGAGCTACCATATTACCCAGCATTCCCTCTTTTAGGTATCAACCCCAAAGTTAAAAACAAAACAAAACTGTGTTCTTAATGATATATGTATCCCTATGTTCAGTGCAGCATTATTCATGATGGCCAAGACATAGAAACAACCTAGGTGGCCTTCGATGGATGGATGATTTGCTAAAGAAGAGGTAATATATATATATATAATGGAATACTACTCGACCATAAGAAAAGATGAAATACTGACATTTGCAACAACATGAGAATATCATGCTAAGAGAAATAAGTCATATGGGGGAAAAAACAGAAATATATAATTTCACTCATATGTGGAATATAAAACAGAAAGCAACAAATGAACAAACAAATAAAAACTCATAAACACAGACAACAACATGATGGTTACCAAAGGGAAAGGGGGTTCTGAGGAGATAGAAGAGGGTAAAAGTGGTCAAATTTTCAGTGACAGAAGACTTAACTATGGGTGGTGAACACACAATGCAATACACACATAATATACTATAGAATTTTAATACACTGGAAAATGATATGATCTTATTAACAAATGTCCCCTAATAAATTTAATAAATTTTTAAATGCATGTGTGGACTTAATATATTGTTGTTTGTTTCCTGTGTTTCTCCTTTTCTATTTTATCTAGTGTCAACAATTACAAAACAGAGAACATGTAAAAATAATGTATACTGAGAAATTATGATATACAGTAGCATAAATAGCATATAATTTTCCTCAAATCAACTCCATAAGTTAGGTGGCACTATCAGTATCCAGACAATAAGTTACACGAGGCATGAGGCATTCAAAACATACTTATATAAAAACAACTGGATTAAAAATGAATGATTTATCCCAAATCCCTATAATGCTTAAAAATCATGACATGCAATCAGGTTTCCATCACCTTTATCAATGTTCATTCCACATGTTAATCACATTTCTTTCTCCATTTATACAAGATTTGTCATTTAAAGATGGAAGACAAATTTCAAAAAAATTTTGAGTCATTGCTTCACACTGTACTCTCCAAAATAGCTGAGTAATTATAGGCACTCATACTTCTGTGTATATTTTGGGGTAAATGACTAGAAAATATGATACTTGTTGGATATTTCATAAAACAACATAACTAAATTATAACTTTTAGCAAATGCATACAGAAGCAGTTGTGGATTGTCCCCAAGATTTGCAAATGCCACCAATTTTGCAGAAGTAGTTGACTTGTAACATCTACTTGTTCTGTTAATTTGCATAGAGCTAAGTATTATTCCAAATGTTGTGTGTGCTGTAAGCCCATCCTATTGATGTTTTGAAAAAATTTCAGATACAATTAACAATAAAACATTTAAATTTGCACTCAGAGAAAACTTTAAATATTTTTGAAGTATCTCATGATTATATGTCTTTTCATCTAAAATAAACTTGAGCATAATCTGTTTCCAAACTGGATTTTATATCTTTGTATTGTCATATCTGTATGCCATAATAAAAACATTCTACCAATGACAAAGTTTTCTTTTTAATTAACAGCCTACTAAAGTTCAACATTTGTAATCTTAGCAGAGTATCGTTAACCTTTAAGATTTCTGTGCTCAATGTGTAGGGTAGTTTTGATGTAATATTGGAGAACTCAGCATAGCTCTGCTCACTTCACTGGCTTTACCATTTGCCTATAAATTAATAGATGAAAAATAAAATCTTATGGTGAAATAACATGAACATAATTAAACCACATAACCTTTTCTATTTTGGGAATGACATTTTGATAAATTGAATCTCTAATTACTTTAACTTTTAGCAGGAAATGATACTGGACAGAAACCTTTATCCTTTTTTCATGGAAATAATGCATTCAAAGTTTTAAAATTAACTTAAAATTTGGAAAGGGAAAATTGTTCAATCTAGTTGGGACTCACTATATTTTATGATAAAAGATAACAGCAGAAGTTTAGCCAAGGATTTATTAAGAAAATGAGAAGGGTAACTATGATGGCTATAAACACACTACAGTGTTTATTAAATGGTGTCCTTCAAAAATTTCATTTCAGATTTTTTTTTTAATTTGCCTTATGTAGCAGTTTATTAAGCAGCATAGAACCAATGAAACTAACCTACTACTTACAATGGCATGACATTTTTAATAGCTTATTTGCATTATGTAAATATTAAATAGTAATAATACCTTCAAAATTTTGAATAAAGAATAATTTTAACATAATTACATCAATGAATTAAATTTAAAAATTTTTAAATACTTAAAATTGCTATAGAAAGTAATGAGCTTATCACCATTGTGAACTATACCAAGTCATTTTTAGTTTTGTGACCTTGAGTTAGCAACAGTTTCCTGTTTAAAATTGTTGGGTTAGCATCAATCATTCCAAAGCTTTCTCCCAAGTCTGAAGGGAAAAATAAATAAATCAGTAAATAAATAAATAAATAAATAAATAAGTATTAAATTTCAAACAAAATTGAGATTATTTTCATGATCCTCATAAGATATAAGCATTATTATAAATTACATCATAGAGATAAATAAACTCATGATATTCTTATTTTAACCCAGTTTTTCCAAATCCTGGATCTTGAAATTATGTTTGGCCACTTTTATTTTTTTTTTTATTTATCTTTATTGTTGAAAGTATTACAGATGTTCCCTTTTTGTCCCTATTGGCCCCTGCCTCCCTATCACCCGCCCCCCCACCAGGCTTTCACCACACTATTATCCATATCCATAGGTTATAAATAAAAGTAAAATGATCCAATTGAGAAAAAGTGTAGATCTTTACAATATGTGTATGCATAAGAATTAAAAAAAAACAACAAAAAACAGAATGCAGGATGAAATAATATTTCTTTTTTTCTGGCTAATTGTATATTTTTAGGTACAAAATTTTAGTAATGTTAAGGGAATAAATATGTCCTAACATGAATGATTAAATTATTTTTATTAACCCTATGTCCTTGAACATAGAATATTTTCTTCTCTTAGATTTTAAGTATATTTACTTCAAAATTATTATGAATAGGCATGAAACCAGAAGCAACCATTAATTTCCATTAAAAGAGATATAAAGGCTAGAATAGGTTTATTAAGCTCATACATCATGCTAGTAACCTCAAGACATGGATTTTATTTACATACTTTATATCAGGTATTGGCAAACTATAGGCCTCTTGCAGATCAACTGTTTTTGAAAATAAAGATGTATTGGAATAAGCCCCATCCATTTATTTATATGTTGCTTATGTCTGGTTTCCCATTACGGAGTTGAATAGTTGCAACAGAGATGCTATGGCATAGAGGGTCTAAATATTTACTATCTGGCCCTTTATAGAAAATATTTGTTGGCTCATGCTATAGATACTAAAGTCTTAACCTAAGAAACTGTAAGGAAAGAAAAAGGACTCTCTTTTTCTTTGTGGTGGCCTTCCACAATTTATGAGAAATACTTGGTAATTGAACCCCAAGATTTTTGGCTCCTCTGTTCAAACTTTGGGACAAGATAACCTACTCTCATTCTTGCATCTTCTCCCCCCCCCCCCCCCCTGCTATTTTCACAACTCAGGGTTAACTCACACCAAGGGATCTCTAGTTAGTAGAAAGTTCCCTTCTGCCCTTCTCTTCTAACAATCGTTTTTTGAACTCTTCATAACTTTTGCTCTAAGCATGTTTTACTGGCTTGGGAAAAAATACTGGCAAGACAACTCCTTAGGACACCTGCCAGACTATCTCCTGGAAAGCAAACAAACTGTAACTTTTCAAGACAACCCCTGGTATCTCTCAACTTCAACATAATCCTCCTCCTTTCCTTATCACCTAGCAACAGTGACCAATTGCTCTTTAAAACTGGAAGCCACTCTTTATTCCCTGCTTGTATTGACTAGCAACACTTGGCCCTTTGCCCCCTTGGAAAGAAAAATAAACTTCCTCTCTGAATCTCTCCTCTTAGTTATGAATTCTTTCACAGCTTGTTTTGGTCAAACCCTAACAGAAACAAATTATTACTTTTTTTATTTTTTTATCAATTTTTATTTGTCATTAAATTTATTGGGGTGACATTGGTTAATAAGATTATATAGGTTTCAAGTGTACAATTCTGTTACATGATCTGTATATTACATTGTGTTCCCACCACCCAAGTCAAAACTTCCTTCTCACCATATATTTGGCCCCCTTTACACTTTACTACCCGAACCCCCTTCCCTCTGGTAACCACCATACTGTTGTCTGTGTCTATGGGTTTCAGTTGTAATCCACATATGAGTGAAATCATATGATTCTTAGCTTATTCTGACTGATTTATTTCTCTTAGCATGATATTCTTAAGGTACATCCATGTTATTACAAATGGCAGTATCTCATTTTTTCTTATGGCTGAGTAGTACCCCATCCATATAATAAAAACCCAGTGGTTGTAACGCCGTAACGACCAAAGACCGTTCATCAGGAGGTGCATTGAGCACCTCTCAGTCCCTCCCCCTGCCCATGATTAGAGGCTCTTGCAGCAGGTGGGGCAGGGCATGAGCTACTAACAGCGGAGAGCTATGAGCTGCGGAGGGCAGGGTGGCCAGCTGAGGCAAGCAGAAGCAATCTGCTCTGGGCCTCTACTTGTATATATCTACAGAAGTACAACAACTACATTATCCAATCATGTACTAAAGGACACTTTGGTTGTTTCCAAGTCTTGGCCACTGTGAATAATACAACAATGAACATAGGGGTGCATATATCTTTATGAATAAATGTTTTCAAATTTTCATGTAGATACTCAGAAGAGGGGTTTTTGAGTCATATGGTAACTCTCTTATTTGAGGAACCTCCATACTATTTTCCATAGTGACTGTATTACCAGTTTACATTCTCATCAGCAGTGGATGAGGGATTCTGATCCTAATTTCCATAAAAAGAATAATGTATGAAATCCAACGTGTGTGAAACAAAATGGGGGAAATATTTTTCAATGTTCATTCCTAATTGGGAATTTGCATTACCTTTAATTATGAGTTAAGACAAAAAGCACACTTGTATTAGTTGCATTTTTGAATATGTAAACAAAAATTACATATATTTTAATAATACTTAATAATTATATAACACTAAATAATTACATATATTTTAATAATACTTAATAATGTGTCAAAATATCTTTAATATTTATTACTGGTTCAAAATTATGGTACTCAGGATCTCTGAAAGATCTTTAAGATGTTAATAAAAAACACATACAATGTCAAAAATTATAAATATGTTGGCAATGATATTTTTTATATTTCATTTCCTTTGTAATACTTTTATTGTATGTATTGTATTTAAAGACAGTATTTGGAGAAATGTTCTATAGGATTTTTCATAATGCAAAAGGAGTATATAGCAAAAAAATAAATGAATAAATAACATAAGAATCAAGAACTAATGTTTTAATAAACAAACTTTCAATCTATCAACTACAAGTTTTATTTAGATTTAGATACAAAGGTATCATGTCACTCTCTATTGGGTCTTTGTCTTAACAGAATTAGGTTTTACTTATTCATAGAATAATGTTAGGCAAAATAAAAATAATTTTAGATTCCACAGAAGTTGAAGGTTTTTTGTGTTGCATTAACACCTAATATACCCTGAGGAGTATTCCGTAATAAGGAAATTGCCTACCAAACCTCCTTTTTTGAGTATCATGTCTCTGTTAAAGCTACTCTATCATTTAATGCTCCTGGACTTTGAGGATGATGTGCAAGCTCTAATTCCAAATTTCCAATAAAAATTGTGAGACTGTGGTCTGCTATTTCAACCTTGGACTTTCACTTCTCTTGACATGAATATTCAAACGGACAATCTCTTCCACAAAAGGAATGTTTCATTAATATTAAAATATATTCATTTTTTCTTTTATCTTTCACTGGCCTGAAACTAAAATATTACTTATCTAGTCTATGCTTCTAAACTTTTCAACACATTCATACATTCATCACAGAGAACGGTCTCTGCAGGATTATCCACAGAAGAAGTCCAGGCTTCTGTACCATAAGCCTGATGAGTTATGGTAAGGCTGGAAAATGAAATATACTTCGTACTTTCTACTTAGATATCTAGAAAATTGATATTTATATCTCAAAGCAGTATTATCTAGCATTAGTACTATTTTTGGATCAATATTCCTTATTAAAAAGTGCTTTAAAGATCATTGTCATTAATCATATGTGGTTTTCTGATTTGGATTTACATAGTGTGGACATATAATTAGAATTAAAAGGTAGTAGAAAGATTGTACTTCAATACTAAATGAAAAGATTTTTTACATATCCCAAAGTTAAATTAGAATGTCTTGAATGTGCTAATATAATTATGTTATAAAAGTCAACATGATATTATTTAGAGTCAGATATTATTTTAGCACATTTTTAAATTCCTCATTAAAACTTCATTAATTTGACATTCAAAATTAGTTCTGTTGATTGAAAATTGTAAACACTTTGGGTTTAATAAAATGTTAGTCATAATATCAAACTACTTTTAATTAGATTCATATTGTTCTTACTGCTGTATTAGGAACAAGTTCTAAGAATGACCTAAAATAGATGGGTGGAAAATTTTGTCACTATTACTGGCCGCTTAAATTTATTGGCTTTCGATGAATTTTAAAGTTCTATTCCTGAAGTGCAGAGAGTAAGTGTTCACAACCAGGATGTGTCCCAGTCATGGGTTGAACTATCTTCCAAGCAGGGAATACTACAGAATGTCTTATCGCCTCTAAAAGGGAATAGGTTCAAAACTAGATAAGGAGACAAGCAATAAAAACTGAGCAGGTATTTAATATTATACCTAATGCATTTATTATTCTATCTACAGTTATTTACTAAATACAAGTTAAAATATTAGCATGCATACACATTTTCATAATAGCCAGAAAAAGGTGTGCCCCTTCTAAACAACTGAGAAATCGACCTATTGGACTAAAGTGTTGTTTTGGGTCAATTGATCTAAGATTCATTTAAGAAATATTGACACAGGACACCTTTTTTTGTTTTATGTCTTGGCCACCATGAACAATGCTGTAATGAACATGGGGGGGGCGGGGGATATCTTTGTGAATACATGTTCTTGAGTTTTTCAGGTATATACCCAGGAGAGAGATTTCTAGGCCATTTGGTAGTTTTAGTCTTAATTTTTTGAGAAATAGCCAGACTGTTTTCCATAGTGGTTGTACCAGTCTACCTTCCCACCAGCAGTGAATGAGGGATCCCCTTTTCCCACAACACTTGCTATTGCTTGTCTTGTTGATAATGGCCACTCTAACAGGTGTGAGGTGGTATCCAATTGTAATTTTGATTTACATTTCCCTACTTGCTAGTGAGGTTGAACATATATTTTCATACATCTATTGGCTGTCCATATGTCTTCTTGGGAAAGGTGTATTTTCAGGTCCTCTGCCCACATTTTGATTGGGTTGTTTGGGTTTTATGAATTCTTTATATATTTTGGAAATTAAATCTTTGTTAGGGCTACTGTATGCAAATATCATCTCCCATCAGGTTGGCTGCCATTTTGTTTTGTTGTCAGTTTCTTTTGCTGTGCATAGAGGACTGGACAAAGAATGTGGTTCATATACATGATGGAATACTACTCAGCCATAAGAAAGGGTGAAATACTGCCATTTGCAACAACATGGATGGGCAATGAGAATGTCATGCTAAGTGAAATAAGCCAGTCAGAAAAAGCTCGGAACCATATGATTTAACTTATATGTGTGATATGAGTGAAACTCATGAACACAAACAGCAGTGCGGTGGTTGCCAGGGGGAAGGGGTGAGGGAGAAGATTTGACTTGGGCTTGGGGAGCATGGTGCAATATACAGATCTTGTCACATAAAGCCCACACCTGAAGCCTATATGATTATGCTGACAGATGTCACCCCAGTAAATTTAATAAAAAAGAATGCCAATTTTTGTTTTTACATAAACATTAAAATATAATTAAAATTAATGATAGACCTTACGAAATTAACTCATCATTTTTCAGTTAACATAGACAAATATATATATTTGACTGAAATTTTCAGGACTTTACCAGCTTTTTTGGTCATGGTTCTTTTACTTCTTGCCTCTGACAGAACAGCTTATATTACACTTGCAATATTTTATTGTCATATTTTCTATTTTCTTAACAATATGATAATATTCTGCAGAAATAAACCTCAGCCTTTAGTTCTGAGAAGGCAGAAATGGCCTATACATTTAAAATGACAATTTTTCTTTTTCAACACTATTCTAAAAAAAAATCTATTAGTTATTTTTTAACTAGAGCACTAATTGTCAACTATATGCTTGATATAAATAAAGTGTTGTGTTTATTAATAATAGCTTTTATTAATAAAATAATTATATATGCTTGTAAAAAATAATAATTTTTTCAAGCTTTAAGATTTCTCAAAAAATCCTAACATTTTATATCTGGTAGAGTTACTTTCTTGTGTATACGTGCACCTCTTTCATGCACTAGAATGGCAATCTCTATATTTAGTTTAAACTGTTACTGTTTCTTAATAAAGTACTAATAAAACCCTGAGTCAGAGTGTCTATGGGAAGTTTCTAGGATTATATCTTATCTTGGACCTGTCAGGATTCCCAGCCATCATGGCTCTGGTCATGTCACCAGGTTGTGGGCTAGATCCCCAGTGCGGGGCATGCAAGAGGCAGCCAATCAATGATCCTCTATCATCATTGATGTTTCTATCTCTCTAGCCCTCTCTGAAATCAATATATATATATATATATATATATATATATATATATATATATATATATATATATATTAGGATCCTAATCTTTAATTTCATCTTCATCTTAAAAAAAAATCTCTCTTGAATTCTCTTTTGTGTCCAGTGTCACTAAACATTCCTTCTTATTGATGAAAAGTATGCCTCATCAATGCCTCACTTGCTCAGTTTTTGCTGTTTACAATTATTTTTTATATTCTCTTAACTTTGGGATACATTTACAAGTTCTTCTCTTATTATCTGTTTTCTTAATGTCTATTTACTTTCCTTTAATCTTTAAGCCATTATATCACACCCTTGCACATAAAACTAATCCAGATGAAATAAAATAGCAAGCTTCTAATTCTTATTTCCAAATAATTAGATTTCCCTCATGCCTAAATTATTGACTCCATGGGAAAAGGCTTACATTGCTTTATATATTTTCTTATTAGCAGGCATCCTTAATAGTATAATATAAAAAACATTAGGTTTTTAGCAAAATTAAAATGTAGAAGAACAATAATAATACCTAATCTGTAAATTCTGTAGCCTTAAGTAAGAAGACTACTTCTTTATCTCTTTAATGTCTTATTCCTCTCTTGACATAAGGGCCATAACAGTTCTTTTTTGGGGACTGTGAGAATTCAAGGATGACCGTGTGACAGTATTTAGCTTCATTAAAGCTTCATTGATACTTAGTGACAATTCCTCCCACTTTCTTATTCTCACAGGACGCTGAGTTTCTGATACCTGCTATGTGTCCAACCAAATTTATTACTCTGAGTATTAAAGAAAACAAACAGGACAATACCTGGGTCATAGCTGTCATATTGAAGCCTATTGCTCTACCAGGAAAAGTATCAGTAGTAGCCCGGGGCTGCCACAAAGCGTTGATAAAGCAAAAGAAGATTGGAGTGAGATTTCTTTTCATCTCAACATCTAGATATAGAGAATCAGCAGAGGAATGAAAGGAATGTGAAAAAGGATATTATTCTACTTATGCTCTTTGTTTCTCCTTGTATATCCTCTTCTTTCCTTCAAAATCACATAAACTGCCAGTACAGATGGGGCATATAAGACAGGCAACTGTTGTAAACTACTAGAAACAGCAATAGTGGTCTAGATCACTGGCAAATAGAGTGTTAGCTACTTTGTGAAGGATTGTTGAACAAGAAAATACGGGTTCATTCCATGCCCTGACATATAAATTAATTGGCTGCTGTAATTGGCTGATTTATCTGTTGTTGTTTTTTTAATTCTTTATTGTTTAGAGTACTACATATGAATCCTTTTTCCCCCATTGACCTCTCCCCACTTGTTTCCCTCCCCCACCCCCGCCCAGCTCATGCCCTCACCCCCAATACTGACTGTGTCCATGGGTTATGCTTATATGCATGCACACAAGTCCTTTGGTTGATCTCTTCTCCCCCCAATCCTTTCCCCCCTCCCCCCACCCCAGCCTTCCCCCTGAGGTTGGATGGTCTGTTCAATGCTTCTATGTCTCTGGATCTATTTCAGTTCATCGGTTCATGTTGTTCATTATATTCCACATATGAGTGAAATCATATGATATTTATCTTTCTCTGACTGGCTTATTTCGCTTAACATAATGCTGTCATTGTTCTTCACCAATTTCCTATTTTCTATCACCTTTTATCTTTAGTTTTATTTTTCTCCCCTCTAATATAATAACTTTCTTTGTTACTTCAATCTCCTTCACTCAACTAACTCAAATAATATGTTTTAATATACTTGTTGATTTGAAAGAACATTTTCAAAATTAGAATCTATTTTAGGGCTTTCGTGGGAAATAGTAATTGGAAATTAATGGCTTTAATGGCATTAAAACATAATTGAGAAAGTGGAAAAATACAAAACACAAGCATGTATCTAAAATTCAATACTCAAATTGCAGCATGAAAAAAATATTAGATGTATTTATAAACCCACCGAAAAGTTAAAGATTTTTCAAATGTATTAGATTAAGAGCTGAGGCAAGAGAGAACAAGAAGGCTACATTGCAGGTGGACAAAAAAAAAAAAAAAAAAAACAAACTAAAAAAGAGGTGCCTGTTATTCTAATGAGATCATTTACACAGATTGCTGAGTTATACTCACAAGATCAACCCAAGAGAAATTAAGAGAAGAGGTAGAAACATGGTTTTCAGGGACTGACAAAAACAAAATAAGCAACAATTGTAATTAAGACAAAACCAACCAACCAAACCAAGACAATCTTGAGAAAATCACTAGGGAGTTTGAAAGCTGTCTTTTAAAAACGTGTGCGGGAGAGGTGTGGAGAAGAGTAGGGAGGAGGTTACTAATTGGGGAAATAGCAGCCAGAGGCAGCTGTGAAAAGACTGGTTGAAGAAATATTTTGAAATATAGTCTTTGCCTGAGTTCACCCTCTCCGCTTCACAGTCTGGAAGCTCTCTTGAGGCAGTGAATTGCCATAAGCATAGGGCTCCCATCTTTCGGGGATCATCGCTTTTTCTTGCCTGATGTTCAGTGCCTTGAAATCTATCGTTTCATCTACTTTGTTTGAATTTTTAGTTATTTTGAGCAGGTGGCTATATGTGGTCCCTAAAACAGTCTTGCCTGAGAAAGCAGTCATATTAGGATTTGATATTTTATTTCCAATGGCAGGAGTAGGGAAAGTTTTTCTACCAAGGGCCAGATGATATTTTCATCTTTATGGGCAATACAGTTTCTGTCACAACCACTCAACTCTGCCATATTAAAGCAAAAATAACTAAAGACAATATAGAAATAATGGGCACGGCAGGCTATGGCTTGCAGTGAGCCAGAGTAGCTTGTCAAACCCTGTTCTATGATAACCACTACAATTTTGAAAACAATGTTTAACACAAGCTAACAGAAAAAATATAAAATTAGATGGTAAATTTAAAAATACAACTTCAAAAGATGTCACATTAAATCAGAACATAAAACAATCAGGACAATTAGAAAGCACATAAAAAGATAGTTTTAAATTGAACATATCAGAAATTACATTAAGCTTATATAGGCTAAATGATTTTTGTACAAGGCAATTGCTGTCATTTGGCTTAAAAAACGAATTTCTGGTAAAAAGTAACAGGAAAAATGTATACATATACAGGAATTGTATAAAGGGGAAAAGATATACTCTGTAAAATGACTAAAATAAATATTCGATAACTGCATTGTTATTAAATAACAGATCAAAAGGGATAATAAATACGGTGACTTAACCTTGATAAGGTTTAAAATTTCAAGGAAATGCACACATTTTAAATTTGTATGCATCCAGTAATATTCTCAAAATGTATGAAGCATATTTCAGCAAAGTTACATAAAGAAATAAGCAGATTGACAAAGTAGAAGATTTTAACACTTAGATTTTAGCTCTTAGCCCTTCATATAGCAAGCAGGCAACAAATGATTCAGTACGAGATAAGTGGTTATAATACTGAAAATATACAAAGTACTAGTACAAGAAACCATTTTGATATGCATTAAATTCCACTCAATTTAAAGAATAGAAAAAAGAAAGAATAACTATTATATGATTCCATTTATACAAATTTCAAGTACAGGCAATATTAAATTAGAACCATAAAACTGCATCAGAATAGGGTCAAAGTCTGGGCATTTGTTACTGTGGGTCTATTGGGAATTGTGTGGAGGAAGGAAACACTGTGGGCTTTGGTAGTCCGAACAGAAATTCCTGCCACATTGGAGAAGCATATTATATTGACAGTATCACACCCATAAACCTTCAGAATGAGACTTCTGCATATTTATTCCAAGAAATAATAACAACAACAAAAAAATGTGGGGAAGCATGGGACCCTAATCATGGTAATCACCAAGCAGAAGATTTCAGATAACAGGCTGCCCTGTACCCGTCCTTGCACCAGCACTCTCCTCTCCCAGTTGGCAGAGGTGCCCAAGTGGTCTTCCAGTAACTTTATTTGTGCATTTTTTTTTTCTGAGAGGCATGCATCGGGAACAATAGCCCCACTTGTCTAGGGTGAAAGACAGTATTATCCTAAGAATATAGCAGCAAACACAGGATGAACATGAAAATAATTTGAGAGGCTCATGAGTCTTCTAGAGTTGGATGTCCAGAAAATGGTTGGATATCTTAGATTGCAGGTGGGAAAATGCAGATCTATAAAGCCATTCTTCCATAAGGTTCACTGAAGCAGTGGGCATGTAGGAAAGGGCAATGAAGAAAATGTCAAGTAAGAAGACAACAGAACTGAAGATGGCTCTACGGGGCACCAAAATGGAAGGAGCAGAAAAGGAAATGAAATTCCTAAACTATGCTTGAGATATGTAACAAGAGATGTAAGAAGATAACAGGAGTGCCTGGAAAACTAAAATAAAGGTGGGGTGTAGTAAAGAGTAAAGGAGGCCAAATATATGGTGACTAAAGATCATTTGACTTTGGGTGGTGGGCACACAATGCATTGCACAGATCGTGTATCATAGAAATGTACACTTGAAACCTAATATAACCTATATTAACCAATGTCACCAATAAAGTTAGTAAAAATTTTAAAAAGATATAAGACTCCTTGTTCTGAAACGGAGAATGACCAATCTCGAATGTTTGAAAGGCTGTCAATCACTAATGAACCCAATGAGATTATTCACATTAATATACTGAAGTTACATAATAGATTTTGGTGTTTTGATGAGTAAATGAGAAATTAGGAGCAGAGTCAATTAGATGCAAAAAAGTATAAATACAGAGCTATATGTGTGTGTGCCCATGTGTATCATTGAGCATGTAGATATGTTTATGTGTGTGTGTTTCAGATATAAGAGTATTGAGGATATTTTTATTCTAAAATTAATGGGAACTAGATGAAAACTTTCATTGAAATGTAAATCTCTTGAGGGCAAAATTTTTATCTCCTTGCTCAGAGGATGCTGCTGAAATAATTCTGACACCTGTCATTTAGTCAACTCCTCATTTAGATAAGTGAAATGTCCTAGATTATATAATTATCTGAAATTAATTGAACCCAACACACTACTGATTATTAGATAAACTGTCATTTTATATATCACTGGGGAAAACATAATACTGCCAAATTATTTCACAATTTTATGTATCACTTGTAATTGTTATTGAATATTTACTGAAAAATGAAGTTATTTTCAAATAGATTTTTATTATACATCATATGAAAAATATACATGCTAATTAAATGACTTAGCATATACCTAAAATATTGTTCACATTTAGTGTCCATATTGTCCAAACCATTTTTCAACTCACAACTTCAAAAATCTATGTTTTATAATATGGAATCATTTGGTTTACTTCCTGAGTGTTATTGGTACAACATTTCTCAAATGATTCTGCGTCAAACCTTCCTATAAGCCACTTAAACAAGTAGTAATGTACATTGCAGGAGTTAACAACTTCCTGGGTGACAGGAGCCTTCAGCTACACCTGGAATTCAGAGCAATTTAAAAAGGAGTTATTAGAATTTAACAAATGCACTAAGAAAAATAAATCTGGGACCTAAATCAAGTTGTCATTATTTTCCATGCAGTTCTCTTCTCAATACTCCATACCAGTATTCTTGGAATCATATCCACTTTTACATGTGTTTAAATGGATATTTAAAAAAAAATAAAATTAAGTATTCATAAATAAAATACTATGCTCCTATCAAAGTGATGTCTTAAAGGACACATAGGACTTGGAAATATATTTATGATATTAAAAATATATGAATAGCCGAAACTGGTTTGGCTCAGTGGAAAGAGCGTCAGCCTGTGGACTGAAAGGTCCCAGGTTCGATTCCGGTCAAGGGCATGTACATTGATTGCGGGCACATCCCCGGTAGGAGGTGTGCAGGAGGCAGCTGGTTGATGTTTCTCTCTCATCGATGTTTCTAGCTCTCTATCCCTCTCTTTTCTTCTCTGTAAAAAATCAATAAAAATAAAAAAAATAAAAAATATGAATATGTAAATATATGTGTGAATGAGTACATATGCAATACACACATGCATATATCTATATACAGATATAATTATATTAATATCTATATATATAAAAGCCTAAGCGACCATCGCAACCAAATGGATGAATGAACAGGCTGCGTGGGGTGACCAGGCCAGCAGGGGTTTAGTGAGAGGTGACCAAACTAACGAACAGCAGCCCGCGTGAGGTGACCAGGCCAACTGGCGGGTTAGTGAAGGATGACCAAACAACCAAGCAGCAGTCTTTGTGGCGCAACCAGGCTGTCAGAGGGGGCAGTGAGAGGCAACCAGGCCGGCAAAAGGGGGCAGTGAGGGGCAACCAGGCTGGCAGGGGTGGGCAGTTGGGGGTGACCAGGCCAGCAGTGGGGGGCAGTTAGGAGCGATCAGGCAGGCAGGCAGGTGAGCAATTAGGAGCCAGTGGTCCTGGATTGTGAGAGGGATGTCTGACTGTCAGTTTAGGCTCAATCCCCAGGATCGGGCCTAAATCGGCAGTCGGACATCCCCCAAGGGGTCCCAGATTGGAGAGGGTGCAGGCTGGGCTGAGGAGACCCCCACCCTCATGCACGAATTTTGTGCACCGGGCCTTTACTATATGAAATAACTCTGAAGAATATATATAAAGATACTCTAAGATAGGACTATGGGTAACTGTTTCCTATATTCTCTTGATATACTTGTATTTTCAGTTTTCTACTGTTTATCAATACTACTTTGCCATTTAAAAATAAATGGGATAGATTATCCTTGAAAATTTCTCACTAAAGAATTTCCATAACATTTCTTGGTACAATTTTAGATAATTTTAAACTTCAAATTAAATTTGAATTAAATATTAGACTGCAATATACTAAAAACATTGAAATTTTACCTACCTATAACAGAAATTTATTATAAATTATCATATTTTTCTAATTTATAATAGTCAAATGGATCATCATGAAAAAATTATCTTCTTTGAAACAAATATATTATCAAAACCTCTCAGGGAAAGTTACTTAACACATAGCTCATTTGGTTGCAGCATTATAATTGTTAGTTTACATTTCTAATTATACACTACTCTAAATAACCCAAAATGTCTAATATAATTATATAATGTAAATAATTGCAGGGACATATTAACCATTGTTCTATTAATTTATGCATTTTCACTTTTGCTACAATATTAAGGATAAAGTGTTTATGTCCATATTTCAGTCTTTATTAATATACACTTGGCATACATTGAACATGGAATTTTCATTTTTGTGAGTCTTCACATATATATATCCTCACCTGAGGAAAAAAAAATTAATATTTTTTTAGAGAGAGAGAAAGAAGGAGAAACATCAATTTGTTCCCTTCCTTACACACCCAGATCAGGGATCAAACCTGCGATCTAGGTAGGTGCCCTGACCTGGAATAGAACCTGCACCCTTTTGGTGTATTGTACAATGCTCCAACCAACTGAGCCACCCAGCCAGGTCCACATGTATTTCTAGATTATCTACTTTCTGCAAACATAAAAGGGAGCTATGTGTTATTTATACTTTTGTCTTTTCCAATAATCCATTTTCCCTCCTCTTTAACAGAACTAAGTAGTTAAATATATTTTAAACTTACATATTCACTTAAACCTTCTCTTGTCTGAAGACGACAGAATTTCAAAAAAACATCAAATCCAGTGGCAAATTAGCTATTTATATTTATTTCACTATATGACATATTTCAAAATCTTAAAAATAAAATAACTTTTTCTGGAACACTAAGAAAATATATGTTCTCTAGAGGCCTGGTGCACGGATTTATGCAGGGTGGGGTCCCTCAGCCTGGCCTGTGCCCTCTTGCAATCTGGGACCCCTAGAGGGATGTTGAACTGCGGGGTTTCGGCCTGATGCCTGACAGTCCAACATCCCCTCTTTGGCAGTGCCGAAGCCGCAAGTGGCCAGGGAGAAGCCCCAGCTGGGGCCGAGTGCAGCTCCGCTGCTGCTCATCCTGACCCGCTGCACCTGCCACCACCCTGCTAGGTAACACTGATGTGGCGGCTGGAGAGGCTCCTGCTGCTGCAGCTGTGCTTGCCAGCTGTGAGCCACGCTTTTGGATGAGTGGTGCTCCTGCAGTGGGAGTGCACTGATCACCAGGGGCAGCTCCTGCATTGAGCGTCTGCCCCCTGGTGGTCAGTGCGCATCATAGTGACTGGTCGACCAGTAGTTCCAGTTGTTTGGTCCTAAGGGTAGCTAAGGCTCAGATAGATAGATAGATAGATAGATAGATAGATAGATAGATAGATAGATAGATATAGATAGATAGATTCCTTCTCTGTATCAGATCAAAACCAAATGTTCACTCAAATTAAATATAAAATTGAAATGCATATGCGGTCATAGGAGATAAAGATTCTCAACCTTGTTTATACCTGTTGATTTTTTAATTTAATGTGTCTTAACAGGAGAAATGCCACTTCTCTCCAAGTATTACTGTCTTACTGGCCTACTTATTCTAGTATACCAATGAATAAGTAAATGTTTTACACAGATAATTTTATAAATTATCTTAGAATGACAGAATCAGTTTAAATGATTTGTTATAATATTATTGTTAATCATATTTTACCAATGTATATCGGGGAGGGGATTCTACATGTGTATGCATTGCCAGAAATAATGAACAGAAATCTCTCTTTGGAAGACTATCAATTCCTTAACTATATTATCTGGGATGCTTCTTACATGATGTTAGAGCATACCAATATTTAGAAAATGGATCTTAAAAGTCTGCACTTTTCACAGCTGATATTCTGTGAGCATGAATTTGTGACCATTGTACCATTTTATCATAAACATATTTTTAATGAAACTCAGTCACTTATTATGAGCAGGCATATGGCAGTCCATACTGAAATATTTTATTAATATTTTTAAATAGTTCAGTACTGAAGGGAAAATTACTTTCAACTAAAAGATAAATAGATAAATGATGATAGATAATAGATAGATAGGTAGATAGACTTAATATTTGTTTCCATAATGGCAGATGAGGCAATTAGGTCTAATCTTCTCATAGAAACACACATAAAAAATTAACTAAAATGGAACAAATTTTTTAAAATGTTAAAATATAAAATATTAGGAATAAAACAACAGTATTTCACATGGAGTCCTAGTTAGTATAGTAAGGCAAGAAAATGATTTGAAAAAGTGTGGAAAAATATACCACAATTATAAATAAATGATAGGATTGTATATGGAAAAAAAGTGAAAGGAATTTAGAGAAATTTATTGGAAACAATAGGTGCTTAGATGTAAGGTAGATTAGTGTTCTAAATTTAAAGTGCAAAATATAAAGGTTTTGAGTATAAGGATACATATATGATCTTGCATTGAGAAATGAAAATGTTTTATTAAACAAGACTCAAAAATAAAAAAAGTATAATAAAAGATTGGTAAAGTAATTACATTAAAAGTATTGATTTCTCATTTTCAAAAGACACCACAAAATATGACATGATGATATTGCAAAATATACACTACAAGGAATACAATCAATAATATGAAAAGAAATTATATTAGTTAATATAAAAATATAAAGGCAAAACACCTACGGGAAAATAAAACAAGTGACACTATAAATATTTTCCTAAATAAAACTTTCAATGGGCCGAAACCGGTTTGGCTTGGTGGATAGAGCGTCGGCCTGCGGACTCAAGGGTCCCAGGTTCGATTCCGGTCAAGGGCATGTACCTTGGTTGCGGGCACATCCCCGGTAGGAGGTGTGCAGGAGGCAGCTGGTCTATGTTTCTCTCTCATTGATGTTTCTAACTCTCTATCCCTCTCTCTTCCTCTCTGTAAAAAAATCAATAAAATATATTTTTTTAAAAAACTTTCAATGGGCTAAATAAACTTGTGATAAGTTAGCTGACTTTATAATGAGAGATAAAAAATTAAAACCTTGCTAATTTATCTTTTTGGCATTATCTAAAAAATGTTAACACAAGCTAATACTGGCAAGGAATTGGAGCATCAGAAAACCTCTTAGATTGATGGAGGAAATTTAAATTGGAACAAATAACTCTGAAGTGTGGCATTACCTACTCAATCTTGCAATTTCATTTGTAAGAGAGAAAACTTTGCATATGTTCATTAGGGGTCATGTGAAAATGTTTATGGTATCAGTGTTCATAATATCAAAACAGAACTAAAAACAAAAATGAATGTTAGTTTACAGTAGAATGTATAAATTGTTATACCGCTATTGAGTGAAATAATATGCAGAAATAAAAATTAATTAAGCATGGTATTATGGGAGATGCAAGTCTCAGAAGAATTTACATAGTATAAATCTGTGTAAACTTCAAAAATAGCCTAAACTTTAAAAGCAATCTAAATTATCTAAATTATAAAAAGAGAAAGAAAAATATGATTTTTTAAAGGTCTGGTTAATGGCTACCTGTGATGGCAGGCAGAAAAAGGATGTTTTGCGGTATGGTACAATCAGGTAGCTACCAAGGTTCTAAAAATACTGCATTTCTTCATCACAATAGAATTTCACTGTTGTTTTCCTAAAATACTAAGACAAAAGGCAGGAGAAGTGGATGTGGAGGATGAGGAGGATGAGGATGAGGAAAAGGAGGAAGAAGAAGAGGAGTGGGAAGAGGAGGGGGAAAGGAGAAGAAGAGGGGAAAGAGAATAGCAACAATGGCAACAATAAGAATTAGGAAAAAGGAAAATAAATAATTGTATGTAAGCTAATTATTATAGGTCTAAACAGCCATATGACACATATGCTTATTCCCCATTGAACATAATTTAGTCATATGACAATAGCAACTAACAAGAGTAGACTACATAAATGTTTTTATGTTAAGTTATATCTTCCAAAAATTTATATTTCTCTTATTATGGAGGAAGGGAACAACAGATACTGAGGGGAAACAAGTAGTTGCATCTATAAATATGTGATTTCCCAAAAGTTTACAAATATTTATGATTTGAAACACTGCTTTTGGCATAAGATAGATAATGATAGATAGATGATAGATTGAAGATAGATAGATAGATGATAGATAGATAGATAGATAGATAGATAATAAATAGATGTTGGTTAGTCAATTTTTTATCTTGATCAACTTGTGATCTACTCATTGATGCATCACATGTTACATTTTTACCCTAGGAGAATAAAATCATATTTGAGTTTGTATCTATATAGTGTATCCATTTATGCTATGTTTTCCCTCACTCCTTATTTGTAAAAAGTTATTTTTTTGTAAACAGAAGATGATCCACTTCATAAATGTGACTATGAATGCCAAATATTTTATCTTATTCATATTTTTCCATCTCAGTGTTTGATTTGCTGAATCTATATATTGTTTATAAAATTAAAAATGGATAGCCCAGGTTCTTAAATATTTTCTTAATAATGTATAGACAGAATATTATCCTAAGACTATTCCTGATTGATAAATATAATAAATCTCTACTTATGTAAACATCTAAATCAACATTTATTTTCAAAAAATTTCTCTAAAAATTAACTTTTCATAAGTTTTTCAAAATATTTATATCTATCTATCTATCTATCTATCTATCTATCTATCTATCTATCAAGAGCCAGTGTCCATAACATCCAAAATGACCAAAGGTTAGACCAAACACCGGAAGTCTGGTGTGCTGGGTTGCCATGGTGACCCAGCACTCACTGCCGAGGGGACTGTGATGAGACCTGGACAGAAGCTGGGAGAGAAAAGCAGGGTTTGATTACAGCCCCTGTGGCAGTCAGTGCTGGGTCAGCATGGCGGAAGTCAGTCCTACAGTCAATGAACATAGAGTTAATTAATATTAAGTGAACATAGGCTCAATTAATATCTCTTTGAGAGGAGTTGATAATATAAAGTACAGTGTAGAGCAATTACTTATATTATTTCACATAAAACTTTTTTCAACTAAGATATTTTTCTTTATTTAAAATGTATCTTTATTGTTGAAAGTATTATAGATGTCCCTTTGTTTTAGTTTTTTTTTTTTTTTTTTTTTTTTTTCCCATTGATCTCCTCCACCCTGCACCCACCCCTTCCAGGCCTTCATCAGACTATTTTCTGTGTTCATGGGCTATTCCTATCTAATACATAAAGAACTAGAAAGATTTAGAGAAAATAAAATAAAAGATATGCCAGGTAAATATTGAACAGAAGAGCTAAAGTTGCTGCATGAATACTGGATACAGGCTTGAAGCCAAAACACAACTCATGAGATAAAGTTAGTCATTGTAACATACAAAAGGTTCCTTTCACTAAAGAAATAAGATGGTTCAGAATGAACCTCACCAAGATGTGTCTCAGTGGTATGCAGATTTTTGAGCTATAAGATCAAGTGAGGGCATCATCAGAAAGGGCAATTTTAGCTTCAGGCTCAAATGAAAATTCTGCCCCTCCCTTTCACTATCTAAAAATAAATAAATAAATAGAGGCCTTGCTTATTATAACACATCATCCTATATAATAGAAGGCTAATATGCAAATCAAACAAACAGCAGAACAACTAGTCACTATGATACGCACTGACCACCAGGGGGCAGATGGTCAATGCAGGAGCTGTCCCCTGGTGGTCAGTGTGCTCCCACATGGGGAGCGCCACTCAGCCAGAAGTGGCAGCGCTACGGATGTCCGAATGATAGCTTAGGCTTGCTCCCATTTGTAATCAGTTGTACATCCCCTGACGGCTGCCAGACTGCAAGAGGGTGCAGTCTGGGCTGAGGTACACCCACTCTGAGTGCATGAATTTTGTGCACTGGGCCTCCAGTATATATATATAATAAGATCAAGTGAGGGCATCATCAGAAAGTTAAATAAATCATTGCATTATACAAATAAGTCCAGGTATAATGGCATTAGTGCACTCCATGAATTCACATTCACAAAACCAAAAACCTTAGGGGGGAAATGCATTTTATAAAGATAGCCATCAATAAGATGCTGAAAGATAGACATTCTATCAAATGTCTTGCAGATCGGTTTATATGTGTCTGTCAGAATTAATGATTTTACAAATATACCATTACTAGAGGCCTGTTGCACGATATTCGTGCAAGAATAGGCCTTCCTTCCCCTGGCTTCACTCCCAGCTTCCCAGGAGCCTGCACATCCCCTCTCCTGTCCCACAGGGGAGCCGGCAAGTCCCCGCTCCCCTGCAGCCTGGGAGCTGGCATGTCCTTGCTTCTGTCTGGAGCACCACTCCAGTATCTCCCTCCGCCACCCCCCTTCTCCTCATAGCAGGCTTCATGCCACTCTGTGCCTGTGTATGCAAATTAACCTCCATCTTTGTTGGGTTAATTTGCATACTCACTCTGATTGGCTGTGGGTGTAGTGGAGTGATGGTTAATTTGCATGTTTCTCTTTTATTAGGTAAGATTTGATAGTTATGATGTGAGGTTCTTTGCCGACTCCTCACCCATCCATTTTTTATATTAGTTGTTCCTTAGCCTCTCCAAATCATAGTGTCAGTCCTAACAACTCCATAAAAAAGTGCTTCAAAGTAAAACTGATTACTTTTAAGAAGCAAACAAATACTGAACGCTTGAACTCATATGTTTTTAAGCATATACATTCACAGTGAAAGCTGCAGCTATCAGAGGTCTTATAAATGAGTGGAGGAAAGGGACAATAAAAAAGTCAGTTGTAACATAGCATGAAATGTGCCTTGACAGAGGACACACCGGGTCAAATCATCTGAATTTCCTAGAGCTGTAGACTGTATTGAAAGGTACATGAGTGTTGTTCAGATTCTGAAGAAAATTCAGGGCAGAGATTCCCAGAAGAATCTAGAACAAATGCCTTGCTTTAATTGACAGTGGACAGAAGCCAGATTATAAAAGGTTTTGAATATAAGATTCAAGAGGTTAGATTCTTCACATAAAGGCAAATCATATAGCAATGGAAAGACAGGGGATGGTGACTATAGAAGGTGCAAAGATGTTATAATAAGTAATTGGTTAAATATATTCCAGAAATGTGTGGCAAAGGAAATGGATAAATGAGTGTATATTTTAGATTATAAAGGGATAAAAACTTTTGAATATGTAAGTAAATATTGGAATGAGGGCCTGAGAACAAAAGAGGAGTGCAACATGATAGCTACAGTTTTGGTTTAGGTTCCTGGAAAGATGGTGTTGGACATACACACAGGGCATACAGGTAGTCCAGTATAACGGAGTCAAGGGAGGTGTGTGGGCAGTGGTGGATGCTAGGAGAAAAGGGAACAGGAAGTTGGGGCAAATCCCCACTACAGATATTTACATTTTCTGACCTTGCAGGAGGATGATTTTCCCCCCTTCACTTCCCTGAATCATCTCTATGACCTAAGATAGGAGTTGGCAAATTATGGCTTGTAGACCAACTCCAGACTGACACCAGTTTTCGATAATAAAATTTCATGGGAACATAGACAGGCTCACTCATTTACATATCTCTCACTATCTCTGTACTACAGCATCCCAGTTGAGCAGTTATGAGAGAGACCATTTGGCCTGCAGGGTGAAAAATATTTATTATTTGGCTCTTTACCAAGAAATAGTTAGCTTGGAAATGATTCAAATTGTAAAAAACTGAGTTTGAGTTACTGGACCATTATGGTGTAACTGTTCAACAGTGAGATATAAATCTGAAATTCAGGAGAGACCTGTGTAATATTATTTAAGACATTATTAGTTTTCTAATTATATAACAATTATAAATATTTCTGTGTATTATAATAAAAGATGTAATATAGAAATAATAATTAAATATGATAATTTATAAATATATACAATTTTATAAATTTGTATACACATATAATATATATCATAAATAACTGAAGATATATTTTAAATCAAAATCTTTTGCTTCGGTTATATTATTTTTGCTCTATTTTTTTCCTGTGCTCTATTAATTCATATGGACTGTTTGTCTTCAATTATTTGTATTGTCTCTGATATTTTTTCAAGTTTAGTTTTCAAACTACAAAGTCTTAGTCAAATTTTTTGTGTAGTTCTGGCTGTGTTTTCTTTCTGTGATTTCCTTGACAATTTTGTGCAAATTCTGGACAAACTTGTAATTCTCCAATTCTGTAAAACACCTGCTGTAACTACCTGCTTCAAATTGCCTTCCCTGTCGTGATGATGGTGATGATGGGCAGGTTTTTATGGAATAGCACTGGCTTTTTGGCAGCAATAGAGTAACTTCTAAGCTGAGTAATATTAGAAAATATATTTTAATCAGAAATCACTTGTTTTCTTATTATTTCCTATGTAACAATAAAAAATATTTTCCTTAGTAGCAGCATTTGTATTTTTCCTTATGTCTACTTTGTTAATTTCTATTCAGAAAAACAAAAGAAAACCGTGGTTTATGTTACTTCTATTTAATAATGTTGTTTCATAATGCTTTGGTTTTATTTTTAAGTGAATACATATTAAATATTTGGCATGATAGAAAAATACATTTTTCTAATTAGTTGGCTGCTCATTTCACATCTTAGTATCCGAAATTAAAAAAAATAATAACAATCTGTAAAAGATTTTTTGCTATGACGTATTTAAAGTAATCTTGGCTATATAACTATTCTGGCTAGCTCGTCAAATATTTTAATAATAATTGTAGTGTGAGATATATATTTGGTTTACCCATCCTTGAATAAGCAATCATGTACTCACCTGTAAGGTGAGAACATATGTTTATTTTAAACAATCCATTCAATTTTATAATTTTACTAGAGGCCCAGTGCACGAAATTCGTGCATGGGGGGGTCCCTCTGCCCAGCCTGCACTCTCTTTATTCCAGGACCCCTCAGGGGATGTCTGACTGCCGGTTTAGGCCTGATCCCATAAACCGGCAGTTGGACATCCCTCTCATAATCTGGGACCACTGGCTCCTAACTGCTCACCTATCTGCCTGCCTGGTCACCCCCAACTGCCCTCCCCTGCTGGTCTGGTTGCCCCTAACCACCTCTGCCTTGGCCCCCGCCACCGTGGCTTTTTCCAGAAGGATGTCCAGAAGGATGTCCAGAAGATGTCTGGTCTAATTAGCATATTACCCTTTTATTAGTATAGATAAGTATTTGTCATATTATTCTCTACTTTTCTATATGTATTTAAAATACCCCAGAATATTTTAAGCGAATAAAAAATGGTCAAGTTGCAGAAAAATAAAAGTTTTGAAATACAACTTGGTAGGCTTGAAAACAACAACATTTGCATAAAAGGGCATAAGTTGCAGTCGGCAATAAAACTTGCTGTTAGGATTGCTTGGTTAATATTCTTTTGTTGGAAAGGCATGGTTTGGGCAAAGGAGAAAAGGAAACCATCCCTATAAAAGGGAATGTCTGATTGGGCTGTTGCCACAGCAGAGAGGGGCAGGTGTGGCAAAGGTTCAGGCTGTCCCATAGGCAAGAATGTCTGTGTGTATGGGACACCAGAGGACACCTGTCACACCTGAAACACAATTTGCTAACACTCACAATTGCAGAGCTCAGGAAGAATCACTGTTTTTAAAACTATTATTTCCCTGACAGATAAAATATACATACATATAAATATACATGCCCTCTTCTGAGCTTCCCCTGCCCCCCACTTAATATTTGGCTATGGCCTTCTTTTCTTTTTTCTTTTATTTTTTAATATATTTTATTGATTTTTTTACAGAGAGGAAGGGAGAGGGATAGAGAGCTAGAAACATCGATGAGAGAGAAACATCGACCAGCTGCCGCCTGCACATTCCCTACTGGGGATGTGCCCGCAACCAATGTACATGCCCTTGACCGGAATCGAACCTGGGACCCTTCAGTCCGCAGACCGACGCTCTATCCACTGAGCCAAACCAGTTTCGGCTATGGCCTTCTTTTCATGTCAACGAACTGGATGTACAGACATAATTTTTAATGGCTACAGTGTTATCCCTGACTGTTTGACATTACCATGGTTTACTTCACTAACCCTATATGGTGGGGCAGGTTGCTTCTGGTTTCCTCTGGCATCAACAACTATAGTAAACATAATTGCTTATTTGACTGTTTACTTAGGACACATTCACAGACATGAAACTCCTAGCCCAAAGCTAATTCACTTGAATTTTGATCCACATTTCTAAATTGACTTTCTAGAAAGTGCTTCTGTTTGTTTAGTCCATTGGTTTTAAATAAGATTACACTCCCACAAATGGGTTAAGAGAAAACTGTTCAACGCACCTTGGGCAAATCGCAAACTCTTGCTGAACTTGAGCGACCGATCCCAGGGCGCAGGACCTGGAGGATCCGGGCTGGAGGGTGAAGTCCAGGGAAGCGCGGGTGATGCAGTCGAGGGCCTTGTGTGGGTGTGGGCCTGTTAGTGTGTGTTGCTAGGGTCCACACTTATGCACACAACCCTCACGCCCTCCCTCCCGCTCTGCACCCTTGTCCACCAGGAACCTCGCAGAGTTCAGCCCACTTGCCAGTACCCGCCCACTTGGTCGAGCCTTCGCTAGGACCCTGGCTCTGTATATAAATAGATACCCACGCCGATGCCTAGCAGCTAGCAAGTCCTTTTAACCTCTCTGTTAAGTGTATCCTGGTTTCAAAAATGTTAAAATTTGAAGAAAGGAGTATGCGTACAAATGGAGGAAATACAGTACTTCAAGTACAATTGAGGATTCTGCAGAAGTGTTTGTAACAGGCAATTTTGGAAAAACAGAACAAAACTCAAATACATCCTCTGTCTCATCCTGCTCCTGTCATTTGAACAGGTAGATCGCTCCACAGTGACCAGGTCCAGTGTATCTGGGACCCCAAAATCAGTCCTAGTTCCCTGGAAAGGAAGCCGATCCAACTTTATGCAGTTTGTGGGGGAAGGGTGTGGAGGCTTTCGGCCCAGGGCCGGAGCAAACACCCAGCTCCCTAATATCGATTGCAGGGGGTCTGCTCCGACACCAGGCAAAAAGCCTTCGCTGGAGGCTTTCGGCCTGGGGCCGGAGCAGACACCCAGCTCCCTGTCATCAATCGCAGGAGGTCCGCTCATGCACCAGGCCAAAAGCCCCCGGAGGAGGCTTTTGGCCTGGTTATGGAGCGGACCCCAGCTCCCTGCGGTCCATTGCAGGGGGTCCGCTCAGAGCGCCTATGTATGCAAATTAGCCTCCATCTTGGTCGGGTTTATTTGCATAATCACTCTGATTGGCTGGTGGGTGTGGCTTGGCTGGTGGGCGTGCCTGCTGGGTGTGGCTTGGATGTAGTGAAGGTGTGGTCAATTTGCATATTACCCTTTTATTAGGTAGGATAGATGCTATTTAATTGAGATAATGTACATTATTCTTGTTTCAGTCACCATTAATGCATAGTTATATTTAAATTTGCAAAGACAAAAAGAGTTTCTAGATTTAATGAGAATAAATTAGGTAGGATAGATGCTATTTAATTGAGATAATGTACATTATTCTTGTTTCAGTCACCATTAATGCATAGTTATATTTAAATTTGCAAAGACAAAAAGAGTTTCTAGATTTAATGAGAATAACATTATTATTAATTTTAGATATTTATTAGATTTCATTTATTGGTAATTTTTAAGTATGGATTAACAAACATGAAAGGAAAATAAATAATTTTTATTTGAATCCTGGAAGCACAACTGTTTTTAAGGGGTTGAATTTAATGTAAAGTGAAATAACCATAATTTGAAAAAATTAAAAGTAATAAAAAAATTAAAGTGAAAAATCTACATTCTAAACCCATAACTTTCAAAATATGAAACTTTCTATAAGCTAGCATGATCCTGACTTTCTTTTCCAGTGTACACATTATTTTTAAATTTAATTTATTTATAATTTTCATAGCTAATCCATGTGTTAGTAGCTTCTAAATCTATCTATTCAGTATGTAGTTTCAAAGCACTTTGAGTTTTAAAGTAAAGCATTGAAATAAATAAGGGTCAAAATATGTTTTATTAGTCTTGATGTGATTAATAACACTAACCTTATATAATACAAGAAAATAAATAATAGCATTATTTTGTTAGTATAGGAAGTTTTGCTACTTGTGTTACCGCTTAGAATCCTAATAAGAATCTTTCAAGGAAAATTGGTAAAAAATTAACTAATTACTTGCTCTTTGAGATGTGTATGGAATTAAAGTGAAAATATAATAAATTGAAAAATAAATATTAAATGATATTTGTTTATTTTCAATATGCTATGTATGAATACATATAAAGTCATTACTTACATAGTTATAAAGGCTAAAACTATTTGATAATATAAAAATAAATGGAGACTTTATACATGCAGCATAATCTTTATATGTGATATAAAACAAAATATTAAATAATCATCTACATAATTATACTAGCTGCAGGTAAAGTGATCCTTAGAATTAGTAAACATTTTATAAAGGACAAAAATTGGGGGTGGGGGATATAGTTCATTTGACACACATGTAATACTTTTTTTAAAAATATATTTTATTGATTTTTACAGAGAGGAAGAGAGAGGGATAGAGACTTAGAAACATTGATGAGAGAGAAACATCGATCAGCTGCCTCTTGCACACCCCCTACTGGGGATGTGCCCGCAACCAAGGTACATGCCCTTGACCGGAATCGAACCTGGGACCCTTCAGTCCGCAGGCCGACGCTCTATCCACTGAGCCAAACCGGTTTCGGCCATATAATACATTTTAAATAGAAGATAGAATAAATTATGGGGGGATAAATGGTGATGGAAGCATACTTGGCTTGGGGTGGTGAACACACAATACAATATACAGATGATGTTTTATAGGACTGTACACATAAAACCTACATAATTTTAGTAACCAATATTACCCCAATAAACTCAATAAAAATGAAAAAAATTAAAAACATTAAAGGAGTCAAGAAGAGTCTTGCAGAAAAAAGAAATCTATAATAATAAAAGCATACTATGCTAATTAAACTGGATGACCTTCTGGACAAGGTGGGGCTGTGAGGGAACCCCGGGTCCTGGGTGCCAGAGGGAAGCCGGTACTGGCAGCTGGGGGAAGAAAGGCCTACTCTTGCACGATTTTCATGCATAGGGCCTCTAGTATTTAAATAAAAACATAGATAATGTAAAGGATCAATATTTCATGCATCGGGCCTCTAGTATTTAAATAAAAACATAGATAAGGTAAAGGCTCCAGTTAGAGGAAATAGTCCACAGACAGTTCCTAAAAAAAGGTAATGTTTGCAGAATTACAAGGAGGTCAATGTAGCAGGAGCTGTATGAGCAAAAGGGAAAAAGGTAGAAAATTATTTTGTGGACTTGAGGGAGGAGATATGCTAGAGACTTGTAGCCCATTACATACAATATTAATATATATTATGCTGAATGAAATAAAAAGCCATTATAAAGTTACTAACACCATAACATCATAATTTATGAGTATAGCTCAAGGGAAGAATAATGTGGATAAAAGAGTATAGTAGTTTGACCCAAGTACAAGTGAGAGGGAATAAGTGGTACTCTGATCCTGGGTATATATTGAAAGTAGAGCTGACTGGATTAGTTGAATTGGACTTTAGGAACTGAGATAAATGAGTCAGTAAATATATCATTATTATTATTCCATTTTATGAGAAAATGGATGTGCATTAACCAAAATGGAAGGGAATACTATAGGAAAAGGAAATGCTAGAGGAGGACATTTTATGGTTTGTCTTAGGAAATATAAAATTTGCTGTATAGGATTTCTGCTTTTGGCCATGATTGCATAATGGGAAGAGGTTTTACCCTTCCTTCTAAAATAAGAAAGAGAAAATAAAAATTTCAGATAAAATATATAAAATTGAGGTTATCAAGACATTGAATATCAAAAAATAAGGTAATCCAAGGGATTTAGGAAATAAATGAGGTAACTCCTCTGTTTCCCCCAGTCTAATGTCTTGAGTGAGTTTTCAAAACATGGTACAGGGGAGAGGGGATGTAGGCAAAGTCTCATATAGTTACTAATTTGAACAAAGAGAGCTGAACAACAAAAACAACAAACCTAACACACACACACACACACACACACACACACACAAAGAAGAAATTAACCATAGAACATACATGCATATATGCCTACCCCATGGATACAGACAATAATGGTGAAGACTGGGATGGGGAAGGTGCAGGGTGGAGGGGGGCAAAGGAGGTGAAAATGGGGGAAGTTTATAATACTCTCAACCATATAAAACAAAATTAAAAAATACAAAATTATTTGGAATAAACATGACAAAAGATGTATAAGATCTGTATCCTAATTTCTTCAAAAGTGAGCTGATAGAAATGAAAAAAGACCTAAAAAATAAAGATGTGTACCATGTTCATGGATCATAATCCTATATAATAAAGGCTAATATGCAAATTGTACCTACAGGCAGGAGTATGACTGAGCAGGAGTTAGATGTGCACTGACTACCAGGGGGTGGGGTGGAACATGACAGGTATTGGTTACATGGCACTGGCAGCAGGCGGCAGTGGAGGTGGTGCCAGGCCTGATTCGCTTTGATGAGAGTGGGACCTTGGTGGGATGGTGGAGCAGGTGAGCAGGCAGCACTAGAACAAGGCAGGTGCAAAGGGAGGCCCCAGCCGGCAGCTGGCAGCCGCTAGGGACCCTACCTGTGCACAATTTTTGTGCACTGGGCCTCTAGTATTAAATATTGGAATGTCAATTCTTTTCAAATTAATTTGTAGATTCAACATAATTTCAATGAAAATCCTATCAAGCTTTTATTTTCCTATAAGTTGAGAGGCCAATTCTAAAATTAGTATGACAATGCAAAAGAACCATGTAGCCAAACCAAGTTTGAAAAACACATACAAAAGACTACTATTTCTTGACTGAAAGACTTATTGTAAATCTACAGCCATCAAGACTACGTGATGTTGCCCTGGCCGGTGTGGCTCAGTTGGTTGAGTGTTGTCCCATGCATCGAGAGGTCACCAGTTCAATTCTAGGTGAGAGCACATGCCCAATTTTCAGTCTCCATCCCCAGTATGAGGTGTGCAGGAGGCAGCCAGGGACATTTCTTTCTTCCTTCCTCTCTTTCAAATCAATAAAAAATACTTATAAAAAAGACTGTATGTTTTTGCATAAAGACAAATATGTAGATCAATGGAAATAAATCCAAGCCTACATGTACAACTGAAATTCACAAAGATACAATGGCAATACTGAGCAGAGTTTTGTTTTTTCCAAAAAAAAGTGTTGTTGAAACAATTGTATATCTATATGTATAAAAACAATTTTGATCCATGCATTCCAACTTATATAAAATAAAAAAATGTAGGTTTAAATGAAAACTATACGATCTAAAACATCTAGATGAAATTATAGGGAAAATATTTGTGACTTTGTGCTGGGTCAAGATTTCTAAAGTATAACATAAGGAGGGTTATCCATAAAAATGAGAAGTTGTACTTAAAGATATCTACATTTCAAAATATAGTGTGAAAAGAAGAAAAAGATGAGGTACACTTTGGGGGAAATATGTTCAAATCACATTTCAGAAAGACTTCAATCTACAATATATAAAATAATTCTCAAAACTCAATGATATGGAAATAAACATCTCTATAGAAAAATGGAGGATCCAAGAGGGCTGCCAACAGGAAGGCAGACTACAAGATAGTGTGTGAGTGAGAGAAAAAAGGAGAGTGTGTGGATGTGCGGGGAGTGCCTGTATTTGCAAGTGAGAGACAGCTATGTTCCAAGGGACTGTTGGAGACTGGCGGACCGGGCTTTCCTGGTTGGGCAGCCTCTACTGCTGTTGAAATCTCTCCCAGAGCAGCTGGCTCTGCCACAGAGACTACACCATTTTGAAGGGGAGAGCAGCTGTAATCTGAAGCCCAGCCTTACCTTCAACTGGGGAGACCTCGGATACCTCCCTGAACTCTACAACCACAACATCCAGGGGCTAGCTCCCTCAGCTGCGAACCCATGAACACTGGGACTCCAGCCTCCCTGACTGTGGGCGCCTAAAAAGTCTGTCCAGGGGGAGTCAAAGAGGCGCAAATATGCGAATGAGCCCTGCTCCTTCTTACAGAACAGATAGAAGGAACGGCTGAATCGAATAATATCCACCTGGAATTGATGAATTAAACACAGCTGGTGAGGCAAACTTAGGAGGGAAAGGTCAGATATCACCTAGAGCAGTGATGGGCAACCTTTTGAGCTTGGTGTGTCAAACTTTGCCAAAAAAACTGAGCATAACTCGGGTAGTGTGTGACTTTGAGGAAAAAACATTATTTCACAAATGTTTCATCCTCAGGAGCAGCAAATATTTCATCCTCGGCATGTGGCCACCTCAGCGGCCGCGTGACATCAGAAATGGCTAAGAGTGTCAGTGCTGACACGGGTGTCATAAGTTCGCCGTCACTGACCTAGAGAATGGTGAGATATGGGATCCAGGCTGGAAGAAGAAATGCGTACATCAGTGAGTTAGAAGACAAGTTAGGAAAAAATACACAAGCAGAGCAGCATCTAGAAAAAGAAGAAAAAAACAACTTAAAAAACAGGAGGAGAGCCTAAGGGAACTTTGGGACAACACAAAATGAAACAACATCCGAATAATAGGGGTATCAGAAGGAGAGGAAACTGAGCAAGGAATAGAAAACCTGTCTGAAGAAATAATGACAGAAAACTTCCCTGAAATATGGAGAAAAAAAAACACCTCACACAAGTCCAATAAGCTCACAGAGTCCCAAACAAGAAGAACCCCAAAACACCAAGACACATTATAATTAAATTGGCAAACACCAATGACAAAGTA